>NC_084834.1:87162761-87776852 GCF_033115175.1 Lepus europaeus | reverse complement strand
TTACTCTCTGATCTTAAAGAGATAAAGGTTAACTATCCTACCTCACAAATTCATGAAAATGGATTGCGCTAATGCATGTAAACAACTACTATGATAGCATGTGAAAGAGCTGAAAGAGCTGACCCCACTTAGCTTGTGAATCTTATTTTACGATAAAAAAAAAAAAAAGTGTATTTGTGGGTTATCCCATGAGTCTGCCTGCCTAGCCCATGCAGAAGGTTAGCCTGACTGCTGGCAGGTGGCAGGAGCCCGGGCACATTTCCCCCACCCCCACCTTCTACAAATCAGGTAAACTGCTCCCAAGTGTGGCCCAGGTCTATCAGGAAAGCTATGGTAGCTGGTAGCCTACGCTACCTTCAAGCTGATATCAGTTCTATCCTATAGAATTAGTGTTGCCCTGAATTAGTTATGCCCCTTCTGCCTGCCCTTCAACAAAGTGTGCGTGGTCGTTAATAAAGTGGACATGTTCACTGAAACTTGTCTCTGGTGCTTCTTGCCGACAGTGCACAGGCCTCGCGGGATGAGTCTACATGTTATCATTTTATTTCATTTGTCCTGGCTGAGACAAGTGCATATGCCAAAATAAGGCTTGCAGAATTATAAAGAATGAATTTAATTCATGGCACAGAAGAATTACTAATTGTAAAAAAAGAAAGTGGAGTTATAGAAACTTTTTCATGTTGGCAGAAATGCATCAAAAGAGTGATTGGCCAGCGCCGCGGCTCACTAGGCTAATCCTCCGCCTTGCGGCGCCGGCACACCGGGTTCTAGTCCCGGTCGGGGCACCGATCCTGTCCCGGTTGCCCCTCTTCCAGGCCAGCTCTCTGCTGTGGCCAGGGAGTGCAGTGGAGGATGGCCCAAGTGCTTGGGCCCTGCACCCCATGGGAGACCAGGAGAAGCACCTGGCTCCTGGCTTCGGATCAGCGCGGTGCGCCGGCTGCAGCGCGTTACCGCGGCGGCCATTGGAGGGTGAACCAATGGCAAAAGGAAGACCTTTCTCTCTGTCTCTCTCTCACTGTCCACTCTGCCTGTCCAAAAAAAAAAAAGATTAGTTGGCTCAGGTGTGTTTTCTATTTATTACTAGCTTTTTAAGCTAATTTATTTATCTATTCCTTTTTATTGTCAGAAAATGATAACCCCTTAAGAAGGGATGTCATCAAAATGTGCAGCTCAACATGATAGATTTCAGTGATTTATCATATATAGTATGCATCATTCCTTTTAAACATTTTTTATTCATTTGTTTTTTATTAATTTGAAAGGCAGAGAGAGCACACCCATCCACTGGTTCACTCCCTCAATTGCCTACAACAACAACCAAGGCTGGGTTAGGCCAAAGCCAGGAGCTAGGAACTCAATCCTGCTTCCTCTCAGGGTGTACATTAACATAAAACTGGATCTGGGATTGAAGCTGGGGCTTGAACCTGGACACTCTGATATGGGATGCAAGTGTCTGAAGCTATGTCTCAATGGCAGCATAAATTCTCACCCTTGCCTTTGTGTTTTAAATTAGAAAGTTAATCAACTTTGAACATTTGAAACAATCTGGAAAAGCCAAAATTTAAATCAGAAGTGAAAATATTTGAAAATATTAAAAATTCTTCTTCCTGAAAACAATTCTTTATTCTTCTCTTACATTAAAGTCAGGTCTATTAGAATAGCTTCCAAAGAAAAACACTGAATTACCTAAATGCAACCAGATCCATCATAGAAGTTGTTGATTTTCAGCTTGTTGAAGAGCTTTTAGTTTGTTTTCATTTATGCAATGTTTAATTAATAATCCTTTGTATATATGTAATTAGAAAAGTTGGTTAGCATGGATTGGGAATCCTGAGAGAATACTGCAGGAGTCAGGCTCTCCTATCTTTATGAAACAACTGCAGAAGTATCTGCATAGGTAACACAGAGACTTACTCAAAGATGAGTAGACACCCTGGTTTCTTTTAATATCAGAGCTGAAAACTGTCTAGTAGAGTGACCAGGAAGAAGAGAAAGGTTTAACAGAGCACCTGCTCCTCTCCCTTGTGAAAAGGTACAGCATCTCAAAGACTGAGCGTCAAAGAGAAGTTTCCAGATGAAATCACTTATTCCTATCAGAGAGAGAAGCATGCTCTTTAACTCATGCCCCATGGCTAGCACCATTTATGACATTATCTTTTTCATTACATTTTATCTCTTAAAGCCTTAATGATTTGGCCTTGTTGATTCATAGCCTCATGATCACAATATCCCTACGTCTCAAGATTTCTTCTCTAGCTCTCTTTTCCCCAGGGCGGGGAGGGAAATGAATTGAACATGTTTTGAAATAGAGCTCAATTGTAGAGAAAGAGTGTTATACTTTTTTAGAATCCTAATTAAACCCAGTAGTAATAGGACAAGTATCATCTAAATCTTTTAAAATTACTCTGTCAATGTTAAAATGGTGTTGACTTTGCATCCTTGACAAATAAGCAAATTATTTTTTTCTATGGATTTAGAGAAAACATTATAAGGAAATTTCCCATATGTGAATTGTATAATCTGACTAACATATTATCCAGACATTTAATGAAAGTAAATGGTGGCCGGCGCTGCTAGGCTAATCCTCTGCCTGCGGCGCCGGCACCCTGGGTTCTAGTCCCGGTTGGGGCGCCAGATTCAGTTCCGGTTGCTCCTCTTCCAGTCCAGCTTTCTGCTGTGCCCGGGAAGGCAGTGGAGGATGGCCCAAGTCCTTGGGCCCTGCACCCACATGGGAGACCATGAGGAGGCACCTAGCTCCTGGCTTGGGATGGGCGCAACGCACCGTTTGGGGGGTGAACCAATGGAAGGAAGACCTTTCTCTCTCTCTCTCGCACTAACTCTGCCTGTCAAAAAAAAAAAAAAAGAAAGTAAGAAAGTAAATGGTAATATGGAAATTCCTGTGAAGATTAAAAAGACAGAATTTAGAAGCATAACAAAACTAGGGGGACTCTCAATCAGCCAGGATAAAGTAGAAGCAGCATTTCATTCCTTTTTCCTGCTTTTCACTTTTTTCTTTCTCACTTTTCCTCTTACTTCTCATGGTGACTTTTCCTATATCTCAGGTAAAATAAAACAACAATAAAACTTTCTATTTTAGAATATGAGTCTTGACATTCATCCAGCGATGTGCTAATAGACATTAAACATCCTAGGTTTTATGGACTAAATTGTGTCCCCTTAAATAATATGCTCAACTCCTAACCCTGAGGACCTCAGAATATGACTGGGTTGAGATAGAAGGTCTTTAAGGAGGAAATCAAGGTTAAATGAGGCATTGAAATGAACCTTAATCCACCATGACTGATCTCTTAATAAGAGATGGTTAGACCACATTGGATGCATACAGAGAGAAGACAATGCAAAGACACTGGAAGAAAGCAGTCATCTACAAGCCAACGAGAGAGCACTAGAAGGAACCAACCCTCAGGTACCTTGACCCCAGACTTCCAGCATCCAGAACTCTGAAGAAATAAGTTTCCATTGTTTAATTCACACAGTCTATGGTGTTTGATAATGGCAATCCCAGCAAACTAATACACCAGGATAAAAATTCTAACCACAGGATGAGGATTGCTCACTGTTTTGTGAGCAACCCAAGATTAACCAGTTTGGCATCATATGGGTGGATTCTGTGGAAGCCATTTTTTTATGTCTGCCATCCCTTGTGCAACTTCTCATGATCAAATGGACCAGGGATGAAATACATAGAATTAGCACCATATCATTACCTCCTTTACAGATGCTTGTTTTGCACTTCCCAGTCTCCAGGGGGTGGAGAACAAAAGCTGAGAGTAGAGTATAGAACCTGAGCTGGAACTTCAACGAAACTACTAAAAACAGTGTTCTGAAGCTCAAACTTGAGGCTCTAAAGTCAACCCTATTCATATCTTACACCTGCTGTCTTTCAAAAGGGTATGTGGGTTGGGGAAGAGTTAGTCTAAAAAAATCATCAGCTAGTAAACAAAGTTAAGGTCTGAGGACCAACAAAGTGAATTATGATCATGCTATAATGAAGATGTTGTTTGATTTCCCACACTTATTAGAACCATCTGGAAGAGTGAAGGCATACATTAACTCTTGGACTTCCTACAGGACTTTCCTCTCTCTCTCTCTCTCTCTCTCTCTCTCTCTCACTGTAAATTTATTTATTTGAAAGGCAGTGTTACAGAGAGAGGAAGAGATAGAGAGAGAGAGATCTCCCATTTGCTGGTTTACTCCCCAAATGGCTGCAACAGCCAGGGTCAGGGCTGCAAAAGACCAAAGCCAGGATCCAGGAGCTTCTTCAGGGTCTCCCAAGTGGGAGCAGGGGCCCAAGCACATGGACTATCCTCCAAGCACACTGGCAGGAAACTGGATCAGAATCAGAGGTAGAATTCGATTTGAGGCACTTCGGTATGTAATACACACATTCCAAAGGGCTGCTTAACCCATATCACCAAAATGTCTGCCTTTATTTCTTTTTATTTTTTATTGAGAGAAGGAGACCAAACAAGAGAACGTCCAACTGCTGGTTCATTCCCCAATGCCTGCAGTGGTTTGGACTAGACCAAGCCAAAGCCAGGGACCAGGAATTTAATCCATGTCTCTCACATGGGTGGCAGGGATGCAACCATTTAAATTGTTACCTATTGCCCTGCAAGATGTGCAATAGCAGAAAGTTGGAATCAGGAGCAGATCTGGGACTTTAACCCAGGCACCCCAGCAGAGGATGTGGGTGTCCCAAACAGCATATTAACCACTAGACCAAACACTCACCTCTGAACTTTCAAATCCTGACTGTGGATCACTGATTCAGTTCATATCAATGGCTGTTAATTGAACAACTGAGTGCACACATTCCAATACATCCCCAGTGTCCTGCTGGTGCCTGGAACAAGCACCCAGAAGGTGCTCAGTAGGTTCACCTACTGACCTTCACTTACAGTGCTCAGTCCCTCCAGTGTCTGTTAATGGAGAAAACTGTCTACCCACCCCAGGAACCCCCCAAAGGAGGATCAGTGGCCTGCTTTGGTCTAGACATTACTTGCCTATATAAATTGTCAGTTTGCTCCAAAATGCAGACCTCTTTGTACATGAAAAGACCACTTTCACTTTTGATATAAAATGTTTTTGCATCATTCTAATTTGGGTATTTGAGATTTTTATGAGAATACCATCAATTCAGACATTTTCATTCTTTCTCTTTTCCAGCCCACAATCTCCAGCTTTACTGAAGTTATTCTTATTCTCCCATTAAGGAACCAAATTTATCCAGACAGTAGAATTAGTTACTTTGGTAGCATGAAAAGACTTGTCAGAATCCGAAAGCATGGCCTTGAAGAACTCGCTTGCTTTTTTAACCTGGATATTGGATTGTTTACTTCTCAGACTCAGTTTAAGAAACTATCCTTGCAGTAACATTTTCAGTGACAAAACTATTGGACACTCTGCAAAGGAAATGAAGACTGAAGAGCAGTATTGCAGTGGGGTGTAGAATATGACCCCTACGGGGAAAATTAGACTTCTTTGGTTACCACATTAATTTTATACTACATTGCTCAGATTGCTCATCCTTCCAATTGCTCCAAAGTGTGTCTTGTGCCCTGCTGTGTATACATGGTGGGGATACTGTGATTCAAGTGGAACTTCAACATGAATGCAGTTTTATAGGTGCTGAAAAAGCACTGGGAGTAAAGCTAATAACACCAGCAGCAAGGATTCTGGAAACATGAAGGGCGAGTGTTCCTCAAATACAAAACACAAATATTTCTGAACCCGTTCAAATCACTGTCACATTTTATACCATGGGACACAGTAAATAAAGGACATAGACTTCAACAGATTCAGATACAGCACATGGCTGTTTGGATAGATACCAAGCAGGACGCTTGTTTAGTAAATAATAATAACAATATTATTATTCATTCCATAGAATACTAAGAGATGTATCTTACTAACACATGCTTAGGATTTTGAGAACATTAATAATAATTTATCAGAATTAATACCACTTTTGCATGTATATCATTGTATTTGGGCAATCAATTCAACAGATGATGATACTTCAACTGTTCTCTGAATTTAAATTAAGACATTTAACACTGAATTTGAAATAACATTATTAATTATTTTACTTTTCATAAATACCAGATTCTCAATTCTTTGTTGATAGATTATCACAGAGCCAACCCACATTAATAACTTAATGAATTTGTTGCAGAAAATTTATGATGAGATTTACTAAATTTTTCAAAATTTACTAAACTTCACTGCATCAAGGATAAAGCTGTCGCTCTTTAAATTCAAGTCTATTTTTTTCTCTGCTTTCTGGACCTGGAGCTAGGATTTAGAAACCATACACCATAATACTTTGCCAAATCATTTTTTAATATGGTTCTACCAATCAAGGACCTTAAAGGGACAGTAGAGGCAGGGGAAAGGGATGTGATTCTTGTTTGACGCCTGTTTCTATCAGTGTCACCACTCCATGACTTCTTTATTTCAACAGCAGCAACTGGTTCCAGCTTCTAGCTTCCTGCTGTATTTCCAGAAAGCCTGTCATTGCTGTTCTCATGGATTCCAGTGTAGGGTACAGCACACCTTCCTCAAATAACTGAAACCCAACAATGTGGGCTCATGAGTCATTAGCATCAGCCATCCAGACAACGCCCCTTCCTAGTGAGTCTAATTGTAGCTACTGAAGGCCAATTCTCTGAGCTCCTGAGTGGACAGCACAAGCTTGGTGGTGGTGCCCTATTCTCTGAAGTGTGGGAGCCAAACTCTATCGAAGTCCTGCTTTAAGCATTTTAGTTCTGTCAACCCCAACCTGTGGCCTTATTTGCCCCAGTCTTAGAGGAGATCCCTGCTTCCTGCACTCATTAATCTTTATGGTATCCCATTATGTTATTTTGCAGTCATTAAAACATCTGGACCAGTTCCTGTGTTAACCTCTCTCTGTTGAAAAGCCTACTATTATTTTTCCTTTTTTCTTGAGGTTTTCTTGAAAAACTCAGTATTTGGATAAAATATAACTAAGATATTCTGAATTAATGAAAATAAAATTATAGAATAATTTCTAAAAAGTTAATATTAGATCATAAAAAAGGTTGAACAAACAAAGCTTTTAGGTTATGAATTCATTTAATATCTAAACTAATCAATATATGTGTATTAATTAATCAAACAGAATAATATTTCAATCACATGTTTTCAATATTATTTTCATAGTATTTGCAAATAAGTCCAGGGAAAATAAACTTTAGGCTCTATTTCAATGATTTGAAGGCTTGAATAACCACAATGAAGTTTCAGAATTCCACAGTGGGAATTCTGCTTAAATTTGTAGATACATAGAATTCTATTTTATTAAAGCTTCACCAGTCTGTAAACTAACACTCATACTAGCTAGTAGCACAAAGTCAACACACAGTATAATTTGATAGAATATGTATTTTATTTTTACAAACCACAGATTAAAATGATTCAAGATAATGTCTTGCCTTTCTTCTTTATATATGTAAATTAGAAAAGAAAATGTACAAAAATAAATACCCCACAATATTTTTTGAGCACTAACTTACAAAAGGCAATATGTCCCTTGCTTCATATAACATTTAACCCCTACAGTAACATTTGAGGTAAGAATCATAAGTGCCTTTTCCCCTACTATTGGAACATGTGAAAACTGAGGCCTAAGGGAGCTTTAAGTGCAGGGTCAGGATTTGAACCCAGTTCTCCTGCTTCCGATGCCTCTGCTCTTTCTATTAATGCAGTCTTAGCCTAGTTGGTGCTTAGTGCACTCATTACAAGAAAGAATGAATTGAATCTTTAGTTGCCTATATGACTCAGTTCTCTATCACATTTTTTTCCAGAACGTATCAATTTATCCCCCTTTATTTATATAAGATATATTTCTTATCCCTCCCGTTTACTTTCTAAACTTCTCTTCCTTCTCCAGCTCCTTCTCCTATCTAGCTTCTCCTTCTCATTCATTTCTCAAATGTTTTTTGCTTAAAATACATTAGGGTAGGGCACTTGGCCTAGCAGTTAAGATGCTGAACGGAGTGCCCACATCCGATACAGGAGGGCCTAGGTTCAGTCCCAGCTACAACTCCTGATTCCAGTTTCCAGCTAATGCACACCCTGAGAGTCAGCAGGTGATGGCTCAGGAAGTTGGGCTGCTGCCACCCATGTGGGAGACCTAGATGATTTACCAGTCACTGCCTCTGAGCTTCATCATGGCCCAGTATTTACCACTACAGGCATTTGGGGGAGCAAACCAATGAGTGGGCTCTCTCCCTCTCCCTCTCTCTCTCTCCATCTGCTTTCTCCAGAATAAAAGAAAATGTGAAAAGCTCAAGAGCTGTCTTCCCACTAAGGCATAGGTTTTTAAAATGCATGGAAGGGCCAGCGCTGCGGCTCAATAGGCTAATCCTCCGCCTGCGGCGCCGGCACCCCAGGTTCTAGTCCCGGTCAGGGCACCAGATTCTGTCCCAGTCGTTCCTCATCCTGTCCAGCTCTCTGCTATGGCCCGGGAGTGCAGTGGAGGATGGCCCTAGTCCTTGGGCCCTGCACCCACATGGGAGACCAGGAGAAGCACCTGGCTCCTGGCTTTGGATCAGCGCAGTGCGGCCATTGTGGGGGGGTGAACCAATGGAAAAGGAAGACCTTTCTCTCTCTCTCTCCCTCACTGTCCACTCTGCCTGTCAAAAAAATAAAATAAAATGAAATGCATGGAAAGTACAGCATTTATGATTTGTATATGTATGTGTGTGTATATGAGTATAAATACATGTATATGCATTTATTGTCTATTCATTGAACAGTAAAAACTCATGAAAATAGTCATAACTTTATTCATCTATTTCAATTTCTAAAATGGCCAATTTCACAGTAGTCTCATTTAATTTTAATTGGCAAATAATGTAAATTACATGGTTTTAATTAAGAATAACAATTATGTTCTCATCTGTGTCAAAACATTTTGTTCAATGTCAATTTTGAGAAAAGTTTTAATACACATCCTTTTCTGAAACAGACTTGCATATTAATGTATAGATCTAATGTTTCTTTAAACCCATTTCAGCAACTAAATGGAACCATCACTTGATTGTCTCACGGCCCATATTCTTTGATTTTCTTCTTCTTTAAAACAATGGCCTATTCTTTGCTATTTATTAAAAATTATTTAAACTTTTAGGCCGGCGCCGTGGCTCAACAGGCTAATCCTCCGCCTTGCGGCGCCGGCACACCGGGTTCTAGTCCCGGTCGGGGCACCGATCCTGTCCCAGTTGCCCCTCTTCCAGGCCAGCTCTCTGCTGTGGCCAGGGAGTGCAGTGGAGGATGGCCCAAGTGTTTGGGTTCTGCACCCCACGGGAGACCAGGATAAGCACCTGGCTCCTGCCATCGGAACAGCGCGGTGCGCCAGCCGCAGCGCGCTACCGCGGCGGCCATTAGAGGGTGAACCAACGGCAAAGGAAGACCTTTCTCTCTGTCTCTCTCTCTCTCTCACTGTCCACTCTGCCTGTCAAAAATAAAAAAAAAAAAAATTATTTAAACTTTTAAACATGTCGAATTATATCTTGAGGACTTTTGAGATTTAAATTTTAAAAAGATTGCGGTGTTTTTCACCTGATTTTACTCTCAAAGCTAACAAGTTAAAAATTTCACAGTGGCCAGAGGAGAGCTGACACGCACTAACACTTAGTGTTTACTTAAAATATGAGGAATCCCCACAGGACAAAGAGCCAGACAGTTTCTATCCAGGGAATATGTGGAATTCAGAGAAGCTAGCAGTGAATGCATGGAATTTATAATGCTAGACTTAAAGTGAGGTTCAAAGTGACTCGAATGATAAAGGACCACTTCCAGCAACTTTCTCAGCAAACACAAAATGTTGAAAAGAAACAACATTTCAAGGGATTAAAGTAAGATGTTTTCCTCCAGAATAATAACTCCAGTGGAGACTCCTCAGGAAGCCTTCATCCCGGCTGGGGATTTTCATGATGATGTCAGCATGCAGGGCCAGATCAGGAAGCATCTCAACTCTTTCACCCACCTTCACTTTCTTTCCCAAGCCACAAACCAGTCGACACCTGACCTTCCAATCAGTATGCTTTTAAATTAGGTCCAGTTCAGACCTGTTTATCAGCCAACCTGAAAAACGCACACACTATTGGAAAGCATTATCAAGCTGTGTATAACACATGCACATAGGATAGCTAAACTGTTACTACGGGTTAAATTCAATACTATCATTATCTGTACGCTATCAGAATTCTAGGCAGGTAATCTAAGTATCACTAAATCTCATAAAAATAGTTTTTAAAGCTCTGAGTCCTGTGATGGCTAATTCCATGAGCAGAACAAATCAGGCCACCCTCAGGTCCATTGAAAATAGTCATTAGTGGGCAGAAGGTTTATAAAATAATAAGAATATAGAATTTTATAATTATCTTTTAGACAGCTTGCTGAGTGTGCCGATCCATACTTTCCAGAATTTTCTCAAAGACCCAAAACAAAGGTATAAAAATGTGAGCTCCCACATTTTAAAGTGATGCATCAATACCTGGGGCTATACACCTGCCTTGCCCAGACTTCACCTAATGACAAAATCATTTCTTGTATATTAGCCTCCCTCCCTACCTTTCACATAAGGAAAGATCTGAACAGCCAAGTTGGAGATTGCACCAAGAAAACTGCTCAGAGTTAGGGAGCAAAGAAGAGAATCCATCCGTTGCCCTGGTTGGATGATCAGAGAGTGCAGAATCTGAAGGCCCTCTTGTCTGAATTTTGACATGGAGCTGCTGCAGCTGGAAGAGGCTGGAAAACACTGGAGCTGAGTCCTGTTTGTGGTCCAGAGGTTTCTAGAGATGAAGGGAGCCATTGAGTGAATGAAGTCATGGAAGGGAAAGCTGTGTGCCTCTGACACCCTAAGAAAACATCTTTCTTACAGTCCCCCACAGCCGTGGAGTTTGTAGAATTTCCCCTAGTACCTGTGGGCCTCCAACACTGACCAACAGGTGTTGCGGGAGAAAGCTGCCGATCTTCCCAGAGAGTCACTAGGAAGGTGTCTGGGTATTGTTCCATCCAGAACAAGAAACTAGAAGAAAGTCTGACACTGCCACAAACCCTACACAGAAAACCACCACCATGGAATCACAAAAAAGTAAACTGAGGCCAGGGCTGTTCTCATGCCAAGTACAGGCAACTGATTTTAAATTCACCTCTGCTTTCTCTCCAAGGAAAGGCCAGGAGAAGCTGTGTGGTAACCAGAGATACCACACAGATCTGGCCTCCTTGTGTGAGGGGGGAAGAAGTTTGGAACTGATTATGCTGTTAAATCTTTAACAGTTCCAGGACTAAATTTAATAACTGACATTTGTCAGGAAGTTATCATTTCTACAAAGATTGTGTTAAGGGATGAGAAAGAGAAACTGGACATAACATAGCTACATGCAAAGAATAAATACAGTTTCAATTTATATTCAATCAAGGTGAAGTTGCTAAATAAATTGGCTCCTGGGTTTGAGTCTTCTTGCCCTTCTGGCCTGGGAGTCAGAGCCGTCCTCTCTGTGTAAATATACATAGTTCCCAGCCTCAGATCTGAAACAGAACCAACTCCACCACTTGAAAAGGTAGAGTATAATGAATGAATGCCTGCACATTATGCTGTCATTTTGGAAAGCATTACTGCATTCAGATGCCTCCGTCTGAATGTTTCTTGCCCTTTCAGGCCCTGACCATCCTGGACTAGGCAGTAGAAATTTTTGCTGTTGAAAATCATCTACAGTTTGAAACTGTCCAATCTGAGTTTCGACAACATGGATCTTTTCCAACTATTTTCTTCTCTCTCTGTCACTACATAGTCTTCTTTATAGACTACCATTTCTCTATTTGTTACTCCTCAGAAAGTTGTTTCTCTTCCTGATGTCCTCACTGGGGTGAATGGCAATATCAAACATTGAGCCGCCCAAAAACAAAAACCTGGAATTTAACCCACTGTCCTATTTTCTTCACTTTTCATAAACAGCTAGTCAAAAAGTCATTCAAATCTACCTCCTTAATTTTTTTAGCAATCATTGCTCTCCTGTTTGCCAAAGTAGAATCTAAATTTGGACCCTGTTTTGCTTGTCTGGATAGCTGAAATAACCCATGTTACTCTAGGGCGAGTGTCTCATTTCACTAGTCTAGCCACGCTGCCACTGGGCTGATCTTTCTGAATTTCTATACTATTCATGTTCCTTTCTCATGTGACCTTCATTGGAGACTCACCATTATTCACAGGGACTGGTCAATAATTCTCGGTGAGCTCCAGCCTCTGTGCACCTGTCTAGCTTCATCCGTGTCTCCTCCTATGTCCCATGCCAGTTCCAATGAATATGTAGAGGATCATTTTTTTCACAAGAGCTGATCTCTTCCTTTGTGTATCCTCACAAAACCTTGAATCTAATCCCTGCCTCTTCTTGCAAGACTTGTGTAATCCCTTGGTTCTGTGATTGTTTTCTTAGCTTCTCTGGCTTCAAGCTGTCTTAACATTGCTCAAGGAGTTTATATTTGGAGGTCAATGATAGTTTTATGAATGAAGAAATGAAGATTTTTTTATGTGAGATTATAGAGCTCAAACTGAATAATAAAGGTGATGAAAAGGATTGCCATATAGCTAAGTAATTTCTAGAATAGAAAGATATACTATTAATAACTACACCAGATCAGCAAGTATAAACGTGGACTGTCTGCATTGGGAAAACTATATATATGAAATACATGATATCTGTTCCCTTTATATAAAATAAATAACTAAACAGTGTGGCCTGCTGAGTTTTTGAGTTTCGTGTATGTGAAGAAGTTAAGGGCTGCCAACAAGAAGATGATTGCAAAGCATATTGGTTGAACCAGTGGATGTATGCTCTCTCTCTCTCTCTCTCTCTCTCTCTCTCTCTGTTGTCCTTCCATCTCTCTGAAATTCTGACTTAAAAATAAATAATTTAAAAAATACATACTGGTAATACTTTTAACTAATGGAGTTATTGTTTAAAGAACAAATGAGATTTAAATATATTCTGCTAACGCAAACATGAACTGAACTAATTTGAATAAATCATGCTGTTTATATTATCTATGGAAAAGATAAATGTTTATTGCCTTTTGAAAACGTATTTAACTGTTTTAAAGTAGACTCAGCTCTTCATCATTTTCTCCTTTAAGACTTTTGCTGATAGCTCAAGCTGATTTAAATATTCACAAGCTACTGTGTGTATTCCTCTACTGCCATATCTGTGCCATTATGTACAAGTACTTTGTTAAATATATATATATATATATATTTATATATTCCATCTCCCCTATTGGGATACATACTTTTCAAGTGCCAGGAGCACATACTATTGTTCTTACTACCCACTGTTTTGTCCAATGCCTAGAAGGTATTAGATACTTAATATACATTTGCAGAATCCGAGTAAGTACCATGTGTGTATTCTTTTTGCCTGAAAAGTATCTCAAATGTTAAGTCAGGATAATTGTGTTTATTGTGCACCTGTTATATATCTTGTGCTATTTAAGAGCAGAGGCCTGGCTTATAATCTAGTGGCAGAGGTACTCAATAAAAGTATGCATGAGGCAACATCAAAAAAGTTCACAGAAAATGGAATGAAAATGTTTTGATGGAAAAAAAATTTTAAATCCATGCACAGTTTTCTCCTGACATACATTTTCCATGACCTTCTTAAAGAGCATGTGTTTTGTGTGTGTGTGTGTGTGTGTGTGTTAGAAATAATTAAATTAAAAAGAAATGAAGGGGTGGGTATTTGGCTTAGCACTTAAGATGCCAATTAGGATGCCCACATCTTACATCAGAGTGTCTGAGTTTCATTCCTGTTTCTAGCTTTCTGATTATTTGCATCTTGGGAGATAGCAGTAATGGTTCCAGCAAGTGGGTCCTTGCTAATGTGAGAGATTCAGATGGAATTCTTGGCTCCTGGGTAGGTCTCAGACCAGCCTTGCTGTTGTGAACCACCAAATGAGATATCTCTCTTCCCCCCACCTTCTCTCTCTCTCTCTCTCTTTCTCTGTCACTTTGCTTTTCGATTACATAAATTAGTTTTAAAAAATAAGAGCATGGTACCCTCATCCACTCAGCTCTAGTGAGGGCTCTGTTGGCTCTGTCACAACATCATGGATGGATACTTGGAGAGAAGCCATAGGCCAAGGAGAGATGTCTCTTGCATTTCTGTAACAACTGCTCTCTCAAGAAGTAACCCCCTAAGAACAGCAGGAGTCACCTGTGAGGGTACACCACATGTGACTCAATTACCTCCATAGGCCTGCCTCTTAAAGGCTTTACCATCCCCCAACAGTGCCCCACTCAGAACCAAGCTTCCCACACAGGAACCATTGGGGGACAAACCATATCTAAACTGTACCAGCTAGCGTAGAGAACATTCCATCCTTCCATAGAATTCATCTATGGGAGATGTATTTGGAGTCGCTCTGCATTTCAAATCAGCCTAAATGCTTCAGCTATGGTTAGGGGAGTGGAGGAAAACTCTCTATTAAGTTAGGAAGGAAAAGCAAAGCAGAGCACACCAAGGACTCCAGGGATGGAGCAGCCCTGAGAGGATGGGAAGGAGATGAGAGGTTGACAGGGAAGGGCATTCCGAAGAGGGACAGCACGTGGAAGACAGGCTCACCCTGGGTGGACATCTGGTGTCAGGGTTGAGGGTTTTTCTAACCAAGGAGCACAATACAGGACATGCATTTTGAAAAGATTTCAATTTTATTTTGAACAATATAATAAGATTTGGTTTCTATAAGAAGAAACACTTCAGGGTGAAATAAGTATCAGTCAGTATCAGATTTCTTTTTCTCCCAAATAATGTTCAGTGTTTCGGTTGTGGGGCCTTGGTTGTTGCTGTTGTTGTTTTGCTAGATAAACTAAATCAGCAGGTTTTGGTTAGATTTGGGGTGGGGCCAGAGCATTTGCATTCTCTTTCCCCAGGTGATGCCAATGCTGCTTACCTGACAACTACACTTAGAAAATTATTGCATTAGTGGCTAGCAGTATGGCACAGCAGATAAAGCCTGTGACAACCAGCATCCCAAATGAGTGCCAGTTCAAGCCCTGTCTTCTCCACTTACATTCCAGCTCTCTGTTAATGGCCTCAGAAAAGCAGCAGAAGATGGCTCAAGTGCCTGGGCCCCTGCCATCCAATGTGGGAGAAATGGATGAAGCTCGTGGCTCCTGGTTTCTGCCTGGCCAGCCCCAGCCACTGTGGCCAGATGGAAAGGGAGCCAACAGATGGAAGATCTCTCTCCCTCCCTCTCTCTTGTCCTCTCTCTCTTCTTCCCTCTCTGTAACTCTTTAAAATAAATAAATACATCTTTAAAAACAAGAACCTAATTCACTAATATCCAGGGAGCTGGTGTTAAATAAATTCATGTTAAAATAAGCTCAAATTTTACCACTTTAATTTTTATTTCTGTTAGTGCCTTAGGCTATTTTATGAAATTCAGGTTTTTTCTTACATTAATCCAACCAATATGTAAGTTGTAAATACACTGTCATTCCATCACCCAAGTGGAAGTAAAGATTGCTGACACCAATAATGAGTGCTTATTGATATCCTGTTATGGCTTAGACCATGAACTAAGTGTTTAGAATTAATTAACCTCATTCAACCTCTGAGTTGTGTTGGGCATTAATGATGATACTCACTTTGAAGATAAGGAAAGAGAATCCCAAAGGCCATGTGCTGGTGCTGAGGACCCAGGCCGGGCTGATCCAGAGTCTCGTTCTTTTCTGCTGGCTCTTTTGCTCTGCCGGAGGCAAAGAAGTAGACAGCGTATCCACAGAGGGATTTCAGACGTCCCCTGGAGCTTCTCTCCTCATTTTCCAGCACTAACGCCTCGTGCTTTGAGATGCTGGGTCCTCTGGCAGCAACACGGTGTGGCAGCGTGCTGTTAATCCAAGGGAAAGCACACTGAGCTACTGCGCATTTTTATATCTTTCAATGGCACTGGCAATTGTGTTTCATTGTTACAGTCCACGAGTTGTTCACTAGACAAAAACAGAGCTTTGTAAATACCTACTTACTGGTTCTGTGGCATGGGACTCAGGCGGCTGGGGAGCTATTCTGCAGCACTGTGCGATAACCCTTTCCACACCCATTTGAAGGCTGCCAGCCTCTGTTGAGGCAGGGAAGGTTTGTGGATGCAATCAGTTACAGAAGCAGAGGGCACTTAAAACAGGAAGGCAGTAAGGTTTAGTTTTTCTCGGGTGATTTTTAATTGGGTAACTGTTGAAAAATTTAATTTCTCATATATTTCCTTTTATTTAAAAGGTAGAAGAGACAGAGAGATGGAGACAGAGATCTCCCAACTACTGGTTCATTCCCTAAATACCCACAATAGCTAAGGCAGGGCCAAGTCAAAGCTAGGAGCCAAGAATTCAAAGCAGGTGTCTCACAGAGGTGGCAGGGACCATCTACTGTCTCACAGGGTGCCCGTTAGCAGGAAACTGGAATAAGGAATTGGGATAAAGAGCTGGAGTTGTGGCACAGCTCATTAAACCGCCACCTGCAGCACTGGCATCCCATATGAGCACTGATTCAGTTCCTGACTGCTCTATTTCCTATCCAGCTATTCTTATTCCACAATGTGGAAGAGCTAGAGGAAGCTCTAGGCTCCTAGTTTCAGCCTGGACCAGCCCTACACCTTTATGGCCATTTGGGGAGTGAACCAGTGATAGAAGGTCTCTCTGTTTCTCTGTCTCTTTTTCTCTCTCTGTAACTCTGCCTTTCAAATAAATAAATAAAAGCTTTTTTTTAAGGAGTGGGACTGAGATCCAAACACATACACTCTGATATGAGATGCAGGTGTACCAAGTGGTTAAAATCCCTGTGCCAAACATGTGCCCTGAAAGAAATTGCATTTAATTCACAGCATCACAATAGGACATAAATGTGTACAAGGTATTTGTGCCTAAAAACAGGTAATGAGAAACAAAATTATCATTTAAGTACACTTGTTCTTTGTGTGTTATTTATAGGCTGAGAAGAAGAGAACAAGCATTGCAAGTGGGGTAGCAAAGAGAAACACTTCTGTCATGGATATTCTGCTTTGTGATTCACTTTTTAAGATTTATTTATGGGCCAGCCCCGCGGCTCAATAGGCTAATCCTCCGCCTGCGGCTCTGGCTCCGGCACTCCAGGGTTCTAGTCCCGGTTGGGGCGCCAGATTCTGTCCCGGTTGCCCCTCTTCCAGGCCAGCTCTCTGCTGTGGCCCGGGAGTGCAGTGGAGGATGGCCCAAGTGCTTGGGCCCTGCACCCACATGGGAGACTAGGAGGAAGCACCTGGCTCCTGGCTTCGGATCAACGTGGTGTGCCGGCCGCGGCAGCCATTGGAGGGTGAACCAACGGCAAAGCAAAACCTTTCTCTCTGTCTCTCTCTCTCTCACTGTCCACTCTGCACTCTGCCTGTCAAAAAAAAAAAAAGGATTTATTTATTTGAAAGTCAGAGCTACACATAGAGAGAAGGAGAGGCAGAGAGCGAGAGAGAGGTCTTCCATCCATTGGTTCACCCCAAGATGGCCACAATGGCTGGAGCTGCACTGATTCGAAGCCAGGAGCCAGGAGCTTCTTCCAGATCTCCCACATGGGTGCAGGGGCCCAAGGACTTGGGCCATCTTCCACTGCTTTCCCAGGCCACAGCAGAGTGCTGGACAGAAGTGGAGCACCTGGGACTAGAATCAGCGCCCATTCGGGATTCCGGCACAGCAGGCTGAGGCTGTACCCACTATGCCACAGCACCAGCCCAATTGTGATTCACTTTGGATGACAAGGACCAAAGTGTTTGCAGGTGAGGATCAGGAGTAGATGAACTACCCAAGTGTTATCCTGGTGACGGGAAGGACATGTAGTTATCTCTACTGTAAGGACAGTTCCCCCACATTTCTGGGGTTTCATGAGAAGGGATTTCCCCTAAATTGCCCTAAATTCTTTTCTCAGCCCTTACTCTGCCAAGACAAGATGGGAGTAATTTAATATACTTGTAAAATTGGAAAGAATGTACTTCTAGGTTTAGATCAAGTCCAATCTGTTACCACTTGGGGAGAAAAAAAAGTCTTCCTTTTTCTCCTTGATGCAAATACACTATGACACTTTGGAGTGATTTCCTCAAAATGTTCCCAATCCCGCTTCCTCGAAGCCTGCAGTGCTTGTCAGGAGAGGCAAGACAAGCTTGCACCAGGACCCCTGTGTGGCCGGTCCCTTGTCTTTTTTTTGACAGGCAGAGTGGACAGTGAGAGAGAGCGAGAGAGACAGAGAGAAAGGTCTTCCTTTGCCTTTGGTTCATCCTCCAATGGCCGCTGCGGCCGGCGCACTGCGCTGATCCAAAGCTAGGAGCCAGGTGCTTCTCCTCGTCTCCCATGGGGTGCAGTGCCCAAGCACTTGCGCCATCCTCCACTGCACTCCCTGGCCATAGCAGAGAGCTGGCCTGGAAGAGGGGCAACTGGGACAGAATCCAGCGACCCGACCGGGACTAGAACCCGGTGTGCCGGCACCGCAAGGTGGAGGATTAGCCTATTGAACCACGACACTGGCTTCCCTTGTCCTTTTTGAGGTTCTACTCTCTGACTCCACAGCCCCTCTGCCTATGGAGTCAAATACGTATCTCCAAGAGCTCCAGTGCTCGTATTGAGAGTCATTCTGGGAATCCATGATCAAACCAGGTGTGGGAGGGCAGTGTAGCCAGTCACCACTTCATGCTGAGTACAGAGGCTTCTCTCCTTTAACACTGGGGAGTCAGAGTCGTGCTGACACACCTTTGCAGGGTGACTCACGCATGCTGCACACAGGACCAATTTAAGTTTCTGGGATTGCCATCAACTGTCACTGAGCCTGGGGGCTGCAGCTGTGTGTCGGGCTCATGCATGCAGTCTTGATGTCTGTGTTTCCTTGCTGAAGCCACCTTAGATAAGCAACACTACAACAAACAGGGTCAGGGCAAGGCACCCTTGACTCTAGGTGCCTCCTCAGCTTGCTCCACAGGCTCTTTGCCGCCCAGCAGGCACCCTTCCAGGGGTGGCCATATCTGTCTCCTCTGGGACTTTTCACAGTCATTGTTCTATATGGCAGATGGACTCTTCACCCAAAGTCTTTTCTCATTTCTCCTCAGTGTGGTGAAGGTGTTCTCCAGAACTGGTCTTGAGCTGTGCTGGAGGTAGGAATGGACATTTTTAGACAAATGCGGTGTTCTTCTTGCTCTGTCCTCAGACCCTTTCATGTGCTCCCAGCTGATGGCCATGTCTGAGGCAGGGTGAAGTCATCCTTGAAAGAAATCACATTCTGAAAATTCAATGATTATGTCCTAGAAAATTCAAGAGAAGGCGTGACTGGGAAATATGTTATTCTAAATTTCCAGTATGAAATTCTGAAAGGCAAACTTCATAGGAGGAGGAAAAACATTGTTCACATTTTCCTCCAGATTCTAAGACATGTGTGCTTGGTCCTCATCCAGTGAGAGAGTCATTGGAAGCCAGATGGATGGTGAAGCAAGTGCAGTGACGTGAACAGCGTTAAATAAATGGCACAGGAATCTGCAGGTGCAGGAAGGTGTCTGTCATTTCCAACAAACTAGGTAGCTTAAAACAGAAGACATTTATTCTCTCACAGTTCTCGAAGCTGTAGGCCTGAAATTATGGGTTTAGTGGCAAATAGTCCCTCTGAAATCTTGGGGTAATAATCCTTCCTTGCCTCCTCTAGGATTGGTTACCAGAAATCCCTGGCATTTTGTGGTTTGTAAAATTGAGAAAATCGAGGCTCAAAAAGATACAAAAGTGAAAGGGCCTGCTGAAATCCACCTTGCTGCTGCACCTCAGTTCATTATAGTGATTTTGTGTGTTGTTGATTATAAGCTTTTTTCTTGAGATATGCATTTAGAAAAAAGTACATATGGCAAAACTGTACTGTTTTCGTAAACATAACATACCCAATATGATACATGCCCAGACCAAGAGAAACAATAGCATGACCTCGCAAGCCCTGCCAGGTGTCCTGTCAGTCACTGTTCCTAAGGGTGACCACTCTCCTGACTTCCAAGAATAAGGAGTACTTTTCCCATTGCTATTATTTATACAAATTTCATAACACACACATGGGAGGGGGAATATTGTGTTAGTTTCTATTGCTGATATAACAAATTACCACAAATTTAAGGACTTAAAAATAACAAATTTATAATGTTAAAGTTCTGTAGGTTAGAGGTTTGAGGCAGGTCTTACTGGGTCAAAATTGAAGAGTGAGCTAGGCTGTGTTCCTAAAGGGAAGCCCATGCCCCCTCACCTTTTCTACCTTCTAGGAATCATCCACAGTCCTTGGCTTGAGTACCATCATTAATATTAACAGTGCTGCTGCATCACTCTGCTCAGTATCCCGCATTGTCACATCATCCCCTTACCCCAGTCAGGAAAGCCTCTACAGTATTAAGAAGTTACAAAATCAGATTAAGTCCACTTGGATAATTCACAGCAATCTCCCCATCTCAAGCTCTTTAGTCTTAATCACATCACCTAAGTGAACATAGTCCCAAATCCCAGTGTTTAAGCATAAATCTTTAGTTCTTTTCTGTAGGGTGGAATTGCTAAGCTAAGGATATATATAAGATTTGATAGATATCAAATATATAGATATAATAGATTTCATAGATATCACCAATTCTTCAAAGTAATTCTATCATTTTGTACTTCTACCAGCAGTAAATAAGATTTTTCAATATTTTATATTTTGTCTTTTTTGACTTTAGCTATTCTGAAGAAGAGTACTATGATATGTGTCTGAAATATTAATATTCCAAATTGTCTGTTTTCCTTTTCCTTTTAAAAGATTTATTTTATTTATTTGAAAGACAGAGTTACAGAGAGAGGTAGAGCCAGAGAGAGAGAGAGAGATCTTCCATCTGCTGGTTCACTCCCCAAATGACCCTAATGGCCAGCGCTGAGCTGATCTGAAGCCAGGAGCCAGGAGCCTCTTCTGGGTCTCCCACATGGGTGCAGGGGTCCAAGGACGTGGGCCATCTTCCTCTGCTTTCCCGGGCCATAGCGGAGAGCTGGATCAGAAGTGGAGCACCAGGGACTCGAACCAGCGCCCAATGGAATGGTGGGCACTGAAGGCTGGGGCTTTAACCTGCTGAGTCACAGCGCTGACCCCTGTCTATGCTGTTCAAAATCCACACTCAAGAACTGTGAATATTCTGAAATTTAACACTGCTTTCAAGCTGGCAAGCTGCTTTGCCACTGTTTCATGCATTCTGACAAAAGATATGAGATTCCTGGGTCAGAGATAAAGACAGTTTATTACTTATAGCAATAGCAGTGTTAAGAGCATCTGCATTTACTCCAGTTCCCCAAGTCCCAATATCTACAGGACAGCTTAAATAGTAGATGTCTGCTTTGCAAACAGGGCAAACTCTGAGTTTAGACAATCAAATCTTTGGTACTGGAGAAACTGTACACTTGCCCTCTACCCTAGAATAAGACAGTATGACTATCTTCCAATGCTTTAAAAACAAAAACAAAAATAAAACAAAGCAAAAAAACGTTATTCTGGAGGCAGACATTATATTCAGCATATTGAGCCATTCCTGCTGTGGGTGTTGTGGCTTAACGGGTTAAGTCACCACTTAGGACATCTGTATGCCATATCAGAGTGCAAATGTCCATTACAGCTGCTATACTGCAGCTATAATCCAGCTCCCTGCTAATGTGCCTGCAAAGCAACAGATGAGGGCTCAAAAACTTGAGTCCCTGTTACCCTAGTCTGGGAGATCCAGATAGCGTTCCTGGCCCAGCCTGGACATAGCAGTCGTTCGGGGGAGTGAACTGGTAAATGGGAGATATCTTTCTCCCTCTCTCTTTCTCTGTCACTTTGTCTTTCAAATAAATAAATAGATAAAACAAAATGCAAAGCCATTCCCAATATGAATAATATTTAATAAATATTCCAGAATAAAGGCAGTGGGTAAATCTGCTCTCAATACATGCAAAGAAATCAAGAGACAAGGGAATTATCTTCCAATCTGTTGCCTATCTTAATTATTGAGATTAGCAGATCGTGATACATTTAACAACATGAAGATATACCATTTATGAGAAGCTCTACAAAAATACATCAAAGCATGTCCTTGCATCTAGAAGCTTACAAACGTGTAGATGATGAAAAGCACGCACAAAAATAATTTTAGTATAATGTCCTAAGCATGTACCAGGAAGTCTCTCTTCACAGCTATGTAATTACAGAACCTACTGTTATTAAACTTTATTATATAGTTTTGTATATTTACAGGTTTAAACTTCTATGTAATACTATGTTCTTTTGTTATATATCTTTGGGCCCAGAACTCAATAGCTATGTATTAACTACTTTAACTTTATAAAGTAGTTAATACATAGCTTTTATAAAGCTTTTATAAAGAAGAAAGGTGGAGATCCTTTTTTGCTGTAGGATTTAGGGAAGAATTTTTAGTAGAGATCCTTCAATTAGAGCTTAATGTACACCTGTAAAGAGCACGATGAAGACAGGGTAAACATTTTAGGCAAAGGGAATAGATATGTGGAGTGAATCTAGAGAACCAATAAAAATTCATTTTTTTACTAAAGTGAGACTTCATTTGGAGAGTAAGAAAGAGAATACTGTTAGATAGCCCCTTTCCCAAGTCTTCTCAAGTGCAGGAATTTGGTCTTAATTCTTTGTCAATAGAAGTGTTTAGTCCATCATATGGAATAAAATACACTATTTTATTGATTGAATTAAGTAGAACTGAATACTGGAGTCCACTGTGGAGCCTTAAAATGCTTGAGTCCACCAAGAAAGGCCCAGAAGTCTTGAATTGCACTAGGAATTTGTGACAATGTCGATGGGATACAGATGGGATGCACTGTGTCACAATAAGACATGGAGATAACATGGCAGCAAATGCCCAACAGCGAACTGGAGTGCAGCAGAGGGGGGGTAAAGGTCTCTCTGCCACTCAATCTCACATTTCTGAGTTGATTTTTTTGTCCTTGGGCATCTGAGAATAAAGTGGTAGCTTTAACCCTGGGAAAGAAGGCAGGAAGAAATGAGAGCTCTGAAGAAAGCAGCCTGGGTGTTTGCTTTGGGGTTTTGGACACTTTAATGAATCACTGGGACAAACATTTCTTTACATTTGTCTGCCTTTTAAACTCATAGAACACAGCTCACGAATTTAGAGTGTGCTTTCTGGAACTGGCACGGGTGCTAAAAGATTGGAAATTTAATTACTTCCTGACACATACAGTATTTGACATCTTAACACTCCTGCTATTTATTTACATATTAAGTGTAACAAGCATTTTAGTTGGGAGGTGATATGGATTGACTTTATTTAAACTAATTTTAGCTTCTCTCTTCTGTCTTCTTGTGTGCAATATTATTAATATAATTAACTCTAACAGCCACAAAATTTGGATTTTAATATACTTCAAGGCTGAATATATGTAAAGCTTTTTTATGTTAAAATAATATGAGATTTAGATTCGAATCTTAAGTGGTAGAGAGTTCCTGTGTATCTTTCCTTCAGTGTCCATTAATATTAAAATCTTGTGTAGTCATGGTACCTTTATAAAAAATAAAGTTGATGGCCTGGGAAAGCAGTAGAAGATGGCCCAAGTCCTTGGACCCCTGCACCCACGTGGGAGACCCGGAAGAAGCTCCTGGCTCCTGGCTTCAGATCAGCACAGCTCTGGCTGTTGCAGCCATTTGGGGAGTGAACCATTGGATGGAAGACCTCTCTATCTCTCTCTCTGCCTCTCCTCTCTGTGTAACTCTGACTTTCAAATAAATAAATAAATCTTTTAAAAAAATAAATCTGAACAGTTAAAATTTGGCTTTTGACAAATAAAATAAAAGTTTAATGTGGACAGTGTTTAAGACTAATTTTCACATTTGTATATAGAAAGGAGTCTATGCTTTTATATATATGTCGAATACATGTAGATGTCATCAAAAATATTTTAGGTTGTAACATTTTGTGCTAGGAGACAGAACATAATCTTAACCTAAAGGTTGCTCTAAGTCCCTGATGACACTGCATTTCATCAGTTCTCTTAGTTCATATTCAGGAGAATGGCAGCTATTCTGTTAGTGAATAGCAAATGAAAATTATCAGCATTTTAACAAGCAGATTTCATATTAAATTTTTCCTATTTAGACCTTCACATTTCATTTCCAATAACTCATTGTAAAACCAAAACAAAAATAATTAAATCAAATACATTACAAATCTGCTAAAAATATGTCAAAGTAGTCAAAACTGTGTTTTTCTCAACTGAGGCAACTGAGAAACAAATATTATTTTAAACACAGGCCATTAAACAAATCCTGCAGCATTTTTTAAAAAGATTTGTTAGAAATGTATTATTTATGTTGTGAAAATAATGCATATATATATATATATAAACCATTCCAGTTACCATAACAACAGAGTATAAAGCATTTACCTTTATTTTAGTTTCAATCAAATCCATTTGTATTTGGTTTCCACACCAAAAATAAGAGAAATTGAGAGAGACACAGAGAGAGAAAGATTAATACAGCATTTCTACTTCCACCCATAGGTAAAAATCTCAGTTTTTGTCCATTCTTTCTTTTTGGTAGGCTTGAATAATACCACACTTGAGAATTACTCTGTGATAACGTCTAGGTAAAGTGATCAAAGGTAAATTTTCTAGCATCTCTGTGTCTTGGCACAATATCAGATTAAGTTTTTGCCAAAAGTGAGCAGCAGTTTCATATGGAAGCTTCTGGAACCTTTATTAAATGCTAGCTAGTGCACACATTTTTACCTCCTTTTCAGCTCCATCTATTTCTCCATTCTACTCCCTGAAACATTGATATGGGGAGAACTTTCACTGCCATTATGGACCCTGAGGACTGGGGGCATACCCAGAGATGGCTGAGCATGGGGTTAGTTTGAGAACTTTTCATAACACAGTTTCAATACCAGCACTTGACTGTCTTTCTCAAAACTTTTCCACGGGGCTAGCATTGTGGTATAGCAGGTAAAGCTTCCACTAGCAACATCAGCATCCAATATGAGCACCAGTTCATGTCCTGGCTGCTCTACTTTCTTTTCTGCTTCCTGCTAATGCCTGGGAAAAACAGCAGCAGATAGCTCAAGTCTTGGGCCCCTGCACCCACGTGGAAGACCCGGATGGAGCTTCTGACTCACCGTTTGGGCATGGTTCAGCCCTGGTTGCTGCAGCCACTTGCTAAATAAACCAGTGGTTTGAAGACCTCTCTCTTTCTCTGTCTCTCCTTTTCTCTTTGTAACTCTGACTTTCAGATAAATAAAAAAATCTTTAAAAAAGACAAACTTTTCCACGAGAAAGTGGATGTTTTATTTACACTGTTACTGTTCTGCATTTTTATGCTGTTTGTAATCCTCATATCCTGTATTTTTATGAAACATGGAAATATGGAAGGACTAGACATTCATATTTTTGAGAGAAATGTATCTTCATTCATTTATCTACATATCTATCACCTGTACATGTTGAGTTGGCTACTTCTGCTACTGTTACTAAGCTGTTGGTGAACTCTAGACTAGCAAGATGCCACCAACACTGTTACTGCCTCACTCTCTTCTGAGCCTCCCAACAGAGTTCTCAGTCCATCTTAGACACTTCATAATTTGATCTTGGTTTGTTTATTCCTAAGAATATCTTGGCATTCTAAAATAAATAATAAAGTTCTAGAGTTTCACACAACCAGGAGTGGGAAATTGTTACTTCAAGCTTTCAGTTTTGGGGAAATAGTAAAAATAGTTTAATCTTACTCTCAATGTTACTAAATAAGCAGAGTAAATGTACATTGTTTATAGTATACTCAAAATAATTAAGCAATTCGGCCGGCGCCGTGGCTCAACAGGCTAATCTTCTGCCTAGCGGCGCCAGCACACTGGGTTCTAGTCCCGGTCGGGGCACCGATCCTGTCCCGGTTGCCCCTCTTCCAGGCCAGCTCTCTGCTGTGGCCAGGGAGTACAGTGGAGGATGGCCCAAGTGTTTGGGCTCTGCACCCCATGGGAGACCAGGAGAAGCACCTGGCTCCTGCCATCGGATCAGCGCGGTGCGCCGGCCGCAGCGCGCTACCGCGGCGGCCATTGGAGGGTGAACCAACGGCAAAAGGAAGACCTTTCTCTCTGTCTCTCTCTCACTGTCCACTCTGCCTGTCAAAAATTTAAAAAAAAAAAAATAAATAATTAAGCAATTCATTTATAAACTCATTTATGAAGGGACTTCGAAAAACTCATGTATTGGGACCAGCATTGTTCCATAGTGAGTAAAACCTTGCCTGTGATGCTGGCACCCTGTATGGACACTGGTTCTAGTCCCATCTGCTCCACTTCTGATCCAGCTCCCCACTAATGACTTGGGAAAAACAATGGAAGATGGCTCATGTGCTTTGTCTACTGACACAAACATGGGAGACCCTAATCAAGGTTGTGGTTCCTGATTTTGGCTTAGTCCATCCCTGGCCACTGCAGCCATGTGGGAAACAAACCAGCAGATGGGAGAACAACTTCTCTCTCTCTCTCTCACTCTCTCTCTCTCTCTCTCTCTCTCACGCTGTCTCTCTCTCTCCATGTATGTATGTGTGTGTGTGTATGTGTATGTGTGTATGTCTCCCTCTTCCACCCTCTCCACAACTCTGACTTTCAAATAAATAAGTTTGAAAACGAAAAGTTCATGGAAAATATGGCCAGCGCCGTGGCTTAACAGGCTAATCCTCCACCTTGTGGCGCCGGCACACCGGGTTCTAGTCCCAGTTGGGGCGCCGGATTCTATCCTGCTTGCCCCTCTTCCAGGCCAGCTCTCTGCTATGGCCCAGGAAGGCAGTGGAGGATGGCCCAAGTCCTTGGGCCCTGCACCCCATGGGAGACCAGGAGAAGTACCTGGCTCCTGGCTTCGGATCAGCGCAATGCGCCGGCTGCAGCGGCCATTGGAGGGTGAACCAACGGCAAAGGAAGACTTTTCTCTCTGTCTCTCTCTCTCTCACTATCCACTCTGCCTGTCAAAAAAAAAAAAAGTTCATGGAAAATAGAATTAACAGAAGAATTTTTTGGTATAAAAATGTTTTAAATTCATGCATAGTTTGTCACAATATATATTTCTTGTAAACTAAAGTAGGGATCTCTTCTAAGTTACAGTAAAAAGGTATTTTGAAATAGAAAAAATATATTAAGTAAGATTAAAACACACAGAAACCAATAGCCTTTATATACATAGACAATGCTATAGCTGAGAAAGAACATCTAACATAAATCCCATTTACAATAGCTACAAAAAAAATTAAATACCTTGGAATAAATTTAACCAAGGGAATCAAAATCTCTATAATGAAAATCACAAAACATTAAAGTAAGAAATAGGAGACATAAAAAAAGGAAAAATATGCCATGTTCATGGATTGGAAGAATTAATATCATCAAAATGTCTGCATTATCCTAAGCAATGTGCAGGTTTAATGCAATTCTTTTTTTTTTTTTTTTACAGGCAGAGTGGACAGTGAGAGAGAGCGAGAAAAACAGAGAGAAAGGTCTTCCTTTGCCGTTGGTTCACCCTCCAATGGCCGCCACGGCCAGCGCACTGCGGCCGGCGCACCGCGCTGACCCGATGGCAGGAGCCAGGTGCTTCTCCTGGTCTCCCATGGAGTGCAGGGCCCAAGCACTTGGGCCATCCTCCACTGCACTCCTGGGCCACAGCAGAGAGCTGGCCTGGAAGAGGGGCAACCGGGACAGAATCCAGCGCCCCGACCGGGACTAGAACCCGGTGTGCTGGCGCCGCAAGGCAGAGGATTAGCCTGTTGAGCCATGGCGCCGGCAGCAATTCTAATCAAAATAGCAATGACATTCTTCTTCTAGGAAAAATTATTCTAAAATTCATATGGAAACGTAAGAGACCTTGAAAAGATAAAACAACCTCATACAATAAAAACAAAACTGGAGGCCTCACAATACTAGATTTCAAGACACACTACAGGGAAGTTATAATCAAAATAGCCTGGTACTGGCAAATATATATATATTGATGTGTAGACAAATGGAACAGAATAGAGACTCTATCAATCCATGCATCTACAACCAACTAATCTTTGAGAAAGGAACTAAAGCCAATCCCTGGAGCAAGGACAGTCTCTTCAAATATAGTTCTGGAAAAACTGGATCTCCATGTGCAGAAGTATGATACAAGACCCCTACTTTACACCTTACACAAAAATCTACTTAAAATGGATCAAGGACCTAAGTCTACAATCTGATATGATCAAATTATTGGAGAACATTAGGGAAATTGCAAGACACTGGCATAGGCAAAGACTTCTTGGAAAAGACTCCAGAGCACAGGCAATCAAAGCCAAATTTGACAAATAGGATTACATCAAGCTGAGAAACTTCTGCCCTGCAAAGGGGCCCCTCAACAAAGGGAAGAGAAAGCCAACAGAATGGGAGAAAATATTTGCAAACTATGCAACTAATGAAAGATTAATACCCAGAATCTAATCAATATACAGAGCTCAAGAAATTCAACAACAAAGCAAACAATCCAGTTAAGAAACGGGCAGAGGACTTGAGCAGACATTTTGCAAAAGAGGAAATTCAAATGGCCAACAAAAACATGCAAAAATGCTCAGGATCACTAGCCATCAGGGAAATGTGAATCAGAACCACAACAGGGATTCCCAATTAGAATTGCACTCATGCAGAAATCAAAAAGCAATAAATGCTGGTGAGGATGTGGGGAAAAAAGTACCCTAATCCACTACTGGTGGGAATGTAAACTGGTGCAACCATTGTGGAAGACAGTATGGAGATAACTCAGAAAGCTGCAAATAGATGTGCCATATGATCCATCCATTCCACCCCTGGAAATTTACCAAAACAAAATGAAATCTGTATATAAAAGATTTCTCTGTACCCCTATGTTCATTACATCTCAACTCACAATAGCTAAGATATGCAATCAACCCAGATGTTCATCAGCTGATGACTAGACAAAGAAATTATGGTATGTACACTATGGAGCACTACTCAGCTGTAAAAAAAAAAAAAAAGAAATCCTGTCTTTTGCAACAAAATGGGTGCAACTGGAAACCATTATATTTAGTGAAATAAGCCCATCCCAAAAAGACAAATATATGTTCTCCCTGATCTGTGATAACTAATAGAGTACCTAAAATGTGATGATGGGGGTGAAACTGACATTATGAGATTTGATGATTTTTTACAGCCCTTGTCACTACTATTGAGGAAAGGTATTTTTTTCTTCATACTATTGATAGAATTCAGTACTTAGTGTAATCTTATGAGTATAAAGTAAAGTGAAGATAGATCTTTGTAAAAATTAAGAGTATGACTATGAAGGGAGGGTGAAAGTAGGGTGGGAGCATGGGTGGGCACGATGGTAGAGTGAGAAGTATCACTATGTTCCTAAATATGTATATATGAAATACATTAAATTTGTATGCCTTAAATAAAATGAAAAAATAAATTTAAATCTGATTTAAAAACCTATTTATCCAGTAAAATAAGAGTTTGAAAACAAAAGGACAGGAAAAGGGAAAAGGATAAATTATTAATACCTACTAAGAAATGAGAATAAAAATAGGTTGACAGCTTACTATTGAATGGTAAACAAAATATTAGAGAGGAAAGTATCTTTTGAGAAAGAAAACATACAAGAGAAATGGGATGGTGATAGATCAAGGATAACTTAGACTAAATCTCTAGAATGTTGTTCTAATGTAAAGCAATTGGCACAATAGAATAGTGAGTCACCAGCCTTACTAAAAGTGGAATGTAATAGGATACAAAGGTATATAAAAATTTGAATCTGGCAACTCTGGGTCAGGCCCTATAAAGCAGCTCCTGACTAGACAAGAATTACAGTCATCAAGATAAAGTTGTTGGTTCTAAGCACTCCTGCCAAAATACTCATATTCATGCAAGACTCTACAATAAATGAGTCTGTCCTTCCTATGTCATATTGCAATATCTATTTTTTAATTTAAAATTTTTATTTATATAGGGTGAACAAATTTTATTTTATATATTATATATCCCATCTTACCCTCCCTCCTACCCACACTCACACCCTTCTTCCTCCTTCCTTTCATATTTTTCTTTTAATTTTTAAAATGACATACTTTCACTTTATTCTATAATCAAAAGGTTAACCCTCCACTAAATAAAGAATTCAGCACAGTTGAATCACACAGTTCCTTAAGCATATAGACAAGGGCTGTAAATAATAACAAATTCTCAAAATGTCAAGTTCACTCATATACAATACTGTTTTTGTATTCTGTATATTGTTACCACAAATAATGGAGGATATGTGGTATTTATCTTTTAGAGACAGAGACAGGCTTATTTCACTAAGCATAATGGTTTCCAGTTGCATCCATTTTGTTGCAAAAGATAAATTTCATTCATTTTTATGGCTAAGTAGTAATCTATGGTTTCTGTCTACCACATTTTCCCTATCCAGTAATTAGCTGATGGATATCTGGGTTGATTCCATATCTGAGCTATGGTGAATAGAGATGCAATGAACATGGGGTTACAGATCACTTGTTCATATGCTGATTTCATTTCTTTTTTTTAATTATTTTTTATTTTTTTATTTTTTTGACAGGCAGAGTGGACAGAGAGAGAGAGAGAGAGAGAGAGAGAGACAGAGAGAAAAGTCCTGCTTTGCCGTTGGTTCACCCTCCAATGGCCGCTGCAGCCGGCGCACTGCGGCCAGCGCACAGCACTGATCCGAAGCCAGGAGCCAGGTGCTTATCCTGGTCTCCCATAGGGTGCAGGGCCCAAGGACCTGGCCATCCTCCACTGCACTCCCGGGCCACAGCAGAGAGCTGGCCTGGAAGAGGGGCAACCAGGACAGAATCCGGTGCCCCAACCGGGACTAGAACCCGGTGTGCCGCAAGGTGGAGGATTAGCCTATTGAGCCGCAGAGCCGGCCTGATTTCATTTCAATTGGGTAATATCCAAGGGGTGGGAAAGATGAGTCATATGGTATATCTATTTTCAGCTTTCCGAGTATCTCCATACTGTCTTCGACAATGGTTGTACTAGTTTACATTCTCACCAACAGTGGATTAGGGTACTTTTTTCCCCACATCCTCACCAGCATTTATTTATTTTTTTTTATTCCTATATGAGAGCCATTCTAACTGGGGTGAGGTGAAACATCATTTTGGTTTTGATTTGCATTTCTCTAATGACTAGTTATCCTGAGCATTTTTGCATGTGTCTGTTGGCCACTTGAAAATGCCTGTCCAAGTTCTTTGCCCATTTCTTGGCTAGATTGTATGCTTTGTTGTTTCTTAAGTTTCTTAAGCTCGATATAGATTCTGGATATTAATCTTTTATCAGTTGCATAGTTTGCAAATATTTTCTCCCATTCATTGGTTTCCTCTTCCCTTTGTTGAGGAGTTCCTTTACAGTGCAAAAGCTTCTCAGCTTGATGTAATCACTTTGTCAGTTTGGGCTTTGATTGCCTGTGCTTCTGTGGTCTTTTCCAAGAAGTCTTTTCCTATGTCAATGTCAGAGTTTCCTGAATGTTCTTCTCTAGTAATTTAATCGTATCAGGTATTAGATTTAGATCCTTGATCATTTTGAGTTGATTTTTGTATTAGGTACAAGGTAGGGGTCTTGTTTCATTCTTTTGCATTAGTAGATCAAATTTTCCCAATGCCATATGTTGAAGAGACTGTCCTTTCTTCAGGGATTTATTTTAGCTCCTTTGTCAAAATTAGTTGGTTGTAGAAGTGTGAATAATTTCTGGGATTTCTGTTCTGTGCCATTGGTCTACATGTCTCTTTTTGTGATAGTACCAGACTGTTTTGATTAGAACTGCCTGTAGTGTGCCTATAATACATCAAGTATTCCGATACCTGCAGCTTTGTTTTTGTTGTATAATATTGCTTTAGCTATTCAAAGACTCTGATGTTTCCATATGAATTTAACATCTTTTTTTCTAGATATTAGAAGAATTTTATTGATATTTTATTTGGGATGGCATTGAATCTGTAAATTGCTTTGGATAGTACAGACATTTTGATGATATTAATTCTTCTACTCCACAAACATGGAAGATTTTTACCTTCTTTTGGTGTCTTCCTCTATTTATTTCTTTAATGTTATGTAATTTTCATTTTAGGGATTTTGACCTCCTTAGTTAAATTTATTCAAGATATTTACAATTAAATTTAAATTTATTCAAGTTATTTACAATTTTTTGTAGCTGTTGTGAATGGGACTGATATTACAAGTTCTTTCTCAGCGAGGGCATTATCTGTGCACATAAATACTATTGATTTTTATATGTTTATTTTAATCCTGCAACTTTACCAAACTCTCTTATGAGTTCAAATAGTCTCTTAGTGGAGTTTTTGGTTCCCCTATATATAGGATCATGTCATTTGCAAACAGGGATAATATGATTCCCTCCTTTCCAATTTGTACTCATTTTATTTTTTTTTTTCTTGCCTAATGGTGCTGGCTAAAACTTTCAGAGCTACACTAAATAGCAATGGTGAAAGTGGGCATTCTTGTCTGGTTCTGTATCCAAGTGGGAATGCTTCCAACTTCTCATTCAGTAAGATGCTGACTGTAGCTGTGTTGTACATTCCCTTGATTGTGTTAAGGAATGTTCCTTCTATATATCCTTCTGTATATTGTATGCTTAAAATTATTACCTAGAAAGAATATTGTATTTTTTTTATTTGACAGATAGAGTTAGACAGTGAGAGAGAGAGACAGAAAGAAAGGTTTTCCTTCCGTTGGTTCACCCGCAATGGCCACTACGGCCGGAACTACACCGATCCGAAGCCAGGAGCCAGGTGCTTCCTCCTGGTCTCCCATGCAGGTACAGGGGCCCAAGCACTTGGGCTGTCCTCCACTGCTTTCCCAGGCCATAGCAGAGAGCTGGACTGGAAGAGCAACCAGAACTAGAACCCGGCGCCCACATGGGATGCCAGTGCCGCAGGTGGAGGATTAACCAAGTGAGCCATAGCGCAGGGCCCAGGAATGTTGTATTTTATCAAATGTTTTCTCAGCATCTATTGAGATAATTCTGTGGGTTTTATTCTTAAATGTGTTAATGTGATGCATCACATTGATTTGTGAATGTTGAACCGTCCCTGCATACCATGCATAAATCCCTCTTGGTTGGGGTGAATGATCTTTCTGATGTGTTGTTGCATTCAATTAGCTAGCATTCTCTTGAGGATTTCTGCATCTATATTCATCATTCATATTGATCTTTAGTTATCTTTTTGTATATTTTTCTGGTTCTGGAATTAGGTGATGTATGCCTCATAGAAGGAGTTTGGGAGGATTACCTCCCTTTCAATTGTTTTGAACAGTTTCAGATTGGGATTAATTCTTCTTTAAAAGTTTGGTAAAATACAGCAGTGATGCCTTCTGGTCCTGGGTTTTTCTTTGTTGTGAGGCTCTTTATTACTGATTCGATCTCCATCTTGGTTATTGGTCTGTTTATGTTTTCTGTCTTTATGACTCAACTTTGGAAGATTGCACGTGTCAAGAAATCTATCAATTTCTTCCAGATTTTCCAATTTGTTGGCAAAAAATTGTTTGTAGGAATTCCTGATGATTTATTTTATTTCTGTGGTAGCCATTGTAACATCTCTTTTTTCACCTCTGATTTTATTAATTTGGGTCATCTCCATTTTTTGGTAAGTTGTGTCAATGGTATATCAATTTTGTTTATGTCTTTCAAAACCAAAGTTATTATTGTAAGTAATGACTTGGCCCTGACATTTTCTCATAATTATTCCTATTGTTTGCTTACGATTTCCTTTGTACTTTTACTAGGAGATTTTCTAACTTCATATTCTTTCATAATGATGACTGTCTTTCTCTATTTCTCTCTGTATAGCATTTCTTTAAGTATCATTTGTAAGATTGGGCAAGTGGTGACAATTTTTTTCATTTCCTGTTGTTTTGGGAAGGTCTTTATTTCACCTTCATCTATAAAGGAGAGCTTTGCAGTGGATAGTATTCTGGGTGGAGTGTTTTTCTTCTAGGACTGGACTATGTCTCTTCATTCGCTCCCAGCACATAGTGTTTCTAATGAGAAATCAGCTGTCAGTGTAATTGGATAGCCTCTGAAGGTATCTGGCATTTCTCTTGTACATATTTTAGAATCTTTTCTCTATTTTTGTTGTTGTTGTTGAAAGTTTTACTATAATGTATATTGGTGAAGATCTTTTCTGGTCATGTCTGTTGGGATTATGTGCTTCCTATACTTGGTGTCCTCATTTTCTACATCTAGAGAAATTTTCTGCTATTAGTTCACTAAATAGGCCTTCTAATCCATTCTCTCTTTCCACACCTTCAGGAACTCCTAAAACCAGTATGTTATGTTGTTTGATAGTATCAGATAAATCTCAAACACTGTTTTCAGTTTGTCTAATTTTTTCTATTTCTTTCTTTCTTTATTTTTGTCTGACTGAGATATTTCCAAAGATTTGTCTTCTAGCTTGGATATTCTTTCTTCTGTACCACCAAATCTATTGTTAAGGCTTTTCACTGTATTTTTTATTAGTTATACTGAATTCTTCATCTCCAATATTTCAGTTTAATTTCTCTTCTACATCTTGGCAAAATTTTTCATCATTGTCATCCATTGATTTCTTTAACTCATGGATTTGCTTCTCATTGTTTTCGAGTAATCTTATGATCACTCTACTGAATTCCTTTTCAAGCATGTCTTCAGTCTCTTAAACTTCACATCCTAATATTGAAGTGTTTTGTTCTTTTGGGGGTTTCATATGGTCTTCCTTGTTCATGTTTCTTGTATTTCTACATCTATTTTTAGACTTCTTTGTAACCACTTGTTGGTTTTCTCCTCTGATGGCTTTTGTCTTTGAAATATATCACTGTGGCTCAGTGGAGTGTCTGTTCCTTCAGTAGATATTCAGAGGTATGTGCTGAGCAGGGCCAGTGAACTCTGGTCAGTGCTTGGGAATGGTGCAAGAGTCCAAGGTGACACCCAAGTTGGGTGTGGAAGATTTCCTCTATTGTCAGTAGGAGGGAGAATGTGGTCATGTTGGCTGGTGTGATCGCTGCCTCACCTCCTCTTTTCCAAGGTGATCAATGCCAGCAATAAGCCCACCGTGGCTATACCACCCACCCACACAGGCACATGAACCACATAAAGGATCTGTGTGTTTTGCAGTGTGAACACAGACCCCCTGCTATGGCCCACCCCAAGCACTCAGGGAACTCTGAGCTTCTGATGCCAGACACAGTGCTTGTCCAGAGAGCCAGCTATACCCCATGTCCTATTGTGCAGACACAGAATCCATATACTCTTAGTGCACAGGGCTCCCACAGTCACTGGGATCAGGGGATTCTTCCTCATCCCTGTGAGCATGCTCCATCCATGTAGAGAGCCAAGGCTGTCCCAGAGCCTGATAAAATCCCCAATTGTGTGTGTTGGAGGTGGGGGGCTGTGGTTGCCTGCGCTCAACTTACCAAGATGGCACCTCCTCTCTAATAGCTCCTGGGAGCCCTTGTGGTGGGAATGGGAAGCAGGCAATATGTTCTCCCATAACAAGATTAAATGGGCACCCTGCCTCCTGCTAGTGCTACGGGCTGCACTCATGTCAGTATGGATTTCAAGATTCTCCCTCAGGCATTAACACCAGTAATATGAGTGACCACAGACTCCTCTTCTCTCTAAGGAGATGGAGTCTCCTTCTGATTCTGATTCTGATATTGGTAGGAATAGAACAGAGGCAAACTGCCCTACTTTTCGCTGCAGTGTATGGAGCTCTGTGGGAGAGGAGGAGGGGAAGGAAGCAAGGTAACTTCCCTGCTCCAAGCCCAGCAGTTGCTCAGACCCCAGTCAGCTCTCCAGGCTCAAGTCAAAGTCACTGTGTGACTGTGGAATTCCCCCTCAGCTAAAACTGTGAGGGGTGGGGCTCACAACAATTCTTTCCTACCTTGGTGTGATAAGATGGCTGCTCACAGCCAGCCGCTGGCTACCCCAGGTAGCTAGTGCAGCAGTGTCTCTGTCTTCTCTCCTCTGTGCCACAGAGTCTTTCTTGCTTTTTTATTTCATTTCTTTGCAGAATACTTCCATAAGTCAAACCTCTGGAAATGTGGTCCTTCCTTTGTTCTTTAGTGTGGCTACACCCTATTCAGCCACCGTGGAAGTACTTGTAATATCTATTTTCTGCAAGAACAAAACCATGTTTTTTTTCATCTATTTTTCTTCTCCTTAATTCTTCCCCAATGTGTTCTACCTAGACTATAGTTTTGAGGGAACAAAAGTGACAAATCAACCATTTTATTATTTCATTTTATTTTACCTTCTGTAATCTCTGTGACAGTCAGGCATTGTTCTTCCCAGTGGCCACCAAGTTCTAGTGTTGTCCGGGTCAGCCTTTTTCACCACCACCATTTTCTCCACTAATGCTCAGGAAACATATCCTGGTTCTAAAGCAGACTGTTCCCTTGCTATTGGTGTAAATCATTGATTATGACCTTGATTTAATTTATTTTGATGTTCATGCTTGAAAAATTTGATAACTCTGATTTTAACTACCGGTCAGATGTCAATTCTGAAAAGATAGCTTTTTATTCAAATTTCTGTACATTTTTTTTTGTTTAAGATTGGATGTAAATGACAGTGTTATGTAGGAATTAAATCTAATTGTTTATCTGATGCTAAGACAGCTATAGAATTTTTTAAAGATTAAGATATGAGAAAAATAGAAAAGATTATATAGTGAATCTAGAATTTGATACTGCCATCTGTTGGTTTGAAGAAACCTTGCATGAGCTCTAAAGCTTTCAGTTCTTTCTCTACCAGTTTTCAAGAAAACAGTGAAGTTTATGTTCTCAGTAGTTCATGCTCCTGTTCTCAGAGCTCCCATATAACCAATACTCAGAAGTATCAATATTTTGACAAAATTGTGCTTTTGATTCTTTTTTCCTTTTGCTGAAATATTTGTAAAAATTTCATATTGTTTCACATCTATACTTCATGTATTTAAAAAATCAAGGGTGCTTTAAAAAGTTTACTGTCAAAAAACTATGCACGAATTTCAAAATATTTCATTTCTTTTAAGCTTATTTAAATCTATTTTTCATCACCCTTTTAAAAGTAGTGTCATATAACTATATTTTATGTAACTACAATATTATCACATGTAATTAAATTAACTATTCACATTTATCTGGTATCTAATCCATAACCAATTATCTCTGACTTCCTCAAAACATCTTTTTGCAATTGTTTTATTTCTACCATAACCAAAGTTGGTGGCATTTCATAAAGAGGAGTGACAATTTCACTATTCATATAATACTGCTTTGAATGTATTTCATTTTTGAAAAATTATAATTTTTCTTGAGTTTTAAATTAGGGAGACAATTAAGCAATTAATTATAAACATCCTAATCTTGACACTATATGTGTCACTAAATGAAAATCCTCAATCCAAACAATTCATTTAAATTCTTTTATTATTGTTATTACCAATAAAATTCATTTGTTATACCATTATTTAAATCATACATAACAATTTTTTTTTGTAATTACACAAAGCTTAGGGACTGGCATTGTGGCATACAGGGTAAAACTGACTCTGACTGCTCAACTTCCAACCCATTTCCCTGCTAATGGCCTGAGAAAACAGTAGAAGACTGTGCTTGGGTCCTAGCCACAGATGTGAGAGACCAGAAGAAGCTCCTGGCTCCTGGCTTCAGCCTGGCCCAGCCCCAGCCATTGCAGGTATCTGGGGGAGTGCACCTGCGAATGGAAGATCTCTCTTCTGTCTCTTCTCCCCCCCCCCATATCTCAGACTTTCAAAAATAAATAAATTTTTAAAAATTGTAGAGGGATTAGCTTCTATACATACAGCCCAGAAACATTTAAATTTTACATGTGATCACCAGAGAAAATAACAGTATAGGCATCCGAAGTAATGATGTCACAGCCCTGGAAATGAAAGTAGGCCTAGCAAGGGTAAGTGGAAACCCAGCCATCTTGCAAATAAGCATTTGTTCAACATATTACAATTAGTAAACGTAGGTCCAAGACCCAACATTACTGCAACATGTTTACAAAGCAGCATTTTATTTCGGCCATATGAGCACTCAGTAAAAACACCTTTCAGAATGTTTATCTTGCCTTCCATTTTTTATCTATTTCGCTAAAAGTTACACAGGTATTTTATAAAAAAAATAAAACTTCTTTTCCTTCTTAGCTCAAAATCAATGACAACATTTGTCTTTCTTTTTGTGTAGGCATTGAGTTTGGCTTTTTTTTTTATTAATCATTCTTCAATAGCAAATTACTTGATGTAGAACATGTAGAAAGTGATTTGAAGCTGATGATCCCATTCATCAAATTCCAAAAAAATATGATGTGTCATTTTTACAATATACATTACTGAACCTGAACTGAACAAAAGAGACTCAACCTTAATTAATCATCCTGTCCTTTTCCCACAATCCTCTGCTGCCTGATGGCAAAATGATGCATCTCCTTCACACTGTGCAGTACTAAAGCCAGAGTAGAGGAAGTGAGACCATAGAGACTAGGAGAGAGATGACAATGCCTTTGGCTAGGCTGGAAGTACTGGATGTCAGACAAATAGGTTATGTTCCAAATATGTTGTGGAAGTAAAAGTGTCACTTTCATTTGTGTGGTGGATGTGTATATGAGAAAAAGCAGTTGGATGAACTGTGGTCAGTTATTATGAGTGAAACATTTAGAAGACACATTCTTGGGTTGGGAGGGAGGTGTAGGTATTCATTTTAATAGAGACAGGGAAATAAAATTCCATGTTCAAGTTACCCATTAGCAACCCAAGTGGCAATTTTAATTAGTAATAAGCTGTGACTGTGAGGAATGCAGGAAAGAATTTTTAGTTCAAGATAGAAGTGTTGGAATCATCTGAATGTAGATGATGTTTAAAATCCTCAAATTGAAAGTTACCCTTTAGGAACTAAAGATAGGAAATGTAAGAAGCCGTGCACTCAACTATGGGGCGTGCTAACTCTAGAGGCTGGAGAGAGTAGACGGAGTGAGGGAGAGACTGAGAAAAAGTGGCCAACAAGAGGAGAGGAAAATGCAGGACAGGCATTCCGATCAGAAAGCTGTTCCTAGGAAGAGGGGGTCACCAGACAATATTTAGACAGCTGGGATAATATGAGGTCTGAGCTCTGACCATCAGAATTTGGCAATACATTTATCATAACAGAGTCAGATCAAGGAGATCTTCAGAATAATTGGATCAATGGAATAAGAAGTAATGCAAGAGGCCGGCGCTGTGGCGCAGCAGGTTAACGCTCTGGCCCGAAGCACCAGCATCCCATATGGGTGCTGGTTCTAGTCCGGGCTGCTCCTCTTCCGATCCAGCTCTCTGCTATGGCCTGGGAAAGCAGTAGAAGATGGCCCAAGTCCTTGGGCCCCTGCACCCGTGGGAGACCCGGAGGAAGCTCCTGTCTCCTGGCTTTGGATCGGCACAGCTCTGGCCATTGCGGCCATCTGGGGAGTGAACCAGCGGTTGGAAGACCTCTCTCTCTGCCTCTCCTCTCTCTGTGTAACTCTGACTTTCAAATAAATAAATAAATCTTAAAAAAAAAAGAAGTAATGCAAACCTTACTTGGTGGTAGAAGTGGAGAGACAGGAGAATGAGGAAGTGCATGCTTGGAGTGTTAAAAAGAGCAGAGAAAGGGGGTTATGTTTAAAGTAGGGATTATAGAGAGGATTTTTTCCTTTATTTATATATTTATTTATTTTTACTGTATTCAAAGCCACACAAACTTCCACTGAAAATAGCAACACTCAGGAGTGGACATTTGGCCTAAAGTTTGGGACAATCTTGTCTCACATTGGGATGCCTGATTTTCGTTCCTGGATCTAGCTTCTGACTCCAGCTTCCTGTTACTACAGACAGTGGAGGCAGTGGCTGAAGTAATTGGGTGCCTGCTCCCACATGAGAGACCTGAACTGAGTTTCCAGCTCCTGGCTCCGGCCTCAACCCCAGTTCCAGCCCAGCCCCATTCATTCTGGGCATTTGCGATATGAAGCAGATGAATGGGAGTTTTCTCTCTCACACACACACATAGACTCTCTCAATTTGTTTCTGTCTCTGTTTCTCTCTGTCTCTCTCTTGTGTAAAGAGAGCAATATTCGTATATGATTTTACTTTAAAAACTTTTAATTTTATTTGTTCTAGCTACCATTACCCAATGGCTTCCTGAAACACAACTTAATGGTAGATATTTTGATCATGATGAACCAAATTTTATCACAGCTATTCAAGTTATTTCCAATCACACCTAAAGTAGATACCTTTCATGTACTGAACACTTTGCTTAAAGCAAATAGTTTTATCTTATCAATATGGCTATAAATGTTATCTTTGTGTGCTATAAAAAGACTATAGAATGGAAAATGTGACTGTAAATGTTTTTGTTGAGGAATATTTAAACTTTGGTACTAAAATATTATTTACATTGTTTAGAAAATAAAATGAGAAAAAGATTAAAACCAGGAGAAATATGGTATTCCTAAATTAGTAAAATAAAATAAATAAATAAATAAGTAAAGCAATGCCCAAAGCTTTTACTTGGGCAGTACTAATTATATTCATGTAGGGTGCTCAATACTGTAGAACTTGTTACTGACATCATAGAGTGTATAGACAGTTGGGAAGACAAGGAATATACAATAAGCCAACAATAAAGCAAAACAGTGAACCAATGAACAGTGAAAATAATGCCTCCCATGGGACTGGTGCCATGGCTCCAACATCCCCTATGGGTGCCGGGTTCTAGTCCCAGTTGCTCCTCTTCCAGTCCAGCTCTCTGCTGTGGCCCGGGAGGGCAGTGGAGGATGGCCAAAGTCCTTGGGCCCCTGCACCTGCATGAGAGACCCAGAAGAAGCTCCTGGCTCCTGGCTTCGGATCAGTGTAGCTCCAGCCCTAGTGGCCATTTGGGGGGTGAATCAACAAAAAGAAGATCTTTCTCTCTCTATCTCACTGTCTAACTCTATCTGTCAAATAAATAAAAAAAAAAATGCCTCCCATCAGATTCAGGTATAAAAATAACCGATGTGGCTAATTCTTCTGTAGCAGAAGCAAACACAGCAGCACATAAAATGGGAAAAACATTCCCGAGACAGAGAAGAACACTTTGGAGTAATTTAGGAACAAGTCAGTTAAAAATACTGTCTTTGATTCCTGTTGTGTTATATTCTTAATGGTGGAAATAAGGAGGAGGAGGAGGAGAAGGAGAATAAGAATCTTCTCACTACAACATTATAATCAGAAAGACAGACAATAACAGATCAGATGTTGGTGAATATGTGGGGAAGATGAAACTCATGCATTGTTAGTGGTTGTGTAAAAGCTGAAATTACTTTGGAAAATCTGACATTTCCTCAAAAAGTCAAACATAAAATCACTTTATGATCAAGCAACTGCAGTCCTAGGTGACTTGAAAGGTGTCTGTACAAAAACATATACATTAATGCTTATGTTGGCATTATTCATTGTAGCTAACAGATGGAAATAACTCAAATACCTACATATTAATAAATGTGTAAGCAAAATATGATCCATGATATGTATCCCACCATACATATAAAATGGTGTTTTATTTATTCATGAAAAGGAATAAAGTCCTGATACATGCAACACTAGGAATGAGAAGTCCCTGCAGCTGTGGTGTTGTGTTGTGGGCAAGGGAAAAAGATTTGTAAACCCCAGAGCGAGGTTCTGCCTACCCGAGGCCACCGCTTCACAATGTCCCAGGGAAAGCCACCACCACATGTGACCAGGAGGCAAAACTTTCAGCTGAGGACTTGGAGGATAAGAAGGAAGGAGAATACATTAAACGTAAAGTCATTGGACAGGACAGCAGTGAGATTCTCTTCGAAGTGAAAATGACAGCAAATCTCAAGAAGCTCAAAGAATCATACTGTCAATGTTCACTCAGGTTTCCTTTGAAGGTCAGTGAATTGCTGATAATCATACTCCAAAAGAACTGGGAATGGAGGAAGTAGATGTGGTTGAAGTTTATCAGGAATGAACAAGGAGTTCAACCGTTTAGGTACTCTTTTTAATAGTTCTTTTGTAATGTGATGTTCCAAAGGGGATTGACAGCTGGCATCCCATCTTTTTTTTTTTTTTTTTTGACAGATAGAGTTAGACAGTGAGAGAGAGAGACTGAGAGACAAAGAGAAAGGTCTTCCCTCCATTGGTTCACCACCCAAATGTCTGCTACAGCCAGCACTGCGCTGATCCGAAGCCAGGAGCCAGGTGCTTCCTCCTGGTCTCCCATGAGGGTTCAGGGGCCCAAGCACTTGGGTCATCCTCCACTGCCTTCCCGGGCTACAGTAGAGAGCTGGACTGGAAGAGGAGCAACCAGGACTAGAACCGGCGCCCATATGGGATGCCGGCGGCACAGGCAGAGGATTAACCAAGTGAGCCACGGCGGTGGCCCCTGCATCCCATCTTTTTAAACCATATGGTAATTTGAATTTTAGTGCTCACTATCATTCTTGTTTTCATTGTGCTGATTTTTGGTGATCAAGCCTCAGCTCCCTATCTTTTTTAGAATTCCGTGTGTTTGCAGAGAGGCCACCTTTTTCAGAACTGTGCGTTTTCAGGCTTGTAGTGATAATTAAGACCGACTTTCCAAGTGGCCCTGAGGTCCTAACAGGTGATTGCTCCACTCCTGGACTGTGACTTTCAGCGGGAGATGGAAGTTCTTCAGAGGACAGAACTGTGGAAAAATGACCTTTCCTTAACTTGAAGCTACTTCTAAAAATATGAGGGTCTCGACCAAAAGAAGAACAGATTGGTGTCAAGATGACAGATTTGGTGAGAGAAATGACTAACTCCAAAGATGGCTTCACTGAAGAGAAAGCATTTTAAGATTAAAAAAAAATCTTGTCAAAAGATCCCAGAAAAGTTCTGATTTTCATAAGCAATTCATAAAATTATTCATGCAGAAGTGTGTATAACAGAACACTGCTCCTTTTAATTTCATTTGTATTTTTTGGCTCAGGACACAGGTTTTAAATGGACATTGTCTGCACCAGCTTCATTAAAATAAACAATATCTGTAAAAATCATACTAATGCTTATTTTATTTTTAAGTATTATTTATTTATTTGAAAGTCAGAGTTACACAGAGAAAGGAGAGGCAGAGAGAGAGAGAGAGAGAGAGATCCTCCATCTGCTGATGCACTCCCCAATTGGCTGCAACAGCCATTCATGGATCTGGAGCCATGTAGATATGAAGCCAAGAGCCAGTAACTTCCTCCGGGTCTTCCCATGCAGGTGCAAGGGCCTGAAGACTTGGGCCATCTTCTACTGCTTTCCCAGGCCATAGCAGAGAGCTTGATTGGAAGTGGAGCAGCAAGGACCCGAACCAGCACACATATGGAATCCTGGCACTGCAGGTGGTGGCTTTACCTACTATGCCACAGCACCAGCCCTTATTTTATTTTAATTGTGTAGGAAGGAAAATGAAAATGCCTAAAATAAGGTTTCTTGTATAATACTGGAAATTGTGCAATTTTTTCTTCACTACTGTACAGTGATGATGTTAATGACTTTGAAGCACTGAAAGTTACTAAAATGCCACCTCAATCAAGGATTTAATTAAGGCCACAATAACCTTTTTTAAATATTCAGTGTTCTGTTTTTTTTTAACTTGATATTTGTGTATGGTGCATATATAATACGGTTATCCAAACCTGTTGAGTAAATGGACACACCAAAAATTACTGGTTTTGGCCGGCACCATGGCTCAATAGGCTAATCCTCTACCTGTGGCGCCAGCACCCGGGGTTCTAGTCCCGCTCGGGGCTCCGGATTCTGTCCCAGTTGCCCCTCTTCCAGGCCAGCTCTCTGCTGTGGCCCGGGAGTGCAGTGGAGGATGGCCCAAGTGCTTGGGCCCTGCACCTTCATGGGAGACCAGGATAAGCACCTGGCTCCTGGCTTTGGATCGGTGCAGCACCGGGTGCAGCACCGGCTGCACCAGCCATTGGAGGGTGAACCAACAGCAAAGGAAGACCTTTCTCTCTGTCTGTCTCTCTATCACTGTCCACTCTGCCTGTCAAAAAAATTTTAAAAAATAAAAATAAAAAAATTACTGGTTTACATTGGTAATTTCAGTTCTTCAACAATTTTAAAATGTTCTGCATAGTTAAGGTTTTATATTTTTCCTTGATATCATAAATATTTAAACTTTGTAAAATTAAAATGCCATATTAGTTCTTACTAGAGGGCTTAACTTTTCCTTTTAAATCTTTAAGAATCACAGAATTTGGTATACACATAATTCAGTTTCATTTTATTCCAAATAGAATGTCAGCTGATGCTTAAGAAGAGCAAATAAAAGTTATCCTGAATGCATTTTACAAACTGTTACAGCCACTGAAGTCACCTGTTGAAAAATAGATTGACTTGATCCTACACATTCTTATATTTGACCCATAATTGAAAAATTACTTGTATTGTGTGTGTTAGGTCTTTTAGACTGTCATCTGGCAATTATTATGTTCATTATAGTGACTAGGAAGTAAGCCCATTTTTAGAAAATGAGTTGCATACTTCTGTAAAGATTGAATAACAAAACTTATTGGCTATATGAGCTAATCCAAAAATGCATGAATCTGTGGCTTACTATTTTAATTCTGTTTATATCTTTAAGTGTCTGAAGGCTCTCAGAATTCAGGTGATAGAGTTTTCTTAGGTACTGAGGAAATAGTTTTTAGTTTATTAGATTCTTCTAAATGCATTGTACTCACTGGTTACCTTAAAAATGCTTATCAGATATAGGGCAGCTGATAAAATAGGCATATCATGGCAAAAATGTAATAAAGAACATCACATTGGAAGGACCTTGAGTAACATTTAATGAAGCTACTCTCACTGGTCCTTGACTGCAACATCCTAAATTTGTAAAAGAAGGGAGAAAATAAAGTCAATAATGATAATTTCCTCCTTGAGGATGTTTTCTTTGTTTATTCTGTTCTTGAATTATTTGACATGCTCTTCTCTTATCTAATTAAGTATTAGTGAATGAATGTGCAAGTAGAGTTATAAGCTCAAATAAGTTGAAATTACATGTTTAAGCTCAAAATACTAGCATTTTGTCCATTTTATTTATATTTCATTTTACCTAAAACAAGGAGTTAAAGTAAGCATCTAACCTAAGCAAGTCTAATAATGGAGTAATACAGAATCCAAAATAAAACCAATTTCTGGGTTGTAGCAGATCTTTAGAAAGTAAATTACTAACTAGGAACTTTAATGAGAAATTGCGGGAAATTACCTGTAGATAGTAAGCTTTTCAGCTGTGGGAAGTGTAGTGTAGGGCTGAAGGAAATTCGTAGGAGAATTTAGGTTCAGACATTTTGCCTTGTTTACTGTCTATTTTCTTTTCATTTTATTTAAAGGGCAGGGAGATCTTCCACCTCCTGGTTCACTCCCCAAATAATTGCAACAAACAGGGTTGGAACAAGCCAACGTCAGTACCCCAGAAATCCAAATTGGTTTCCCACATGGGTGTCATGGACCCAAGTATTTGAGCCATTATATGCCTTGTAGGATATACATTAGCAGGAAGCCAGACAGGAAGTGGAAGTGCTGACACTGGAACCCAGGCACTTCAGTTTGGGACATAGGTGTCCCACACAGTGTCTTAACTGCTGCACTAGATGTCCACTCCTAAATGGCAGAACGTTGTGAGTAGCTAACGAGCTACTCACAAGGCACAGTTAGGTGCAGAAAAATCAGTATTTCTTAAATTTTCAGGGCTCCAGAATAATGCTGTCCCACAGAACTTTCTGCGATGATGGAAATCTCTATCTATGTTGTACAGTAGTAGCCAAAAGCTGCATGCGATCATTGAGAACAGGCAGATAGCTAGTGTATCTGAAGACTGTTTTAAACAGCTACATGTGACTGACTGGTAAACCATCTTACTAGATAATGCTGCTCTACAATCTACTTTGAGGATATGAGAAGAGTATCACAAAACAGCTCATTTTGCTCATCAAGGGATTATAAACACCTTGTCTATATAGAGATTAAATTTTAGACTCTTAGGATGAAATGGCTATGGTTTTACTTTACAAAGAAATTTATAATAAAATTCTTAATGTATGAAAAAAATAAAAGAAATGAACCTTGAAAACATAGCAAGTGAAAGAAGCCATATGCCAAAGCCTACACTTCTATGATCCCATTTATAGGAAATGCATAAAATACGCAAATCCATAGAAAGAGAAAGTAGATTATTGGATACCAGGGTTTCAGAGGGGCAGGGGGTGCAGTGTGGGGACTGTTATTGAGAATGGGATGTTTTTGCAGGGTGAGAAAAATATTCTAGAATTATATAGTGGCAATGATTGCACAACCCTGTGAATGTCATAAAAACCAATGAACTATATACTTCCAGAAAGTGAATTTTATAGCAGATGAGTCATACCTCATTTTTAAATAAAGATTTATCTATTTATTTGAAAGGCAAAGAGAGAGAGAATCTTCCATCCCCCTGGTTCACTCCCCAAATGACAGCAACAGCCAGGGCTAGACCAGGCTGAAGTCAGGAGTTGGGAGCTTCTTCTGGGTCTCCCATGTGGGTACAGGGCCCCAAGGACCTGGGCAATCTTCTGCTGTTTTCCCAGGAGCATTAGCAGGGAGCTGGGTAAGAAATGGAGCGGCCAAGAATCAAGCTAGTGCCCATATAGGTGCTGGCGCCCACGTCAACAACTTTGCCCAGTACACCACAGCTATGGATCCCGTGCCTCAATTTTTTTTTTAAGGAGAGATTTATTCCAAATTAATAAATAAAAAAGAGGAAGGCATTTCTATTATCTGAATATCTCAGCTTTGCATGGAAAGATGGGGAAATATTGAGTAGACTGGACTATGGCTAGTTAGGGGAGAGTCTGGGCTCCCAGGACATAACTTTAAAAGATGTGTTGTGTCAATAGTATCATTTTAAAAATAAGGACTATGATGTAAATAATTAGGAAAGAATGAAAGATCCAAGTCTTTTTATAGCCTGTGACATGTAAAGAAAGTGTTATTAATGTCCCCATCTAAGAGGTAAGGATAAGAAAGCAGGTATAGGTACCTGAGATAAATTCCTGAGATCATCAGGACACTTCACAAAGTTCATGAAAAATTGGAAATAGAAAATAAGATTTGTTTGGTGTAAAAATGTTTGAAATTCACTCATAGTTTTTCATAATATACATTTTCCATGAAATTTTTGAAGACTGCTTATATGAGTAAATGATGGAGTCAGGATTTGGACCCAGATTTGATAGACTGAATAGTTTATCTTGATGAAATGTCTAATGCAAACCAACTCACTTTAATAGTACCAAGTTTCAATTTTTTTTTTCTCTGTCAGATGAAAAGTTTAGTTTGCATTACAATTTACTCACACTGGTTTCTTAAGAACCAACAGATATCAAGAACAAAAAACAGACAATTGTATTTTAGTATGATTAAGTCTCTTTGAAGTTGAATCATTCTGGTGGCATTTGCTCTTAGAGGATTATATAGAGCAGCCTATTTTTCCTTAGACCTTACTAAATGTACATAACAATGTATAAATGGCTATGGTAGAGAGGAAAATCAGCACAAGAACAGAATACATGTTTTATAGCCCTAATCAAGGTCACTTAAATCAGTATCATTGAAGAAAGTCCCATTGTTAAGATAGACTTGCCTTCTGTTCTTTCACTTTGTCTTAGGCATGCTTACAGAAAAATTTTGTCTAAAAATGGTAACTTCTCTATAATTGTTTATTAATTTGTTATTCTTGCAGGCTGCTTCTGGAAGGGGTGTACCATTGTGTAACAAAGCTCTCTGCAGCTGAGATAATTTCTGAAGAAGGAGAAGAGTTGAAGGCTGCTTTCAATTCAATGGTTTGGATAATAAATCACTCATTTCTGAGGAAGAATCTAGCTACAACACCACAGCATGTACAACAGCAGACTGGTACACAAACAGGGACACCTGTCGCTCATGCTGTGGTGGCTAAAAAAGGAAATAACAAAAATGTATACTGCCCTGGCCATATGGGGAATGTAACTTTACAGTTATATTCCAAATAACTCTAATACTGGACAGAAAGGGTTAATTGTTTAAAGAGCAAGTTGGAGTTCCGAGGTTACTTTTCATTCATTCATGTGCAATTATTTATTAAGCACCAACTGTATGTTAGATACTTTTCTAAGCAGTAGCATCAAAGAGATGAATGTAATAGACATGTTCATTTGCCATCATGGAATTTAATGACTCAGTTGGAGAGAATGATTGAAAACAAGTGTTTCTTTTGCAGTACAGAAACTTCTCAATTTCATGTAATCTCATTTGTTAATTTTGGCTTTGACTGCCTGTGCCTCTGGGGTCTTCTCCTGGATCTGTTTGCCTGTGCTGATATCTTTTAGGGTTTCTCCAATGTTCTCTGATAATTCAGATTTCTGAGGTATCTCCATACTGTCTTCCATAGTGGCTTCACCAGTTTACATTCCAACGAACAGTGGATTAGGATACCTTTTCCTCACATCTTCACCAGCATTTGTTGTTTGTTGATTTCTGTATGAGAGCCATTCTAACTGGGGTGAGATGAAACCTCATTGTGGTTTTGATTTGCATTTCCCTGATGGCTAGTGATCCTGAACATTTTTTCATGTGTCTGTTGGCAATTTGGATTTTCTCTTTTGAAAAATGTCTGTTTAAGTCCTTTGCCCATTTCTTAAGTGGGTTGTTTGTTTTGTTGTTATGGAGTTTTTTGATCTCTTTGTAGATTCTGGTTTATCAATCCTTTATCAGTTGCATAGTTTGCAAATAATTTCTCCCATTCTGTGGGTTGCCTCTTCACTTTCCTGAACGTTTGCTTTGGTTCATAATTTTGAGGCTTCACAGTTTAAAGTTGGGAGTTGCCTTAGTTCAGAATCTGATGGCAGTGATCTTGCTGGCAGAGTCCCAACTGCTACAGACAGCACACCGCGGGAGGGAGCACACCTACAGGAAGGATCACATGCCAAGCCAGGAGGCAGAGAATACAACTGGGTCCAACTTGGCCGTTTATCCCCAACCCTCTTCAGAAAACTGTTTTCTCATAGCTCATCTCAGTGTGCTAAGGCCCTCCTATTAGACCCTACTTATAACCACCATAATTGTATCATTTTCTCCATGTTAGTACCATCAACTGATGACTGGGGTTTAATGCCCATGTGAGTTTGGGAGACAAATCTTGTTCAAACCATAGCAGTTATTAAACAATACAGATGAATACATAGGGGGAAAAAAGGAAACAAGTGAATAAGCAATTGAATGATTCACTGTGAAACACTTCTTCCAAGGAGATGCTCATAGGGAAGAGGGGGCCATATAAGATGAGAATGAACCACGAGAAGGAAGTGGCCCTGGGAAGGACAGGAGGATGGATTTCCAGGCAGGTGCCCCAAGTGTTCCTCAACCACGTGACAAGTTGGAGAACTCAAGACTGCCAGTGAGACAGGGGCATACTTCGCAAGGGAGGCACTGGTGGGAAGGAAATTGGAATGCGAAGACTGGTCAGTGCTGAGGACCGGGGAAAATGAGCATCAACACACATAGGGGCCCACAGCATGTAAAAAACATGTTATTACCTCTGGCTGCAGTGAAGAAAATGATTTTGTGGGACTGGCAAAGCTTCAAGAAACCTGTCGTTCACTCAACAACGATTTATTAAGCACATAAAAGTGCCACATTCTAGAACACAGTAATGTGACAAAAAAAATTCCTTGCCTCCTCAAGTTCATTTTTCCATGCAGAGATTTGCTCTCCCCCTCTCTCTATGAATTTTAAAAATGAATGGGTGAGAAGAAATCTCTGACCAGCTCCCAGCATTCTTTACCTATTTTGCTCTTAAAAGTGCATTTTTTTTTCTTTAAAAACTCCTTCTTTCACCCTCTATTAGAATTACTTGGTATATACATGTATACATACTGTATAATAAATTATGCACATTTTTAAAGATTTATTTGTTTGTTTGAAAGGCAGAGTTACATAGAGGCAGAGGGAAAAAGAGAGAGAGAGAGAGAGAGAAGAGAGAGAGTTGTTATCCCTCTGCTGGTTCACTCCCCAAATGGCCACCATGCATGGAGCCGCACCAATCCTAAGCCAAGAGGCAGGAGCTTCTTCCAGGTCTCCCACGCGGGTACAGGGGCCCAAGGACTTGGACCATCTTATACTGCTTTCCCAGGCCATAGCAGAGAGCTGGATCGGAAGTGGAGCAGCAGAGACTCAAACATGCACCCATATGGGATGCAGGCACTGCAGGCAGTGGCTTTATCCGCTACGCCACAGTGTCAGCCCCCTATGCACATATTTTATATGCTATATATTGTATGCATATTATGTATATGTGTAATATTATGAATGCATACACATACAAACATATAGTATATACACTACAAATAGATAAAATATTGCATTGAGGTGCCGGCGCTGTGGCACAGCAGGTAAAGCCATCACCTTTAGTGCCGGCATCCCGTATGGGTGCTGGTTCCAGTCCCAGGTGTTCCACTTCAGAGCCAGCTCTTTGTTATGGCCTGGAAAAGCATCGGAAGATTGCCAAGTCCTTGGGCCCCTGCACCCAGGTGGGAGACTTGGCACAAGCTCCAAGCTCCTGGCTTCAGATTGGCACAGCTCTGGCTGTTGAGGCCATCTGGGGAGTGAACAGAGGATGCAAGACCTCTCTCTCTCTCTCTCGCTGTCTCTCTCTGCTGATCTGTAACTCTGCCTTTCAAATAAATAAATCTTTAAAAAATACTACATTGATATCATATGTATAACATACTATATACTAAATAATGCAGTATTTTTTTTGGCAGGCGGAGTTAGACAGTGAGAGAGAGAGAGACAAAGAGAAGGTCTTCCTTTTCCGTTGGTTCACCCCCAAAATGGCCGTTACGGCCGGCACGCTGCGCAGATCCGAAGCCAGGAGCCAGGTGCTTCCCCCTGGTCTCGCATGCAGGTGCAGGGCCCACAGACTTGGGCCATTCTCCACTGCACTTCTGGGCCACAGCAGAGAGCTGGACTGGAAGAGGAGCAACCGGGACAGAATCCGGCGCCTCAACCGGGACTGGAACCTGGGGTGCCAGCGCCGTAGGTGGAGGATTAGCCAAGTGAGCCGCGGCGCCGGCCACTAATGCAGTAATCTTAATAGTTTTGAAGCTTCTTGTAATATTTAAGTGAAGATATTAACTTTATTAGAATAATTTAACACAGAGCAAACTCAATTTTGTCTGATGTGATACTGTGTGCCATACCTACACAGTACTCTCTATTGAAATCACAGACTTTGCTTGTATGTTTTTATGAAAATAATTTTATTTTTATAAGTGGAAACAATGACTCCAAAACCAGCACCTTTTTAAAGATTAATTGCTGCTTCCAGGAATGCTAACAGGAAGGTGAATTGGGGAGCAGTGTGATGGGGACTTGAAATGGCACTCTGAATGGGGTGCTGGTGTCCCAAACAGCAGCTTAACCTTCTGTTTCACAAAGCTGACCCCCAATTTTATGTTTTTACTTTAATGCACAATATTGTTTTAAATATTTTCACCTTTTTATTTAACTTTATTTACTTTTTAAGGAATTTACTGATGCATTAGATTCTCAGGGCATATAGCAAAAGTGTAATAACAGCAACACAATTCTCATCAATGTTATTGTGCTATTAATACAAAGAGAAGATACTCAATGTTGTTTATAGACACAATTCTAATAAAATAACAACACTTCCCTTCTTCTCTCCTTCGTGCCCTCCCTCTCTGCCTCTTTAAAATTCTAAATGAGATTATACACAAATATTAGGGTCAAAAATATATTTTAATTTACTTACGACTCATTCTTCTACTTGTGATGGAATAATGTATTTATTCGATGATTAAGAAGCTACAGGTCCTGACTCTAAATAAGAGTCAGGCTACGGACCTGTGCTTTGTTCATCTTTTTAGTGCCAAAGGCCCAATCTTGTACGTGTAGATCAATAAATGTGTTGAACTGAAGTGACTTCCTTTCTTTTCTTTTTTTTCTTTCTTTTTTTTTTTTTTTTTTTTTTTTTTTTTTTTTTTTTTTGTAGCTCAAAAGTAGTTTTTGTTTTTGTAGCTCAAAGTAGTGAAAGCGGTGACATAGATTTGAATTCTCCCTCACACATATCTTACACATGGACATTTTCTTCTCTCGGATGAGTGGAGACTCCCCAGCTAAGCACATCCCTCATTGTTGGGAATGTCTCCATTTTACCACATTCAGATCTCTCTGCCTGCAGCACTTTTGAAAGTTTAGACACATAGGGGTAGAAGTGCCATTGTGTCTGGATCTTGGTGATTTCTTTTTTTTCTTTTCAGCATTCTGCTTTTGAGAGACACAGAAGAAAAATAAGGTCTGTTTAGGAAAAAAAAATCAGAGAATGTTGTTCTTTTTAGGAAATGAATCAGACATTCTATTAGTTGCCCTACTTTCATGAAGTGGGTGGAATTCTGACATACTTGTACTATCATACATCTTTCACATAAAATAATAGTTTATCACAGAATTCTCTGCAAATAACTAAAAGTTACCAAGTTTAGGTCTTCTGTATCAATTACAGAATCAATTACAATCTAGAGAGCATTGTCTATTTACTTAACAGCAGAAATGTGACAAATGCAACAGAGATAGCTGCTGAGTGAGTGCAAAGTGATCCTGCTGACTACAGCCAGTGAGAGTTTCTCCGGATACAGACACCCATGAACTCACTTTCCACCCACTTAAGGACTCCGTGGAAGGAACTTTGGAATGAGCTCTGGAGATTTTATCAGTGCACTGTGAATAACTATGAAATGCTCTCAGAAATGCAATCCAGCATTGCACCAATGGTGTTAGTCAATAAACTAGAATAGATGACCCCAGCTTCCATTATTTTTTCCTCTTCTTTCTACTGGGTAGAATGATGTGGCTAAACCTTAATTATAAGATTTCTATCTTATACCTGTTTTTTATACAGGTATAAATATTACAGATTACCAAATTATAATACCATCAGTATTTTTGACAAAATTCAGCCATGCATTACTATGAACGTTTAATCATGGTGCTAGCTCAACTTTCAGGGTGCTTAACTCTTTTCAGTTAGAGCCCTAGGCTCCCAAGCTACACTGAAAGGATAAGAGACCGGCGGGGGGTCAGTGCCCCAGGCATCCCAGTTTCTAGGTCCCTGGACCTCTGTTGCTAAGCATTCACTGAAGGAATAGTGACAGGGCCATTGTAAGGGTGGTTTGCCCCGCCCCCCTTTAATCTCTGCTTTCTCTGCTTCTGAAAAATAAGTGAATATTTGGAGTCTGCCTACAGAGAGACTCTCAGAGGTTTCCGCATGTTGATGTCTAGGTTGTACCGATGGGCAAAGAATTTTAAGGTAAGAGTTACTGGTGATCTTTAAAGAACTAAAATTCTACTGATTTGTTTCAAACAAAATTTTTCTATTGTTACTTCCAGTGAGATTACAGGTCTGTCTTGAGTATTTATAGTTGAGCACTTTGTGTAACATACAATGACTTTTTTCCTTTAAAAAGTATTAACTTTTCCTTTACAATGTGTGGTATTTATAATCTATTAAGAGTGGAGAAAATCTTCTGGCAGATTCTAACAAGAGAGATGAAAATAGCCAGAAGGAAAGCATTTATGTTGAAAACTGTTACCATGTTATTATCGCTTTTGGCACATTAGTTGATAGACTGAGTTAACTACTAAATCAACAAACTTTGTACTGTAAACTGGAAATCTTCTGGACTTGGTATGTTGCTGATTTAATCTTATCGGTATTCTGATTGCTCTGGGTATAGAAACCCTGGGGGAGAACAATGGATGTGTTTACATATACTGCTTTCTTTTCTTTTGGAAACACCTCAGGCTTGCTGTTTTTGTCAGTTTTCTAACATAGTAGCAGAAGTTGAATCATGTGTGAAGAAAATCACTAAGAATCTAAATGAATGCAAGAAATCAAGTCTCCCTGGAGGAGAGAGTTTAGTTTAATCTCTGGGTTTAAACCTCAGTTCTGACAGGTCTCGGCTGCCACGAGGGGCGCAGTTATTTGACTTTTTGCTACAATGGCGATTGTGAGAAATAAACAGGATAATGGGGTTTGTGTGCCACTTAATAGAGTGCTTAGCATCAAATCAGTGCACAAAGAGTTAATTACTATCATTATCTGGAGGGAGTCAATCAGTATTTATCTGCCATTCTTTGGTATAAGGAGAAAAAATGCAGAGATTTTGTTACCTGGCCAACAAAAAATTACAGAAAGGTAAGTCACACAGAAGGCTTTCTGGTGTCTAGAGTAAGACTTAGCTTGCCTGAAGACCAAAGAAATGCAGTGATCTGTGAGGCCAGGCCGTTGCCATGGCAGGGGCAAAATGGAACAGAAGTGAAGAGGAAGACTGATGATGTGTGGCTCTGGCTTCTTGATGTAACATCACTATGTTTACTAATCTATTACTGTACATTGTGTAAAACAGCCGTAGGCAGTGATCCATGTAGTCATTGGAAGAAGAATCCAGAAAAGAGGACTGAACACTTTTCTCAACTCAGAGACGGACTGATGCCAATTGTATACTGAATCCATTGGTGTAGGGCTACCTTTGAACTTGTAATTTGGCTTTTGCAAACTGGACAGTAACAATACAGCTCATAAAAGAGTGGAATATCATAACTTATGCACTAAAATTATTGAAAATCTTTCTGATGAATGTAAAGTACCTTATGGGACATTTTTGGATTTTTGTCCTGAATATAACGTTTGCTTACAATGTCTGGTCATTTCCTAAACTTCTGTCTAATGAGAGCAGCCACGTTAACTCTGAATTTAGGCTATGTTTGTTTAAATTAGAGTAATATTTGAACTACCTTCCCACTGCTGAAGAAAAGTGACCCTATCACAAAGATTACCATAGATGTCATTGGGGTGCAATCACATTCAGTAGAATGAACATTCCTCCTTAATTCCAATGATATGGGTGAATTATAGCTTCTTAATTTCTCTTTCTTAATTTCTGTTGTGACAAAAAGGAAAAAGAACTGTTGGGTTGCTGTTCATCTACTTAACTAGGTTTTTGTTGTTGCTGTCTTTTTAAAAAGTTATATTCTTGATATTTAAGAATTTCTATAAATATTATTTTGACTTAAGAGTAAATTTGTAAGGCCGACGCCGCGGCTCACTAGGCTAATCCTCCGCCTGCGGCGCCGGCACTCCGGGGTTCTAGTCCCGGTTGGGGCACCGGATTCTGTCCCGGTTGCTCCTCTTCCAGTCCAGCTCTCTGCTGTAGCCCAGGAGTGCAGTGAAGGATGACCCAGGTCCTTGGGCCCTGACCCGCATGGGAGACCAGGAGGAAGCACCTGGCTCCTGGCTTCAGATCAGCACAGCGCGCCAGCCGTAGTGGCCACTGGGGGGGTGAACCAACGGAAGGAAGACCTTTCTCTCTCTCTCTCTCTCTCTCTCTCTCTCACTAACTCTGCCTGTCAAAAAAAAAAGACTAAATTTGTAAATGCCAATGTTGATTAAAAAATAATTCATACCATCTTTCCCTCCTCAGTGGAATTTTTAAAAAATCTTCCAAGCTCTAAATTTAATTGATATTTTATTTTTATAAGAGAACTTGCATGAAGAGTTATTTTTTGAATGACTACTGATTGAGTCTTAGAAATCTAGATTTTAGTCCTGATTCTAATGTGATTTTTTTTCTTACATCCTTTTGTATTTTTTTCCCTTCATTTCATATCCTAAGCATATTAAATTTTTGGTAAACATCAATTCAGTTTAGGTTGACTTTTTGCCATTTAGATCATCTCTGCTCTTCAGAAGAATGTAGGCATTAGATTTGTTGTATGACAAAGGGAAGATTGTACATTTGATTTGAGAAAGATCAATGCAATTCTGGAAAAGGGCAAATGTTTTTTATTTCAATCTCATTAGGGTTTTTTAACTTTAAAAATATCTAATTTATGTACAATAATATGCACAGCTCTTAGGTGTTCAATTCATTAGGTTTTGAAAATTCCATATATCAGTAGCCACAACCCAGAAAGATCTTTCATATTCCTTTCAATCAATTCTTCCAACTCCAGAGAAGAAATTTTTTGATTTCCAGCACTATAAATTAATATGTCTTCTCCTGGATTTCATACAAATAGAAATGTAGCAGACATTATTTTCCATCCACAAATTGATTTTAATGTTCATTCATGTTATTGCATGCAACAGTCATTCATCCATTTTTATTTATTTATTTATTTTTTTGACAGGTAGAGTTATAGACAGTGAGAGAGAGAGACAGAGAGAAAGGTCTTCCTTCCATTGGTTCACCCCACAAATGGCTGCCATAGCCAATGCTGTGCCGATCCAAAGCCAGGAGCCAGGAGCTTCTTCCTGGTCTCCCATGCAGGCACAGGGGACCAAGCACCTGGGCCATCCTCCACTGCCCTCCCAGGCCACAGCAGAGAGCTGGGCTGGAAGAGGAGCAACTGGAACTAGAACCTGGTGCCTATATGGGATGCCAGCACCACAGGTGGAGGATTAACCAAGTGAGCCACAGCGCCGGCCCCATTTTTATTTCATAGTTTTCCATTGTAGAGTACAATATTCCATTATTTGTTTCTTATAGTCTCTTGATCGACATTTGGACTGTCATGAATATTCTTCAATAAATATATTATGGATGTATATTTTTATTTCTCTTGTATAAATACCTCAAGGGAATTCTTGTGTCATGGGTGACATATGTTTCAACTTTATATTGCTGAACAATTCTCCAAAGTGGTTAGTGGTAGTATTTTAAACTTCCCCTGAAAATGTATAAGAGTTTTTATTGCTTCATTCCTTTTCAACATTTGATGCTGTACTTTTCTAATGAGTGTGAAATTACATTTATAACTGCTTTGTTTTTCTTTGATAACTAAAGATGTTGGACATCTTTTCATGATTTAGTTGGCCATTTGTACAACTTTGTGATGTGTCTGGTTAGGGCTTTTGACAATTTATTAACTGAATTGTCTTTTATTATTTATATACAAATTTTTTTTATATTCTGGATGGAAGGGTTGTTCAGGTATCCAAACTCATATTATGTTTTTCCTATGTACTTCTTGCCTTTTCATTTCTTTTTGATGAGTTTATGTTTTTCCGATTTAGTGTATCAGCTTTTTAAATGATTCCTGCTTTCCCTGTACTAATCAAAGAAATGTTTCTTTACACCATGACTATGAATACCTTTTCTTACATTTGTTTCTTTAAAGTTTATTATTTTATTTTTTATTTTTAGATACATTTTAAATGAAATGGATAAATCCATTCTTAAAAACTTACAAGAACTAATAGAAGCAGGAAAAATAAAACTAAAAAAAAATTAGCACAGCACAGCAGGTCAAGCCACTGCTTGAGATTCACACATCCATTATCAGAGTACCTGGGATCAAGTCCTGACTTCCCTTCCAATCCAGCTTCTGTTAATGCACACCTTGGCAGGCAGCTCAAGTAACTGGGTTCCCGCCATCCATATGGAAGGTCTCCATGGAGTTCTTTGCATTAGCCTGGAACAGCCCTGGCAATTGTGGGCATTTAGAGAGTGAGCCACTGGATGAACTCTCTCTCTCTCTCTCTCTCTCATTCTCTCTCTCTCTCTCTCTCTCTCTCTCTCTCTCTCAGATACAGAAAGAGAAATCTTGCATCCACTGGTTCCCTCCCCATATAGCCACAACAGTTGGGTCTGGGCCAGGTTGAAGCCAGAAGCCAGGAGCTTCATCTGCATCTCCCACACGAATGCAGGGATCCTATTACTTGGGCCATCCTCGGTTGCATTCCCAGGGGCATTAGTAGGGAGCTGGATCAGAAATGGAGCAGCCATCACTCATGTAGGATGCCGGCATCACAGGCAGTGGCTTAAACTGCTATATAACAACAACCGCCTCCAGGTGAAAATATTTTAAGCCTCCCCTTTGCTTTCATCTTTGACACATGGATTATTTAGAAGTTATGTTTCTTCCTTCTTAAATAGGGAATTTTTAATATGCTTTTGTAACATAACACTTTTGCGTTTATTGAATAATATAGCTATGATTTTTATCCTTTTAAATTCACTGAGAAATAGTGCATAATGCAGCATACATTCTATCTCAATAACCATTCCATGGGCATTTGAATAATATATATTTTGCAGTTAATGCTTGCTCCATAAATATCAATGAGGTACAATTGGCTGGTAATTTTGCTCAAGTATTTTCTATCATTGCCAACTATGTGTCCTAACCACGAGTTCTTCTCCTTACTCTGCTCCAGCAGATAAGGCCTCCTAGCCAGGAAACCTCCTTATCAAGGGGACCCGAAATAGTTCCTGCTGATCCCTGAGCAGAGGCTCTCAAGTTCCTGGCCAGCTATAGATTATCCAATCAAGCCAATTGCATGCTGCTGTGGAAGCCAGGGGCCACCCACACCCTTGATTTTACAAAACTTGCCTCTGTTGGACCTTGATGGTTTGCCCTGCTCCTGAGTACATCCCCGTGTGGCCCTATTTGGTGCACCATGTCCTCCCCCTCAGTGCCATGAGTATTTGTCTACACTGCTGCCATTCTCATCCATCTGGTATTCGGTTGCATGTGCTCAGCCATCTCCATAGCCCTGTGGTGGAGGTTCCTCCCTTACAAAGGCAGTGAAAAAGGGTGATAATGTGTGGATCTCCTTCTGCTGTCCAGTCAGATGTCACCTTTTTTTAAAAGATTTATCTATTTTCTTGAGAAGGAGAGGCAGAGAGAGACAGACAGACAGAGAAAGACAAAGACAGAGAGAGACATAGAGAGAGGCCTTCCATCCGCTGGTTCACTCCCCAAATGACCACAGCAGCTGGAGCTGGGCTGACCTGAAGCCAACAGCCAGGAGGCTTCCTCTGGATCTCCCATGTGGGTGCAGGAGCCCAAGCACTTGGCCATCTTCTCCTGCTTTCCCAGGCCATAGCAGAGAGCTGGACTGGAATTTGAGCATCTGGGGCTTGAACCGGTGCCCATCTCAGGTGTGGGCACTCTAAGTGGATGCTTAACCTACTATGCCATAGCACTGGCCCCAAGAAATCATCTTTTAAAAATATCTATTAAGGTCTCATTTCTTTCCAGACTAACACTGGATTTCTACACCCTGAAAGACATCTCTCCAACCGCTTGCCTTATCTCTAGCCCTTTGGGCACCAGCTCTCCGGAGATGGCTTGGCCTTGCTCTTTCCCTTCCGTGCAGGCTCTTAGAGAGTTCAGGAAGTACATTCAGTAGAGCCTTCTTGATAAGAATGGCTTTTCTGTTGACATTCTCTGACACATCCTACAGCAGGGAGACAGAAGTGAGGGCGCCTTATTACCATCTTGCAAAATAGAAGTCTAGCTCTTCATTCAGCCTTAGCTGGCAGGGGTAGAATTTTTATCCTAAGAGATTTGGTAGCAGTAGAAAGTTATTTCCTAAAAGGCTTTCTGTCTTTGCAGGCTGACCTTTTCTTGGTCCTTGAGAACAGGTTTTTTGTTTGTTTTGTTTCGTTTTTTAATTAATTAATTTATTTATTTATTTTATTTTTTGACAGGCAGAGTGGACAGTGAGAGAGACAGACAGAAAGGTCTTCCTTTACCGTTGGTTCACCCTCTAATGGCCGCTGCAGCCGGCGCACTGCGGCCTGCGCACCGCACTGATCCAAAGGCGGGATCCAGGTGCTTCTCCTGGTCTCCCATCCGGGTGCAGGGCCCAAGGACTTGGGCCATCCTCCACTGCCTTCCCGGGCCATAGCAGAGAGCTGGCCTGGAAGAGGGGCAACTGGGACAGAATCCGGCGCCCCAACCGGGACTAGAACCCCGTGTGCCAGCGCCGCAAGGCGGAGGATTAGCCTATTGAGCCACGGCGCTGGCCTTTTTATTTATTTATTTTTTTTTGACAGGCAGAGTTAGACAGCAAGGGAGAGAGAGAGACAGATAGAAAGGTCTTCCTTCCTTTGGTTCACTCCTCAAATAGCTGCTACCGCCGGCGCTATGCCAATCTGAAGCCAGGAGCTGGGTGCTTCCTCCTGGTCTCCCATGCGGGTGCAGGGACCCAAGCACTTGGGCCATCCTCCACTGCCTTCCCGGGCCACAGCAGAGAGCTGGGCTGGAAGAGGAGCAACAGGGACTAGTACCCAGCACCCCAACCGGGACTAGAAACCTGAGGTGCTGGTGCCACAGGCGGAGGATTAGCCAAGTGAGCCATGGCGCCAGCCTAAGTTTTGTTTTGTTTTGTTTTTTTTTTGTTTGTTTGTTTTGTTTTTTTTAAAGATTTATTTATTTATTTGAAATAGTTACACAGAGAAGGAGAGGCAGAGAGAGAAAGAGAGAGGTCTTCCATCTGCTGGTTCACTCCCCAGTTGGCTGCAACGGCTAGAGCTGTGCCAATCTGGAGCCAGGAGCTTCTTCTGGATCTCCCACATGGGTGCAGGGGTCCAAGCACTTGGGCCATCTTCTACCGCTTTCCCAGGCCATAGCAGAGAGCTGGATCGGAAGTGGAGCAGCTGGGACTTGAACTGGTGCCCACATGGCATGCCGGCACTGCAGGCAGCAGCTTTACCCTCTATGCCACAACACTGGCCCCAGTTTTTAAGCTTTTTATTCAGTGAGAGGAATGCACAGGAAAGCAAGGGATTTATTTAGGGAAGAAAGAAGCTAAGTTGGGTCCATACCAGGCACAGAGCAGGCCATGAGCAAGCCACGTGGAGCAGGCATGTGGTTCTGAGCAGCCCCAGGTAGCTTAGTGCGGCAGGAAAGCAAAGGCAGAGAGCAGGCCACGAGCCATGTGCAGCAAGCATGCAGGCAGGAAAGCAGAGAGCGGGTAGCCCGGAGGCCACGCACCTGCAGGGAAACAAAGGCGAGAACACGTTTTTATTCTTGGAGGTAATATTATTCATGTCCATTGATATTTCCAGTTTTCCAAATTCCAAATTCCCCAGTACTTAGTCAGGGAAATACAAGGAAAAAAGAAAACCCAGGGGAGTGAAACTTAATCTAATTGTTTCAATGTCCACAACCCATATTGGAGCACCTGGATTTGACCCCTGGCTCCAGATTGCTGCTCATGCAGACCCCAAGAGACAGTGATGATGGCTGAAGTAGTCGGGTTCCCGGCACCCATGTGGGAGATCTGCATTGACTGCCAAGCTTCCAGCCTTGCCCTAACTTCAGTCCTTGCCCAGCCCCAGCAGAGGAGAATGAAGTAGCAAACAGGAGCACCCCTCCACCCCAAGTAGGATAAATAAATAAATAAACAAACAAACAAACAAGCGAGTAAATCCAGGAAACTCAATGCTGTGCTGTTCTTTGGCTCACCAGGCCATTCTGCCTTCTCTCCCTTCACAGTTTTCTTATGTTTATTTTGCATATAATGTCCAGGACGTTTTAGATGTACTTAGCAAGAGAAATAGGAAAAATGTGTCTAGTCCATATTTCCAGAAGCAGAAATCACTAACAATAATCACCATTTCACTTTTTTTTTTTTTTTTTTTTTTTGACAGGCAGAGTGGACAGTGAGAGAGAGAGACAGAGAGAAAGGTCTTCCTTTTGCCGTTGGTTCACCCTCCAATGGCCGCCGCGGTAGCGCGCTGCGGCCGGCGCACCGCGCTGTTCCGATGGCAGGAGCCAGGTGCTTATCCTGGTCTCCCCTGGGGTGCAGGGCCCAAACACTTGGGCCATCCTCCACTGCACTCCCTGGCCACAGCAGAGAGCTGGCCTGGAAGAGGGGCAACCGGGACAGGATCGGTGCCCCGACCGGGACTAGAACCCGGTGTGCCGGCGCCGCAAGGCGGAGGATTAGCCTGTTGAGCCACGGCGCCGGCACCATTTCACTTTAAATATACTGCTCTACTTAAGTAAAAAATATAAAACAAGCAACAGGAAAGTTTACAGATTATGAGAGGAACTTGGTCACCTTTATCAGGATGTTCTTTATGCTCTCAACTATAAAGCTGAACTTTTAATAATAAGACAAAATGTATTGTGTTTTTTCCCTGAAAAGCTAATATGCCTCTTTCATTTATGTTAAAAATTATATAAATAATTTCATTTCCATATTCCCATTTCCGCAAGCCAGACCTAAATTTTGTTCTTAACTTCAATCTATTTGCATATCAGAATGTTCTGGCATGGCTACAGGTTCATTATCCTTTATTATATTGCTCCAACTCTATGTTTATGAGTGCAATGTGGCTATGATGGTTTCAAAAAAAATCTCAAATTTTTTTGAAATCAGATGATGTAGAAATAGGGAGATTTCTGAGTTATTAGGAGGGATTTCTGGGAATAAATATGACTTAAAGTATATTCCAGGTAACTTCCAAAGTCGTGTTCCTAGAACAAATGCATTGCATTGGCCAGCGCCGCGGCTCACTAGGCTAATCCTCCGCCTTGTGGCGCTGGCACACCAGGGTTCTAGTCCCCGGTCGGGGTGCCAGATTCTGTCCCGGTTGCTCCTCTTCCAGGCCAGCTTTCTGCTGTGGCCTGGGAGGGCAGTGGAGGATGGCCCAAGTGCTTGGGCCCTGCACCCCATGGGAGACCAGGAGAAGCACCTGGCTCCTGCCTTCGGTTCAGCGCGGTGCGCCCGCGCAGCACGCCAGCCGCAGCACGCCAGCCGCAGCGGCCATTGGAGGGTGAACCAATGGCAAAGGAAGACCCTTCTCTCTCTCTCTCTCTCTCTCACTGTCCGCTCTGCCTGTCAAAAAACAAAAAAAAACAAAAACAAAAAAAAAAAAACATTGCATTGCAGATTGGATTGAATTGTAGATTTTTTCTCTTTTGTGGCTAGGAGAAGGTGAAATCAGGGCCTGCATAACTGCTGACACAGGCTATTACTGTGTAAGAACACATATTGAGTGTTTACAACACACTGTTGTAGATGTTGAGGATGGGATCATCCACTTTCTAGAGACTCCATCAGAGCAGATAAAATGAGCATGTTATATGTGCTGTCAAGTAGATGACAACATCTGCTCTTACAATTGTTTGCAAGAGTGGAAAAAAATCACCCAAAGAGAAAAGGAAGTAATCATCAGACTGAAAACAAACCTACAGAAACACAAATTTCCCCTCTAATTGCATAAACTCAAACTAATAGAAATCATTAGATTATCAGAAATATAATATGTTAGCTGTGTGATAAAAATAAGTTGAAAACTATTGAGAATCAATTTAAGATAATTTGAAAATTATTTTTCTCTCAGTTTCTGTAAAGTTAGATGTTTATTCAGTACTTATTTTGAGGAGTACTATCAGAGATTGTATAAAGAATTATAATTGGGCATAAATACCTGTTGTATTAATTACTAATGAGTTACCTTAGGGAGATAAATATCAAACATCTCTAACTTCTCATGAGCAAATTGAGAAGAGAACACTTAGCATGATTGTAAGAGTTCACTAATATAACAAATTTAACTCAAACTAATACCTTGCGTGGCTCATTAAAATCAAGCAAGATTCTATTTCCTTTCCCTAGCCCCTTCCCTATATGCTAATGACTGCTTTTGTCCACATATACTATTAACAGATCTTTAATATTTTTCAACCAACAAAATCAAAAATTGGCTTTGAACTTTGTTTTTCACAATTACTTTTGACAGCACCAAGTTTAAAAGGAAGACTATAAGGGAATCTTCCTTTAATGTTTTAAACTATTTTAAAAAATAAAAATTTCTCATGTCAAAAATAAAGAAGTTGCTGAGGAAGTTATTCCATACTCCCAATATTTTACACAAAATAATAACTCTTGAAGCCATAAAAACTCCTTTGAATAAAATACAGCACAATCTATAGCAAACTCCTCAATCAAAGATTTTTTTAAAAAAGATTTATTTATTTGAATGTCAGAGTTACACACAGAGAGAAGGAGAGGCAGAAAGATAAAGAGAGCGAAGCCGGCGCCGCGGCTCACTAGGCTAATCCTCCGCCTTGCGGCGCCGGCACACTGGGTTCTAGTCCCGGTCGGGGCAACGATCCTGTCCCGGTTGCCCCTCTTCCAGGCCAGCTCTCTGCTGTGGCCAGGGAGTGCAGTGGGGGATGGCCCAAGTCCTTGGGCCCTGCACCCCATGGGAGACCAGGAGAAGCACCTGGCTCCTGGCTTCGGATCAGCGAGATGCGCCGGCCACAGCGACCATTGGAGGGTGAACCAACGGCAAAAGGTAGACCTTAAAAAAGATAGAGCGAGAGCAAGAGACAGGTCTTCCATCCACTGGTTCATTCCCCAATTGGCCACAACAGCCAAAGCTGTGCCGATCTGAAGCCTGGAGCCAGGAACCCCCTCTGGGTCTTCCCATGCAGGTGCAGGGGTCCAAGGTCCTGGACCATCTTGTACTGCTTTCCCAGGCCATAGCAGAGAGCTGGATCAGAAGTGGAGCAGCCAGGACTTGAACCCATACCCATGTGGTGCCAGAGGCAGTGGCTTTACCCACTACGCCACAGCACCTGCCCCAAGATTTTCTTTTTAACTCTTATTTGTATTTTTGTTTCAATTTAATAAATATTTTTGGGTTTTTTGTCCTTGATTATACATAATTATAGATTACCGAGAGAAAAAAAATCCATTAACCCATCACAGAGATAATCTATCTTGCAGTATATATTTAGTTCTCCATGATACATTGAAAACATGACATAAAAACTTCCCAGAGAGCACAAAATATAATTTTTTATGATTTATTTCTCAATAAGTGTCTAAAGGGCATAAGGGGGAATGTAAGGTGAATGATGGGATCAGGTATTCAAAACTGATGGTATAGGGGCCGGCACTGTAACGTATTGGGTAAAGCTGCCACCTGCAGTGCCGGCATCCCATATGGGCACTGGTTTGAGTCATGGCTGCTCCATTTCCAATCCAGCTCTCAGCTATGGCCTGGGAAAGCAGTAGATGATAGCCCAAGTCCTTGGGCCCCTGCACCCACGTGGGAGACCCGGAAGAAGCTCCTAGCTCCTGGCTTTGGATTGGCTCAGCTCCGACTGTTGCAGCCATTTGGGGAGTGAACCAGTGGATGGAAGACTTCATTCTCTCTGCCTCTCCTTCTTTCTCTCTGTAACTCTGACTTTCAAGTAAATAAATAAATCTTAAAAAAACTGATGGTATTGTTTAACACAACAATAGTATTTAGAATTCTAGAAGGAAGAATGAACTGAGTATTATAAAGGCAGTCATCCTAGGAGTACAATATTTCTTAATTGCTATTTGATGAGCATTAATGCATCTCAGAGCAGAATTGAAGTTAGGCCTCTGACAGTTTCTCGCGTATAAATGTTTTATGCCTCCAATTAAAAGCCAATCCACACACTGAAAACCATCAAATGAGCTGGAGATTCTCTGGGGAGGTGCAACATAAGATGGCTTAGTAGATCAATAATGAGATACAGAACCCTTAACCTTTGATCACAAGGTCACTTGTAAGCTAGGATGAGGATAAGTAAATGGCATTATTGGTCAATATCTTACAAGAGTTTAAATGAATTGCTTAGCTCCATTCTATTTTTTTTTTTACCATTTGATTATGAGTTATAGATTTAGTGGGTGACCCTTTACCACTGAGGTTCACTTATCCTGACCAAGACCAAGTTGGTCTTTCAAATAATAGAAGGAAGGAGATTGTGAGGTCCAATATAGTTATTTTTTAAAACTTTAAAATAGTTGATTCATCTATTTGTATTAACTCTAAGGAAATGAATTTAAAATTGTATATTAAATAGAAATATTTGACTTGGATTTTACTGAATTACTATTCTGTACTAAGTCAAAGCAAATTGCTTCTGCCTCTTCCAGATAAAAAAACTGCAGTGTCTTTTTGTAGTACTGAAAATCATGATTGTTTTGTGAAAATCATGCAGTTTCATTGCTGTTTATAGTAACTAATTGCTGCCTAGATTGTCTATGGTGTTTTTTTTTTCTCTTTTAGTAATTCACAGTTTGTGGGTTGCCTTATCGAATAGCAGAGAAATGGCTGCTTTGTATTCCATATCTAATCCAAACACAATTGTTTATTATTGTGTTTCAGTTTAAGTAATCCCATATTAATATACTCTTCAATAGGTCAAAAATGTGATTAATAAAAATGAATGGCCAAGATTATGGGAACAGAAAAGTATTAACTAGTCCAGGAGAAAAATGAAGCCTTGTTTCAAATCTTGGTATCCTTTGTCAGGATTATGAAAATGAGCACTTTTTTTAATAAAGCAAGACTTTCAAACACCAAATTTCCAATTTGCTCATTCTGAAAGACCAGATTCTATGACTGAATATTTTTTTTAACTTTTATTTAATGAATATAAATTTCCAGTGTACAGCTTATGGATTACAATGGCTTCCCCCTCCCATAACTTCCCTCCCACCCGCAACCCTCCCCTCTCCCGCTCCCTCTTCCCTTCCATTCACATCAAGATTCATTTTCAATTCTCTTTATATACAGAAGATCAATTTAGTATACATTAAGTAAAGATCTATGACTGAATATTTAGCAAAAGCTTAATGTCTGGCACAAAAGTTAACAGGAAAATTAATTACACATGGAGCTAGCCTTCAACTAACATGTACCAGGCTGCAAGCACATTGACAGCTGAGAATATTTTCCCATTCCTTTATCATCTCAGCACCTAAGAGAGTGCCTTGCACAGGCTGTGCGTTTAGATAATTACTAAATAAATGAATATGGGAATGAATGAATGAACTGTCCTAAGAGTCTGATATGGAATTTTACAGGTGGGAAAAGTTAATTGAAACATCGATGTCAGAGATTTGATCTAGATATGAAATTACAAATCCCATGAAACATCTCTGTTAGAAAAATAACCAAAGAAAACCCTTTAATAATATCCCGTTTTAATTTATTTGTGTATATCACTTCATTGTTTCCTTCATCTATTCCTTAGTGGTAAAATATTAATTACCTTAACCAGTTCAGAAAGTAAAGAAAGTAAAATTCTTATTATTCATCCTGCAAGTTGATATCTCTGGTGGAAATTCTAAGAACACCATTTAAAGCGAGTTCCTTATGTACCTTTAAAATTCAGTTATTTGTGTTTTCCTTTTTGCTATTTCTTATAATCATTGAGATCATTTCCAAGCAATGGTGTGACTGGGGTGTATGTATAAAATAGGGAGGTTTTTTTTTTTTTTTTTCATAATTCAGCCTATGAATCACACATGAATTGACAGAAACACTGCAAGCACATTGTTGTTTCTCTGTGTGTGTGTGTGCACTTGCACAAAAGGTAGAGTGGTGGAAAAGGGTGGCACCAAATTTTTTCTGTTTCCTCATGTGGTAGAACAAAATGTTAATTCCTCCACTGAGCTTATGCAAACAAAATTCCATATTCTCCATCATCAACATGCAGTTTGTCTTTGAAATCCGTGAAACATGAGACATGAGTGTACCTAAGAAAGGAAGGTTACTTCATGTGTTTTCACGGGTTTTTCCTGATAATAATCGCCTGTGTTTTCCCATTTACCCTCAGCTTCGTCAGAGTCCCTTCACCACCTCCATAGATCATTCCTACCAGAGGTCACAGGTCTCAAAAAACCTACAGAAACAGGAAACAAACTTCCTGAGTGCACTCCAAAACACAGAAACCTGCTTCCTCTACTCATCTCAAACAGGCAGAGATCTGTCTTAGCGGATTCAATGTGAAAGCAGCTATCGAAACGGCCAGAAGGGCTTCATCCCACAATTTCCCATGAGCTTTCTTGCTTCAAAGGACTAAGATGGAGGCAGCAAGGTTATTTGTCCTGCTTTCCAGTTTATGGAGTGGAGGCATCGGGCTCAACAGCATGGAGCCCTCCTGGACTGCACCTGAGGGTGAAAGCTCCCAGAATGTGACTTCTGCCTCAGTTGCTCCCAACAAAACAGAAAATTTCCAAGTGCTGCCCACCACTCAGCCCGTGTTAGCTGAGATCGCCCCAATTCCTGAAGAGGGAACTTCTGAAGAGACTCTTCTACAGTCAGCATTGCCCCTCTTAGAGTCAAGTACACCTGCAGAGGGTGTGGGAAACCAGACGCCTGCACCCACAGAGATGGCTGAAGAAGGAACCGTGAAGTCACAAAATCCTGCCCTCAGCACCCAGACTAGCACCAAGTTCAACCCCGGAGCAAAGTCGGTGGTCCTTTCCAATTCTACACTGAGATTTCTGCAGAGTTTTGCTAGCACATCAAAGGAGCAAACAGTGTCTCAGAACTTAGCTGGAGGCACGAGAAATCGGTCCCCCAGGAAAACGTATCTCAGCGACCAAAGTCAAGGAGCTGGCTATCAAAAATCAAGTTTTGAGACAACTAGAGGAAAGTAAGAAACTGTTTTTCTTTTTTTCCTTTCTCTGGCTATAAGGTCCACCAAAACACCTTAACAGTTTAAACTACGACATTCCTGGAAAATTATTTCAGGTGTGAGATGAAATCAGACCCTATTTGTAATTTCAACATTTCAGTTAGGTATGGTCTTTGTTATCTTCCTATCTAACAGAGGAAAGGTGAGTAAATAAAATGCAGCAATTTTGTTTTGACTAAATAGCCAGTCACTTCTCTGTTAAGTTGTATAGATGCCTTTAATTGGGTTAGTCACTACCATATCAGCATGGGGCTGGTAGTTTATGTAATTCAACTCCTGGTATGTGCTGGAGTTGATTGTGCTCAGAGCTATACCTACGAAAGAAAAGAAAAAAAAAAAACAGAATAAAATAGTAAAGCTGAGAAGTGAGCAGATTTGAAAACCGCAGAAGTGATACTGTGGAAGGTATAAAGCTCTCAGGGATCAAACCAAATCAACTGAGTTATGCTTGATAACTTCATGTAATTGAGCCGGATTGCAATCCTATCTTCAGTACTGTGGAGATTCACAGCTCTAAACAAGTCATTTGATCTCTCTGAATCTCGGTTTCTTCATGTATACATATATAAATACAGATAAGATACAGGGGATGCAGATACAAAGACAACTGCAGATTATCACACACATTAAAATTCATAAAATATTTGTATGCATGCTGCCTACAGAATACTTAACAAGTCATACTCTACTAATATTGTAATTATATTAAGATGTGCTATCATCATGAGTGCAATGAATCAGAAAAGCCTAATTTGTCAAATGAATTTTGATTTAAGTTATAGCAGTTCGAATTGATAAACTAAAATAAGTAATAAAACAAAGCTTAGTATTGTTTAAAAAGAAAATAAGCAAAGAAAAACATATATGGTCAATTCAATGTTTTGTTCATTTAATGTGCTGAGTTATCTGTATGTTTGGAATACCAGATATTTAGTGTTACAAAACTAAACTTCAAAAAACTTTAAAACTATAATGAAACAATTTCAAGACAAAAAACACATTTTGAGAGTTAAGCTGAGTTAAAGATCTTACTAAAAATACAAGGGCACTTCAAAAAGTTCAGGGAAAATGGAATTAAAAGTTAATATCCATTTTCCACAACTTTTGTAAATACACTTATATAATAAAATTTGAGTTAAAAATACAAGTTAACACTTGCTGTGTGAAAGACATCTTGTTAAAGTGGCTGCTGATATACAGATCAGGAATGAATCAATGGGAAGGACACAAACAAATAGATTTATGTTTTCTTTATTATTTAAGTCAACTTTTTATTGTATTTAATTAAAAAATATAAGTCTTATTTTATCTGCAAATTTACTCACTTATAATTTAGAAAAATCCCGATTATCTAGAAAACATATATTATAGGTTACAAAATCTTCAACTTGCCTACACCAGACATTTAACAAACTTATGTTTATATTTCTGTTTTGGAGGAATACAGATTTTTATCTATTAAAGATAACAAATACTATTTATCAAGAGCCTTTTATTAATCATTTCCATGTATCATTTCTAGTCATCATATTTTATTAGAGTTTATAATTCAATTTTTGGCTATAATAGAATTTTTAGACATTCATAAGAAACCATTGTGAACTTTCCGGAAATGCTACAGTTATAGATTTTAATAGACTTGAAAATATTATAAAAAGGATAAAAAAGTTAAAATGTTATGTAACATATAGAAAGTGGTATATATTTTTCATAGTTCAAATTAGTAGTTTAAAAGTTTCATAAATACTAGTTTTTAAATAGCCGCTAGTTGCTTTACCACTTACACTCAAAGCCTGGGAACAGTTATTTACTTGATGATTGTTTGTAAATTGACTACCATGTAGTCATGCCCAGAATTTAATGAATAATAATAATAATTCCTTCCTATAAGAAATATTTCATACAAATAGTAAAACCAACGTAAGTAACAGATTTTTTAAAAAAAAATCGATATGTTTTATTTGAAAACCACACATTGTAAGTGTAGCTTACTGAACAACCTATGGATTTACAAACAACAATAATCTTGTTTCTCTAGAAATAATAACTTTACTTAGAGATTTTATAGCTTGAGGTCCTGGAAAGCCTGATGTTTTGTTTCGGTAATTTTTTGCTGAACATTTAAGATTTCTTCTCATGAAGCCATGCAAATGACAATGGTATTAGAGAATACCTAGGTCCCTCCTTGATAGTGTGGATGTAAGAGACCCTGATAAGTTCAAAAGAAGTCTTTCATATTTTCATTTGATTAGCAAACACTACTACTACTAAGTGCCATTTATATGGCACTGTTCCTGATAGTGTACAGTAGTGAGATATATATGTGTATCTCAGCACAGTCCCCCACAGACGAAGAAGATCCTATCATTTCCTTAGAGAGTTTAAGTGATTCACCTGAAAGACTTAGCCAGCAAATCTCGCCAAGGATTCAAACCCCAGCTGCCTGGCTTCAGAGTCATATATTTTCAATCCCTACATTATATTCCATCTTCAGGTACAGTCTATTTTCCCAAGTAGGAAAATAGCAATGAACAGTTCACTTTCCTGTTGTGAGCCCTTGGAGGCTGTTGGTTGACTACAGAATACTTTCCAGATTCCTTATCCAATTAGTCACATGATGCCATCCTGGACCTGGCTCCTGCCTTCCTCCCCAACTTCATCTTCTGCTACTTCCAGCCTATGCACATTTGTAGTTCTGTGGTCAACAAGAGGCCCTGTGTTCAGCCTCCTTTTCCTTTTAGTTGATCCCTCTGTCCAGCATGGTCTTCTTTTCTTCATCTCCTTTTTTTTCCCCCGATGATAATACTTCAGGCAGCCTTCTCAGGCTATTAGGTGGCCCTTGTGACTGCTCCTATAGCTCTCCCTGGGTTCCTCCCTCACTGTATCTGTAACAGTGTATAAGAATTACAAGGAACATTGTCATCTCTTTACACATTGGTGCACAGTTTTAGTGTTAGCAAAGTCTCTTATTCAAAGTACACAATAAATATTTAATCAAACAATGTTAAACAGGAAAGTCAACAAATGAATATAAGGTAGAATTTTTTCCAAAGAAATATTCTTATTTGTCTATGAAAATACCTAGTTAGTTTGGGATAAACTCATCTTTGTTGTTATTGTTTCATTTTGTTTTTGCTACCATTCTCGGGATTTTATAATAATCCTTAGTAAAGGGAATACTTGTGACTATGGCAGGTTCTTTTCTACAGGATTTCTCTGGCTTATTTTTGGTTCTTCTTGTATTATCTCCCATGTTAGCACTGCAGGAAGTTCAGGCTAAAAGAGAGCTGTGGCTTCCCGTCTAACAGAGTGGGTATAGTCAATGACCAAATGCTTTCAAACTTTCAGGATAAAAAGAAGTTAGGATTAGTGCACTTAGGTGCTGAACAAATATTTCCTGAATACCTAATCCATCCCTAAAGCTAGTTATAAAACAGTAAACAAAAATTTCTGCATGCCTTGCCCTGCTGTGGTACCTACAGCCCAGTGGGAAGGTTCTGAGAAGGAAAACAATGAATCACAAATGCTGATGTTGAAACAGTGATGAACTTTCTGCATGACGCTTGTGAGAGTGTGTAACGGGGTGAATGGCTTACTCATTCTGAACATTCTGAACAGGGTCAGTAAGCCTTCCCAGCAGGGGAAGAGGTGCAACGAGATAAGGACGTGATCCAAGTGCCTACTTAACTTCTCCTCTACCCCCAGCCGCCCCTTGCACACTGTGTCTGAAGCTTTGCCATCTTGGTGAATGGTTCATTTGGCAACTACAAACTTTGGATATGCCCTTGACATTTTCCTCTCCCTCCTGACAGATCTTTTTGATGCATTTCACTGGTTGTGAGATTTTACTATTTTTTTAAGATTTATTTATTTATTTGAAAGTCAGAATTAAAGAGAGACGGAGAGAGAGAAAGAGAGAGAGAGAGAGAGACCTTCCATCTGCTGATTCACTCCCCAAATGGTTGCAATGGCTGGAGTTGGGCCAATTGGAACTAGGAGCCAGGAGCTTTTCCAGGCACCACATGTAGGTGCAGGGGCACAAGCACTTAGGTCATCTTCCATTGCTTTCCCAGGCACATTAGCAGGGAGCTAGAATGGTAGTGGAGCAGCCAGGACTCGAACAAGTGCCCGTATGGGGGATGGCAGAACCACAAATGCCAGCCCAACCCATGATGCTGCAGTGCCAGCCCTAAACTTTACTTGTTAAGTGACACATTATCTTAGGGACTAAAAAGAAGGAAAAAGGTGACACCATATTTTCTTGCTTAGAACTTATAGATTTAGTTATCTTTTACTTTTTGAGATTTTTCTTACCATTTATCATTCTTTTACAAACTTCAAGTGAAACTGTTTAAAGCATTTCTAAAGTAATAGCAATAACTATTGTGTGATCAACAGTAGCTAAAAATTACTGCTGAATTCAAAGTCCATTCTTGATTTCAGAGATGTGTGCAGAATTTAGTATTTCACTCAGCATCACAGTCCAAGCTCCCTGTACTTCATTTCCTCCAGCCTCACTGGCCTTTATTTTTGTGTGTTTCTTGAGCCTGTCAAGTTAATTCACATCTCAAGGAACCTCCTGTTTGCTCTTCCTTCAGCCCTCAGAATGAAGGACTCTGCAGTTTCAATGGTATTTCCTCAGAGAACTTCTCTGACCACCCAATGTAATAATATTGTTCCTCTCGCTCACCACTCCTGTCTTACCACCTTATCTTTTCTTCCTAGCACTTATTTGAAATTATCCAGTCTACTTATATAGATAGTTGGCTATTTCATGTCTTCCCAAAATAGAAACTTACCCCGTGAAAATAGAATCCTTATCTGTCTTATTTACTATTCTGTTCTTTGCCTAGTAAAGCAGCAAAATGGACACAACTGGAAAACCTCATGTTAAGTGAAATAAATTGGACCCAGAAAGACAAATACTGCATGTTCTCACATATATTTTGGAGCTAAAATTTAATTTACATAGGTGAAATAGCCATTTTTCCATTCAATTATTGTTTATGGCTATTATCTGTATCCCCTATATTCTTTTTGCTTTTTTACTTGTTAAACCTCTTATTTGGTGAAGTATTAAGCCTTTTTATTGTAATGTAATTTTTTTTAAAAAGATTTATTTATTTACCTGAAAGGCAGAGCTACAGAGAGGCAGAGGCAGAGAGAGAGAGAGAGAGAGAGAGAGAGAGAGAACCCTTCCACACACTAGTTCACTCCTCAGATGGCTGCAATGCCGAGAGCTGGGCTGATCGAAAGCCAGGAGCTAGGAGCTTCTTCTGGGTCTCCCACATGGATACAGGGGCCCTCCTTGGGCCATCTTCTACTGCCTTTCCAGGCCATAGAGGAGAATATGGAGCATCCAGGACTCAAACCAGCGCCCATATGGGATGCCAGCACTGCAAGCGGTGACTTTACCTGCTACGCCACAGCTCTGGCCCCCTGTAATTGTAAAATATTATCTCAAAAGCTAGGAAAAAAAAAAGACAAAATAAAGAGAGAAGGAAAGACAGTGGTAGGGAGAGAGGTGGAGGGAGGAAGGGAATATCATTACTTTCTTAGGATTGTGTCTATAAATCACATCAAGCCTGTTAAAGCTAATTAAAAATAAAAATAAAAGAAGTATAAAAAATAAAGAAAGGGCCAGGCACAGAGAAAGTGCTCAGTAAAATGCTTTGGAATGATGGGCTATTGGAAGGGCTTAGAGCTCAGAGGGAGGATCAAGACCAGTTATGAAAATCGGGGAAAGTATTAGTAGATGTGGGAAACAGATCTCCCCAGGATGCGGGAAGCACTGCTACCCACCAAGAGCCAAGGAATGGACTCAGGACAGAAAGCACAGCACAAGTGAGACTTTTAAAATGGTCCTGTAAGGTCTGTTGTCTGTCAGCGGAGCAGGCACACCTGGATCAATTGCAATTGGTATTTTATCCCTGCTTCTTCATTGGCTGAGTATATGGGATGTATAATATTCCCAAACTCTGTCCTAGTTTCCTATATAAGGGTATATTCTATTCCCTTCTCCGCTATGTTTCTATCCTGTACAGTGACAAAAGCACCCAAGCAATGTTGACAGAGTTAGAGCTAATTGGTTGAACTTGTTGCTGCACAAGAGCTGTATCTTGTTGGAATTATTTGTTTAAGAGTTTTCCTGTTGTTTGAACTTCCACAGCTACCACATCAGCAAACTGCTTGTGTGGGTTTGCTGTCAGTAATTTTCCACTTACTGTTTTATATTGAAAATGGATCACCAAATATTTCTCACATGTACAAATAAATTAAGTCAAGAATGATCCATTTCTTGTTTTTGTTTATTTTATTTTAAATATTTTAAAATTTTTTAATATTTAAAATGTTTTAAAAATTTTATTTTATTTTAAATATAACTATATTAAATTATTAATAAGAGGAGCCAGAAAGAAGATAAAAGTTGAATAGACAGGAAAAACAAGATGGATTTTTTTTCTGAGTTCAATGACAGTTGCACTTAGAATTTTACTTGTTATAGTCTCTTTACATGTCCCAAACTTGTTTTATGCACAAGGGGTTACTTAGGTGTGGGTGTTTGGCCTGGCAGTTAAGGTAACAGTTAAGGCACTCAAATTCACTGGGTTCAGTACTCAGTTCCTCCCTAGTTTTCAGTTTCTTTAAAATTCAGGGTCGACGGCCGCGGCTTAATAGGCTAATCCTCCACCTGCGGCGCCAGCACCCCGGGGTTCTAGTCCCAGTTGGGGCGCTGGGTTCTGTCCCGGTTGCTCCTCTTCCAGGCCAGCTCTCTGCTGTGGCTTGGGAGTGCAGTGCAGGATGGCCCAAGTCCTTGGGCCCTGCACCCCCATGGGAGACCAGGAGAAGCACCTGGCTCCTGGCTTCGGATCAGCGCGACACGCCAGCCGCAGTGCTCCAGCCGCAGCGACCATTGGAGGGTGAACCAACAGCAAAAGGAAGACCTTTCTCTCTGTCTCTCTCACTGTCCACTCTGCCTGTCAAAAAATAAAAAAATAAGGAAAAAAAATAAAGAAATTCAGATACTGGGAGGCAGTCATAGTGGCTCAAGTAATTGGGTTCCTGCTGCCCATGTGGAAGAACTGGATCGAATACCTGGCTTCCAGCTTGGCCTCAGCCCAACCCCAGCCATTGCAAGCATTTTGTACTGAGTCAGGAAATGCAGCACTTTCTCTCTCTCTCTCTCTCTCTCTCTCTCTCTCTCTCTGTGTGTGTGTGTGTGTATGTGTGTGTCTCCCTGCCTCTCAAATACATAAATTTAAATTTTTTTGGGGGGGACAGGCAGAGTTAGACAGAGAGAGAGACAAAGAGAAAAGTCTTCCTTTTTCCATTGGTTCATCCCCCAAAGTGGCCACTACAGCCAGTGCGTTGCGACCAGCGCACTGCGCTGATCCGAAGCCAGGAGCCAGGTGCTTCTCCTGGTCTCCCAAGCAGGTGTAGGGCCCAAGGACCTGGGCCATCCTCCACTGCACTCCCGGGCCACAGCAGAGAGCTGGACTGGAAGAGGAGCAACCAAGACAGAAGCCGGCACCCTAACCGGGACTAGAACTCAGGGTGCTGGTGCCGTGGCTCACTAGGCTAATCTCCACCTACAGCGCCTGGTCAGGGCGCCAGCTTCTGTCCTGGTTGCTCCTCTTCCAGTCCAGCTCTCTCCTGTGGCCCGGGAGTGCAGTGGAGGATGGCCCAAGTCCTTGGGCCCTGCACCCGCATGGGAGACCAGGAGAAGCACCTGGCTCCTATCTTGCGATCGGCGCAGTGCACTGGCTGCAGTGCGCCGGACACAGCGGCCATTATGGGGTGAACCAACGGCAAAGGAAGACCTTTCTCTCTGTCTCTCTCTCTCTCACTGTCCGCTCTGCCTGTCAAAAAATAAAAATAAAAATAGAGGTGACAAGTTCAATGATTTATGATTTCTGTTACAATGTTCTAATGTAAGTTCTACACATCTCTTATTACGATACTTATTAAATTAAAATTAAATACCTCATTTAAAATGTTTTAAAATTACAAAAATCATTTAGTGAATTCTGATATTATAAAACACTTTTTAAGGCTCATTTTGTGTGAATTATGAGTAGATTTGAAATGCACAAAATCCAAACAGTTAAGTTCATGTGTTATTTGCAAAGTTATTATTCGGCTGAATGGCATCGAAAGGGTATTGTACTTATATGCTGTAACATTCTAAAGAGAAACATACCCTTGCATTAAAAAGTACCTTTTATATACTTGGAAAATAAATGCATGTATTATATTACTGCCAGCAGAACAAAAATACCATGTAAAGTATATTCTGTGTCTCAATTTTTTTCCAATCTATAATTTCCTTTGTTTCATTACTTTGCTATTTTACTAAGTTACTACTAAATATATAAATATATATATTGTGTTTAAGGCTAGAATTTAATAAGTGCTCATGTAGTTCAGGTCAGTAAGTAGGAAGCCTTTAGATTTTCACACCCTCAGTCTTTCTGAATGTCAAACCATAGTGTTACAAATTCATTATTCAGGGAAACTGCTAAAGGTGTCACTTTACAATTGGATTGAGCCTAGAATTAAGCATCATCGCAGCATCCATTAGTCTGCCCTGGGGTCTACACCCTGGGAAAGCCTGACACCTGCTGGACTAGAAGCAGTTTACAATGTCCCTGAACATGCTCAAGTCACAGTTCAGGGAAAAAAAACTTCAAAATAGAACTAACTAAAATAAAACAAATACTTGACAAGTATTAAAGATTAAACTAATTATAAAGTATACATTGTTACTTGTGAAATATACATGAAAATTTTACATATTTAATTCAATTGGCTCTTTTAAAAAAGTACTATCTTTGATTTTAGATGTTGGAAAACAAATTGATTCTAAAAGCAAAGGCTATGTATATCCTGGGAGAGGACACATGTAGGTCATTACACTGGGGATATTGTATATAGACAATGATTTGTGAATCTGAGACACAGTACAGTCTTCCATCATTGCAAACTCAATTACATTCACCACAATTTGCTCATTCCAGAAAGCAAATTAATGAGCCTGACAGAAGGCATTAATTGCAAAGTTGATATATCAAAAGGGGCTTATTCTTTTTTATTTTTTGATCCAGTGGTTATCTTATTTTATATAAGGTACTCATCCTTAAAGCCCAAAATTAAAGTATCAGAAATTTCCCGTGATCTGAGCTTTGCCCAATTATCTTTCAAAACTTGTTTTAAATATTAATTTACATGAGTGTTTTATAAAACTAATACTTTTATCCAAGTTTGACTAACATATAGAATTTATTAAGAGTAAAAAAGAGTAAATTTCATAAACAGAAAAACATAGCTATGTAAAATTACACTAAAATGAAATACAGCATAAATATTAATTATTATTTTTTGTTTGAAAACAAAGCAATCATTTTTCTAAGTAAGTATTAAAATGAACTTGTTCTCGGGGTATTAGCCAAAATGAAACGTAAAAATTCCAACACTTTATTTAAGTGTGACTTTACATATCAAGATCCTTTTATTATTATATTAAATTATTGCATTAAATGTTCTTGCTTCTCACTTCTATTATTTATTCTTTCATATTGTGTATATTTCCCTTAAAAGACTATCATTTATAACTGGTGAATAACATGTACATTCAAGTCTCTTAAATTAGTAATTTGTAAATTGACTTCTCTTTTTCTTTTAACTGAAAAACAATTCTAATAAAATAGATTGTTATAGCTATTTATTTTATGTTTATATTCATGACTTCTTAAGATTTAGAGGTGCTTTAACTTCATTCTCCCAAGAGTTGAGCTTCATTCTCTGAACTGAATGTAAATTATAATCATAGTGTTGTGTATTGATTTTCTGGAAGTTATTGTTGACTTCAAACTTACAAGCAATTATGGCTACGATAAATTTATCAAGTCATTAAAGACGCAAAAAAAGAAGCCACGTCTATTGACATGTGAGGAAAAACCTGGGACCCTACTTGAGTCAATAGTCCCTTGGTTAAAGAAATCCCACTTAACTCTGATTTCTAGAATCACCATGAGCAGTGGCGGCGGCAGCAGGTGTTTCCCAGGCATTAACTCATCTCGGCACACAGCGATCCTGTAAGTCAGGTAATAGTGTTACCCTGACTGCCCTGACGAGGAAGTCACGAGTACCCGACAAGCTCTGTAACTCATAAACTCCAGATCCAAATGAACACAGCCAGGCTCCACCATCCAACCATGTTATAGCCTCTATTCAGAGAAAAACTTTCTATATTATTTCTTTTGTGCTTGTGAAAGTTCGTCCACCCCTCCCCTCCTGGTTAATTTCCTAAGAGAAACAAAGGAATGAACTCCGGACACATTCTTCCTTCGACCCCATGAGTGGAGTAAAACACAAGCACACACTCAGGACAGCCCTTCAGTTCCCCTCCTCCCCTCCCCGCCTCCTCCCTTCCTGCTCTCTCGCTTCTATCTTTTCATTCATTCTTCTTATTTCTTCCACTTTTTCTTCTTTGAGTCCTCTTTAGGCATACCTACACAAAAGTATTATTTACGGATTTCCTAAAAGTTAAGTTCTCAATGTATGTATACATGTATTTTTATTGTGGTAAAATATATATAATAAAAATTGCACCATTTTAACCATACTTAAGTGTGGAGTTCTGTGGCATTGAGTACATTCACATAGTTATGCAGCCATCACCGTCATCTGTGTCCGGAAGTTTTCCAAAATGGAACCCTATACCCACTCCATGACAACTCCCCATCCCTCCTTTCTCACAGCCCCTAGCAGCCACCAGCTATTTTCTGCCTCTAAACATTTTTTTTTAACTTTTATTTAATGAATATAAATTTCCAAAGTACAGCTTATGGATTACAATGGCTTCCCCCCTCCCATAACTTCCCTCCCACCCACAACCCTCCCCTTTCCCGCTCCCTCTCCCCTTCCATTCACATCAAGATTCATTTTCAATTCTCTTTATATACAGAAGATCAGTTTAGTATATATTAAGTAAATATTTCAACAGTTTGCCCCCACATAGCAACACAAAGTGAAAAAATACTGTTGGAGTACTAGTTATAGCATTAAATAACAGTGTACAGCACATTAAAGACAGAGATCCTACATGATATTTTTTTAAAAAATTAATTAATTTTCTATGTCATTTCCAATTTAACACCAGGTTTTTTTTTTCATTTCCAATTATCTTTATATACAGAAGATCGATTCTGTATATACTTAGTAAAGATTTCATCAGTTTGCATCCACACAGAAACGCAAAGTGTAAAAATACTGTTTCAGTTTAACTACACCCTGTACATCAGGTAGGTGGAAGCATAGAATATTTGTCTTTCTCTAACCAGTTTATTTCAGGTGGTATAATACAGTCCAGATTCATCTGTGTTGTCAGAATTTCCTTCCTTTTCAAGACTGAATGATATTCCATTGTGTGTTTATTACATTTCATTTTTCCTCTCATTTGTCAATGGACATTTGAGTTGTTCCTACCTTTTGGCTACTGTGATGCATGATATTTTAATAATGCTCTCAAATTAAAATAGTGCACATAGGGCATACACTTACCCTGACTGGTGCTGTTGTCTAAAACCTGTGCTTGGCCGGCGCTGCGGCTCACTAGGCTAATCCTCCGCCTTGCGGTGCCGGCACACCGGGTTCTAGTCCCGGTAGGGGCACCGATCCTGTCCCGGTTGCCCCTCTTCCAGGCCAGCTCTCTGCTGTGGCCAGGGAGTGCAGTGGAGGATGGCCCAAGTGCTTGGGTCCTGCACCCCATGGGAGACCAGGAGAAGCACCTGGCTCCTGCCATCGGATCAGCGCGGTGCGCCGGCCGCAGTGCGCTACCGCGGCGGCCATTGTTGGGTGAACCAATGGCAAAAGGAAGACCTTTCTCTCTGTCTCTCTCTCTCTCACTGTCCACTCTGCCTGTCAAAAAATAAATAAATAAAATAAAATAAAAAATAAAAATAAAACCTGTGCTGTGTTTAGCAACTTAGAAGATACGTTTACCCTCAGGGAATTAATAGCTGAACTGTTGAACCAAATGGGGCTATCTTTGGATACTTTTCTCTCTAAGTATTGATGCCAAGGAAAAAACTGATTTTATATTAAGATATAATCTTGCATGTAAATATTTATTTGCCTAGTAAAATAAACAACTTTTTACTAATACAGGAAAGAGAGAAAATGATGATGATGAGCATGTTGGCTTGCAAAAGTAGTAAACATTTGTCATTAAAATACATGAATGCCTTTTATGTATGTAGGATGTGTTTATCCTACTTATCATCATTGGATTTGGTGGGGATATGACTGCTATGGATTTGAGGGCTTTCTTGGGCAATAATGTATAACATCTCATTTGGTAATTGTGCTGTTGCTAATAGTATTGACCCCACTTAGCTCTTAGCTCTGTTAAGATTTTGTAGAGGTGTGTTCCCCTGCAACAACAATCCTAGAATTAAGACTATAGTGTTCCCCATGAGATAAATGAGTGACGGTACAAATGCATGATTTTCTTATTAATGATTAATTAACACTTTTCTCTAAATTAAATCTCACCAGAGACTGAGTCCTTTCCCTAAGGTGTTTGTAGATTAGTTAATACATATATGTATGTTGTTGTCTTCGTAATTTGTAGTCTTCTTTAGGCGCAAGGTAAAGAAAGGATAATTTACGATCTTACACTTTCACAAGTCAGGGAGCCATGGCTAGGTCATATGTGAGGTGTGTGTTATTATGTGAGACAACAGATAACTCTAGTTCATCAGGACAGTGCTAATTTTCAGCATCTGTCTTGCTTTGTCTCATTTTTTCTTGTTCTCCTTTGAATCCTGAATTCATCTCACTAAAAGGGAAACAAGACCAAAGCTCCTTCAGTCCTTAAATTCTTCTCCAAACACAAAACCTTCTCCAAGTCTTCCATCTGCTTGGCTTATGGTGGGAATTTTGCTGGTTCACCTTGACTTAAGGAAAAATCCTGAATACTTGATACTTTCATGCTTTTGTGTCAATTCAAGCACAAGTTATCAATATGAAAATTTAAATATTTAGCCTCTTAGGAACTGTATGATGAGTGCTTTATTGCTCTGAGTTTGAAGGATTAGTATAATTGAATTAAGTTAACTCTTAGATTGTCGCCCTTAATTTCTTAAGGAAAATGTTCCATGTGGTCATTATTGAAAAGCCTCCTTGTTGCTTCCGTCTGTTTTCGCTTAGTTCAGAGTAAGAATGAATATGATGGGGCCATGGCTTGTCAGTTAATGCGTTTTTCTTAATTTGGTCTTTTCGTTAGCTCCAGAGAGATTAGATTTCTAAAACATCAAAATAAAGATACAGTACACTGATTATTTACAATGCCTTCTCTCAGTTCCTCACCTACAAGCTTTCGAGCTTTGTAAGTCCTAATAGAGACTTTTTTTCCTGCTTCTGTTTTATATGTTCAACAAGCTAGGCCTTTGCTCATGACCAAAGATGTCTGCTTTGCCCTAGAACAAACCTTTTGCCTATTAACTTGGAAAAGCCAAAGAATCAATACCAGCTTTTTGCAGTGCATGTCACTGCACAGAAGCAACAGAGTTATTATCCTTAAAGAGAATCCCAAATGCAGTCTGCTGGTTGGAGGGTTATGACCCTGTGGAAAGCTAAACACTTCAAAGTAACTGCTCTCCATCTAACATAATCAGCCTGGAAAGATACAAAGGATTTCCAGGTTTAAGCAAAACGCTTGTCTTGGATCATCACGTTTGCCTTTAAATTGCCTGTCACCATTTTGTCATACTTCATTTTCTATTTTTAAACCTACATTTTCAGATAATTTGGTTTTAAAATCATATTTACATTTTTAGCATAGCTTAATAAGCCTATTTCATCAGTAGCATAAACCTAATTAGGAGTCACACCAGGGGCTCTTTTGCTGTGGATAGTTCTTCCAATTTACGCTGGATCAAAGACTGGTGGACCATGAGCGATCTGTCGGTTTGTTTCTTTGCCTCCTCAACTATTTCAGTCATGAGATTGTTTCACTATTTAGGATTTTAAAAGCTCTCTGCAGGTGAACTGCCATTCATCTCAAGGAGGATAAAAGTACTTTTTTTTTAACTTTTATTTAATGAATATAAATTTCCAAAGTACAGCTTATGGATTACAATGGCTTTTCCCCCCCATAACTTCCCTCCCACCCACAACCCTCCCCTCTCTCACTCCCTCTCCCCTTCCATTCACATCAAGATTCATTTTCAATTCTCTTTATATACAGAAGATCAATTTAATATATATTAAGTAAAGCTTTCAACAGTTTGCACGCACACAGAAACACAAAGCGAAAAATACTGTTTCAGTACTAGTTATAGCATTAAATCACAATGTAAAGCACATTAAGGACAGAGATCCTACATGAGGAGTAAGTGCACAGTGACTTCTGTTGTGGACTTAACAAATTGATACTCTTGTTTATGGCATCAGTAATCACCCTAGGCTCTTGTCATGAGTTGCCAAAGCTATGGAAGCCTTTTGAGTTCACCGACTCTGATCATATTTAGACAAGGTCATAGTCAAAGTGGAAATTCTCTCCTCCCTTCAGAGAAAGGTACCTCCTTCTTTGATGACCTGTTCTTTCCACTGGGATCTCACTTGCAGAGATCTTTCATTTAGGTTTTTTTTGTTTGTTTGTTTGTTTGTTTTTTGCCAGAGTGTCTTGGCTTTCCATGCCTGAAATACTCTCATGGGCTTTTCAGCTGTATCCGAATGCCTTAAGGGCTGATTCTGAGGTCAGAGTGCTGTTTAGGACATCCACCATTCTATGAGTCTGCTGTGTATCTCACTTCCCATGTTGGATTGTTCTTTCCCTTTTTTTATTCTATCAGTTAGTATTTTCAGACACTAGTCTTGTTTATGTGATCCCTTTGACTCTTAGTCCTGTTATTATGATCAATTGTGAACAGAAATTGATCACTTGGACTAGTGCCACCTTGATGGGATTTAATTGGAATCCCCTGATATGTTTCTAACTCTACCATTTGGGGCAAGTCCGATTGAGCATGTCCCAAATTGAAAAGTACTTTTTTTTCAAACCCCCAAATGTGTAAAGATAATGACTCTTTATTTTTCCTGTCTCACCCTCCACCCTCCATTGTCATTCAATAACATTCATGAACAAAACAGTTGAATTGTTCTTCTGTTGAAGTTGATCATTTTCAGTAATGAGGATCATCACTCGGTTTCCATGAGGAATCTAATTAATTGTATTAAAGACTCCTTTATTGTGGTGCTCTTAATCTTAAATAGAACTTATTTTTGCCTTTCTTTCCAATTATTTGTTTCACATTATGTTTGCCTCAAGTGTCACTATGTTGAAGTATCACCATGCCTCAAGTGTCACCATGGGCTAAGAGTCTTTATTCAATGGGCTTAAATTTTTTACTTATTTTTATTTATTTATTTTATGTACATGAAAGGCAGAGATATTAGGGATAGAGAGAAAGACATCTTCTATTTACTCATTCACTCTCCAAATGCTCACAACTGCTAGAGCTACACCAAGCAAAAGCCAGGACCCTCACACTCAATCCAGGTGGCATAGCACAAAGTACTGGAGCCATCATTAGCTGCCTTCCAGGATATGGACTAGCAGGAAGCTGGCATCGGGAACAGAGCCAGGACTTGAACTCAACCACTCCAATATGGGATTCAGGCATCCCCAGCTAGGTCTTAATGGCTGAAGCCTGCCTCAGGGTGCATAATCTATCTGTCATCAATGCAGATGATTAAATCAAGTTAATGGGTATATCCAGTTTTTGCTTTTTATATCTTCTTTTTGTGTGTGTGTGTGTGTGTTTGTGCTATATTTTTTTTAACTTTTATTTAATGAATATAAATTTCCAGTGTACAGCTTATGGATTACAATGGCTTCCCCCTCCCATAACTTCCCTCCCACCCACAACCCTCCCCTCTCCCGTTCCCTCTCCCCTTCCATTCACATCAAGATTCATTTTCAATTCTCTTTATATACAGAAGATCAATTTAGTATAAAGATTTCAACAGTTTGCACCCACATAGAAACACAAAGTGAAACATACTGTTTGAGTACTAGTTATAGCATTAAATCACAATGTACAGCACATTAAGGACAGAGATCCCACATGAGGAGCAAGTGCACAGTGGCTCCTGTTGTTGACCCAACAAATTGACACTCTAGTTTATGGCGCCAGTAACCACCCTAGGCTGTCGTCATGAGTTGCCAAGGCTATGGAAGCCTTCCAAGTTTGCCGACTCTGATCATATTTAGACAAGGTCATAAAAGACAGAGTGAGGATAGTAACCAATGATCCTAAGAGTGGCATTTACCAGGTTTGAACAATTATACAGCATTAAGTGGGGAAGAGGACCATCAGTACACACAGGTTGGGAGTAGAGCCATTGGTGGTAGAGTAGAGGTTATGATTACAAAGGAATGAGGCCCAAGTGCACTAGACAGGGCCTAGAACGAAGGAGAGTCATTATTAGAGGAGCTAAGAAAGGTGCTGTCTAAGCTACAATTAAGTTTTCTGATTGAGAGGCAAATAGAACCTGATAGAAGGGGCTTGATAATAATCTGGTGGGCTTTAGGCCTTGTAAGTTAAGAGGCCCAGACCTATCTATCTCTTCACATGGGGTATATCCTAAGGGACGTGTGAACCTCCTAGGGGAAGGCACTCTGTTGACTTTCATTACTGGGCTGGGCTGGGAGGAGAGTGGCCAGGTAAAGGCAGGTGGCATCTCTAACAAGAAATTTACAGTTCTGCCTGCAATGTTGCTGACCCTACTTGACCATGCCCTCAGCTACAGTGGTCACTTTGGAAGCTGGGCTGAGTGAAGGGCTTTTCAGCTTAGAGCCAATAAGATCTGTGGCTCTGACCTGGGCATCCTTCGACTCCAGGGCAGGTCCATTTCCAGTGATCCAACTCTTGGCAGAGCTGCCAGGGCTCTTCACAAGCTGACTTCTGCTGAAGCCCAGGCTTACCACATTGAAAGCCACTGCAGTAGACTGGCCTGTTGGGTCTCCTTGAGGGCAGATCACTGTACAGATCAGCCATTAATAGGCCTGCCACCCATTGCTTCTGATGCCGAGCTTTCTTTTCCTCCTGGTTTGTGTTAAAGCAGACCAGAGGATGCAAGTCAAGGGAGTGCCCATGTCCCATCTCTAATCTTCGGTGGCCTGAACTACAAGTCTATAGTCACAGGCATGTTCTGTAGTAGTTTTTCTAAGGTAGACAATGCCCATGAGGAAAATTATATTCTCACTTTAAAACTTTCTTTCCCTTTGGTCTGAAAGGGAGGTTTTTTCTACTTACTGTATACTTCGCTGATGGCGAAGTGAATCTAGCTATGAGATTATTATTTAAGTTCTTATTTTGGCTTTGCTATTACAGAAAAATGTTAGCCATCTCTTTTATAAGGTCTAAAGATTAAATTGTACGTCCTATAGATTCCTTCATAATAGAATTAGTTTCCTACTTTGAAGAGAATAGAGAAATGAAGGAACAAGTTGGGCTTAGAATAGAGAAATGAGGGAGCAAGTCCTAGATCGCTTGCTGACAATAGCAATATCACATGAATACTTAGCAAACCGTTTCAACCATTAGATAACAACTTAAGAAAACATTTACCAGAAGGTCCAATGCCTTCTATAAATTTTAAGAATCATGTATTTGAAAACACCTCTTAAATATCTAACATGGTATAGTTTGTTTAACCAGTAAACTTAAGCACAACCATATAAAATGTTTTTAGTTTCTTTCTACCAACAAGTTTAAAACATGATACACAGATTGAGGTCACACAAATTAAAATGTATCTTTGATTGATTTTAGCAGCTTAAATTTATGGACAATCTTATCTATAAGCCATTTAAAATAAAACTCTTAATAAAATTTCCTATGTGGACATACAATATGTACACACATATAACATAGCATAATAGACCAATATAGCAATTTTAATAATAGCTTTTAAAATCTTTAACTCTTTTTGTAGATTGCCAATTGATTTGAATTGCTTTTTGTTTTTAGATTACTTTAACACATTGCTTTAACAGAGCATCAGACTTTAATTCTATGTCAAAGAGAAATTGAGCTTCCTGTGATCTTTTGCTGTGAGGTTTCCTTCCTTTACCTTCTTTCATATTGGTGACCATGTTTCTGTGTTTCTGTGTGTAACACATCTTTAAGCATCTTTTGCAGGGCAGGATGAGTGGCAACAAATTCTTTCAGTTTCTGTTTGCTATGAAAAGTCTTAATTTCACCTTCATTCACAAATGAGAGCTTTGCAGGATATAATATTCTGGGCTGGCAGTTTTTCTCTCTTAGTACCTGGGCTATATCTCGCCATTCCCTTCTAGCTTGTAGGGTTTCTGATGAGAAGTCTGCTGTGAGTCTAATTGGAGATCCTCTGAGAGTAATCTGACGTTTCTCTCTTGCACCTTTTAGAATCTTTTCTTTATGTTTCACTGTGGTGAGTTTGATTACAACATGTCGTGGTGAGGATCTCTTTTGGTCATGTTTATTAGGGGTTCTATAAGTTTCCTGTACTAAGATGCCTCTGTCCTTCTCCAAACCTGGGAAATTTTCTGCTAGTATCTCACTGAAAATGCCTTCTAATCCTTTCTTCCTCTCCATGCCTTTAGGAACTCCTAGAACCCGAATATTAGGTTTTTCAATAGTATCCTGTAGATTCCCGACAATATTTTTTAGATTTCTAATTTCTTCTTCTTTTCTTTGATTTGCCTGTTTCCTTTCCTGTTCTCTGTCTTCTAAGTCTGATATTCTCTCTTCTGCTTCGCCCATTCTGTTTTTAAGGCTCTCTAATGTGTTTGTCATTTGATCTATTGAGTTCTTCATTTCATTGTGGTTTTTTGTCACTATCATAGTTTCATGTTCTACTAGTTGTTTCATTTCATTTTGATTCCTCCTTAATATTTCATTTTCACGAGAGAGATTTTCTATCTTGTCCATTAAGGATTTCTGTAGTTCAAGAATTTGTTTTTGAGAACTTCTTAATGTTCTTATCAATTTTTTGAGATCCGCTTCTTGCATTTCTTCTATCTCATCATCTTCATAATCTTGAATTGGGGTGTCTTTTTCATTTGGGGGCATCATAGTGTCTTCCTTGTTCTTGCTACCTCGGTTTTTGCGTTTGTTGTTTGGCATGTTGGAGATATTTGGTTTCTTCACTGTGGTGTTTTTTCTTGTTACACTATGGCTCTATATTAAGTGGACTGTCTGCTTTCTGTGGTGCCTTAGAGGCTTGAGATGAGTGTGGACTGAGAGCTGTGTTTGGTTCCTCAGGGCTGAGGGTGTGTCAAAGATGACACTCCCAGGTTAGGTGTGGTAAATCTCTCTCTTTTTTGATTCAAAAGGGAAGTAATTCCGCACAGCTGAACGTAATTGGAGGTAGTTAGCAGGCAAATGATATACCCACAGGAGCCAGAGATCGGAAGCTCTTTCCCAAGGACCACACAGGGAATCTCTGCTGCCCTCAGTGTGGGCTCCAATTCTCCTGCAGTCTCCCACTGGATTGCCAAGTTAGATCCTAATCTCCTGTTATTTCACCCCTCCCCCCAGAGTCAGGTTTTTCTGCTAGGCTCAGGGCCGGTGCAGACCTGAGGTCGCCCTGCTTATGACGTATGTCCAAAATGGCGCCTGCTCTTTGTCTTGCTCGCCTTTGAGGGGTGAGCAGAGAGAGAAACTCGTGTCCGTATTGGTCACTTTTTTTTTTTTTCCTCTCTCTCTTCTTGTTAGCCTGGTGAACTTTTCCCCACGGAGTTCCAAGCCTCGTTCCCTCTAGCCTCCTCTTTCTGCTTGCCCGCTGGTGTCTCAGGCTATTGAGGTTCGGCTCACCTCGCGTTCCAGTGCTGGTGTGTTGAGTCTGCCGCTGGTGTCCCGAACTTGGGCTTCCACACTCTCCACGCAGGTCCACTGTGAATCACTAGTTCCGGAAGAGTTTCTGCTGCTGTTTCTTCCCCTACTCTTCCTTGACCCTGCAGTATCTCCACTTTTATTAACCTGTGTGTCTTGCTGAACTATCAATGTGCTCCCTTCCTATTCCGCCATCTTGCCACTCCTCGATTTGGAAAAGAATTATTTTTAGCAGGTAGTACTGTTGTTCCTAACAAAATCAGACTTTTGCTAACAAGGAAAATAGTTCTTGAGTAGACTACAAATAGATTTTTTATACCAAACCAACTGTAAAATCCATCCCGCAGGGTCTGTGCTTTCTACTTTGATCATTACTGAGAACCCCACGTGGGACAAAAGACTTAAACTGAAACTCGCTTTTTATATCTTCTTTTCTGGAATTTTTATGTAATGCACTTAAGTGAGGTTTTACTTTGTGTTTATGCTCTTGAGTTCACTGAGCTTCTAAGATAATGATTTAAAAATCATGCTTTCTTTTTCATAACTATTTATTCTGCCTTAATTTCTCTATCTCATCATCTCTATCTCCATCTCTTTCTCTATTTTTTAAAACTTTGATTATATAACCTTTTGCCACTTGAGGTTTCATTCATTTACATTTAAAATTTTTTTTCTTCTATACTTCAGTTTGAATAGTTTCTTGTCTTCAGTTTCATAGATCTTAATTTCAGTGTCCAATTAATTTTCTGTTAATCACAACTCATACATTTTTAATTCATATGTTGCATATTTCCTATTCTGTTTGGTGGTTATATTTTTGACAATATTATCCATTTTATTTATAAATTATATTAACATTCTAATATTATACAGTATATTTATGTAAGTTCTAAAACATTGCTTGATAATATATGAAGACTAGAGTGAAATTAACATAAGAGTTGCATTTGTTGGCTTCGCTTTTCATTCTTTTTTTACAAAATTATTAATATAAAGAGAACACATTTCATGTGCTTCATAGACACAATTTTAAGAAGATAACCACACTCTCTCCTTCTTTCCCTTACTTCTTCCTTCTCCCGACCCCATATCCTCCCTTCCTTTCTTTTCTTTTCCTTTAATTTTTGCAAAAACATAATTCTAATTTACTTTATAATCAGAGGCTTAATGCACCACTACCCATAATGCTTATCAAGTAAAAAGATCACTTTTCCACAGACATATAAACAAAAATGATAAATAATAATGCAATCTCAAAATGTCAATTTTTCTCATATACATTGCATTTTTTGGTACTCTGTATATAGTCACAACAAATCAGAAAACATGATATTTGTCTTCTTGAGAATAACTTATTCCACTAACCATAATGGTCCCTAAAAGTATCCATTTTGTTGCAAAAGACAGGATTCACTCTTTTTTATAGCTGAGTAGTATTCTGCCATGTATGCCTATCACATATATGTGATGTACCATGTATGTCTATAGCCAGTTGTCAGTTGATGGACATCAAGGTTGATTCTATCTCTTAGCTATTGTGAATTCAGCTGCTACAAATGTTGGATATGGATAATTATTACACATGCTCATATTGTTTCCTTTGGGTAAATTCTCAAGATTGGATGGCTGGGTCAAATGGTAGATATAATTTCAGATTTCAGAGCAATCTCCATAGGGTCTTCCATAATGTATTCAGGTACTTTTTCTCCATATCCTTGCCAGTACTTATTACTTTGGTTTTTGGATGATAGACATTCTAACTGGGGTGCAGCGAAACCTAATTGTGGTTTTGATTTGCATTTTCCTGATGGCTAGTGATACTGAACATCTTCTCATGTGTCTGTTGGTCATTTGTAGTTCATCCTTTGAAGAATACCTGTTTGTGGCCTTTGCCCATTTCCTAAATGAATTATTTGCTTTGTTGCTGAGTTTCTTGAGCTCTTTACAGATCAAGAATAATAACCCTTTATCAGATGCATTGCTGGCAAATATTTTTTCATATTCTGTCTTTTGCCTGTCTACTTTGGTGCTTCCTTTTAAGACAAAAGCTTCTTAGCTTAATGTAATTCTATTTGTCTATTTGATTGCCTATGCTTCTGGAGTCTTTTCCAAGAAGTCTTTTCCTATGCCAATGTCTTGCAGAGTTTCCCAAAGGTTTCCCTCTAGCAATTTGATGCTATTAGGTCATAGATTCAGATCCTTGATCCATTGTGAATTGGTTTTGTATAAGGTGCGAGGTAGAGGTCTTGCTTCATACTTCCTCACATGGAGATCCATTTTTCCCAACACCATTTGTTGAAGAGACTTAGTAATTACTATAAACAGGTTTATGCCAACAAATTGGAAAATCTAGAAGAAATGGATAGATTTCTGAACACATAAAATTTGCCAAAATTGAGGCATGAAGATATAGAAAATTTAAATAGACCAATAAGCAAGATAAAGATTGAATCTTTATTAAGTCTCTCCCAACAAAGAAAAGCTCAGGATTAGATGGGTTCACTGCTGAATTCTACCAAACTTATAAAGAAAACCTTAACTCAATTCTTCTCAAGCTATTCAAGACAATTGAATGATAGGTTAGTTCCCAAATTCCTTCTATGAAGACAGGATCACCTTAATTCCAAAATCAGAAAAAGATAAAAAGGAATAAAGAGAACTATAGACCAATATCCCTTATGAGCACTGATGCAAAGATCCTCAACAAAATATTAGCTAACCAAATCCAACAACATATTTAAAAGATCATCTACTCATACCAACTGGGATTTATCACAGGGATCCAGGGATGGTTCAATATACAAAAATCAATAAATGTGATATATCACATTGACAACTTCATGAGTAAAAACCACATAATTATCTCAATAGATGCAGAGGAAGCATTTGATAAAAATTCAACACCCTTTCATGATAAAAGAAAAAAAAACCTTAAGAAAAATGGATACACAAGGAATATAATATAATCAAGGCAATACATGACAAAACCACAGCCAGCATGGTATTGAACGGTAAAAAGTTGGGAACATTTCCACTAAGATCCAGAACTAGACAATGGTGACCACTCTTACCATTGTTATTCAATATTGTTCTGGAAGTTTTAGCCAGAACCATTAGGCAAGAAAAAGAAATCAAAGGGCTACACATTGGAAAAGAGGAAGTCAAATGATCCCTATTTGCAGCTGACATGATTCCATATATAGAGGAACCAAAAACACCAATATACAGACTATTGGAAGTCATAAAAGAGTTTGGCAAGGTTGCAAGTTCTAAAACCAACACAAAAAATAAAGAGAATTTTTATGTAAAAACAATTCTATGGTTGAGAAAGAACTTATAAGATCAGTACCATTCACAAAAGCTACAAAAATTTGAATACCTTGGAATAAATTTAACCAAGGATGTGAAAGAGCTCTACAATGAAAACTACAAAGCATTAAGGAAAAAAACAGAAGACACAAAAAAGGAAAAATCTCCCATTTTTGTGGATTGAAAGAATTAATATCATCAAAGTGTCCATACTATCCAAAACAATTTACAAATTCATGGGATTACAATCAAATTACCAAGGACATTCTTCTCAGATCTAGAAAAAAAGATGCTAAAATCCGTATGGAAACACAAGAGACCTTGAATAGCTAAAGCAATAAGACATACTACAGGTCAGTAATAATAAAACAGCTTGGTACTGGCACAAAAATAGACATGTAGACCAATGGAACAGAATATAAGCCCTAGAAATTAATCCATGCATCTACAGCTAACAATTTTTGACAAATGAGCTGAAATGAATCCCTGAAGCAAGGTGGTTAATTGTTTTAAAGCCACTGTTTGTGATTATGTCTTGTGTGTCATCTGTGTTTTGTTTCTGTTTTTCTGTTTACTGGTGTTTTATTCTATACTGTGGTCCTATTTCCATGCTCTTCTCACATCCAGTTTTGTCTGTTTGCCTTTCATGCTGGACACTGTGGTTGCTGTGTTATTAAAGTGTATTTGCTTGTCTGCAAGCACAACATGGTATTCAAGGGTCTCTCTATATTGGATTTGACAGTGACACCTCTGCCCAGCCTCTACTTTCATTAATCTCCCTACTTATCCTGCCCATCTCAGCAGCCCACAACTCAGATCTATGCTTCTTTCACCAAGGGTTCTTTTATTCGGACCCATTTCTCTGTGATGACAGTTTGAAGAATTATTCCCAGGCAGAGAGTGGACCAAATGTAGTGCTAACCTCTTGTGCTACCTGTCCCTCAAGAATCATACTGCTGAATGGTTTGCTTTCCAATATCTGAAAATTGTGGCTCTGCATATCTTGTCCAGATTTATAATTTTTACCAGAGGAGTTTTTTTTTTTTTTTTAAATTTGTCTGGAAGGTAGAGAGAGAAACAGAGATAGAGTCATCAGCTGGTTCCTTCAAATGCCCACAAGCAAGGCTGGGCCAGAACAAAGGTAGAAGCCTGGAACTCCATCCAGGTCTCCCGAGTAGGTGGCAAGGACTCACGTACGTGAGTCAGCATCTGCTGCCTCCAATAGCATACATTAGCAGGAAGCTGGAATGGCAAGCACAAGACAGGACTTTAACCCAGACCCTCCAATATAGGACATGGGCATCCCAAGTGACGTCTTAAGTGCTGTGCCAAATTGCCAACCCTACCAGAGGGAGATAAATCTGATATTCTATTATAACCAGAGAAAAACTCTGAAATTCATGTGAAGCTTAAAATTTGTATATATTAAATACTGTACTCTTTGATTGGATTTTTTATTATTCTTTTTATTATTCTTGTGGGTTTTTTGCTATTATAAATTGTATCTTTTTTGAGTTAATTAGTACATAGAAATGTAACTGATCTTAACCTTATGGCATATTAATGTAAATTAATTTTTAAATTAGTTATAAACATTTTATATTGAGCTTCATGCCATTGTTGAACTTTCCAATTAATTATAAACATTTTCATCTAGAATATTTTATGCCTTATTTATAATCACATCATCTGCTAATAAGTTGCTTTTTCTTCATTTTTTAACATTTAGATATTTATTTACAACATATTATTCAATTTATTTACTTCTGTCTTGTTACTCAAGGTAATGGACCTAGACCTATGTACCTGATCTCAATATTAATATTCATACTTCTTACAAGAACAACCTTGGATTTTGACCCCTGTTATGGCTAAACACTACAGGTTCAGATTTTAGATCTGATTTTTTTCTTTCTTTATTTTGGTCTGTAGTTTTTTTAAATAACTTTTTTGGAGCATAGCAAAAAGTGGTAATGTATTTTTTTTCTCAAACCTAGATGTGTCAAATCTAGAGGCCAATCCTTTAAGTTACCTGACCTACAATACTGGCACGAGTAAATATACTTCTATGGAAATAATTTTGATGATTTCTTTGCTAACAACAGTGATCTTTTCCTTAGGAACTGGTGTGCCTATGTGCATACCAGGCTGTCCCCGACAGTGGTCCTGGACCCCCTGACCACTTATGTTCCAGGTAGCAGAAGTCCCTGCGGCTGGACCAGTGGATTCTGTGCTCAGAGGTATGTAATCTTTTTTTTTAACATTCTTCTTTTTATTTTTTATTTTTTATTTATTTATATACTTTTTTTGACAGGTAGAGTGGACAGTGAGAGAGAGAGAGAAATGGAGAGAAAGGTCTTCCTTTGCCGTTGGTTCAACCTCCAATGGCCGCCGTGGCCGGCACGCTGCGGCCAGCGCACCACGCTGATCCGATGGCAGGAGCCAGGTGCTTCTCCTGGTCTCCCATGAGGGTACAGGGCCCAAGCACTTGGGCCATCCTCCACTGCCTTCCCGGGCCACAGCAGAGAGCTGGACTGGAAGAGGGGCAACTGGGACAGAATTTGGCACCCCAACCGGGACTAGAACCCGGTGTGCCGGCACCGCAAGGCAGAGGATTAGCCTGTTGAGCGCCAGCTGTAATCTTTCTTAACAATAGCCACTACAATGACTTACAGCCAGAGATAAGTTAGCCATTCCAGGTACAGATTTATGTGCGGTAGCATGGGGAAAGGGTCATCATATTACATTAATTATATGAGTTCAGTGAGTTAAAATGCAGAGGCAAGATGTCACTTGTCTCATATGGTTGTTTTCAGAAACCTAGGGGATCATGCATGCCTATACTTAGCCTGCCTGGTGCATTGTCAATGTTCAAGAAAGGTTACCACTAATACTTGTTTCTCTTTTTACTATCACTATTATTTTTATTTAACTGATCAACAATCCTGTCCTTTAATTCCTTATGAAATTCATACATAATTTTGAAGATTTATTGATTATTTCTTTTCATACTAGATCAAAGGAAATTCATCCATAATTTAGCTCATATTCTACAATTTGCTAATCCACTGATTGCAATTATGTCTAGTAAAAGAGCAAAGTGGGACCTTTCTTATTGTGTCTATTTTGATGACTCTTGTTATTTGGTGTTCATTTTTCTAAAAAAACAAACGTATATCATTGTCCCAAAATGTAAGGCTGAGTGATTGATAAGTTCTCGGAATCTATCAGTCTCGGTAGCTCAGCAAAAGGTGTTTCTGAAAAGTCTGCAATAAAAACTAACGTTGTTGTTCAGGCCGTGATGGCTAATGTTATGCAAATTGTCATGTAAATAACTCAGGCAATGAAACTGACACACGGGCAATCTGGAAGAGTGCACAGTAAGGATACATAAAACTGAGGTGTTCCCTGGTCCCTTGAAGGTGAAGGTTCATGGTCCAGAGAGCTTAGCATATCTCAGGGACTTGAGAGAGCTGAGCTCCAATTATGCTTTTGGCATTTACTCACTTTGTGACAATTTTCCTGTCAACATGAGACACAAAGAGTGCATTGTTAAATTTTAGTAATGAAAATACTACCACAGTAACATCTATCATATGGCCCTTCTAGGTTCAAGGTGAACTCCTCCACTCCCTTTTTTATTCACTGCTCTTAAACAAACCGCATGTATTTATTGCTATTCTCATAGCCTATATTTGTATGCCTTTAAATGGATTTGTTCATTCATTCCCTATTTCAATCCAGTGGAATGTTTGCTACTTTTCCTTTGATTATGCCTGAGCTGCATACAACAGGTATTTATTTGCCAAAGCAGGAACACTGACCTCAACAATAATTGAAGGAAGAACCCTGACCCCAAAATAAACTAACTTCTTGAGCTCACCCTACAAGCTAAAGTCCCTTCCTGGTCGCCTTCATTTTTAACTTTACCTGTTGGACTGGACATGATATCATACTGGACAGTTATTTACTGAATAGAACTTACTGAAATAAATGTAGATAGATGACTAGTGTGCTTATGGAAGTGGGAACAATCTGGTAGCTCATTGTGTAGCTGAAGAATAACCTTGAACATATTGAGTACCTATAATGTTTTAGCAGAAACTAAAGCCCAATATCCTGGAGCCTGGTCTGCTTACAATGCCTTCTGGCTGTGTGGTCAGGGAATTTCCCATGTGGATGACTGGAGACTTCCTAGTTGACTGTGATAAACTCTGGAATAACAATAGTGTGCCAGCGTGAGCATACAACAGGAATAAAAATCTCAGCTCTACCACTTTTATTTATTTAGAAAATGTTTTTAAGATTTATTTTATTTATTTGAAAGGCAGAGTATACTGAGAGAGAAAGAGAAAGAGACACAGAGAGAGAGAGAGATCTTCCATGTGCTGGTTTACTCCCCAAATGGCTGCCATGGCCAGGGCTGAGAAAGACCAGGCCAAAGCCAGGAGCCAGAAGCTTCTTCTGGGTCTCCCACGTGGGTGTAAGGGCCCAAGTACTTGGTCATCTTCAGCTGCTTCCCAAGAGCATTAACAGGGAGCTGGATTTGAAGTGGGGCAGCCAGGACTTGAATCAGCACCTACATGGGATGCTGACACTGTAGGTGAAGGTTAAAAACACTACGGCACAGAGCTGGTCCCTGTTTTAAAATTTCTATTTAATAGTAAATATGAATTATATGGACTACAGTACAGCATTTCAATTTATGAATAAAGTTATGAATAATAATAAAATTTTATGAATAAAATTACTCTGATCTGATCAGAGTAATCCTCATGTCCCCTTCTCTGATATTACTTTGTGACTGGAGCCTTGGAGCTCCTTTCTTCTACTTGCTCATCAACATAAAGCAGGTTATTGTGGGCTGTGATAACCATAGTTATCTGACACTGAGCCATGCAGCACTAGGAACTTATTCCTTCTTGCCTTCTCTGTTTTGGTCCCTGTTATCCAAACTCTATGTACTCCTCTACCACTTTTAGATCTGGGATGTTGAGCAAATTATTTCACTTATCTGTTTTTTTTATTTTATTTAAGGTATACAAATTTCATACATTTCATGTTACAGATTTATGAACATAGTGATTCTTCCCACCTATCCTCCTTCCCACCCACGCTCCCACCCTCTTCCGCCCCTCTCTCCTATTCCCACTCTTAATTTTTACAAAGATCTATTTTCAGTTTACTTTATACTATAAGATTAACTGTCTCTCTGTTCTTAATCTACTTATTCATTAAATCAAATTAATAATACATCCATTATAGACCAATATGAAAATTAAGCCAAATTGTATGTAGCCATGTCACAGACCTGTTTGATGAGTATCAGCTATATATAAGAATAATATGCTTAAATTTTGCTTATGACTTACCTTTACATACATAGATTGAGCCTATAATTTGTACCGTTTACTAATTATACTGAATGTGAAATGTTACAATTTCTTCATTTCTTTTCCATGGTTTCACCCAAGAAACATTTTCTCACTAAAGATTCTTTTCCTCTATCTCATTTCCCTCTCTCTCTCTCCTGGAAATAGTGTATAAAAGAAATAGTATATAGGATAATTTTAACACTTAGGAGATTTGAAGATATAGCCTGAAAATGACTGTGGTTATAATAATTTAGGTAACATTAATATCCAGTTTGTTCAAGTTGGTTAATATAGATCTGCAGGAAATGCAGGTAATTTTAGCTATAATTATATAGAAAATAATAGAAATAAAACAAATTATTCCCCACATATAAACTTTAGAAATTGGAATTTAAGTGATTTTTCCCATTGGTTTAACTAAAAGCATTTCACAGTTAAAGCTGTATCTTTAGAAAATGAATTGAATAGGTATCAATTTTTAAAATACCAAACAGTATAACCACAACATTCTTTGTAGTATATTCAAAGAAATCTAAGTTTGGCAATAATATTGATGAAAAATCTTATTTTAATAAGAATTTGTTTTAATAAGAATTATTTTAATAACAGCTAACATTTACTAAATGCCTATAATATCTCAGGCATTGTTCCATATACTCTCCATCTATTACGCCAACTGACAAACTAATATGAGACAAATAATTGATCTTCTCACAATTTTTCTCCTCTCTAGATCTCAGAAGGTATCAAATCCTGTCTATAGGATGCAACACAAGATTGTTACTTCCTTGGATTGGAGGTGCTGTCCCGGATACAGTGGGCTAAAATGTCAGCTGAAAGGTATCCTCAGAGACGAACTTTGTAATAATAATTAGAAGTATACAAATTCTGTAGAATATGTGGCTGCTTGCAGAAAAGAACAAAATGGATGCAACTGGAGACCATTATGCTTAGTGAACCATGCCAAAAGACAAGCGTGACGTTTTCTTTGATTTGTGATTTCTTTTTTTTTTTTTAATTTTTTTTTATTTGACAGGTAGAGTTATAGACAGTGAGAGAGAGAGAAACAGAGAGAGAAAGGTCTTCCTTCCGTTGGTTCACCCACCAAATGGCTGCTAGGGCCAGCGCTGAGCCGACCCGAAGCCAGGAGCCAGGTGCTTCTTCCTGGTCTCTCATGCCGGTGCAGGTGCCCAAGCACTTGAGCCATCCTCCACTGCCCTCCCAGGCCACAGCAGAAAGCTGGACTGGAAGAGGAGCAACTGGGACTAGAAACCGGAGCCCATATGGGATGCCGGCACTGCAAGGCGGAGGATTAACCAAGTGAGCCACGGCGCCAGTCCCTGATTTGTGATTTCTAGTATGTAGAGTACAAAAAGAAATTAATGTGTACAAATGAAGTTGACATCTTGGGGTCTGATTAACGTTTATAGCCCTTGTCTGTATTCCTGTGAACAGTGTTCTTTCTGCTTTTTACTTGTTGAACTCCTTATTTAGTGGAGCATTAAACCTGTGACCATAAAGTAAATTAAAATATATCATCACCAAATTTTAAAAAAAGAAAGGTAGGAAGAAGGAGGGAGGGAAGTATCATATTCTTAGAACTGTATCTATGAACTCCATGAAATCTGTTTTCTTTAAGTAAACAAACAGAATTACTTTCTTTTTTTCCTTTTAGAAGCAAAATAAATTAGCATGTAGACTAGTTACTAAAGTTACCTTTACACAGCATCTTAACTCAGTGGCTATTATACCACCTTAAAATCTCATAAGCTATCTTTTAACATTTATTCCCATGTTTTTAGCATATTGTGATGGGTAAGTGCTAATCTGACTAAATATTTTACTTATTCTTAACTAAATGCTGCAGAGGTACATATTATTGTCAAGAATATTAATGTTTACTTTTACTAAATTTTTATTAGAAGTGTCCCTATATAAAAACATGAGTGCCTTCTAGTTTTGTTCCAGTTCAGTTACTCAAAATAATGTGCATATGAGCGAAATTCATTGTTAAAGAATATAGCATGTATATACCAGTATGTCATGAATAATTTTCCTTTTTCCTTTATCCTAATGGAGCCATTTTTTCCCAACTGAGATTTTAAGGATTTTCCGTTGGCAGGGCTGATCAAACACATGGTAACCCGCTGTGGCCTAACATCCATGTGACTATTATTTTGCTTTTGGCTTTAAACAGGTTTCCTTTGAAAAATAAGATATGGCATCAGCATACATATTTTAAATGAATGAATATTACAAGAAAGGCCATTAGTAGTGGTGGGGAATTCAATCAACAGTGTAAGACACTGTGATTAAAAATTAATATAAGTGTGGAGAGACCATTATGATTCACATTAAGGAAAAGAAAATCATAATACAAAAGCTCTAGGAATCTTGCAGCTTAGTTAGGGATATTATATGTGATTTTGCTAGCCCATAAAATGAGAGAAACTGTAGGTAAATTTCACTTTAATGCTATTTGTTCTGGGCTGGCCTGAATTTGACATGTTATAAAAATTCAATGCATTCTCAGACTGTGGTGTGAATATGTACTGAATTCATAATAGATAAAATATACTCTTAAATAAAATATAATCTATATTGAAAATATTTGGAAATGAGGTAACTTAGTACATTCTAAAAAGATCCAAATATCAAAGGACTTCTGGTTTCCATGAATATACTCAGAATGGTAACAATGTACTTGTTTCTTGCCCATATTTTCTAAATGTCTAAAAGCATAGACACTATTTAGAATTTCATTTTTAAGTTCTGTATTTCTGTTACATGAAGAAGGTTTCATTTTTTTTTTTTTTTAAAGATTTGGGTGTAGCCGCCTTTTGCAATGCCGGCATCTAACATGGGCAACAGTTCAATTCCTAGCTGCTCCACTTCTGATCCAGCTCTCTGATATGGCCTGGGAAAGCACTAGAAGATGGCGCAAGTCCCTGGGCTCCTGCATCCACGTGGGAAACTCGTAAGAAGCTCTTAGGTCCTGGTTCAGATCGGCTCAGCTCTGGCCACTGCAGCCATTTGGGGAGTGAACCAGCACATGGAAGACATCTCTCTCTCTGTCTCTACCTCTGCCTCTCTGTAAAATAAATATTATATTTATAATAAATACATGAATATATAATACATATATAAATAAATATATGTATAAAAATAAATCTAAAGATTTATTTATTTATGTGAAAGGCAGAGTTATGGAGGGGAAGAGGAACCAGAGAGAGAAATCTTTCATCTGGTGGTTCACTCTCCAAATGGCCACAACAGCCAGGGCTTGGCCAGAACTAAGCCAGGAGCCAGGAACCAGGAGCTGCCTCCGGGTCTCCCTTGTGGGTGCAGAAGCTCAAGCAGGGAGCTGGACCAGAAGTGGAGCAGCCAGGCCTAGAACCAGCACCCATATGGGATGCCAACACTGCAGGAGGCAGCTTAACTCCCTGCGCTACAGTACTTGCCTCAAGAAGGGTATCTTGAGAATATTAATAACATGATTATTTCTCAAAGATTAAAATGTTTATTTTTACAGTGTCATTCTAGAACTTTATAGCTTTTTATTTCTTTTCCTTTTGTTTGAATGGCAGAGATAAAGAGAGGGAGAGAGAAAAAAAGAAAAAGTGAGAGACAGGTCTTCCATTCACTGGTTCATTCCTTAAATGCCTGCAACAGCCAGGCCAAACCCAGAAACCAAAAACACAATCCAGTTCTCCCAAAAGAAGTAAGCCATCACCGGCTGCCTGCAGGGCATGCATTCGCAGGAAGCTCTCTTGGAAGCAGAGCCAGACCTTAAACCAAGCATTACGAAAGGGAATGTGGGCGTCCCAAGTCACCTGCTGCACCAGAAGCCCCACCGCCACCGCTTCTGTCACTTTAGAAAGTTGTCACACACCCTAGTACACATCCAAGGCAGCGTGAAGATAATGTGGCAGAGAACAAAGTCTTTGGGTCAAAAGATGCCGTGGACCATACCTAACGAGAACTGCTGTTGCTATATGTTCCCTCCTTTCTTATCTATGAATTTATTCTTTTAAAAATGTTTTGTTTTATTTATTTGAAAGGCAGAGTGACAGAGGAATAAAAATAGATTGATAGAGATCTTCCAATGACAGGTTCACTGCCCAAATGCCCAAGCTGAACCCAAGAGCCAGGAACTCCATCCATGTCTCCCATGTGGTGGCAGGAGCTCTAGCACTGATGCCACCTGCTGGATGGGAGCAGAGGAACTGAGACTGGATCTCATTTGGGATTCAAGCACCCTAATTGGCAGCCTAATTGGCTTTACCACAATGCCCCTCCCCTGAATTTATTTTTAATCACTATGGTGCACTAATATAGAAAATTTTTTAAAAAGCATAAGAAGCCATTTGGAAATACACATACAAGAAACAAAAGGAAGTTGATAATTTTTAATATCATTTTGGTAGACATCTCCTTTCTCCAAAGTATTATATGAAATATTTACATTGAATTTAAGTGGTTTAGCTTTGATTGTTAAGTGATATTTTGTGCTCTAACTGGGAGCAATAGATATCTTTAATACAATTCTTTGTCTTCATTCCCAGTGACAAAAATGTCCCCAAATAGTTCTGATCAAAACCTCTGTCACAAAAGCTATGGTTGGAACTGTTCATAATCGAGGTATCTGTTGATTAAGCTGTTGTCAAAAGGTCTCTTTTCTGTTGAAATCTAAAGTGGAAGTAACAGTGTGATGGCAGCTGTGTACACTGCATCATGTTGTCATACAATCAACTATAATTCAGCTTTGGTCCTGCATGAACCTGCTGTTGCTCCCTACAGTACTCTGACCATCTTGTTCTGTGCTTGTATTGCAGTTCATGAAAACTGCTGAATTTTTTATTAGTGCTGTAGACACACTGGTAGAATCAAGAATTATTGTGTCCCTTTGTCCCTGAACCATTCTTTGTTGTCTCTATCTCGGGGGCTTTTTAGCACATTTTCTCATTCTGATACCTACCCAATTATCTGCGGAGTAGCCCTCATCTTTCTTTTTTTTTTTTTTTATCGCACTTTATATATGTGCCAAGTCTTACAGAAAATTGAGTATCCTGTAAGAATAAACAGTGTTTGACAGCCTTGTCCTCTTTGTCTCATATAACAAGCGGCCCCCAAATAGGGGAAGAATAATCAGCTTGATCCATCTACTCGTTAATCCTCTTCTGAACATTCAAGGTTTGGAATAACCCAGGTATCAGTGTTTGTGCCCCCAGAAACACCAGATTGCTTTATTCCTAGAACATTTGTAAAGTACCAAATACACTTTGAAGATCTCTGCTTCCCCACCTTCCTCCTCTCTCACCACCAAAAATGAATTACATAATTGAAAAATAATAACTTCCTTTTCATTTAGATTTTAGTAGGGGGATCTTTAGAAATACAAGGAACAACAATAGATCAAGAGTAAAACAGAGCTTCTAGCAACTGTACTCTCTTTTAGTTTTTCCCCTCCACATGTCTACCCCTCTCTCCTGTCCTTCATCCCTCTCTTCCTTTGGATCCATCCTTAAACCGTTCTGAAGTGATATCATGACCCAAAATCCATGGGGTCAGTTTTCCTTGATGGGTTAATTCACAACATGTTCATTTGTTGCATCCCTTTAGCTGCAACTCAGATAATCAAAATACAGTATTAGCGGTTATGTTCTAGATTATCTTATTGGAAGTCTTAGTCACAGGGCCAATACTGTGGCATAGCAGGTAAAACCACTGCCTGCGTGCTGGCATCCCATATGGGTGCTGGTTCGAGTCCCAGCTGCTCCACTTCCAATCCAGATCTCTGCTATGGCCTGGGGAAGCAGTAGAAGATGGCACCAACGTGGGAGACCCGCAGAGGGCTCCTGGCTCCTGGCTTCAGATCGGCATAGCTCTGGCTGTTGTGGCCAATTGGGGAGTGAACCAGCAGATGGAGGACCTCTCTCTCTCTCTCTCTCTCTCTCTCTCTGCCTCTCCTTCTCTCTCTTTGTAACATTGACTTTCAAATAAATAAATAAATCTTCAAAAAAAAAAAAGAAAAAAGAAAAAGAAAGAAAGGGCAGGCATTTGTTCTCGTGGATAAGACACAGCATAGGATGCCCAAATCCCATATTGGAGTGCCTGGGTTCATGTCCCAGCTCTGCGTGCATTTCAATCATTTTGCTATTGTGAACCCTGGGAGTCTGGGAGTGAGGGCTCTAGCACTGTGCCATCTGGACTGGATTCCTGGCTCCTGGCTTCAGATTTGCCTAGCTCTGATCATTTTAGGCATTTGACATTCTGTCTCTCTATCTGTGTCTCTCTAGCTTTCAAATGGATAAATGTAAAATTTTTTAAAAAGATTTATTTTATTTATTTGAAAGTCAGAGTTACACAGAGAGAGGAGAGGGGGAGAGAAAGAGAGAGAAAGGTCTTTCATCTGTTGGTTCACTCCCCAGATGGACACAATGGCCCGAGCTGGGCTGATCCAAAGCCAGGAGCCAGGAGCTTCTTCCGGGTCTCCCACGTGGGCTCAGGGGCCCAAGGACTTGGGCCATCTTCTACTGCTATCCAAGACCATAGCAGAGAGCTGCTTCAGAAGAGGAGCAGAGGAGCAGCCAGGACAAGAACCAGCGCCCATATGGGATGCCAGCACTTCAGGCCAGGAATTTAACCCACTGCCCCACAGTGCCAGCCCCATTATGTAAAATTTTTTAAAATATGCATCATATCACCAAAAGGGAACAATTTTTTAAAAGTCTAAGTAAATAAACTTTTACTAGAAAAAGGAGCAGTGAGTCTAATAGCAAAGTCATAGTTTTGATTCTTTTACACCTGTTATACCTTTTTTGAGGTCATAGAGTTCTGTCTTCAGGAAGAGGTCTAATTTTGTGAAACAGTATTCAAGACATTTTTTGAAATGCCAGTAATAACATAACAGTTAAACCTATTTCATAAAATTTGCAATAACACACCTTTCCAGTAGGTGTCTCTAAAATATTCTGAAGTAGAACAGGGAAATTGTGGCTTGATTTACTGACACAAAGGACAGGAATTTAAGTTCAAATAGAGTTAGATTAGAGAGGATTAAAAAAAATTCTTTTCAGAGCTTTAAAAAAAATATAGTCTGCTTGAATCAAATCCTCTATACAGGAAAAATGTATTTTATAAACTGTATCACTGAAAACATGTGAGCACGCACAGGTTGTGAAATAAACTGGCCCTTAAATATGCTGTGAATATGTGACAGACATTTGGCTTTAAAATGCTATACGATATTTCCATAAATTGTATAAGAACTATTAGAACTAACATTTTAAATACAGGGCATCTCCAGTGAGATTATTTTACAATACATTCAAAAAATTACAGTATTTAAAAGAGAGAGAAAATCCATATTTTTTGTATTTGTGTGGTGCTTACTACTTTTCTCCTTGAGAAATTACATTATGTACTATAAGTACCTTGCATAATAAAATTATGACACATTTATGTTAAAGAACATTGTGTACCTTTAATCTTTGCTGCATCAAGCTGCCTACTTCGATTTACCTTGTAAATTACAGTAAATTTTTGTGTAAATATGGAACATTCACCAGCCCAGCATTCGGAGTTCCCTACAGGACCAGCTGGGAATCCATCTTGTCAAGCCACACAGGAAGGTTTGCTGGTGCTGAGGGGGAGAGTTCAGGCATCCTCATTACAGAGATGCCATTAATGACTTCCTCCATATGGCTCAAAGGCCTGGAAGGAAGGAAAAATTTCAAATGAAACCTGTCTAATTAAAAAAAAGGAATAAAAAGCACCTAATAAGGAGGCTGTTGCTCTTGCTCTTGACATATGCTGACCTTGGCTCTAAGTCTTTCATTCATCAAGGCCAGAGTTTCCATTGCAGGAGGGGAAAAAGGGCAATTGTCTTGGCAGAAAAAAAAAAAGAATCCAATTTTTAAAATATATTTCATTTTGCAAAAATCTGATGTGCACAAAGATCTTTCAAATGAGTTGACTTAAATAAATGTTCTTCTGTTACTGTACCTATCACTCAGAAAGGATCAAGAAAAAGAGACTTAGAAACCTACACTCTGTGGAACAAAGCAGAGGTCTGTGCTTAAGTGAAAGAGAAGATGGATTGCTTGGAAAACCTAGAATCCGTGGCAGTCCTTGTGATAGAGAATACATTTGGGGAAACGGAAAGATTGCTAAGTGAAAAAAAATAAAAGAACATCGATCAACAAGGCTCTTTATCATAGCAGAGTAACTGACTCCACGGTGAGAGATCCTATCAGCTCCTCGCTGCCACTGGCTAAATCCCGGGCCATAAATTCAGATGAATGCAAGTATTGACCTCCAGTTGACAAACAGAGCTAGGGAAAGATAACATAAAGTATTGAATTTATAAAACGGGCATTTCAGGTTTTTAACAGCCTTGGCAGGGACCCAAACCAATGAATTCTGGAGAAAAAAGGTTCATGGTTCACGTGACAACAGATCTCCAGGATCTTTGGGTGGTGCTTAGTAGCTGGTTCTTTTATTTCAGAGTACAATTTTCTCACCTAGTTCCTCCAAAACAATTAATTTAAAAAGAACCGTCACTAAGAGCACTTGGGAAGGTTTACATGCACATGTACATAAGAGCAGTTACACCATTCTTTGTCATTTAACACTTTGAAGTATTTTTCCAATTACATTTTCTTTCAGATCAATCCTTTTAAAACTTTACAAAAATATGGACAAAGTTTAATTTTTCCATTTAATATGTATTTCCATATAATTAGGAGTGAACCATCAAAGACTGGAGTGTGCAAGAAAACAGGAAACTTCCCTTTGATATTTCTATATATTCCTCTTAGTCCTTTCAATGCCTTGCATTTTTTTTCCTTCTCACAGCTTTCCTTATGGATTTTCTACTCCCCTCCTTCTTATTGATTTTAAAGCTTTTTTTTCTAATTGCTGTTTCAAGTCTACTGATTTTCTCTGGACTGTCTTTTTCTATTCCCTTGTCTATAATGTAATAACATTTTTTAGATCACATGAACGATATTATCTGAAATTCTTTTGACCTCAAGGTCAATAGAGAGTTAGACTCTGATGCTCCTTATTTGGCCCCTCTCTATTCCCAATACCTCATCACTCACCTGGGTTTGTCTTTATAAAATGGGCAGCATGGGAGAAATATGACTTGATGAGGGCCCCACTCCAAGATCAAATAGGATCCAAGAAGACAAAAGATGCATGTGTGGTGTGCATGCTCATGACTGGGGTTGGGGAGGGAGAGGCAGAGAGAGAGAGACTGAAATTTCTTGCTTTGCTAGCTCTTGAAGGATACGAAATAAAACATAATTCTATATAAATACATGCTATGCAATAAGAGTTTTGAATTCATTATAAGGATGCAATTTAAAATAAAGCTTTATTGTCTATAATAAAGCTTTAGCGAAGTAGTTTGAAGCCCTGCAACTAATCCCAATGTAAAATGCTTCTGTGTTTAAATTTGTGTCATTGCACTTCAGAATCACCAGAACCCAAATAAATCTACCTGTTGATTATAAGGATAGAGTGGGAAGGTGAAGGGGAAGTGATTATATTCAAACATTTAACAACTAACCTATTAAAATCAATTATTACATAATCAATCTATAAATCAAATATTAAGAATGCATCAGTTTTTACCTTCTTAAATCAATATATATTACTTATAATAAAATAGTATAAAACTATCTTAGAAGAAAAATACGTCATAACACAAGTCACTCATTTTCTAATAGTCTCTAAATAATTGATTGATATCGATGAGTTGTTGCTGTATTCTTTCTTTTGACGTGGATGACACCAGCAAAGTGACGTCCCCTGAGTCAGAGGTGATGTAATACAAACCTCCTCAGTCCCCTCTAAGTACTGCCCCATCTGATTTAGAATCGTTGGGTGATTTGAAATCAAAGTAAATTGATAGCTTCTAATAACATCAATTATATTGTCATCCCGCTGAATTAGCTATTAGATTCCACTGAGGTAAAGTGATCATATTTAAAACTGTTCCCACCCTCTAATATTGTGTACATTTTAAAATATTTAGGAACTTTATGATTAACTAAATAATGAAAATTCTTGTAGGAACTCCAAACTTTGTAAGCACAATTTGTTCAAATTCTGGGCAATATAAATAAATCAAAGGCCATTTATTACATTTTTGAGCACTGTCAAATGTCATTTTCATTTAATCTATCGTAAAGTGTTTTCTCATGTAATTAATTTTTAATTTTTGTTTCAAACAGTATACATACATATAAATACTTCAAATAATATGTATTTTATTCAAATAAAATATGTATGCTTCAAATACAGATATATTCATAGCTCATTTGAAATTTTCACATCAACGTTGATTTTCACCAATTTTTAAATCATCTACAGTTTAACAAGAGGGGCATTTTTTTCCTTGTGGAGCTAAAAAGGGACTGACATCACTGTTAGAAGTTTTATGTCTGAAAACCAGTTCTCTTTTTAAAAAACCTGTTTTCCAGAGTTTAATTTCACAAAGTACGCATTTGTTTATTTGAGAGAGAGAGACAGAGAGAGAGACAGAGAGAAATCTCCAACCCACTAGTTCAGTCTCCAAATGCCTGCAACAGCCAGGGCCCACCCAGGCTGATATCAGGAACCGAGAACTCAGTCCAGATGTTCACCATCTGCTGCCTCCAAGGGTATACATTAGCAGGAAACCAGAATAAAGGAGCAGAGTCAGGATTTGAACCTAGGACTCTAACATAAGATGCAGATGTTCCAAGTGGTATCTTAACTGCTTGGCCAAAGACACACCCCTATATGTCACAATTTATACAATAGTTTATACCTTTATTTTAATACAATGTACAAAGTACCATTACAGCTGTAGCATCATAGGCTAACACTGAAGTCCAAATGAATTTCAATTCATAGCGTGTTTTCTTTTTCTCTTTCTCTCCCTCTCTTTTCTATATTTATTTTCTCTGTCATTTGATATTACTCAGTAAATCTGAATCAACCTAGAAAAAATTAATTACTTGATAACACATTTATCATTGTTTTTCAGAGATATTTGAATATGGTAACCTTATAGTGCAAAATTTTTTGATACCTAGGATTTTTGTGTAAAATCTTGTCTGGCTCTCGTAATTTACTTTCTCATTATTATTCTACTGGCTCCACCTTTTTTTCTTTTTAAAAGATTTACTTATCTATTTGAAAGAGTTGCAGAGAAAGAGGGAGAGATGAGAGAGATCTTCCACCTGCTGGTTCATTCCCCAGATGGCTGCAAGGGCCAGGACAGGGCCAGGCTGAAGTCCGGAGTCAGGAGCTTCTTTCTGGTCTCCCATGTGGGCAGTAGGGGCCCAAGCACTTGGGCCATTTTCTGCTGCCTTTCACAGGCCATCAGCAGGGCGCTGTGTCAGAAGTGAAGCACGTGGGACATGAGCCAGGGCCCATGTGGGATACTGCCATAGCAGTGGCTGCTTTACCTGCTATGCCACAATGCCAGTCCCTGACTCCACCTGTTAAAAACGTTGAATGAATTTTTGCATACACAATTTTCTTGAAAATATTTTTCTCAACTGTTTGTATGTATTACTATATTATTAATGTGGTAGTAGAAATGTCTTCCCTGGGGCCAGTGGTGTTGCAGAGTGGGCTAAGCCTCCGCCTGTGTCAGTGACGTCCCAAATGGCGGCCTGCTCATGACCCAGCTGCTTCTCTTCTTATCCATCTCCCTGCTAATAGCCTGGGAAAGCAATGGAAGATGACCCAAGTGCTTGGGCCCCGGCACCCGCATGGGAGACCTGGAGGAAGCTCCTGGCTCCTAGCTTCGCATCAGCTCAGCTCTGGCCATTGGGGCCATCTGAGGAGTGAGCTAGCTGATGAAAGACTTTTCTCTCTCTGTCTTTCACTCTACCTCTCAGATAGGTAAGTAAAATGTTAAAAAAGAAAAAAGGAAAGCCTTTCCTCGGACTTCCTTAAGCTAAAGTGAACCATTATTTGTCTTCAAATTCTTTATTTTTGCATTTTAGGTAAATTATGAAAACATTTGTGTGTGAAAGAGTTCAAGTTTAATTAATACGTTTAATTTCATATTAATATGAAATGCTCCATTATTCTAAACATGTGATAAGTAGTGTTTACAATTCTGAGTTTAAGTGCTTTATTGACAGGTCTTATTAATATTATTTGATAAATTACTTTGGAGCTTTTTATTATTTCAGAAACATTTGCTTTCATTGAAAATTTTTACTGAAAAAGCTTATTTCATGAGATTAATTTCATAATGCTCTTTAATATTTTTCTCCTCATGATAAATAACAAATTGAATTTTAACACAATGTGAATACCATTGTGATAAAGAATATATCTAATAATTTAGTTTCTTAAAGACTTATTTATTTGAAAGGCTGAGTGATAAGAGAGAGGGAAAGACAGAGAGAGAGAAACATCTTCCAACTGCTGGTTCACTCCCCAGATGGCCGCAATCCTTGGGGCTGGGCCAGGCAGGCTGAAGCCAGGAGCCTGGAACTCCATCTAGGTTTCCCATGTGGGTGGCAGGGATCCAAGCACTTCAGCCATCTTCCACTAACTTCCCTGGCAGGGAGGTGGATCAGAAGTAGAACAAGCAAGACTCCAACTGGGACTCATGGAATGCTGGCACTGCGAGAAGTAGCTTAAACCACTGCACCACAATGCCAACCCTCTAATTTTAATTTTAAATCATTCAAATTTGTAGTATCATTTAAATCCAACACTTATGAAATGTCAAGTTACAATAATCCACTAGCTTTTATTGAAAATCAGGTTAATTTTCTTTCCAGGAAAACAACCTATATGTTTTCTATTGCATTTATTTTTAATGTTGATTCTATGATTCCTTATTTTGATATTGTACATATTAGGAAATGTTCCAGACTAACTGATTTTTGCAAAGTACCACAGTCTAGGACTAGGTTCATAACTTATTAAATTTGTTTTTTAATATTCAAAAATTTACACTTTGGATAGCTGATACAAATGTTTTAAAATTTATTTATTTTAAAGAAAATGTTTATTTATTTAATGAATACAAATTTCATAGGTACAGCTTTAAGAACATAGTGGTTCTTCCCCCCATACTCGCCCTCCCACCCTCACTCCCATCCAACCTCCTACTCCCTCTCCCATCCCATTCTTCATTAGGATTCATTTTTAGTTAACTTTATATACAGAAGACCAACTCTATACTAAGTAAATATTTCCACAATTTGCACCCACACAGACACACAAAGTATAAAGTATTGTTTAAAAACAAGTTTTACAGTTAATTCTCAGTACAACTCATTATGGACAGAGGTCCTACATGGGGAGTAAGTGCACAGTGACTCCTGTTGTTGATTTAACAATTGACACTCTTATATATGACCTCAGTGATCACCCGAGGCTCTTTCCATGAGCTATCAAGGCTATGGAAGCCTTTTGAGTCCACAAACTCTGTCGGTTATTTAGACAGGGCCATAAGCAAAGTGGGAGTTCTCTCCTCCCTTCAGAGAAAAGTACATCTTTCTTTGATGGCCACTTTTTGCAACTGGATTCTCACTCACAGAGATCCTTCAAGTAGATTTTTTTTTTTTTTTTTTTTGCCACAGTGTCTTGGCTTTGTTGTGTTCTGGATCGCCCAGATAGAAAGAACCAGCGAGACTCACTGAAATGCAAAGAACAAAGGAACTTTATTTGTAGGTCCAGCATGCTGGGGCCTGGCCTCCCGTGCAATGCAGTGCTGGAAGACCAAGACATTCTTCTCTTTGTTCCTGGGGTTTTTATAGTCCCCAGGAAACAAGTATTATGTCCGCATTCCTTCTTTCCCCTGGCCCTGCTGGACCAAGGACAGCCCACATTATTGGTTGCCCCCCACCTGGCCACGTGGGACTAAGGACTGTCCAGTGTCAGGTTTTATCTTCGAGGAAGCGTCCTGGGCCTAGCCAGTTCCTTTGTCTTGTGAGAAGCATGTCATGGCGTGGCTCTGGCCTCTAGCAGCTTTCCATGCATGAAATGCTCTAATGGGTTTTTCAGCCAGATCCAAATGCCTTAAGGGTTGATTCTGAGGTCAGAGTGCTGTTTAGGGTGTTTGTCATTCTATGAGTCTGCTATGTGGACTGCTTCCCATGTTTGAACATTCTCTCTTTTTAATTCTAGCTTCCAATATTGGAACATTCTCTCCTTTTTAATTCTATCTATTGATATTATCAGTTATTATACTTTATCATTATACATTTGCCATCATGTATGGCTGAATTTCATGTATTTTAGCCACTGGTGGGCCACATCAATCATAATGGCTAAAAATAATCTTGGAGTTGGGGAATGTGTAATGTTCATGGTGGAAGTGAGCTCAGCTCTCAAGTGGAAAGGAGATTTTATTTCTGAGATATTCTAAAATTGGCAGTGAGTTCTAGATTTGATTGACCAGAAGACAGTGACAATACTCTTTGTATGTAGGCTTCAACACTTAGCAGTGCTTCTTCAGGGGTCTGTGTTGTAATAACATAGAATGGCGCTATCTACATGAGAGAATCAAAAAGCTATGAAACCCACTTTCCCCTCCTATTCCACTCCACTTTATAACCACCCACTGATTTATGGAGTTGTAGAAGAGTGGAAGTTTTCATTTGTTAGATCTTTAATGTGTACCTGGACTATCAATGGGCATGCTCTTCAAAAATCTGTAAAGATCAACGTCTGTATTATAATCTTACTATAAAAATAGCTAGCATTTCCTGCCTTATAACAATGAAAGTACTTATTAAAATTAGAAACCTTCACAATTTATTCTTAACTGGTGATTCTTAATCAGGACCATGCATCCAAATCACTTGTAGAGTTAGAAAGAAATACACATGTGCCCAATTCTCCACAATAGATCTACAGAATGAGAAATCTCAGATGGGGAAATGGAAAGAACAAAGACAGTGTTAATGGTTCAGGGTTTATAGGAGCTTCTGACTCTCCCCCATGATGAAAAACCAGTATCCCAAAGGAATTTTTTTCAAAGTAAAATGTATTATGAGTTAATGTTAGAAAAAGAAATGTGAATGGCAAGTTTGTATGTATACCAGAAAACAATAGCTTTTGTTTTAACCGTTTCCATGCTTTGCTTCTTACTAAAGTATTCAGCGCCTAGCAAGTTACGGTAGTGCTTTTAAATGCTCTGTGTTTTTCCTATGATCGCACTCACACAGGTAAGCAGTAAGAAAATGAAAAGACCATTGTTCATCCTGCTAAACCTTCCTCCCCCTTCTGCTATAAATACCAAGAGTCTCCAATGCTCTTCCACTGCTAAAAGTTAACAGGAAAGGAAATGAGGTAGGAAGTAGCTAAGTAGGATTTATTTTGACACTTTGCTCCAGTAGTTCTTAAGTTTCAGTGTGCCTTAGATTCAAATGAGGGGGCCGGCACCGTGGCTCACTAGGCTAATCCTCCACCATGCAGCACCAGCACACTGGGTTCTAGTCCCGGTCGGGGCACCAGATTCTGTCCCGGTTGCCCCTCTTCCAGGCCAGCTCTCTGCTGTGGCCAGGGAGTACAGTGGAGGATGGCCCAAGTGCTTGGGCCCTGCACCCCATGGGAGACCAGGAGAAGCACCTGGCTCCTGGCTTTGGATCAGCGCGGTGCGCCAGCCGCGGCGGCCATTGGTGGGTGAACCAACGAAAAAGGAAGACCTTTTTCTCTGTCTCTCTCTCTCACTGTCCACTCTGCCTGTCAAAAAAATAAATAAATAAATAAATAAATAAAAGAAAAAGAAAGATTCAAATGAGGGACTTGTTAAATCACCAGTTGCTGCCCACATTACAGGGTTTTCAATGAGTTGTGGCCCTAGAAGGTGCGGCTCCAAAAGTTCCCAGGTAATTGTAATACTCATGAGCTAGGAACCCCAGTTTGAGAGCCCCTACTTTCGCTCTAGTAACACTACATTTAATTGCCAGAAAAGTGCCTTATTATACCATCTGAGAAGGAATCATGATAGAAAAAGTATGCAATTCTTTAATGAATACCTTTGACTTTAGATTTAGCAGGAGATTAACTCTGTTCCCCCACATACTCTTGGCCCCAAATAATTACACTTCTCCCCAAGTTGCTGCTTCTTTTCTTCCACCAAATAAGCAATTACACAGAGTTTTTATAAAATGCAGTGAAGGGGAAATAGAAACAGCATCAACACAAAAACCTTGGACATGAATGGAAATTCATTATTTTAGCTCAGTGTTCAGAAGAAAAGCAATGCAAAATTCAGTCTCACAATTGAGACCAACCCAAGTTAGTGCCAAATATTTATACTTTGTGTGGAGTGGAGAAGCTTTAGTATCATTGTCACAGCCACATATGCCTCGGGGAGGGCAATGAACAGGTGCCAGAGGTGCAGATGCACTGATCCTGCCGCTCACACAGGAAGAGGGTGAGGATGCGGCAGGTCGGATATGCAAATTTCAGTGAATAAATTTGCCTATTAGAAATCTGTGCATTACAGGCAAATCTTACTGATGTATTCAATACTTTTAATAAATCTCTCGAAATTGTTTTTCCCAATGGAAAATTATATTGCCATTTAAAATATGACGATTCATAGGAAGTGGAAGCAATCCTTTATGAGTAGATAATTTTGTAAGAATTTCTATTTTTCTGAAATTTCGCTTACCTCATAGGTTGATGCCCCTGCGTTGTGTCTGTAACAGTTTACTTTTAGTCCATTTGAGGCTTTGTATTTATTAAAATCTAGGACTAGTTCTGAGTCGTCACTAGTTGCAAATTGCGTTGTTAAACAACTGGCCCTTGTGGTAGTCCTTTTATAGGGCTGCTACAGCTTTTAACACAGCCGGTTTTAAATTCCTCACAATTATACAGGCGGTTTACAATAGTTAGTTTACTCAGGGCCCCTCCTCAAGCTGCCACCCATTTTCATCTAAAGGAGACCTGAATAATTTAAATTTTTTTCCAGGCAGAATTAGACTCCTGCCCTTCTAACTCCAACGTGGTGTCACTTTGCCCCATGAAGGGGGGCGGAGCAGCCTACTCTGCAATCATCCGAGACCATCATGCTTCAGCACACAGGAAAATGAATGTCAGCCACATTATTACTCAGGACTGGAAAAAATGAGGCAGGCCCAATGCTTAACCCTCACTCTTCTGTGTTTGTCTCTGAATAGCCCGGGAACAGCAGCAATTGACGCACAGCAACCAGGCTGAAAGTAGCGCAGCTATTGGCAGAGGGACTGGTGAGCAACAGCTACATCAACAGCAAGACCATGGTGACACAGGTGATGATCACAATTACTATTGTCTCTAACTCACTCATTGTACACTGTTTATTATAATTCCCATGTAACAAATCTGCTGGCTATCAAGTATTTGATGGTGACCCATTAACATACCTCTCAATCCTTTTGTACTTGGTGCTGGATGTTGGGAGAAGCTGGACATAGATTTCCAGACTGAGAAGGACCTTGTATAATTGTTGAAGCGCTGCGTGCCAACACAGAAGTTTAAAAATGCCTTGATACTAGCTTGTAAGGAAATAGCAGGTTTCCAAACTAAAACCAAATTTGCATCCTTCATACCATGCAGTCATGGGAGAATCTTGACATTGAAGGATTCACTTGATCATTTTAAGGGAGCTAGGAAGGCCCCCTTCTGTTGTTTGATATGAGATCAATAATGGGTGTTGATTACTGACTAGGAGAAATCATAATTAAAACCAACAAGGATCTTATGTTGTTACAGCATTATGTCACTTAATTTCTCACCTTTCCAATAAAAAAATGCTATACCATTTCTCTTAGAGTTAGCTTTAGCTTTTGGAGACATGGATTCCTTAGCATGAACACATCTCTACTGTGCTATTGGTGTAGTTATATGAAACCAGGCACATTGAGAAATGTGACTAAAGAGAATCTCCTTAAGAATGCAAGTGAATGTGCCTTGGAAATTGTGCTCTAGTTTATTTAAGGGATTGGAATTCAGTATCTTTATGAAATACTGTAAAATCCTTAAATTACTGAAGGGCAAGTGTAAAGGGCCGAGAATCATTACTATTTAAAGTGATTCAAGCCATCTCTCATTTTAGAATTCTAAGTTTTTAAAATACTTTTTACCAAATTTTGCCCTTAAAAAGGCTTGACGTGCATGTTGGCATCTGCTAGAGGAAGTCAATGTGGTCTATATTTTCAAATACATTAGTTTCAGCATAATTGGTTTGAATTACCTTTAAAACGACCTTGATATTGGAGAAGTTTAATATGTATTTTAAAGGGTGCCAATTTTTTCTCCTTGTCTATGCAGCAGTGATGCAAAAAATGACCGACCAGATGAACTATCAGGCAAGGAAACTGACTCTTCTGCAGAAGCAGATTGACAGTTTTTCTTTGGCTGTGAATGATGTGAGAAACACATACTCCTCCCTGGAAGGGAAAATCAGTGAAGATAAAGGCAAAGAGTTTCAATCTTTTCTAAAAGGTAAAACCAAAATAAAATATTCACTGAATTAAGACAAAAGACAAATGCTTCCTTTATCTTGTCTCACATTATTTTGGATTTTTTCCTTTAACTTGGAATGATATGGAAATCTGAGCTAAGCATTTCTTGAATGTCATATTTTAAAATCACCCAACTTTCGATGTAGTTGAAATACCATATGTAAATATTTTTTACTATATTTTCAAATCTTTGTGCCATCTGGTTGATGGATATTTTGTACCTAGCTGCAGCCTAACTTGTATTCATTTATGGTTATGAGCCTTATTTAGTGTATTTTCATTGTGGTATCCAGTTCAAGAACAAAGATTCTAGTTAAGGAACTGTTATGAAGGCAATATTATTGATAGAGATATCGAGCATATATCTGGCATATTATTTTCCCAGAAATTATCCAGGTTATGAGATATAGTCAGTAAAATATATGTCAAGCATCCTAGTTTCTCACTGGAGGTTCCTTAGCATAATATTTTTCCCACTAATACTTGTTATTGGCAACATTCACTTTCCTGAAGCTGGGCCAGAGAGCCCTGATTGTTAGATATCAGTAAAGTGAGGCCTGTTGCTAGCTTCTAGAGGCCACTGTACTTCTTGACTCCTCTCTCTTTCCCCATGTTCAAAGCCAATAACATTGTGTTGAGTCCTCATGGAGTCCCTCCTGCCTTCTCTTCTGAATTCCTCTTTCACTCTGAAGGACTCGTGTTATTAGATTGGGCCTACTTGGATAATCCAGGAAAATTCCTTCATCTCAGAGTCTTTAGACTTAACCACAACTGCCACATCCCTCTTGACCTGGGGGGCAACATATCTACAGGTACTGGGTGTAGAAACATCAAGGTTGTATTAGGGAGCAGGGGCATGACTGCACATTATTCTGCATACCACATAGATTTATAGCCAGTGAGTAACTGCTTCAATAGCAGATAGCATTATTCCCAGGGTACAATAGGACCAATAAAGACTTTCAACAAATTCAGTCTAAGGAAAAAGAAAGGCTTGTGGGAGGAAACACCACATCAACTGTTGAGTGAGAGATTGAGATAAGTTAACCAGATAGAAGAGTTTCAGGTGGGCTTGATGCCCAGGTGCACGTTTGGTTGCCAAGAGTGTCCCAATTCATTAAATTTATTGTATGTTTCAGAATTACTCCTCTCCTTCACTGTGCTTTATTTTTTACAATACTCATTCTACAATTCCATTTATGTCATTTGCTTTTTATTTTAAAGATTTCTTCATTCATTTGAAAGAATTACAGAGAGAGTGGGAGAGACAGAGAAAGAGATCTTCCATCTGCTTGTTCACTCCCAACTAGGGTTGAGCCAGGCCAAAATCAAAGATCAGGAGCTTCATCCAGGTCTCCCACATAGGTGGCAGGGTCTCAAGCACTTGGACCATTTTCCACTGCTTTTTCCAGGCCATTAGCAGGGAGCTAGATTGTAAGTGGAGTAGCCAGGACTTGAACAGGTGCACATATGGGATGCTGGCATCACAGGCCTCAATTTTATATGCTATGCCACAATGTTGACCTCTATATCATTCTTTTTTTTTGACAGGCAGTGTGGACAGTTAGAGAGAGAGACAGAGAGAAAAGTCTTCCTTTTTTGTTGGTTTACCCTCCAATGGCTGCCGCAGCCGGCGCGCTGTGGCTGGTGCAATGCGCTGATCCGAAGCCAGGAGCCAGGTGCTTATCCTGGTCTCCCATGGGGTGCAGAGCCCAAGCACTTGGGCCATCCTCCTCTGCACTCCCTGACCACAGCAGAGAGCTGGCCTGGAAGAGGGGCAACCGGGACAGAATCCAGCACCCCGACCAGGACTAGAACTTGGTGTGCCGGCGCTGCTAGGCGGAGGATTAGCCTATTGAGCCGCGGCGCCGGCCTATATCATTCTTATATTATGTTTTCTCTATTGTGTTTCAAAGTTCAAAAATAAAAGATGGATATTTGGCATCTCTCATAACTTATTGGTAGTATAATTTTCTTAACATATAAATATTTGGTGCCGTTCAGCCACTGAGAAAGCTCCTTCTCCGCACATCTGCTGTAACCAAAGCTCCCTAGTGCCTGAGCATGAAAGAGGAACATTTTCCCCCTTCAGCGAAAACACGAGAAAGAAGTCAAATAGGAACAGTAAATAATTGATCATAACCATCTGAATGAAATTTGTTTAGCGAAATTTGATTATCATGATCTCAGAGCACTAGGCCCTTCAATTGCTTTTTGTGACCTACTAATCTACTAAAAAACTAGTGGCACTGACAAAGGAAAAAAAAAAACACATATGGCAACAGCAACAATGATGAAATTCCCTCCTTGATAGGAGCAATTAATTGTGTACTGAGCACAGTTATTAATTATGAGAACCAGAGGGCTTGTGCTTAATGAATATCCTTACAGGAAACAAAAACTAAGCCCACCCCCAAGGAGCTGTGTTTGTCTAGTACAACCACCACTTCTTCCCTTGTTTATTTTACAACCAAGGTGAGAAACACTGCTTAATCAGCAGTAGCCTGAGAAACTGTTGAAAATACTGTCTCAATCATCAGAGATAGCTGAATGGTACAGAAAGGCCATGCACAACCAGAGATGGGTCATGCCAATGTGTTTGATATCCAATCTATCTGTGCTTGTCAAACACAATAGAATCTGTTTAAAAAATAGAAATGTGTAAATTATGTAAAGCAGAATCAGGTAGAATTTTTTAAATGTGACCAGTCATATATGAACATAAAACATTCTGATATATTTCACAAAATCAAAGTCTTGCACAAATCTTCTTTAGTAACAAACTGTGGAAGGGTTAACTGAAAATCTCCTTATTCAAAAGCAAATCCTTACACTGCTACTCTGCTTGGTATGTTTGCAGACTGCCCGGATTTTATCCTTTCTCCCACATATTTTGTCATGAAAGTTTTAAAGCACAATAGCGACAGTACCTCACATTTATCTAATTGCATTGAAAAAGATTCTGTTCTTACCTACTGCTATTCCTATTTAGACTTTGATTTATGTAGTTTTAGTTTACTAAAGTTAAGCATCTATTGTCATTTCCATAACTAATTAACCAGTTCAGTAAAGATTAAAGGTATTTTTATTTCAATTTTGAAAACATCTTCAAATATAAATATGGGGCTGGCTATAAAATCAAAGAAGGTTTAATCCCTAACCATAAACATTTTATAGTATTTTATCAAGTTTTTGGTGCCATGATAATTGAAGTCAACTTTAATAACTAGGAAATAGCTTAATGATCCTATAGAAACAGCAATAAAAATAACTTTACCATTGCTATCACTGTACACTCAGTGAAGCTAACATATTTGAGATCAGAAATCTTACTTTCCAAATTTCATTTTATATGTAGCATATAGAATGTATTTAATGAATATTTGTTGAATAAATGGATAACGGTCTAAGCAAAATTTAGAAGATAAAAATACTTTAAGCCTTTCTGTTGTGATTATCCATGTTATTAGACACAACTGAGGCTATTTCCATATGATTTCTCATAATTGTGGCTACTTAGCCTTTTAATTAATTTATTCTTTCCTTGGTACTTTGGTGCTATGTGTCATTGATTACTACTTCATACTTCACATGTTTTTATTGGTATTTTCTACCACACATGATCTTTACCTACATATTTCTGCCTTTTAAAAAAGTTTTTGATTTATTTATTTTAAAAAGGAGTCGGAGAGAGAGAATCTCCCATTTGCTGGTTCACGTCCCAAATGGCCAAAACAGCCATGAGTCTAGAACCCCTTCAAAGTCTCCAAAGTAGGTGGCGAGAGCCCAAGGACTTGGGCCATCTTGTACTGCTTTCCCAGGCCATAGCAGAGAGCTGGATAGGAAGTTGAGCAGCCAGGACTCAAACCTGTGCTCGCATGGGATGACAGCAGGTGGCAGTTTAACTCACTGAGCCAAAGCACTGGCCCCTATATTTTGGACTTTCAAACTTATTTCTGTTTCAAATAGACTTAGAAAAAGTAAAATAAAATATCTTTTCCTTTTTCTTTTCATTTAGCAACATTGATATTTAGAGTGTAGGATTTCTAGGGAAATATAACTCCACATAAACCACCACCCACACTTCCAGCATTGTCTTTGTACCAGACTAAGTAATATCAAGGTGCTCTAGCAATACATTGTTCTATTTTTAGAATTGTTCTTTCACAATATTTTTAAGTATGTCCTCCATGCATATTCAATACTTTTGAAAACTTGATTATGAAATGAAGACATGAAGAGCCTGGGTTCATTTTTATCCAATAATGATCTTTCTTGAATAGGCTACATAGTAGCTTTAACTACGGCAATATCCCATTGTATAAACTTTCTGATTTAAAGTGCTTTGTATTATGTTAACTATATTTTGTTTTACAGTCCTTTTGAATTAAATAGACATATCTTCAACTTAGGTGTGTCCACAGTTAGATACTATAGTTCCACATCAAGCATATGTTGTATTTTTTACTGAATTTTACATTTTTTTATTCTAAGTAGTTCTGAACAGTCCAGTACCCTAATATTACCTTTAATGTCACCACATTCTGGTTATAATCAACCCAAGCTTTCTCACACTGTAGATACTGTTAAGTGCTGCATTTGTGGCAAGTTTCCCTTTCTCTCACTGTATTAATTAATGTCATATTATGATAATCTATTCTATCTTGAATTCTTGCTTTTATTTGAGGTGGACTTAGTTTTGTGATCCTCAAGCCTCTCATTATTATGATTTTATTGTTATTATAAACCATTGTTAAATCTTGTGAATATTACTTTATATTTTTCCTCACTTGGGAATCTCATTAAGGTTCTCCTCTACAGTCAATTTATTAGCTCTTATAAGCGCAAAACATAAGCTCTGAAACCTAATTACTAGAAAGCTAATAACATGGTCATGTGCTAACACCTGATATAATTTACTAAGGCAAAAAGCCTGAAGCCATTTATTTTCATGTGAGATCAGAACAAGAGTTGGTTCATATGTATCTCTACTCCTGAAGCCAGTAGCAGTTCCTTCATATCTTGACTACAGAGCTCTAGTTTTAGCATTGTAGTATGTTTTACACTGCAATTAGCTTCTCTCAGACTTGTCAGTTAAGAAAGTAAAAATCCCCCACAAATTGCAGGGTTTTTTTCCACATTTTTGTATGTAAATGTGTTTAAGTATTTTTATTATTACATCTTCTCAAGTATTTAATCTCAAACTGTTTATCTCATTAGAGATATCTGAAGTCTTATATGATTAAAACCATGCACCATTCATTGTTCTTCACTTCTTTTTCTAGGTCTAAAATCCAAAAGCTTCAATGATTTGGTAACAGACATAGTAAAAGAACAATTTAAAATTTTTCAAAATGACATGCAAGAGACTGTCGCTCAGCTCTTCAAAACTGTATCAAGTCTATCAGAGGATCTTGAAAACACCCGGCAATTAATTAAACAAGTTAATGAATCTGTGATTTCAGCAACAGCCCAGCAAAAGTCAGTTTCAATTCAAGAAAACAGACCTACTTTGCCTGATGTAGTAGATCTAAAGAATCACATTGTGGATGTAAGGCATGAAATGACCTTCACATGTGAGAAGCCAATTAAAGAACTAGAAGCAAAGCAGGTTCGTTTAGAAGATGCTCTAGCACAGGAACGCGCTAGGAGCCTTCTGTATTATGAATCCCTCAATCAGACTCTTTCTAAAATGAAGGAAGTACATGAGCAGCTTTTATCAGACCAGAAGAATGTGCCAGCTGGTGAGTCAGTTAGCAGTAATGTCACTGAATACATGTCTACTCTAAAGGAGAATATGAAGAAGCAGGGTTTGATGCTGCTGCAAATGTTTCATGATTTGCACATCCAGGACAGCAAGATTAACAACCTCACCATCACTGTGGAGATGGGGAAAGAATTTGTCAGGGGTGAGTGTGATGACTTGTTATCCAAGTGTAGAAATGATTTTAAATTTCAACTTAGGGACACAGAAGAGAATTTGCATGTTTTAAACCAAACTTTGGCTGAGGTTCTGTTTCCGATGGACAGTAAGATGAATCAAATGAGTGAGCAATTAAATGACTTGACACATGACATGGAGATTCTTCAACCTTTGCTCGAGCAGGGAGCATCTCTTAGACAGACAATGACATATGAACAACCAAAGGAGGCAGCAGTTACAAGGAAAAGGATGGAAAATCTAACAAACGCTGTCAATAGTCTAAATTTTCTTATCAAAGAACTTACAAAAAGACACACCTTACTTAGAAATGAAGTACAAAGTCGTGGTGATACTTTTGAAAGAAGAATCAATGAATATGCCTTAGAAATGGAAGATGGCCTAAATAAGACAATGACTGTTATCAATAATGCCATTGACTTCATTCAAGATAACTATGTGCTAAAAGAGACTTTGAGTGCTACTAAGTATAATCCTGAGATCCATGATAAATGTACCCAAAATATGGAAACCATTTTGGCATTTATTTCTCACTTTCAACGCCTGAATGATTCTATTGAGATTTTGGTTAATGACAATCAGAAATATGACTTTGTTTTGCAAGTTGCCAAGGCTCTCGCGTATTTCCCTAAAGATGAAAAATTAAGTCAGTTAAATTTTCAGAAACTTTATCAAATGTTCAATGAAACCACGTCCCAAATGGCAAAATATCAGCAAAATATGAGTCATTTGGAAGAAAAAATACTCTTAGCCACCAAGATTTCCAAACATTTTGAAACCAAGTTGCAAGAGATTGAATCTAAAGTGATCCAGACACTCATACCTTATTATATTTCACTTAAAAGAGGTAGTGTGGCCACTAATGATAGAGACCAAGCACTTCAACTACAGGTATTAAATTCCAGATTTAAGGCACTAGAAGCAAAATCCATCCGTCTTTCAATTAACTTCTCATTACTTAACAAAACTCTCAATGAAGTCTTAATAATGTGTCACGGTGCTTCCACAAATATATCAGAACTGAATGCTACCATACCTAAGTGGATAAAAGGTTCCTTACCAGATATTCACCTTCTTCAGAAAGCTCTAACAGAATTTGTGGAACCGATAATTGAGGTAAAAACTCAAGCTGCCCTGTCTAATTTAACTTGGTATATAGATCGATCATTGTCTGGTAACCTGGCAAATGCTGTCAGGTCTCAGAAGCAAGTCAAGTCCTTGTTGAAGAAACCTAATACACTCAAGAAACCAACAGTGAATGTTACCACTATTCTGATAGGCCGGACTCAAAGAAACACAGACAACATTATATCTCCAGGTAAGCTGTTACTAAGAAATAACTTTTAACCTCTATTTTTATTGAAATGATGTTTGGTAGATCTATTACACTTCATCAAGATCATAAAACGTAAAATGTGCTTACTTCATCTTAGGCGTATACTCAGATAATGCAAAGGTCACTGACAGATTTGAAGCTGAGTCTAACTATTAATTTAGACATCAATCCAAAACAGGTACTTCCAGTACAAATGTTTGTCTACATGCTTTTAATTTTTTCCAGACAGACCTCTATAAAACAATCAGATTTTCTCCCATAGAATATTTTTCACCAGACGTTCATTTTTGACATTACCTGGCACGATATCAGGTATGCAATAGAAACTGAATAACTGTGTTGAATGCTGTCTACAATGAATGTCAGGAATTAGATATGAGTAGATTGCCAAAGATTGCAAATGCCCAGATAAGGAACTCAGACAACATTCTGTAGAGCAGAATGTCTTAAAATGTGGAGCAGTGGGTAAGGCATGGTAAGAACTGGGAATTTTCTGGATGAAACTAGCAGTAATATGTAGCATGATTTCAGAGAATGAAATTAAGGTACCAATTAGGACATTGCTGAATGAATATTGGTAAGATTAATGTTTAAAGAAAAGGTAATTGAAACAGAGGAAACTGATATGAGGAAAATCTTGCAGGTACAACCTACAGAAGCAGAGAAACAGTTTAATCAAGGAATGATCTGAGGAACATCAAATCTTGATTCTGGTCCTAATTGTGTTAAAAAGTTTCTTTGTTAGGTATTAGCTAGGTAAAAAGTCCATCTCTCTGGGCCTCAGTTTTTTTTTTCTTTTAAGTGATAGAATTGCAACAGGTATTTGGCCAAAGTCATTAAGTGAAATGTGTGGCAGACTGCATTCACAGCCTGAATGCATGACACTTGGGGCAAGAATGTTCTGAGGTTTTGAATTTGGAGATGAGGCCAGAGTATTCCATTAACAGGCAATGATAATCGGGAGGAAAAAATAATTCAATGTGGTACAAATGAACTGCGTAATAGTCTCTCTGTACAAAAGAAATACGTTATGAATATATTTGCCATACGACTAATATTGAATGACCTCACAATAAGAATAATTGATTTTAACTAAAAGAAATAGATTTTTCTCATAATTTCTCATATACTACTGTTAAATTATATGTCTATTTGCATGAATTTTATATTGTTACAAAGATTTATATTATTTATTTGAAAGGCAAAGTAACAGAGCGAGAGTGAGGCACAAAGAGAAAGAGATCTACCAACTGGTTCTCTCCCCAAAACGACACAGTACCCTGAGCTGGTTCAGGTGAAAGCCAGGAGCCAGGAACCAGGAACTCCATCTGTGTTTCTCACAAGAGTGCCAGGGTCCCAAGTTGAGGAACAGGGTTTTTTTGTTTTTTTGTTTTTTTTCCTTTTTTTCATACAAATTGTTGAACCTTTTATTTAGTATAGAGTTGGTCTTCTGTTTATAAAGTTAATTGAAAATGTATCTAAGTGGAGAATGAGACTGGGAATTGAAGAGGGAGGAGGTGGAGGAGAGGTGGTAGTATGGGTCAGAGGGTGGGTATGGTGGGAAGAATCACTATATTCTTAAAGTTGTGCTTATGAAATGCATGAAGTTTGTATTCCTTAAATAAAATGCTTATTTAGGGAAAAATATTTTTAAAAGAAATTAAATGAGAAAAAAAAAGGGCATTTAGGGAGTGAACCAGCAGATGGATGGTGTCTCTCTTTCTGTCTCTCTTACCTTTCAAATAAATATAATACATAAATAAAAAGAATTTTAATGGGAAAAAAGAATGCATGTTAGGAGCTCATAAAATTATATTTAGATACTCATATAGTGATTGGCTCAGTAGCAGGCTTAATGTTCTAATAGGAAATAATTCATCTCTAATTCTGTTTTCCAATGATGTCTTGATAAAATTGCTTCCTACTCCTTTGTTTACTGTGAATTTTTTACAGTTCTATCTATCACAATGAATCATTAATTACAAATGCTTGATTCTATCTCAGTAAGGATATTAGTGACAATGAAGGGACTATATTCTTAATTCTATGTTTAAAGTAAGTATTCACTTTATGGAGAACCAACAACCAACATGATGTGTGGAGCCCTTTAAATGTGTGTATAGTTTTACATGCCCACTAACCTGGCCCTGCTTCTCTGGGCCATAAAAATGGTGGTGTTCATTGGATAGATTAGCAAGTAAGATCCATGTGAGATGATAAAGCCAGTGGCATCAGGTTAAGTTGCCCTGTATAAATAAAACAATATCAGAATAAACTACTGTATTTGACACACTGATACACGCTGATACATTGACTATGTTCCCTTTGAGTTTTGTTATTATACGATGAATACCATAGATTCACATTATAGTCTACATAACTAAGGTCAGAAGACAGCTTACTATCATATGAATCTCAGTCATGTTGTTCAGATTATAACTACTATTATTTATCTAATAATTGCAGTTTATAGAAGAAAAGTTATATAAATATCATTTTTAAATTTTAGTCTTAATTTTGTTAACTGGTAATTTACTTAGCCTAATAAAATCAATATTTCCTAAATATTGAATATTACTTATTCATATTTACTACATCACAGGCACTGGAAAAGTTATAGTATACACAAAATCAAATGTCCTTGGGTTCACAAGCAGTAGGTACATGTGCTCAGCAGTGGGGCTGCTGACATGATATAAAGTAGTTATCAAAAATCATCAACAGTTATTCACAAGATCTTCTTTGAATGAAATAGTAAGAGGCCAATTTGAGAGTGCTCATTGCTAGCACTTTGTTTTGAACCATGTCTACATTCACTTATGCTAATCTGGATTCCTAGTATGCCATTGCTGATAAGCTAGTCTGGTTCAATTGCTAAATATTTGACTTGTTTCTAAACACTATTCCAATAGACACCAAGAGGGTTTGATTTCGTCTTTGAGGATTTGTTTGCACAGCAATTGGCAGACATCTCTCTGCAGAGGAGTTTGGCTGCTTGCCCTTCCCAAAGTCCTTTCTCTTGGATCCTGTCTTTATATGTCAGCAGCCCCACTGCTGAGCCCATGTACCTGCTGCTTGGGAAACCAAGGACATTTGATTTCAACCATTTCCCCAATATTTCCCAAGTTGGTTCTCTTTAATAAATCACTCATTTTATAATTATTCCTATAAGCCTAAGAAATATTACATTCTATGAAACATTTGATAATATACTAAATACAAATTTTGAGATTATCATTGTTGTGAACATAGCAATTTAGAAGAGAAAAATATGGATGGGCATTTAGCCTAGCAGTTAAGACTCTTGCCTGCCCACATCAGAGTACCTAGTGTTGGCTCCCAGCTCTGGCTCCTGACTCCAACTTCCTGTTAATGCAGACCTTGGAAGGTAAAGGTGATGGTTCAAGTAACTGGGTGCCTGCCACCCATGTGGGAGACTTGGATTGAGTTCCTAGTTTTTGGCTTCAGCCTGTTGCCAGCCCCAGCTGCAGGGGAGTGAACAAGCAGCTAGGCAATATTTCTCTCTGTCTCTGTCTCTCTCTCTCCCTCTCCATCTCTCTCTCTCTCTTTCTCTCTCAGAAAAATAAGAGGCTAACGAATAGTTAATTATCTTGTATCAGATAAAAGCCATTTCTACTTACTTGTGAAACTTCTTCAAGGCTATTGGGATAATTAATGAGCTCTGAATTTGGAATCAGGAAACCAAGGCTCAAGTCCTGCCTGGCAATATATTTATCTGTAATAAGTCATTTATTTTTCCAGACCTTACTTTCCTTGCTTATTAAATAATGTGCCCACCTGAAGAGTTTATTTTGAGGATAAAGAAAAAAATCTTCATGGGGTATATTAGTAAGTTAGTGATGGCTATATGATATAATTTTCTTAGTGATATTAATGTTTATATTTTCTCAGTGTTTTCATTTACTATTTGATATGCAATTCTTTCCATGAGAAATATAATTTATAGACTCATGGTATTACATTGTCCCGACTTTACAGATTACAATGTTAACTCAGCATATGCTTATAACTTAGCTTATGCTTATAATATAATCATAAATCAAGAAGAATAGAATACAAAATGTAAAGACTCAGCTGTTTAAAAATGCACATTTATGATAAGCACAAGTTTAAGATGATCTACAAAATGTTTTAAGAATTATTTTATCCAAAACATTTTCTAATTATGTCATTTTTTATATTATAAAACAAAATATTCAAATATAACTCAAGGTATCTAACAAGTTGGTTTCTGTACAAAATTACTGAATATAAGCCACCTAAATTTTGAAAGCTACCTACTTGGAATTAGAATTTGTGATCTCCTTTAGAAGGCCCCCAAAACCATGCACGTGTTTAAGGAGTCACCAGAAGCATTTGTAGGACTTGACTTCTGCTTGTGTTTACAGCTAAGGGTTTTTATGGTCCAAAGATACACAACAGGATCCGCTAGAAGAAGAGATACATTCAAAATCTGGAAAAACCCATGCACAGCCATCCTTATCTCTTTCCCTCCCATGAAAGGGCTCATTGTTAAGTGTTCTTATTCCAGGCACAAAAATGTAGCCATGCGTACAATATTTCTCCATGGAGAAGCCCATCAGATCCTCTGCAGCCAAGGATTTTATTGGGTGCTGGTCACCCAGGCACGCAGGGAAATGCTAGCTTCTCAGAAGGAAAGGAGCTATCCAGCATAAAGCATATTGCTTACACGGAGTCTGGACAAGGGCACAGTAAATGGCAATTATCAGCTAGGGAATGGAGACGAGTCAAGGCCCCAGATGCTGCTCAAGGGGAAAACGTTGCATACAGGCTTTTCTAAAGGTAGCAGTGGCAGGCCTACTACGTTAGCTCTCGTTTGCACATGATCTTAAAAACATTCTTTGCGTCAGAGTTGATTAGCAGCCTTGCTACTGGGGTTGGCCTCCCCAGTTTGTGTCAATAAAACATCGGTGTTGAAGAGAATATTAAATGAACTACTTTTTGTTCAGGCTCCCTGGGGAAGAAAGATTTCCCCGGTTTTCCATAAGATGCCCCTTCATTTGGAAGGATGGTGACAGCTGAAGACAGAATCTTGACAAAGTTGACAACCGTTTTCTGAACCTTGACCTACAATAAAGTGGCCAGAATATCTAAGATGAGTCGTCAGAAACCCATGTACTTGATGGTCATTTCTGAACACAAATTCCAACATTTGGTCTAACACTCACAACAAAATGGGACAGAATGCCTTATTTCATTGACATAGTCACTGCATATACTTGGGTTCTTTCCCATGCAAGAATCACAGGAGCTGCTTTTTTAAAAAACTTTTATTTAATAAATATAAATTTTGAAAATACAACTTTTGGATTATAGCGGTTTCCCCCCCGTAACCATGCTCCCACCCGCAAACCATCCCATCTCCTATTCCCTCTCCCATTCCACTCTTCATTAAGATTAATTTTTAATTATCTTTATATACAGAATATCAACTTAGTATATACCAAGTAAAGATTTCAACAGATTGCACCCACACAGACACACGAAGTATAAAGTACTGTTTGAATACTAGTTTTACCATTAATTCACATAGTACAACACATTAAGGACAGAGATCCTACATGGGGAATAAGTGAACAGTGACTCCTGTTGTTGATTTAACAATTGACACTCTTATTTATGACGTCAGTAATCACCCGAGGGAGCTGCTTTCTTCTGAGATCAGACGAGATTGGGCGTGTTCAGAGTGGTATGGTATGGCCATAGACAAGCTGCTTCTTGATAACAGATGTTTGTCATCAAAGGTCAGAAAATAAATTTAATTAAGTGATCTGTAAGTTAAATACAAAGAATATATGCATTTTTCCTGGTCATTAACCAATGTGTCATGTGTTATTAAACCATTTTTTAATTTTTAAAATTATTTATTTATTTAAGGGGCACAGAGAGAGAGAGAGAGAGAGAGAGATCAACAGACACACACACAACATATACACATAAACAGAAAGAGAGAGGGAGAGAGACAGCACTCCCATCTGCTGATTCACTCCCCCAAACATCTACAATGACTTGTACCTATCAACACTATGTTATTATAAAGCTATATAGCATACTAAAGCGTATACTGTCACTAAATGAGTGTTACAGGAGTTTATTATTATAAGAGTTTAGTGTCTTATCAAGTACTGGGTGTATGGATAAATCTTACGAAAAAAGTTATACTTTGACGAGGCAATCATTTCTTCAACTAATTACTTATTCTGTTGAGTGTAATATGCTCAAATTCATGAAGAGAAATGAAAATTGTTTGCATGGGAATGTTACCCCATACATGTTCCTTACTAAGGTTTATTCTGAGTTCTTCAGGCAGACCAGTATTAAAATAATGTAGGCATGAACCAATGAAGACTTAAACTAGATGATAAGAGACAAGAATAAAATTATAGCTAGGGACATCAGTTAAATATGAATATGTAATTGATGGAAAACAACAACTAATTGGAAATATAAATTCTTAGAATAAAAAAAAACCACCAAAGTGGATTGATAACTAGGAAATTCATTAATCCATTAATATAAAAAGTAACATGGGGAGGTAGAAATGTACACAGGCAGGGCCAGCGCCGCAGCTCACCAGGCTAATCCTCCACCTGCAGCACCGGCATTCCGGGTTCTAGTCCCGGTTGGGGCACCGGTTCTGTCTCGGTTGCTCTTCTTCCAGTCCAGCTCTCTGCTGTGGCCCAGTAAGGCAGTGGAGCATGGCCCAAGTCCTTGGGCCCCTGCACCTGCATGGAAGACCAGGAGGAAGCACCTGGCTCCTGGCTTCAGATCAGCACTGAGCGCTGGCCATAGCGGCCATTTGGGGGGTAAACCAATGGAAGGAAGACCTTTCTCTCTGCCTCTCTCTCTCACTGTCTAACTCTGCCTGTCAAAAAAAAAAGAAAGAAAAGAAAATAAATGTACACAGGCAGAGAATTTTAGTTTGTGACATACAGTTTGAAGATCTATTATCTATATGGAAGTGACCAAAAGTCCAGTTTAAATGGAAGTCCGGAAGCAGAAAAAGATGTATAGATAGAATTTGGAAATCATTTAAAGAGGTGATACAGGAGGATACAGAAGTAAAACAAATATCTAGAAGAGGAAAAAGGTAGAAGATAGAAACATGGAGACTGCCTTTATTTGGAGAGAGCAGGAAGGTAAAAGAGAGAGAGAGAGGGATGAAGGATCAGAGGGAGAAAGAAGAGGAGAAGGAGGAGGTGGAGGAAGAGGAGCAAAAGGACCTAAAATGATTTTGAAATCCTAGACAAGCAATTGAGGGACTTGAAACAGATACTGTTTGTTTGCTTGTGGTATAATTTATACACAGTTAAATTCACTGATACCACCATCAAGATAGAGAACAGTTCTAACACGCCATAACATTTCCTCTTGCATCTTTGTAGTCAAACTCTATCCCCACTCCTAGGCACTGGCAACCAGTGATCTGTTTCTTCGTATACAATTTTCTTTCCTGGAATATTTAATAAATGAACTTCTACAGTCTGCAGAGACTCTTGAATCTGGCTTTTTTTTTTTACTTAAAATAGTGTGTTCCTGACTCTCACCGGCATTGCTATACCTATTCCTTTTTATTATTACTGAGTAGTAGTCCATTATATGGATATACTACAGTTTTTCTGCTTACCAGTTGAAAGGTATTTGGGCTGTTTACAACTTGGAGTGATTATGAATAATGCTGACATGCAGGTTTTTGTGTGAATGTAAGTTTTCTTTTCTTTTGAATAGATAAGCAGCAGTAGCATAGCTTGGTTGTAAGTATAGTTTCAATTTTAAAAGAAATGGCCAACCACTTAGCATTCCCATCAATAATGTATGAGAGTTGTCATTGCTGGATGTCTTTGCCAGCATTGACATCATCAATGTAGTTTATTTTACCATCTGGATGGTAAGCAGTTGTATTTTATGATATTTTACATTTTCCTAATGACTAATGACAAACAATATTTTAATCTAGACAATTCTTTTAACTCTTCTTTTGAATAAGCTAATGACTCCGAAGGATGAGGAGAAAACAGTCGATGATAGCAAATAAAAACACTTAATTTCCTAGGTCATGGCTTAAGATAATGGAACAATAATAAAATGGCAAGCTTAGAGTAATTCTTCTTGGAGAAGGCTAATATATCCAGTTAAGATTGCTGATATGTTTGAATGTGCTTAAAAGTAATATTTGAGGGCTTAAGGAACAAGGATACCAGGAAACAAGATCAAGAATGAAAGATGTGATGTAAAAGGGATGACAAAAAATCAAAACTGATACTTTGAAGAAAAAGAAGTAAAGATGGTTGGAAATACACCAGTGAATAAATGATGGGTAATTGGAACAGTGAATTGAACATTTATTATTAAAGATTAATGTTGACATTTGTAGTAGGTGTGGAAAAAGAATCTACACTAGTTCTTGAGCAATAAAAGTATAATTATCTGAACCAATGGAAGGAAGACCTTTCTCTCTGTCTCTCTCTCTCACTGTCTATCTGTTAAATAAAAAAAAAAGAAAGTATAATTATTTGTCAGAAACAATTTTGATAAATGGATAGTCAAAACAGTACTGACGCTAAGAGTGCATTCACAAATATGAGGGTAGAAATATTACAGTGAGCATTGCAATCAGGATGAAGCAGAAAGACTCATGCTGATGCTGTATGGTCATATTACCTAGAGTCAGAGTCACTGAGTGAATTTGTGTAATGTGCTTCTCTGTGTGTTACATAACTAGCCTGGTGTCAAAAAGACACGAATTTAGCACTTGCTAAATGACAGTCACTGTACTAAGCAGTAGCAACAGAAAGTTTAAGAAACAGAGAGTCTGAACCCTAACCTTACAAAAACTCACACTTTATTTGGAAGTAATTGTATCCAAGTATGCAAATTCTTTGAGAGACCTGCAAAGCATCATGGCAATAATTGAGAGAATTAAAGTAATTTACTCTACTGGGTAGACATGAGAGAAGATGTCAAAAAGTAAATGATGTGGGGCTGGAGCTGTGGTGTAGCAGGTAAAGGCTCTGCCTGCAGTGCCAGCATCACATATGGACTCCAGTTCAAGTCCTGGCTGCTCCTCTTCTGATCCAGCTCTCTGCTAGGGCCTGGGAAAGCAGTGGAATATGGCCCAAGTCATTGGACCCTTGCACCCACATAGGAGATCCGGAAGAAGTGCCTGGCTCCTGGCTTCGGAATGGCTCAGCTCCAGCTGTGTGGCCATTTGAGGAGTAAACCAGCAGATGGAAGATTCTCTCTCTCTCTCTCTCTCTCTCTCTCTCTCTGTGTGTGTGTGTGTGTGTCTGTCTGTCTCTTTCTCTGTCTCTGCCTCTCTGTAACTCTGCCTTCCAAAAAATAAGTAAATCTTTTTTTAAAAAAAGTAAACGATGCTTTATTGGAGCTAGAGATGTGTTTTTTATTTCAATACAAATAACCTAATGAACACTAACATAAACAGGTGCTTATAAAGGCACCTCATCACTTTTTAAGTATTTTAATAATAAAGTAGAAAAATAGGAGTCAAAAGATGTACAAAAGTAGACCTGTAACTAACTGTATAACAAATCATTGCCAACTGGAGATGCCAATTCAGTGCCAATCAATCTTTAATTGTCTGTTATGAGGTTCTATACTCAACATTGATCCATTAAGTATTTTTATCAATGACCTGGATGAATGTGTAAAGTGTAAAGTTGGAAGTGATAGCAAAGGTAGACAGGGTGGCTAAAACATTTCATTTAGAATAGAACAATGGATAAATTATTTTTTTAAATATTTATTTATGGGGCCAGCACTGTGGCATATTGGGTAAAGCCACCACCTGCAGTACCGGCATCCCATATGGGTGCCAGTTCGAGTCCTGGCTGCTCCAGTTCCTATCCAGCACTCTGCCATGGCCTGGGAAAGAAGCAGCGAATGGCCTGAGTCTTTCGGCCTCTGCACTCATGTGAGGAACCTGAAGGAATCTCCTGGCTCCTGGCTTCAGATCGGTGCAACTCCAGCCATTGCAGCCACTTGGGGAGTGAATCAGTGGATGGAAGACCTCTCTCTGCCTCTCTTTCTCTCTCAGTGTAACTATGACTTTAAAATAAATAAATAAATCTTTTAGAAATTTATTTATTTATTTACTTATTTGAGAGGTAGAGTTACAGACAGCAAGAGGGAAAGACAGAGAGAATGGTCTTCCATTTGCTGGTTCAGTCTCCAAATGGCCACAATGGCTGGAGCTGAGTCAATTAAAGCCAGGAGCCAGAAGCTTCTTCCTGGTCTCTCATGTGAGTACAGGGGCCCAAGCAGTTGAGTCATCTTCCACCACTTTCCTAGGCCATCAGCAGAGAGCTGGATCAGAAGTGGAACAGCTGGGATATAAACAGGTGCACTTCTTGGAATGCCAGCACCACAGGCAGAGATTTAGCCCACTACATCACTGCATCGAACCCTGCATAGCTTCTTTGGAAAGAGATGGTAACTCAGGTCTACTGAGGTAATGATAATTATTTATATGATCCCTTTAACACTTAATATGGTCACTTTAACACTTAAGATGTAGATAGGATTAAGTGTTAAAGGGATCATATAAATAAGATCAAACATCTGGTAATAATAATAGATAGAATTAAAAAGGAGAAATATTCCAACATGGGAAGCAGACTCATAGAATAACACAGCAGACTCATAGAATAACAATCACTGTAAGTAGCACTCTGGCCTAAGAATCATTCTGAGTCTGGCATTCTGATCTGGCTGAAAAGACCTTGAGAGCATTTCAGGTATGGAAAGCTAAGATACTGTGGCAAAAAAAAAAAAAAAAAAAAAAAAAAAGTACATGAAGAATCTCTGTGAGAGAGACCCCAGTGGCAAGAAGCGGCCATCAAAGAAGAATGCACCTGTGCCTGCACACTATTATTCTTATCTCAAGTTCAGTGCTTTTCCTTTTTGCTGCAAATTATGATTTGAGGTCAACAGGAAAACAGCCACTTTATCCCCTTTCATGTTGGTTCTTTCCCAGTACCAGAAGAGTATTCAGGCTGCAGGAAGTCCCCGTGCCAGAATGGGGGCACATGTATAAATGGAAGAACAAGCTTTACCTGTGCTTGCCGACATCCTTTTACTGGTGACAACTGCACTATCAAGCTGGTGGAAGAAAATGCTTTGCCTCCAGGTAAAAAAGGGCATGCATCCCTGGGTTTGCTCAATGTTATCACAGAAGCATTTTGGGAAAATATTTGTGAATGAATGGCTAAGCCCAGATAATGCAGCTCACTTAGCATGGAATCTTTTGACTTCTGAAACTTACTGAATAATGATTTACAAGTGGAAATATTTTCTTGGCAGGGACATTTGTGTTTATAAGCACTTGTGGAACTTTTCAATGATGCTATACCAAAGGCAGTTCATTGAAAATTCCATTCTCCCTCATAATCTTTCTCTTATGTATGTTAAAAGACAATTCAGCCGGCGCCGCGGCTCACTAGGCTAATCCTCCGCCTGCAGTGCCGGCACCCCAGGTTCTAGTCCCGGTCGGGGCACCGATCCTGTCCCGGTTGCCCCTCTTCCAGGCCAGCTCTCTGCTGTGGCCAGGGAGTGCAGTGGAGGATGGCCCAAGTGCTTGGGCCCTGCACCCCATGGGAGACCAGGAGAAGCACCTGGCTCCTGCCATCGGATCAGCGCGGTGCGCCTGCCGCAGCACGCTACCGCAGCAGCCATTGGAGGGTGAACCAACTGCAAAGGAAGACCTTTCTGTCTGTCTCTCTCTCTCTCACTGTCCACTCTGCCTTCAAAAAAAAAAAAAAAAGACAATTCAAATGTATGTATCTCACTGGTATAAATTCTTTTTCCTCAAACTCTTAAAGAAATATGCCTTTGACTCTCATCAGATGTGGTCATTTAAATGAAACCCTCATATATTTTCCACAAAGGATAAGCAAACAGTGCCATTTTCAATTGCACAAGGACTAACAGAAAATGCTCAAAAATGTTGAGTAATCCAAGAAAGCTATTTTGTACATTTAATGTGAGGAATATTGATGGCTCTATATTTACTGCAAGAATGCACCATTTCTGATTTCTATGACAGAAAATATATGCAGTATCTAGAATGCATTCTCTTTAATGACAGCCAACAAAAAAATGAGGCTTTTCTTAATAGTATGCTGCATAGTAAAGAGTAAATTTTTTAGTCTATTTTTAATTCTCAGCCTTTGTAAGTACACTTGGCATTAATTACAGGAAAAATTGCTTTTGTCTACTTTTCTGCAATGAATATGATTTCATTTGGTTTCTGCATTAGCCTCTAAAATCTGTTTGACAAGGTGCTAGAAAAATTGCTTCTACATCATGTCAGCTTCAATTCCTGCAAGGGGCTTTAAAATATTCTGGCATACCATAATAATCAGAGTGCTTTGAATTTCTTTATCTCCAAGGGGATCAAAGCAACATGCAAATTAGTCTTTGAGGCATTTCTAAGAGGAAGGTAACAAATGTTATTTTGATTTTATCCTGATCTAAATGGACAAATTGAGGCACTAATAGGTTAAACCACTTAGGGTGATGCAGCCCAGAGAAGAGTAAGGCATGCAGGCACTCACCAGCACACCTTGTGAAATTTGATGGAAAACTTTTTCTCTTTGCTAAGCCATTTTGTAACTGAGGAAAATGATAACGATATGAAGAGAGACAAAACAAGACAGAAACATGGAAATTAACTCTTGCCATTTTTTTTCCCTTTAACAGATTTTTCCAAAGGATCTTACAGATACGCACCGATGGTGGCATTTTTTGTATCTCATACCTATGGAATGACTACTCCTGGTCCTATCCTATTTAATGATTTGGATGTCAATTATGGAGCTTCATATACTCCAAGGACTGGGAAATTTCGGGTTCCGTATCTTGGAGTATATGTTTTCAAGTACACCATTGAGTCACTGAGTGCTCATATCTCTGGGTTTTTAGTGGTTGATGGAAGAGACAAACTTGCATTTGAGTCTGAAAATATTAACAGTGAAATTCACTGTGACAGGGTGCTGACTGGGGATGCCCTGCTAGAATTAAATTACGGGCAGGAAGTGTGGTTACGACTCGTGAAAGGAACCATTCCAGCGAAGATTCCCCCTGTCACCACATTTAGTGGTTACTTACTATACCGTACGTAAATTACTATGAGAGACAAGACTGTCACCTTTACTGAGAAACAGCCAGTGTTTTCACTTGTCTTTGCATGCACATCTGCTCTGTTTTTGGTTTTTCTACACGCCAAGAAAGCCAATTTCTTTTTTTCATCTGAGCAAACTGTATGCTTGTTTATTTCATAAAGTTATTTGAATACTTTTTGCATAGCCTGTATGCAAAGGAGTTCTTGCTCTAAAGAAATTTAGTGACATAGAAGACAAAGTCAATTCATGAGCACAACTATTCTTATTTTTGTTTCTCCATTGTTAGTCATTTCAGTTTAAGGTAATATTACAAAATATCAATCATGAATAATGTTAGTTACAATAGTCATTTCAATAAAACACGTAACTTTTGTTATTCCCTGCGTATTTAAATGTAAAACATATGTTCCTTAGATTCACAAATTAAAATAAATTCCTCAGAAACAAAAAGTGCTTTTTGTAAAACTTTTTCTATTTTTTCCTTGGGGTTTAGATGACCAATTTTATATACAAAAATTTTCCTTTGGAATTCAAAATTAAGAAAATTTGGTTAGAAACTTGAAATATGCTTAACCATTCTCTTTCTGTAATTAGAGAATAATGTATCAAATGGCACATAATTGGACATTGACATCCCAGTCTAAGGACTTCTAAGTGGAGCATTTACCTGTCATCATCATGCAATATCTACAGGGAGGAAAAGATAACACATTTTTCTGCAGCTTCCACAGCTGATAGCCCCTCTTAACAGTATGTTAATATCCAGGAAATCATATAAATTATGGGATATTGTTCACTGTGTTCTGGTTATCTTCTAAACAATCTCACAGAGAATGTCTCATTAATTCCTCAGAATCACAGCTATATTGTGAGATTATTATCATTATTTAAGTTTTTGTAGTTGAAGACTATGGCATAGGGAAGTTAAGGAATGGATTAAAGGTCACAGCCTGTAGGGACTGAGGCAGTATATGGAATCAGGCCATGTCTTCCGCAGAGCCCATCCATCCTTTCTCTATATTGCCTCTCACAGATGTACAAAAATTCAGAGCTGGCTCTGTGACACAGTGGGTTAAAGCTAAGGCCGGCAGCACCAGCATCCCCTACAGGCAACTGGTTTGAGCACTGGATGCACCTCTTGCAATCCAGCTCCTTGCTAATGCACTTGGGAAAGCAGTGGAGAACGGTCCAAGTACTGAGGCCCCTGCACACACATGGGAGACCTGGAAGAAGCTCTTGACTCTTGGCTTTGACCTGACCCAGCCCTGGCAGGTTACAGCCACCTGGGGAGTGAATCAGTGGATGGAAGACCTCTCTGTCCCCCCCCCCCCCCCGTAACTGCCTTTCAAATAAATAAAAATCCTTTTTAAAAAAAAGATGTACAAAAAGTTGTTTAACAGATCCCTTATCACTAAACATTTAGATTGTCTCCAACTTTTTATTGTAACAAGATTTGTGGTGAACATCCTTACAAATATATTCTTTATATATATTTAAGAAAGTATTTCTGAGGAATAGATTCTCATGGTAGTGGTAAAAATAATAATGAAAGCCATGTTGGTATAGCAAGCATTTTTCATGAACTTATTAAATACTCACTTTAACCCTATGAATATGTATTAACCTATGAAGTACATATTTACACATTATCATCCTCTTTCCACCTTTGAAAAATATAAGAATATAGAGGCTAAGTAATTTTCTCAATAGTTCAGCAAATGGTGGAGAATTTCTAGGACAATGATAAACACATTTTTCAAGTTTGATAGATACTCACAATTTGCCCTTTAAAATGTTTGTACTCATCCATAGTCAGTAAGGAAAATAATGCTCTTTATCTCCCACACAACCTCATCAAAATTCACAAGTTCTTAAATATTTCTAAATTCGAAGTTGCAAATATTATCTCCTTACAGCAGAAATTTTGAAAATTTCTCAAATTTGTCAAAACTTTAAAGCATATGTTCATGCAAAGACTTGTATGTGAATGATAATAGCAGTTCTATTTGCCACATGCCCACACTGGGAATCACCCACATGTCCAATAGCTGAGGAATAGCTAAGCAAACCTTTATCCATACAGCAGGTGAATTCCACACCACAGAAAACAGTGAACACACTACATCATCCATGAATTTCAAAATAATTATGCAGGAGATAACTTCAAGCTACCACCTGACAAACCTGAGCCAACCCTGCGAGGGAACTGTGGAGTGAGTGTTGTCCATCAGAACTCCCTGTATTGCGCCAAAATGGTTGGGTCTTCAGGGCCCACCCTCTTGCACACTGTTAAGCAATCATGTGACCAGAGGCTGGATGCCTGGCAATTTCTACTCTGTTGTCTATAAATGGTCACTTTCAAAAACACTTGAACTATTTTCATATTGTCTTCACATCCTGCCTAAAAATCCACTATAATCTGAAGCATTTTTTTATTTCTTCAAATACTCATAGATTAAATACAGATTTTGGGGGTGGGCACTGTGGCACAGCAGCTGGAGCAGCTGCTTGGGATGTCTGCATCCCATGTACGAGTTCTGGTTCAAGTCCTGTGTGCTTGGCTGCCAATCCAGCTCCCCACTGATGGACCTGGGTGGCAGCAGATGTCGGCCCAAATACTCGAGTTCCTGCCACCCATGTGGGACAGACAACCTGATGGAGTTCCTGCCTCCCGGCTTCAGCCTGGTCCAGGCCCGGCTTTTGTGGCCATTTGGGGAATCAAGCATAGGCTGAAGATCTGTCTTTCTCTCTCCCTCTTTCTGCCTTTCAAATGAGGAAATAAATAAATCTTTAAAAACAAATACAATTTGGGGCTGGTGCTGTGGCACAGTGAGTAAACCCACTACCTGCAATGCCAGCACCCATATGGACACTGGTTCTAATCCCGGCTGCTCCTCTTCCGATTCAACTCTCTGCTATGGTCTGGGAAAGCAGTGGAAGATGGCCCAAGTCGTTGGGCCCAGTACCCACATGGGAGACCCAGAGGAAGCTCCTGGCTCCTGTCTTCGGATCGGCACAGCTCCAGCTGTTGCGGCCATCAGGGGAGTGAACCATCAGATGGAAGACTTCTCTCTCTCTCTCCCTAAGTCTGCCTCTCTGTAACTACGCCTTTCAAATAAATAAATAAATCTTTAAATAAATAAATAAATAAGTACAGTTTGTGCTTTCTAAATATACCTTTTGACATGTGAGTATTTCAGTGAATTCAATGCACTGCTTTTCTTTAATGGTATGTTTTCATCATTGCCATGCCCAATGTAATTATTAATTTCATAATTTGATAATTAAGAAAGAATTAAATGATATTTTGCTTTGGAAGATTTAATTGTTAACATTATTCTTCATTTTTAGTACAGTAGTAGAATTCCCAATTAAATAAATTACCGCCAATAGCCAAGAGGCATTGTTGTTGTGGACTTGTTTGCCTTTTAATTTTAAAAGTTGCCTAGTTGGGACTGGCGGTATAGTGGGTAAAACCACCACCTGTGATGCTGGCATCCCATATAGGCACCAGTTCATGTCCTGGCTGCTCAATCTTCCAATCCAGCTCCCTGCTAATGGCCTGGAAAAAGCAGTGGAAGACAGCCCAAGTGCTTGGGCCCCTGCCACCTTTGTGGGAGACTCGGATGAAGTCGGACTTCAGATGGCCCAGCACCGGCCATTGTGGCCATCTAGAGAGTGAACCAGCAGATGAAAGGTCTCTCTCTGCTTCTCCTTCTCTCTCTGTAACTCTGACTTTCACAATAAATGAATAAATATTTTTAAAAATTTGCCAATATAAGGCAATTTAATATTTTTCCAATTTTCATGGCAAACTTATCTCTAGAAAAAGCATAGTGCTGGGACTTTTTTGTTTTTATTTCCTCTGTGGAGATAGGCAACTATCTTAGGTGTTATTTTATTGATTCCATTCCAGAGGCCTTTTCTCTCACCAAACCTCCCTACCCAGCAAGCACCCAAAGCATGGTAAGACCCTAACTACTGAGGACAATTTCACATCCATTCATTCATCAGTTATTTAATAAATAACTACTTTGTGACAGGCATTATAAATTGTATCCAAGATATATATTAAGATAAATGTTGAGTAAATCAATACAAATGCTGAATTTGAAGTATTTTATCCAGAGTCATACTGGCATTTGTTAAAGTCATGAGTACCACTATAAGAATGGTAATTTTTTTATTTTTAAGATTTATTTTATTTTAGGGCCAGTGCTGTGGTTCAGTGGGTTAATGCCCTGGCCTGCAGTGCTGGCATCCCATATGGGTGCTGGTTCAAGACCTGGCTGCTCCACTTTCAATCCAGCTCTCTGCTATGGCTGGGAAAGCAGTAGAAGATGGCCCAAGTCCTTGGGCTCCTGCACCCACATGGGAGACCAGGAGGAAGCTCCTGGCTCCTGGCTTCGGATCGGCACAGCTCCAGCTGTTGTGGCCAATTGGGGAGTGAACCAAAGGATGGAAGACTAGCCTCTCTCTCTCTCTCTCTCTCTCTCTCTCTCTCTCTCTCTCTCTCTTTCTGCCTCTCCTCTCTGTGTAACTCTGACTTTCAAATAAAATAAATAAATCTCTAAAAAAATTTTATTTTATTTGTTTGAAAGGCAGATTTATGGGGAGACAGAGTTTTTTTTTTTATCCTGTGGTTCACACTCCAAATATCCTCAATGACTAGGCCGAGCCAGGCCAGAGCCAGGAGCTGGATGACAGATGGATGGCAGAGGCCCAGGACTTGGGTCATCTGTCTCTGCCTTTCCCTAGGGCACTAGCAGGCAGCTGGATTGAAAGTGGTGCAGCGGGGACACAAACCAACGCTCATAAGGGATGCCAGCATCACAGGTAGTGGCTTAACCCACTACACCACAGCACTGACCCCAGGAAATTTATATTTAGTAACCACACTGCTCCTTTTCTGCACCCTTGACCTAACTCCCATTACATTCCTTAAGATCACTCCAGAAATTAAGAACTCATATTCAAAGTCAAGTGTGCCAAACTTTGTTCTTCCTTATCAATTTGCCAGTCAAATCCCTCACTTTGAAAGAATGAGATAGTATTTACACACTAATAAATGACTCAAATAAGCCTTATTAATTTTTTATTGGTTTGCCTGTTTATTTCTCTTACAGGAGACATTTTAGTTATTTTTTATTTGTTTCCAGATATGAATTTAGTGATCCAAATCAATCTTTAATGTTTAGAACTTCAATTAAATTATATATAAATATTACTTATATTTTATATATTTATAAAGCATAATCTTAATATATAACTATTTTTCCTATTGTTATATATCATTTTTATGTATTAATATATAAATATTTCTGTTTATAATATGTATGCATTCAGTTATATTTTATATATGTAATTTCAGGTATTATGCACAGGAGAATATTGGAAGACAACTTAATATCTTTTTAAAAATATTGATATGTTGTATTAATGTCAAAATTTTTGCATTGAAACTAGTGAGCCATGTTCTTTATCTTCAGCAAGGGAACCTTTTAAGTGTAGCAAAATTATTTTCATTACTCAAGACTATTTGTCTCCCCCTATTACTGCAGGGTACATGAGGGACACATTAAACAAAAACTAGAGGCCTTCCCTTCTTACAGCACAGAATTCAATTGAGCCATTCTCTCCCATAAGAAGTGAAGACATTTACTGCCCCAGGAGTGCCATACCCAGGCACTCATAAGTGAGCTGGGGTTGTTATTGAACACTTCCCTTTGGGTGTTTTTGCCACAGTATAGTGAGAATTCCCCATGAGCCATGCTGCATTCCTGCAACAAAGTCATTTCCATTTCTCTGGACTGGCATCTCATTAAACAATTCCAAATTCTGGAAAAAGACCAAAGTCTGTAGTTTTTATTACTGTTATTGATGGATTGCTTCATGAGTTGTTGAATTCCAGGTTAGAGACAAAACATTTTCCAGATGCTGAGTTTCTTAATCAACACAGGTTGTCATAACAAAATACCATTGACTAGATAGTTTAAACTACCAAAATTTCTCTGTTCCAGAAACTGGAGAGTCCAAGTTCAAGATGCCAGCAGATTATCAGGGTGAGGGGCCACTTCCCGGCTTGCAGAAGTTTGCCTTCTCTAGAGAATATAATGTCTTCAGGAGTGGGTCAGGCAGAGAGCTGTCCATCCTTTTTCTATCTGGACACTAATCCCATCGTGAGATCCATTTATCCTTGACTCATCTGACCCTAGTCACTTCCCAACGACCTTATCTCCTAACATCATGATGGGAGCTGGATGGGAAGATTAGGGCTTCAACATATGTCGTTTGAGGGGCAAAAATATACAGTCTACTTGGTCCGGGTGAACGATCTTTCTGATGTGTCTTCGAATTCAATTAGCTAGTATTTTTCTGAGGATTTTTGCATCCATGATCATTAGGAATATTAGTCTATAGTTCTTTTTCTTCACTGTATCTTTTCCTGGTTTTGGAATTAAGGTAATTATGGCCTCATAGAAGGAGTTTGGGAGGATTCTCACCCTCTCAATTGTTTTGAATAGTTGGAGAAGAATTGGGATTAGATCTCATTGGAAACTATGGTGGTTATATGAAATTTGTTCACCTTAAAAACTAAATTAATTATTTTTTAAAAATCTGGCAGAATTCAGCAGTGAAGCCAACCAGTTCTGAGCTTTCCTTTGTTGGGAGGTTCTTTATTACTGACTCAATCTCTGTTTTGGTTATTGCTCTGTTTAGATTTTCTATGTCTTCACACATCAATTTTGGTAGATTGTATTGCCCAGGAATCTATCCATTTCCTCTAGATTTTCCAATTTCTTGGCATATAACTGTAATAATTCCCTGTTGATTCTTTTCATTTCTGTGGTATCTATTGTAACAACTCCTTTTTCATCTCTAATTTTAATGATTTGGGTGTTCTCCCTCTATGTTTTTTGGTTAGTTGGGCCAATGGTGTACCAATTTTTTTTTCAAAAAGCAGCTCTTCATTTCACTGATATTTTGTATAGTTTATTTGGTTTCACTTTGATTTATTTTTCTCTATTTATAATTTTTCTTTCCTCCAACTAATTTTGGGTTTGGTTTGTTGTGTTTCAAGGATTTTGCGATGCATCAATAGATAATTTATGTGATGCCTTTCCCATTTCTTTTTTTTTTAAAGGCTTTCTTTTTTTAATAGTTTTTATTTATTTATTTATTTATTTTTGACAGGCAGAGTGGACAGTGAGAGAGAGAGACAGAGAGAACGGTTTTCCTTTGCCATTGGTTCACCCCCCAGTGGCTGCTGCAGCCAGTGCACTGCGGCCGGCGCACTGCACTGATCTGAAGCCAGGAGCCAGTTGCTTCTCCTGGTCTCCCATGCGGGTGCAGGGCCCAAGCACTTGAGCCATCCTCCACTGCACCCCCAGGCCACAGTAGAGAGCTGGCCTGGAAGAGGAGCAACCGGGACAGAATCCAGCACCCCGATCGGGACTAGAACTCGGGGTGCCTGTGCCGCAGGCAGAGGATTAGCTTATTGAGATGTGGCACTGGCCTTTCCCATTTCTTGATTAAGTCACTAATTGCTATAAACTTCCTTTTTAGCCTTACTTTTGCAGCACCCCATATGTTTTGATATGTTGTGTTGTCATTTTCATTCATTTCAAGGAGGACCAATTGGGATTTATCCCTGATATGCAAGATTGATTCAACATATGCAAATCAATAAATGTGATACATCACATTAACATATTGAAGAATAAAAATCATAAATTTATCTGAATAGATGCAGAGAAAGCATTTGATAAGATACAACATCCTTTCATGATAAAAACCTTAAGCAAATTGGGTATAGAAGGCATATTACTCAAAACAATCAAGGCAATATATGACAACCCCACTGACAGCACCATATTGTATGCAGAAAAGTTGGAAGCATATCCACCAAGATCTGGAGCCAGACAAGGATGCCCACTTGCACCAATGCTATTCAGTATAGGCCTAGAAGTTTTAACCAGAGCCATTAGGCAAGAAATAGAAATCAAAGTGATACAACTGGAAAAAAAAAGAAGTCAAATAATCCTTGTTTGCAGATTATGTGATTCTATTTATAGGGGGAACAAAAAGACTCTACAAAGAGATTATTGGAACCCATAAGAGAGTTTGGTGTAGCTGAAGGATATAAAATCAACACACACATTTTAGTAGCCTTTGTATACACTGGCTGAGAAAGAATGTCTAATATCAGTCACATTCACAAAAGCTACTAAAAATGTAAATACTTTGGAATACATTTAATAAATGATGTGGAAGATCTCTACAATGAAAATTTTAAACAATAAAGAAAGAAATAGAAGAAGGCACCAAAAAAAAAAAAACTCAGAAAAATCTTCTGTGTTCATGGATTGGAAGAATTAATATCATCAAAATGTCCATACTACTGAAAGCAATTTACAGTTTCAATGTGATCCAATCAAAATACCAACAAAATTCTTCTCAGATCTAGAAAAAAAAGCTAAAAATGCCTATTGAAACACCTAGGACCCCAAGTAGGTAAAGCAATTTTAAGCAGCAAAACAATGCTAGAGGCGTCAGAATATCAGACTTCAAGGCATACTGTAGGGAAGTTGTAATCAAAACATCCTGGTATTGACAAAAAATATAAATATGTAGACTAATGGAACAGAATAGAAACACCAGAAATTTCTGCGCATCCACAACCAATTAATCTTTGATAAATGAGCTGAAATCAATCCCTGGAGAAAGGACAGTCTCTTCAACAAATGGTGCTGGGAAAATTGATCTACATAGGCAGAAGAATGAAACAAGAACCCTACCCTACACTTTATACAAAAATCAACTCAAAATAGATCAAGGATCTAAATCTACAAGACAAAAATTAACAAATGGAAATACATCAAGGTAAGAAGCTTTTGCATTGCAAAGGAAACACTCAACAAATTGAAGAGGCAACTGACAGAATGGGAGAAAATATTTGCAAGATATGCAACTGATTAAGATTAAAAACCAGTATCTATAAAGAGCTCAAGAAACTGAACAACAACAAAACAAACAATAGCGTTAAGAAATCTGTAAAGGACACAAACATACAATTTTCGAGAGAGGAAATTTAAATCACCAACAGACACATGAAGAATTGCTCAGGATCATTAGCCATCAGGGAAACACAAATAAAAACCACCATGAGATAGCACCTCTGAAAATCAAAAAGCAATAAATGCTGATAAAGATGTGGGGAAAATGTACCCTAGTCCACTGCTAGTTGGAATGTAAATTAGTACAACCATTATGGAAGACATCACAGAGATTCCTCAGATCTGAAAATAGATCTACCATATGATTCAGCCATCCTACTCTTGGAAATTTACCCAAATGAAATGAAATCAGCATATAAAAGAGTTATTTGTAACCCCATGTTGATTGCAGCTCAGTTCACAATAGCTAATATGTGGAATCAACCCAGATGTCCATCAACTGAAGACTGGATAAATAAAATGTGTATATATACTATGGAATACTACACAGCCATAAAAAACAGTGAAGCCCATTCTTTGGCAAATATTGGATGCAACTGTAAACCATTACACTTAGTCAAATAAGCCAATCTCAAAAAGATAAATATCTTATGTTTTTTTCTGATATATGGCAGTTGATATAGAATACCAGAAAATGTATAGGATTGAACTGGTTATTTTGGGATATGGTTATCAATTTTATCCCTTGTTTATATTTCTGTGGTATGGTGGTCTTCCAACATTTTAATTGTTGAATATTATGATTAGTGTAAAGTTAGCCCTGTGAATTTAGAGTGGATTAAAATTATGTCTTTGTAAAAACTGATGGAGAGAGGGGAAGGAGGGAGAGGGATGAGGGGAGCAGGAGAGTAATGAAGTGTGGTTGGCTTCTTGGAACTATCCATATGGAATGCATAAAATCTGTTCTCTTTATATTAAAAACAAAATTTAAAAAATACAGTCCATAGTACCAAGTGTTGAATGCAGTAATAGTTAGAATGATGTTTTAAAACAGTATTTTCATTGTTTAAAAAGTATTGGTCTATAGCAGATCCTGGGTATAATTCATTTTTCAATTAGTTATATTCAAATGAATACTTATATCAAGCCCACAGAAGATAACTGTAAAAATTGAAACATGACATAACCTGGGAGTTGAGGATTTTTTTAATGTTTTGTTACAATTCAAATACTTACTTGGATTTGCTATGTGTAGGGCCCAAGGCAATACTTTACCAAGTGTACTCAATAGCAAAACACTACACGATATGATTCAGGAGGTTGGTATTCTTATAAGTAATCAGCTTTGTTTACTTAGCTTTTAATAGAAAAGTTGATCTACTGGATTCCTTTTAGTAGAATGCAATTATTGACGATTTCTAAATTTTTTGAAATATGCTTTTTATGATTTATTTTTGCAACCACCATCATCACAATTGCAGGATTTACTTCTACATAATGTGAGTTTGTAGAAAGAGGACTGCTTTTATATTTCTTCATCTACATGAAATCTTTGAATTAATGTGATAGTCGTTTGCCAGAAAACAGAAGTAGGTCATTTCCAAAAATTATTTAAGATGGTTAGCATACAATTTATAAAAAAATTATACTTTGGCAAAAGCTTTTAGTTGCTATTTCTACATCAAATATATGTTAAAAATATGTGCTTTCTTTATCTTGATTTCATAGATATATGAACAAGTACTAAATGTCATCGTTTGTCAGTATAATCTTACTGGTAACAAAGAACATCCTAAAACAGCCTTCCAAAACTTCTAATTCCCTACTGTCCTTTCTTCCCTATGTCTCTATTGTAGATTTGGTATTTGTTGAACATGTTTAGTTCTCTTTATCCCTGCTGAGAAGGCAGCTAAGTTGTGTGGAAATTATTCTGTAGATAAAATTCGAAGATCCTCCAGAGATTCCATGTCTTTTAAATGTGACACTCATTGCCCTTTCTAAATCTTACCATTCAATTCTTTGAATCATGATTCTGTTTCATGAACTCTAGCTCTGTTTCTCTGAATGGTCAGTGCACTGGCAGATCATCAGTGGATTTTACCCTTCCACAGAGCTCCAGGTTGACAGCACACTAAGCAAACTCTACAATAAAGGCAAGCAGTGAAAAAAGGGCGTCGGTGCATTTATGTTTGATATGGGCCTTTTTGTTCTCAAAATGAACTCAGAGTAGAACATAAAAATGTACTAAAAGTGAAACACCTGTTTGAGAAAAGAAAATATCATCACTATCCACACACCTGTAAATGCTAAAGACATTATTTTAGTAAGAGACTGTCCTTTCATTGGAGCAATGCTGGTATCCAAACATTTTATTAGTAAAATTCATTTTACTCACCCTAATAGAGACACTTATCTGAATTTGCAGTCACCAATCCCAAAACTCTGTTCTTTTTTCAAGGAGAGATAGATATGATATCTATATTTCATTAATGTTATCTTCTTTTGAATAGACATTTTCAGCCTGTGATAGAGACAGAAATATTCTCTGTAAGATATTCTGGGTTGTAACAAACAATACTACATGCTCTAGCTATGTCCTTAATACACTGATACATTTTTGCCAAGATGACAGGTCTTCCTCACACTAATGGACAAATTGTTTTGGCAAGTGATCCTCTGAGCATGCTACTGGAAATGGTGCCAAATGGTTCCAGCCTTAGGGAGAATACACTTTCAACAGTAAACAGTTACACAGACCTAATTTCACCATTCTGTTTTTGAAGTACCCATCACCCAGAGTTACTAATTTCCCTTGCGGTGGAGTTGGGAGAGGATGTTCATTATGACGTCTTGGGCTTGATACCAAAGATCCACTCTTCTCATTTTCTCTTCTTAAAATATTTTGTAATAACGTTCAGGAAGTTTTATAATCATTTTTCATAATGAATTAAAGATATTCTGGAAGATAGTCTGTTTTATTTTCCAACTCTTTGGGTAGAAAAAAAAAAACAAAGAAATAAGGATAATTATATTTCTTGTTGCTGGGCTGCAATGGCCAGAACTGGGCCAGTCCAAATTCAGGAGTCAGGAATTTCTTCCAGATCTCCCGCATGGGTGCAGGAGCCCAAGCACTTGGGCCAACAACCTCTGCTGCTTTCCCAGGCACACCAGCAGGGACCTGGACTGGAAATGGAGCAGCCAGGACTCATATGGTGCCCATATAGGAAGCCAGCACCGTTGGCTGTGGCTTTACCCACTATGCCACAGCACTGGCCCTTTATTGCCCTCTTCCTTGACCTCTCAATTCACCAGCTTGTGTCTCTGGGCAATGCTCACATTTTTCCCCTGAATCTCTCAAGCTGCGCTCCCTTACTCAGCAGCCTGGATGATTCCAGGTCCTGACAAAGGGCATTTGCAGTACCTGAGACCCAGCCAAGGTCTAATTGCCTCTCCTCATGTGCCATTGAGAGGAACTTTCCTTCATTTCCCTCCCACTTTGACTCTTCCTCCATGAAAGCATGCCCTACGGTAGGATCCCACCTTGCTGTTACCCAACAGCTTGCCTCTCTCCATGACTCTCTGAATGTTGGCTGGTGAAAGTTGCGTCTTGCATGTGAAAGGAAAGGCTGTCGTTTTTTCACTTGCCTTTTGCTTCTCCCTTTTTCTTTCTCTTTCTTCTCAATACCTACCTCTTCCTCTGATTCTTCTTTCTCTTTCTAACTGCGCATTTTTTCTAAAATATCTGTACCACTCTTCACTTTTAATCTCTCTTGCTCTTCCCCTTATCATTCTTTTCCCTTGTCACTCTCCCTTTCTGCATTTGCAGAAACCATAATTTAAAAATACACAGATCAGGATAAGCACCTGGCACCTGCCTTCGGATCAGCGCGGTGCGCCGGCCACAGCGCGCCAGCGGCGGTGGCCATTGGAGGGTGAACCAACGGCAAAGGAAGACCTTTCTCTCTGTCTCTCTCTCACTGTCCACTCTGCCTGTCAAAAAAAAAAAAGAAGAAGAAGAAGAAGAACTTCGATAGACTACATGGACAGATGAATGTGTGTGTGTGTGCGCGCGTGATAAAAAAAAAAAAAACACAGATCATATAAATCCTGCCAATCATTCTACTCCTTGTTTGTTTAACACACATTTCCAAGGTCAAATAATAATCCAAAAACACACTTGAAGAAGTTCTATGTTGTCAGTTGTATAAACATCCATTGTGTAATAGGGTACTTCAAAAAGTTCATGGAAAATGATTAAACAATAAGTGTATTTTGGTGTAGAAAAATTTTGAAATCCATGCTTTTTTAATAATATGAATTTTCTACAAACTGTTTGAGACCCCCCATATATTACCGAACCAGGCCTAGATGTAATTCTGCTTATGAAAGTGGCACTGCTAATGTTCTGTGCCACAGAATTCTACAGCTATCTAAATAAATTAAACTACCATTGAGTAATAGAGTTCAAAGGAAAAATTTAACACCATTAATTACAAATCTTATCCAGTTTCAGCATGCTTGATACATTTGCCTTATGTAAGTAAAATACTTTTATGTGCAAAGAAACATGGGATGATCAAGAAGAAAACAACTTCAAAAAAGCTACCTTTATGTTATGTAATATCAAAACTATATAATTAAGTAGAATTATTTACAATCCATGGTAAAGAAATCAACAGAGTGAATTAACCACTATACAAAAAAGCCTCAATCCAAAAAATGTCTTGTTAAGTGTCAGGAGCCTTTTGACTATATAGTGCTCATCACGTTATTGAAAATCAGTACATTTCAATTGATGAAATTAAGCATGATGAATGCCAGATAGTCTCGGTTGGAATCACTTGTGCTGACAGAACATCTGTTACAGCCTCCCTTCTTGTTATTTTATTGCAAATTTACAACCTATTGCAATTAAAATAACATGATTAAAATTGTAGACATTTTGAATAAAGGGTAATTTATAACTACTCTCACTAATCAGACCTATTTTGCAAATAACTGAAATGTTAAAAACGAATGATTTCTGAACTCCTGTATATATTGTTTTTCATTACAAAGAAACACTACTCTTTGTTATCTATAAACAGGCACAATTACTACAAAAGAAAAAATAAGCTATTTCCCAGAGAATTAACATTGGTTTTTTTAATTGTTTGTGCCATCTAGAAAGTTTAGCTCGGCCGGCACCACGGCTCACTAGGCTAATCCTCCGCCTGCGGCACTGGCACCCCAGGTTCTAGTCCTGGTCAGGGAGCCGGATTCTGTCCCAGTTGCTCCTCTTCCAGTCCAGCTCTCTGCTGTGGCCCTGGAAGGCAGTGGAGGATGGCCCAGGTCCTTGGGCCCTGCACCCGCTTGGGAGACCAGGAGAAGCACCTGGCTCCTGGCTTTGGATCAGTGCACCCCGCCAGCCACAGTGCGCCGGCCATGGCAGCCATTTGGTGGGTGAACCAACAAAAAAGAAAGACCTTACTCTCTGTCTCTCTCTCTCTCACTAACTCTGCCTGTCAAAAAAAAATTATTAAAAAAAAAAGAAAGTTTAGCTCAACAGAAAACATACAGTGGGCATTTAGTTAGAATGTTTTGATTGAATTCTAGACTTTAAAATTAATGTATGAGTTAAGTATTCATAAAATAATATCTTTTAGGTGTCAAAAACTATATCACCAGCAAATAACTAAAGTTACTTCAAACAGATATATGCCATAAAGTATATGTACATATGGTACAAGGAAATAGTAAGGATATGATTAAATGTTTATAAAAACAATCTCTCATATAAATGGGGTTACTAGCAACCTTTTATCTATTGAATGTAGCAATAATCAAATTTATAGGACTGATTTAATTCCAAATTAAAGACTATAAGAATCATGTTAACTATTCACTATTTGCATGTTGTTTACAGTTATTATTTCAATATTTATTTATCTAAGTTAAATTTACTCATTCACACTAACCACAGATTTACTTACAAAGATAATCAACTCTTCCCTTGTAAACAAGGTCTAAAATTAGTAGTCAACTGGTCACACCCAAGGATCATAGCCATTTGGTGTCCAAGGGAGGCTTGTAAGGGTGGGGAATAAAAGAGATGAGGAATGACTGAATTGAAACTCCAGTCCTAAACCACTTAACCCTTATTTTCTGTGCCTTATTTTCTTTATTTGTAAAATGTTTATAAAGCAGTTCCTACTTAGTAAAATTATTAAGTAGAATAAATGAAGCAATGCATGTAAAACATTAACAACAGTGGTTAATACTTAGCAAATACTCAAAAGTAACCACCTAGTACTATTATCATGCTAGAAGGAAGATTGTGAGGAGTAAAAGGGAATACACAGCCAAGGAGAGGGATGGTTACCAAACTCTGAAGACTTCTTATTGTTTAATTCTTAGTGTGGTAAAGAAAAGGAAACAGAAACAAAATCAATTGAATTGGTAGAGTGAAATAGCTTACAAACCTGGTAAGTAAAAAGACATTGTATCACCAGCAGTAAATAAAAATATAGTCTTGCACATTTAGTTGCATGCTTTTGAAATGAAATGTATCCTGCCAGCGCCGCGGCTCAATAGGCTAATCCTCTCCCTGTGGCGCCTGCACCCCGGGTTCTAGTCCCGGTCGGGGCACCAGATTCTGTCCCGGTTGCCCCTCTTCCAGGCCAGCTCTCTGCTGTGGCCCGGGAAGGCAGTGGAGGATGGCCCAGGCCCTTGGGCCCTGCACCCGCATGGGAGACCAGGAGAAGCACCTGGCTCCTGGCTTTGGATCAGTGCAGTGCACCAGCCGCAGCGGCCATTAGGGGGGTGAACCAATGGAAAAAGGAAGACCTTTCTCTCTGTCTCTCTTTCTCTCACTGTCCTCTCACTGTCCACTCTGCCTGTCAAAAAAAAGAAAGAAAGAAAGAAAGAAAGAAAGAAAGAAAGAAAGAAAGAAAGAAAGAAAGAAAGAAAGAAAGAAAGAAAGAAAGAAAGAAAGGAAGGAAGGAAGGAAGGAAGGAAGGAAGGAAGGAAGGAAGAAAGAAAGAAAGAAAAGAAAAAAGAAAAGAAAAGAAAAGAATCCTTAATCTGAGGGAATTTGTCAATGTTTGAGACAAAAATCTGACATAGGAAATGAGGACATATGAACAAGAAAATGCTACAGAGATATTTGTTGAACTTCAGATGCTACATTAATTCTTCACTTACTTTTATATCATGACACAATCCTGCAGGAGTATAAAAAATGCTTTACTAAAAAAGCATTGCCAAGATGAAAGAGGGTTTTTCAAATTAAAAAAAAAAAGACTAAACTCATTTTTATCCTGCTTCTTGGTTATCTACAAACAGTTTTGCTGTAGTAGGTATAAGATTCCTTAGGTATCATATTAATCATAAATGTCAAAACGACAGATTACTTAGAACATGTAGGTGTCAGAGCTATTGAACATTACAATCTGCCCCAGTGCATCAAAATGACATGAAAATTAAGGAAACTATTTTTTATCACCCACAAAAATGTTTGGTTCTGTAGTAATAAAATGGTTCACTAAAACTTCTTCATTGATATCTCTAAAGAATTTTCAAATATTCTGTTAAAACCATTCTTTCTCGACTCTAACACATTGGAAGAGACACAAAATAATAAACAGAGCAGGAATAATGAGCTTAAACCTTTGAAGAGAAAAACAGATGATAATCACAAACATGATTGGTTACCTCAAATCCTGGCTCTGCCACTTATTTGCTGTAGGATCTTTGGTTAGTTACTTAATGTCTCTGAACGTCAGTCCTATCCAAGATGAATAATAATAAAATTATATCTACCTCATATGGTTGGCATAGCAATTAAATTAATTAGTAACCATATGAATTTAAAATAATACTTGGGACGTAAATCTGTACTCTGGAAGTAGTCCCTGTTGTTGTTTCTAGAATTTTTCACTTAAAGATGATGATAACAAATACATGAAGCATTATTTTATCAAAGTATGATACCAACTTTTTATGTGTAAGAACAGTGTTGTTCAGAGCTATACCTTTCAATTTACTATCTAATAGTAATGCTTTTTTTTGAATCTCAGATTTTACTTGAAAGATCTTGAGATGCTCAAAGAATCTCACTTGAAACAAATATGAATAAAACAATAGGAATTATTTTACCAAGATGCTCTTAAATAAGTCAATGTAGGAACAGAAGCTTTCTGATACTACAATGAATTGCCCACTTATGATTTCCATTCATCTATCACTGTCCCTTCTGAAGCTTTGTTCATATAGGGTCAAGGACCTAGTCTATGATGCAAGTAAATCACCAATTCCAAATTGAATCCACATGGATTCCTACATGCTTGATTTAGTTATGTGTCACTTAAGTAGAAGGTCAGAAATAACCTGATGATCTGTTTTATGGTGCAGTTAAAGCCACCCTGAAGAGATATTTTGAGTAAAAGAGTATTGGTGAAAGAACAAGCACACCAAAACAATCACAAAACCCACTGACAGTGAATTCAATCAGAGAGCAAGGTAGAAATAGCCCTAGGTTGATATGTACTTGATTGTGCCGTTGGATTAGTGATTTTGCAGAAGGAAGGAGAAGACGAAAGAAAAAAAAAGAAAGATGAAATTTGTAAGATATAAACAAAAGATGCTGACTCTTTTTTCATATAGGTACAGATTTATGTATTTATTTGAAGGCAGAGTTACAGAGAGAGAGAGAGAATTATCTCCATCTGCTGGTTCACTCTCCAAATGCCATAATGGCCAGGATGGGGCCAGGCTGAGCCAGGAGCCAGGAGTTTTTTCCAGGCCTCCCACATGGGTTCAGGGGCCCAAGCACTTGGGCCATCTTTCGCTGATTTACCAGGTACGGGGAGCAGAATCAGAAGTAGAGCAGCAGGGACATGAACTGGCATCCATATGGGATGCCAGCATCACAGGCAGTGGCTTTACCCACTAGGCCACATGAGAATGTAGAAAAAAGATATAATATGAAATTTTTTCTGAAATTCATAATTCTTTATGCTATTGCACAAATTAAGCAAATATTTTGTTCCATTTAGAATTGGAAGTAATCATGAATTATAACATGAGTGTTTATAGATTTTAAATATGTTTAAGTTTTTTTTTTTTCCTTTTTTTTTTTTTTTAACTTTTATTTAATGAATATAAATTTCCAGTGTACAGCTTATGGATTACAATGGCTTCCCCCCCCCCCATAACTTCCCTCCCACCCTCAACCCTCCCCTCTCCCGCTCCCTCTCCCCTTCCATTTGCATCAAGATTCATTTTCAATTCTCTTTATATACAGAAGATCAATTTAGTATAAAGATTTCAACAGTTTGCACCCACATAGAAACACAAAGTGAAACATACTGTTTGAGTACTAGTTATAGCATTAAATCACAATGTACAGCACATTAAGGACAGAGATCCCACATGAGGAGCAAGTGCACAGTGGCTCCTGTTGTTGACCCAACAAATTGACACTCTAGTTTATGGCGCCAGTAACCATCCCAGGCTGTCGTCATGAGTTGCCAAGGCTATGGAAGCCTTCCAAGTTTGCCGATTCTGATCATATTTAGACAAGGTCATAAAAGACAGAGTGAGGATAGTAACCAATGATCCTAAGAGTGGCATTTACCAGGTTTGAACAATTATACAGCATTAAGTGGGGAAGAGGACCATCAGTACACACATGTTGGGAGTAGAGCCATTAGTGGTAGAGTAGAGGTTATGATTACAAAGGAATGAGGCCCAAGTGCACTAGACAGGGCCTAGAACAAAGGACAGAGTCATTATTAGATGTGCTAAGAAAGGTGCTGTCTAAGCTACAATTAAGTTTTCTGATTGAGAGGCAAATAGAACCTGATAGAAGGGGCTTGATAATAATCTGGTGGGCTTTAGGCCTTGTAAATTCAGAGGCCCAGACCTATCTATCTCTTCACATGGGGTATATCCTAAGGGAGGTGTGAACCTCCTAGGGGAAGGCACTCTGTTGACTTTCATTACTTGGCTGGCCTGGGAGGAGAGCTGGCCAGGTAAAGGCAGGTGGCATCTCTAACAAGAAATTTACAGTTCTGCCTGCAATGTTGCTGACCCTACTTGACCATCCCCTCAGCTGCAGTGGTCACTTTGGAAGTTGGGCTGAGTGAAGGGCTTTTCAGCTTAGAGCCAATAAGATCTGTGGCTCTGACCTGGGCATCCTTCGACTCCAGGGCAGGTCCATTTCCAGTGATCCAACTCTTGGCAGAGCTGCCAGGGCTCTTCACAAGCTGACTTCTGCTGAAGCCCAGGCTTACCACATGGAAAGCCACTGCAGTGGACTGGCCTGTTGGGTCTCCTTGAGGGCAGATCACTGTACAGATCAGCCATTAATAGGCCTGCCACCCATTGCTTCTGATGCCGAGCTTTCTTTTCCTCCTGGTTTGTGTTAAAGCAGACCAGAGGATGCAAGTCAAGGGAGTGCCCGTGTCCCATCTCTAATCTTCAGTGGCCTGAACTACAAGTCTATAGTCACAGGCATGTTCTGTAGTAGTTTTTCTAAGGTAGACAATGCCCATGAGGAAAATTATATTCTCACTTTAAAACTTTCTTTCCCTTTGGTCTGAAAGGGAGGTTTTTTCTACTTACTGTATACTTGGCTGATGGCGAAGTGAATCTAGCTATGAGATTATTATTTGAGTTCTTATTTTGGCTATGCTATTGCAGAAAAATGTTAGCCATCTCTTTTATAAGGTCTAAAGATTAAATTGTGCATCCTACAGATTCCTTCATAATAGAATTAGTTTCCTACCTTGAAGAGAATAGAGAAATGAAAGAACAAGTTGGGCTTAGCATAGAGAAATGAGGGAGCAAGTCCTAGATCGCTTGCTGACAATAGCAATATCACATGAATACTTAGCAAACTGTTTCAACCATTAGATAACAACTTAAGAAAACATTTACCAGAAGGTCCAATGCCTTCTATAAATTTTAAGAATCATGTATTTGAAAACACCTCTTAAATATCTAACATGGTGTAGTTTGTTTAACCAGTAAACTTAAGCACAACCATCTAAAATGTTTTTAGTTTCTTTCTACCAACAAGTCTAAAACATATGATACACAGATTCAGGTCCCACAAATTAAAATGTATCTTTGATTGATTTCAGCAGCTTAAATTTATGGACAATCTTATCTATAAGCCATTTAAAATAAAACTCTTAATAAAATTTCCCCATGTGGACATACAATATGTACACACATATAACATAGCATAATAGACCAATATAGCAATTTTAATAATAGCTTTTAAAATCTTTAACTCTTTTTGTAGATTGCCAATTGATTTGAATTGCTTTTTCTTTTTAGTAACCTCAGTTAACCATACTTTCTCTCAGTTGGTACTGTTAATACATTATTGGCTTCATCTGTTTACAGAGCCATCCCAAAGTACTGAATACAATAAAAGTGGCTGGAAAAAGTCCATAGGAACCTATAGGAGGACAGCTAAACACAGAACCAACAACGCTTTAGTTTTATGAGCAGCACATCATATATAACTGTGGATGACAAAAGACTTTAAGTCGCCATTTTTAAAATTATAAACTCATCAACCAACAAGAGGCACTTGCTTACTTCACAGTATTTTTGAAAGCACCTGTAAGATTTTACAAGTATTTAACCCTTTAAGCCTCTGGGGCTTTCTCATTAAGATAACTATCATGTCTAGTAACACAAGATCATTAGACTTTTTAATTCTCAAACATTTGTATTAATAGCATTTTCCATTATAGAAACTTAAAGTCTGGTACCACATCACATCTTGACAGTACTTCTAATATACTCCAAATAGACTGATTAGTTGGTGTCTCTATAAGATGAGAGACATAGGTCCTTCGATTTTTTCAGTTGGGCCCAAACTGGAAAAACCAAAGTCCAGGATTTACTGGAAATTTTAGAGACCAGATTGTTTGAAACTTTGATTTTTTGAATGTCTGTCAAGAATGCCAAGAAGGCTCAAAATCCAAAATATCTGGTTGAAATAAGATTTCTTAAAATCATGACATAACATAGACCAAATTTGATCATTGTTACAAGGTGATTATTCAAATTTTTGAAAAAAGCACATATTTAAATAACCCATAGCTCTTAATAAAAATTCAGCTGTTTTTGAACAATTAGAATTTAACAGACATCAAGAGAACATAATAGATTACTTTAACACATTGCTTTAACAGAGCATCAGAGTTTAATTCTATGTCAAAGAGAAATTGAGCTTCCTGTGATCTTTTGCTGTGAGGTTTCCTTCCTTTACCTTCTTTCATATTGGTGACCATGATTCTGTGTTTCTGTGTGTAAGACATCTTTAAGCATCTTTTGCAGGGCAGGACGAGTGGCAACAAATTCTTTCAGTTTCTGTTTGCTATGAAAAGTCTTAATTTCACCTTCATTCACAAATGAGAGCTTTGCAGGATATAGTATTCTGGGCTGGCAGTTTTTCTCTCTTAGTACCTGGGCTATGTCTCGCCATTCCCTTCTAGCTTGTAGGGTTTCTGATGAGAAGTCTGCTGTGAGTCTAATTGGAGATCCTCTAAGAGTGATCTGACGTTTCTCTCTTGCACCTTTTAGGATCTTTTCTTTATGTTTCACTGTGGTGAATTTGATTACAACATGTCGTGGTGAGGATCTCTTTTGGTCATGTTTATTAGGGGTTCTATAAGCTTCCTGTACTAAGATGCCTCTGTCCTTCTCCAAACCTGGGAAATTTTCTGCTAGTATCTCACTGAAAATGCCTTCCAATCCTTTCTCCCTCTCCATGCCTTCAGGAACTCCTAGAACCCGAATGTTGGGTTTTTTAATAGTATCCTGTAGATTCCCGACAATATTTTTTAGATTTCTAATTTCTTCTTCTTTTCTTTGGTTTGCCTGTTTCCTTTCCTGCTCTCTGTCTTCTAAGTCTGATATTCTCTCTTCTGCTTCGCCCATTCTGTTTTTAAGGCTCTCTAATGTGTTTGTCATTTGCTCTATTGAACTCTTCATTTCATTATGATTTCTAGTCACTATCAGAGTTTCTTGTTCCACTAGTTGTTTCATTTCATTTTGATTCCTCCTTAATATTTTACTTTCACGAGAGAGATTTTCTATCTTGTCCATGAAGGATTTCTGTAGTTCAAGAATTTGTTTTTGAGAACTTCTTAATGTTCTTATCAATTTTTTGAGATCCGCTTCTTGCATTTCTTCGATCTCATCATCTTCATAATCTTGAATTGGGGTGTCTTTTTCATTTGGGGGCGTCATAGTGTCTTCCTTGTTCTTGTTACCTCGGTTTTTGCGTTTGTTGTTTGGCATGTTGGAGATATTTGGTTTCTTCACTGTGGTGTTTTTTCTTGTTACACTATGGCTCTATATTAAGTGGACTGTCTGCTTTCAGTGGAGCCTTAGAGGCTTGAGATGAGTGTGGACTGAGAGCTGTGTTTGGTTCCTCAGGGTTGAGGGTGTGTCAAGGATGACACTCCCAGGTTAGGTGTGGTAAATCTCTCTTTCTTTTGTTGATTTAAAAGGGAAGTAATTCCGCACAGCTGAACGTAATTGCAGGTAGTTAGCAGGCAAATGATATACCCACAGGAGCCAGAGATCGGAAGCTCTTTCCCAAGGACCACACAGGGAATCTCTGCTGCCCTCAGTGTGGGCTCCAATTTTCCTGCAGTCTCCCACTGGGTTGCCAAGTTAGATGCTAATCTCCTGTTATTTCACCCCTCCCGCCAGAGTCAGGTTTTTCTGCTAGGCTCAGGGCTGGTGCAGACCTGAGGTCGCCCTGCTTATGACGTATGTCCAAAATGGCGCCTGCTCTGTCTTGCTCGCCTTTGAGAGGTGAGCGGAGAGAGAGAAACTTGTGTCCGTATCAGTCACTTTTTAAATTTTTTTTCTCTCTCTTCTAGTTAGCCTGGTGAACTTTTCCCCACGGAGTTTCAAGCCTCGTTCCCTCTAGCCTCCTCTTTCTGCTTGCCTGCTGGTATCTCGGGCTATGGAGGTTCGGCTCACCTCGCGTTCCAGCGCTGGTGCGTTGAGTCTGCCGCTGGTGTCCCGAACTTGGGCTCCCACGCTCTCCACGCAGGTCCACTGTGAATCACTAGTTCCGGAAGAGTTTCCTCTGCTGTTTCATCCCCTACTCTTCCTTGACCATGCAGTATCTCCACTTATATTAAACTTTCTCTCCCCCGGACTAAGTGTGCTTCCTGCCTATTCCGCCATCTTGCCGCCTCTTCTGTTTAAGTTTTTGTTTTATGTTTTTGAGTTGTAGAGAGACAGAGAAATGTTTTATCCACTGGTTCACTCCTCAAATGCCCACAACAGCCAAGGCTTGGCCAGGCCAAAGCCAAGAGCCAAAAATTCAGGCCAGGTCTCCCACATGTGTGGCTGGAACCCAATTGCTTAAGACATAACCTGGTGCCTCTCAGGCTGTGTATTAGTATGAAGTTGGAGTCAGGAGCCAGAGCCATCTACAAGCATAGGAGAGAGGACTCAGAACAAAAGAAACTTATTCACATCTTGGTTTTAGAATTCCTACCTCCAGAATTCTGAGAAAATAAACTTATTTTATTTGAGCCACCCAGCCTACGGTATTTTTTAAATATTTATTTTATTTCTTTGAAAGGCAGAGTTACAGAGAGAGAGAGGAAGAAATAGAGAGAGCTCCTCCATTTGCTGTTTCACCCCTCAAATGGCCACAATGGCCAGAACAGGACCAGCCAAAGCCAGGAGCCAGGAGCTTCACCTGAATCTCCCACATGGATGCAAGAGGCCAAGGAGTTGGTCCTTCCTCAGCTGCATTCCCAGGTACATTAGCAGGGAGCTATCTTGAAAGTGGAACAGTCAGGGCCAGTGCTGTGGTGTAGCATGTAAAGCTGCTGCCTGCAGTGCTGGCATCCCACATGGACTCTGGTTTGAGTCCCGACTGCTCCACTTCCGATTCAACTCTCTGCTATGGCCTGGGAAAGCAGTAGAAGATGACCCAAGTTCTTGGGCCCCTGCACTGTGTGGGAGACTGGGAAGAAGCTCCTGGCTCCTGGCTTCGGATCAGCCCAGTTCCAGCTGTTGCCGTCACTTTGGGAGTGAACCAGTGGATGGAAGACCTCTCTCTCTCTCTCTCTCTCTCTCTCTCTCTGCCTCTCCTTCTTTCTCTGTGTAACTCTGACTTTCAAATAAATAAATAAATCTTCATAAAAATTGTGTGTAGATTTTACAAAATTATACCAAATTAAATTTATCTTTTAATTATATTTTTCCACAGACATTTTGAAGTATCCCCATATATATGTGTGTGTGTGTATATAGTTAAAATAATTTGTCTAGTCTGCATTGTTGACATCAAAAATACACACACACATAAATTACCCCAAAAAGGGTGAATTCCCTTGAAAATGATGAAAAACTTACTTACATCAGCATCTAAATTTTATAAGTATTCAGGTACATTGTAAAAAAGTGTGGATTTATAAAGCTAATGGAAAGCAAAGATCATTCCTCATGGGTAACAGAATATGTAATAATACCATGTTCCTACCAAGAAATTTCTGTTCTCTAGCCAACAGCATTGTAAGTAGTGCTGACAACCCATTCATACAATTGCCTCAAACCCAACAACCTTAATGAGAAATTTCTATCTATGTTTTGATCTTCCCACAGCATGATGGCTGCCTCTTTCAGAGTAATGAACCAATCATTTGCTCCTATATGCTGATAACAGCATGCTGTCAGCCTCCACATTGTGGGATCTGTCTATTGTATTGACATACTTGATCATGGGTCCTCACCTGCTTATCATTGCCTTAAATGAGATCTATTCTTTGCTCATACAGTGTACATACATAGCACCTTTTGTTAATATTATCTAGCATTTCCTATTGGGACACATGAAATTTAATTTTTGAATAAAGGTGGCTCTGGAAAATTTTAAGCAAACATATTTCTCCTTTCAAGACTATCATTCTACAGTACAGTTTCAGTTGACATTGTTATGTTGATAATATATGAGTTTATTTTTTCTCTCAAAAAGCAAGGTAAAAATTGATTGAGTGCCTCAGTGTCGTTTGGAAAGTAAGATTGTGAGCATCTATCCATCATTTGAATGGTGCTTGATAATTGTTACTCTCACATAAGTTGTGTTTATTCCACAGTTACTGGGATATTTGATTCATACATTTGGTGATGGCAGGAAATGTCACTGCACCATCAGTTCGAAAACATGTTGGTACATCTTTTAAAAGCTTACAATAGTAACATCTGTGAATAGCACCACATTAAGGCACTTCACATATAACAACGATGGTTTAAGAGCCAACAGGTAGGCATTATTACCCCTATTTTACAGGCAATTTACTGAGAAACTCATGAAGTTTAGACTATCAGTCTAAACCATATGTCTCAAGTAAAATAAAAGTCATGTTTGTAATGCCAAATTCTACTCTTTTTTACTATGCTAGGAACACATAATTCTCTTTAAAATAATTATGAATGAATTCTAATTGAGATCCACACATGAAAGTTTACTATTTTAAGACTGATGTTATTCAATAAAAAACAGGTATTTTAAGATAGTTACTTAGGGTTAAGAGTCACTGCTTAAGACACTTAGCGTCCTATGCTGGAGTGCTGCACTAAATGCCCAGTTCCAGCTCCTGACTCCCACTACCTGCTATAGGCCCTAAGAGAAGATGATGGCTCTGGTAGGTGTGTCCCTGCTACCATGTAAGAGACTTGGACTAAGTTTCCAGCTTCCAGCTTCAGCTCCAGCTATGGAAGACATTTGAGGAATGAACCTGTCTGTCAAATAAACATTTGAAAATAAGGAGAAGAGCCAAGATGACTAAATTGTGAAAAGAGGCACCGACCTCAGCCACAGAAAGACAACAGAAAAACAAAGGAAGGATCACGTTCCCAGGAGACTGACAGAAAATTTCAGTGGAGAAGCAACAGAACAGGACAGAGATTCCATGGGCCAGATAGGAGAGAGGCCAGACACTGCCACAGCTGGGTGTGCAGACAGCCACGCCCTGTATCTACACAGCCAGCTGCCAGCTGGGAAACACCATCCTCCCAAGTCTCAGTAGTAAGGAGCTGCCACAGGCTCCACGATCAGCCGGGTTAACCGAGGGAGAATTCCACAGTCCCTCGCTGACTTCAGCTGCAGCCTGGCTAGCTGACTGGGATCTGAGCAACGACTCTGAAAAGGGAAGCCACATTGCTTCCCTTCCCTCCCCCACCCACCGGAGCACCAGACTCAATTGGCTATATAGAGTTGTGCGCTGATCACTGTTGGGCAGCTATCAAGTGACTAGAGCCAGAACTAGGGCGATTCATGGGCAGAAAATAGACAGACCCCTGCATCCTGCAACTGTGAGTGTTTTGGCCATATGCCCTGCAGCTGTACTCACTCTCCGTGATCCGTGGATGACTCCCTTCAACATCCTGGGGCTAGCACCAGTAGCAGCCCATAAAAAAACAGAACCTGACCTAAGGAAGTTCTTTCTGCACCTCCTAGCTCATGGTGCTGGGAGTCCCAGGCACGAACCCCAGCATCACACTTGCATGCCATATGAGAACTTGGAGCACTTCTACCTGTACCTCGCAGAACCAGGACTGACTGGTGATTTTGGTATTACAATTTTTAGAGTGATTTTTTACTCAATTGTGTTCTCTAGACTACTCTATCTCGTCTCCCTGCTGCAAGCAGATGGCTACTACCATCCCCAACATCTGACTCCCATCCTAGGCAACAATGCCTTTGTGTCTGGCGGCACCAAGGCTGTAACAACCAGTAGTAATTTCCACAATCCCACTGGAATCTACCTGGAGGGACCTAGGGAATAATCAGTTTGCATTCCACCTCTCCAGACCCATAATTCCCAGTACAAAGTCTCCTTGTAGTCACTCTGCCACACTGGAGAAGCATTTGCTTCACAGCTCCATGTCCTGGGACTAGAGCTTTTGCTGTTGTAAGCCCCAGCAACAGTTGCACTCTCCCAGCAGGATAAGGAAGGGCCTATCCACCTCACATAGACCTAGAATCACAACTATTGCTGCTACAGCCCCAGCATCACTCAGGCTTGCCAGAGAGACAACGGGACAGCCTCCTCTGTGTCCCTCAGCGCCAAGAATGAGACCCTGGCTGTTACGATCCATGGTAAGGATGAAACTAAACTCTCTGGGGACTGAAGAGGCACACCCTAAACATCCCACATTCATCTGAGTCACACTTTTACCCCTACAAACGGCTACAGACTAGTCCACAGTGTCACTGATAGACATAGCTGACATTGATTAAAGCAAAAGAAATCACTCAGAGTTTACATTTCTGGGCTCACCTAGGACCAAAGCAAAAGCAATAAGCCAGGTGATATCATGTATGCCATCTAAACCATAAACTCCTTTACAATAAAACCTATTTCACAAAGAAGAGGGTATTACACGAGATGCGTACATGTCAATGGAGGGATACAGGAAACATGAGAAGCAAGGTAGCATGACACCTCCAAAAGACCAAAACTCCAGAAATAGATCGTGATCTCATCGACATTTATGAAATGCCAGAAATGGAACTCAAAATAATGATTGTAAGAAAACTTGATAGGGGCCGGTGCTGTGGCACAGAGGCTTAACACCCTGGCCTGAAGTGCTGGCACTCCATATGGGTGCCAGTTCTAGTCCCGGCTGCTCTTCTTCTAACCCAGCTCTCTGCTGTGGCCTGGGAAAGCAGTAGAAGATGGCCCAAGTCCTTGGGCCCCTGTACCCACATGGGAGACCCAAAAGAAGCTCCTGGCTCCTGGCTTTGTATGGACGCAGCTCCGGCCGTTGCGGCCAACTGGGGAGTGAACCATTGGACAGAAGACCTCTCTCTCTGCCTTTCCTCTCTCTGTGTAACTCTGACTTTCAAATAAATAAATAAATCTTTAAAAAAAAAACAATGTGTGGTGAAAGAGAATACAGATAGAAAGCTTACAGAAATGAAGAAAACAATAGGTAACAAAAATGAAAACTTCACTAAGGGAATAGAAATCATTCAGAATAGCCCAATAGATATTTTGAAGATGAAAATTTCAATGAAATAGCAAATACAATTGAAAGCTTTGAGAGCAGAATAGACCAAGTAGGGGCAGGAATTTCTTTTTCCTTTTTTTAAGATTTACCTTTATTTATTTGAAAGACAGAGTCACAGAGAAAGGTAGAGACAGAGAGAGAGAGAGAGAGGTCTTCCATCCACTGGTTCATTCCCCAAATGGCTGCAATGGCCACAGCTAAGCCAATCCGAAGTCAGGAGCCAGGAGCTTCTTCTGGGTCTCCCACGTGGGTGCAGGGGCCCAAGGACTTAGACTCTCCTCCACTGCCTTCCCAGGCCATAGCAGAAAGCTGGATCGAAAGTGGAATAGCCAGGACTAGAACCAGTGCCCATATGGGATGCCGGCATTTCAGGCCAGGGCTTTAACCTGCTGTGCCACAGAGCTAGCCCCTGGAATTTCTTTCTTTTTTTTTTTTTTAAGATTCATTTTATTTTTTTGAAAGTCAGTTAGAAAGAGAGAAAAGCAAAGGCAGAGAGAGAGAGAGAGAGTCTTCCATCTGCTGGTTCACTCTCCAAATGCCCACATGACCAGGGCTGGGCCAGGCTGAAGCCAGGAGCCAGGAGTTTCATCTAGGTCTCCCACATGGATGCAGGGGCCAAAGCACTTGGGTTGTCCTCTACTACTTTTCCAGGTGCATTAGCAGGGAGTTGGACTGGAAGTAGAGCATCAGGACTCAAACCACACCCATGTGAGATTACCAGATATCAGTGTTGTAGGCAGCAGCTTTATCTGCTACAGTACAGTGTCAGCCTCAGAATTTCTGATCTCGATGAAAAGAATTTTGAAATAACCAACTCAGAGAAAAATAAAGAGAGAGAATTTAAAAGAATAAAGAAAGCCTATACAAAAAATGGGATATCATTAAGCCACCAAATATTCATGTGTAGGGCTTCCTGAAGGAGTAGGGAAGGGAAGAGGCATTAAGAAGCTGCTCAGTGAAATAATAGCTGAAAACTTTCCAAGTCTTGAAAGAGACAGACGTCCACATACAAGAAGCTCAAAGGACCCCAAGCAGAGCCAACCAAAAAAGACCTCCTCTGAGTCATACTGAAGTCAAATTTTTCAAAAGTTAAGCACAAGGAGAGAATCCTAAAGACAGTAAGAAACAAACATCAAGCTACATAAAGGAAATCCAATTAGACTAACAGCAGACTTCTCAGCAGAAACCCTACAGAACAGAAGAGTAGGGGTGATATAATTCAAGTCTTAAAAGAAAGTAAGGGGCGGGTGCTGTGGTATAGCATGTAAAGCTGCAACCTGCAGTGCCAGCATCCCCTGTGTTCACCAGTTCGAGTCCGGGCTGTTCCATTTCCAATCCAGCTCTCTGCTATGGCCTGGGATAGCAGTGGAAGATGGTCCAAGTCCTTGGGCCCCTGCACCTGCGTGGGAGATCGGGAAGAAGCTCCTGGCTCCTGGCTTTGGATCAGTTCAGCTCCAGCCGTTGCAGCCATTTGGGGAGTGAACCAGCAGATAGAATGTATCTCGCTCGCTCGCTCGCTCTCTCTCTCTCTCTGCCTCTGCTTCTCTGCCTTTCAAATAAATGAATAAATCTTTAGAAAAGAAAGAAAGTCCTAACAAAGACTATTTTATCCAGTGATGTTATCCTTTAGAAGTGAAGAAGAATAAGATATTTCCCAGCTAAGCAAACACTAAGAGAATTTACCACCACAAGATCAGTCATACAAGAAATTCTGAACTGAGTCTTACTTTAGAAATAAAAATTATTAAAACATAGTACACTATCAGATTCATCAACAGAAAAAGTATGATCAATAACCAACCTACAAAATGACAGTTGTTAGTTCTTATCTATGAATATTAATCTTGAATGAAAATGGATTAAATTCACCAACCAAAAGATTTAGATTGGCTGAATGGATAAAAAGAAAGAAAGATCTATTATATACTACCTACAAGAAACTCAGTTCTAGCCGGCGCCGCGGCTCACTAGGCTAATCCTCCGCCTTGCGGCGCCGGCACACCGGGTTCTAGTCCCAGTCGGGGCACCGATCCTGTCCCGGTTGCCCCTCTTCCAGGACAGCTCTCTGCTGTGGCCAGGGAGTGCAGTGGAGGATGGCCCGAGTCTTTGGGCCCTGCACCCCATGGGAGACCAGGAGAAGCACCTGGCTCCTGCCATCAGATCAGCGCGGTGCGCCGGCCGCAGCGCGCCAACCGCGGCGGCCATTGGAGGGCGAACCAACGGCAAAAAGGAAGACCTTTCTCTCTGTCTCTCTCTCTCTCACTGTCCACTCTGCCTGTCAAAAAAAAAAAAAAAAAGAAAGAAACTCAGTTCACAAATAAAAATACACATAGACTGACAATGAAGAGCTGGACAAAGATATACCAAACAAATAGAACCAAAAATGAACGAAGTAGATTTACTCACATCATGTAAAAGAGACTTTGCATTGAAAACTGTAAAAACAAAGAAGGATGTTTTATACTGATAAGAGGATTGATTAAGCAAGAAGATACAGCATAATTCATATATATATATTTTATATATGTAATGTATATATAAATTATATGTATATATACATTTTATATATTATATATATATAAATATATCCACTGAACACAAGTCCACTCAGATATATAGAGCAAATAGCATTAGACCTAAAGAGAATCATGATTCCAATACAACAACAGTGAGTAACTTCAACACCCCACTGTCATCAATGGACAGATCATCCGGACAGAATATCACAGATACATCAGAATTTAACAGTACTATTCATTAAATGACCTTAAAGACATTTACAGAATATTTCACCAAACAGCTACACAATACATTATTTCCAGTAGCACATGGAACATTCTCTTGGGTAGACCATATGTTAGGCCACAGATAATGTCTCAGGAAATTAAAAAAAAAGATTAAAATCATATCGTATATGTTCTCAAACCACAAAGCTTTGAATAAAACCTGAGATCAACAACAATGGGAAATTTACAAATACATGGAAATTAAACAACATGCTACTAAATAATCAATGGGTCACTGAAGAAAGTAAAAAGAAAATCAAATGCTTTCTTGAAATAAAAGAAAATAAAAACACAGCATATCAAAAACCTCTGGAATACAGCAAAACTGGGTATTAATCACTATTAATAGGGAATTTTAATAGCATTAACTGCTTACACTAAAAAAAAGAACAGTCTCAAATGATCTAATGGTACATCTCAAATAGGAAAGCAAGAATAATCCAGCACCAAAATTGTCAGAAGGCAATCAAGAAAACACAGAAAAATCTAAACAGACCCATAACAAGCAATGAGATTGAAGCAGTATTTTAAAAATCTCCTGTCAGGGACAAGTCCAGGACCTGATGTCTTTACTTTGAATTCTACAAAACATTTAAAGCAGAACAAACTCATATTTTTCAAACTATTCCAAAATACTGAAAATAATAGAACCCTGCAAACTCTTTTTATGAAGGTAGCATCACTCTGATACCAAAACCCAATAAAGACACAGCATGAAAACCAAACTGCACATCTATTTCCTTGATGAATATAGATGCAAAAATTCTCAACAAAATACTAGCAAATCCAATCCAATACCACAAAAAAAAATCATACATCACAATCAAGTTGAGTTATCTCAGAGAAACAAGTGTGATTTAACATCAGAAATCAATAAACATCATAAATCACATCAACAGAATGATTAATAAAAGCCATATGGGTATCTCAATAGATATAGAGAAACATCTGATAAGATGCAACACTGCTTCATGATAAAAAGAAAAAAATAAACCTCCACAAATTAGATGTAGAAGGGACACATCTCAAAATTATAAAGATTATATATGACAAACCAACAGCCAATATTATATTGAATGGGAAAAACCTGAAAGCATTTCCTTTCAGATCTGGAACAACACAAGGCTATGCACTTTTACCAGTCTTAATTAATATAATATTGGAAGTATTAGCAAGAGAAGAAAAGGAAATAACAGCATCAAAATTGTGAAGGAGGAAGTCAAAATATCCTTTGCAGATGACATGATATTGTACATGGGAAAACCTAAACGCTCCACCACGAAGCTGTTAAAATTGATAAAAGCAATTTAATAAAGTTGCATATTACCAAAAAAGCCATACAAAATAGTAGCTTTTTCCATACATTAATTATGAACTGGCTCAATCAGAAATCTCATTTCCAGTGGCCATAAAAAAATTTGGAATAAATTTAATCAGAGAAGTGAAAAATCTAAACAATGAAAATTATAAAACACTGATTAAAGAAATCATCAAGGACACAAAGACATGAAACAATATTCCTTGCTCATGGATTGGAAGAATCAATATCATTAAAATGTCTATACTACTTAAAGCAATCTACAGATTTAATACAATTCCTATCAAAATACAAGTGACATTCTCTACAGAATTAGAAAAAAACAATCCTAAAATTCAAATAGAATTAAAAAATATCCAGAATAGCTGAAGCAATCCTGAGTTTAAAAAAAAATCAAGCTGAAGGCATCACAATATCTGTCTTCAATGAGTGCTATAAAGCTATAGTAACTAAAGCAGTGTGATACTGGCATAAATCAAGGGGAAAGAATAGACAGCCCAGAAATTAAAGCATGTGCATATAGCCAACTGATTTTTGACAAAAATGCTCAGACAATACATTGGAGAAAATGTAATCCTTTCAAAAAATGATGCTGGCAAAACTAAATGTATATATGTATAAGAATGAAATTAAATCCTTACATCTTATCATATACAAAAATCAACTCAAGATCGATCAAAGACCTAAGTTTGAGCTCTTAGATGATGAAACAAAATAGGTGGAGGTACTTCATGACATTTGTATAGGTAACGACTTCTTGGATAAGACCCACAAAGGATAGACAACAAAAGCAAAAGTGGAGAAATGGGATTACATCAAGCTCAGAAACTTCTGCACGTCAAAAGTAATAATCAATAGTGTGAAGAGACAACTGACAGAATGGCAAAAATATTTGCAACCTACGTATCTGAAAAGGGATGAATATTCAGAAAATATCAACTCAAAAAAATCAATAAAAAACAACCAAACCAATGGCCAAACAACTTCAACAGACAGTTCTCAAAAGCAGAAATACAAATGGCCAAAAAATTTATGATATTGCTCAAAATCACTAGTCATTAGGGAAACGCAAATCAAAACCACAGTGAAATATCACCCCACCCTTGTCTGCTGGCTAACATCCAAAAAAAAAAAAAAAAGAGAATAACAAACGCTGTTGAGGATGTAGAGAGAGGGGAACTCTTAGACACCATTGAGGGGAATGTTAAATTACTGCAGCCACTATGGAAAATAGTCTGGAGATTTCTTAAAATACTGGAAATATACTTGCCATATGATCCAGCAATCCCACTTCTGGTTATATACCTAAAAACCATGAACACGTTGTATCAGAGCAATGCATGTAACACAATATTTTTAGCATCAATGTTCATAATAACTAAAGAATGGAATCAATCAAGATGTCCGTCATCAGATGAATAGATAAAGAAATCTGGTTTATGCACACATTGGAATATTTTAGAGCTATAAAAAGAATGAAATTCTACCATTTGCTTCGTGATGAGTGAAAAAGGTGATACACAGAAAGACAAATACCACATTCTCCCTTATACGTGGCACTAAAATTAAAAACAAAACAATCAAAAAAACAAAAAAGCAATGCCTATGTGTATCAGTATTGCAGCAAATACAATCTTATCAAACTTTGTTTTACATCTTTGTCAAAGAAATTGTCAAGAATGAGAATTGGCTGGCACCATAGCTCACTAGGCTAATCCTCCGCCTGCGGTGCCGGCACCCCAGGTTCTAGTCCCGGTTGGGGTGCCGGTTCTGTCCCGGTTGCTCCTCTTTCAGTCCAGCTCTCTGCTGTGTCCCAGAAAGGCAGTGGAGGATGGCCCAAGTGCTTGGACCCTGCACCTGTATGGGAGACCAGGAGGAAGTACCTGGCTCCTGGCTTCAGATCGGTGCAGCGCCGGCCATAGCGGCCATTTGGGGGGTGAAGCAACGAAGGGAAGACCTTTCTGTCTCTCTCTCTCTCTCTCTCTGTCTAACTCTGCCTGTCCAAAAAAAAAAAAATGAGAATCATTTGTGATTATATTTAAATTTACTTTATATGAGTGAAATTGACATCTTTTCATTTGATTATTGCTTATAGTCCTTGCCTATATATCTGATGAACTATGGTCTTTTCACTTGTTGAATTTGTTATTTAACAGAGCATTAAGCCTCTGATTATAATGTAAATGTAAAATATGTTATCTGAAACCATAAAAATGAAGAAAGGAAGGAAGGGAGGAGGGAAGAAAGGGAGGGAGGGAGGGAAGAAAGAAAAAGAAAAGAAGGAAGGAAGGAAGGAAAGAAGGAAGGAAGGAAGGAAGGAAGGAAGGAAGGAAGGAAGGAAGGAAGGAAGGAAGGAAGGAAGAAGGAAAGTATTGTATTCTTAGAATTGTATCAATGAGGGGCTGGCGCCATGGTTCACTTGGTTAATCCTCCACCTGTGGCGCCAGCATCCCATATGGGCACCAGGTTCTAGTCCCAGTTGCTCCTCTTCCAGTCCAGCTCTCTGCTGTGGCCCAGAAAGGCAGTGGAGGATGGCCCAAGTGCTTGGGCCCCTGCATCCGCATGGGAGACCAGGAGAAAGCACCTGGCTCCTGGCTTCAGATCGGTGCAGGGTGCTGCCCGTAGTGGCCATTTGGGGAGTGAACCAATGGAAGGAAGACCTTTCTCTCTGTCTCTCTCTCTCTCTCACTGTCCTATCTATAAAAAAAATTTTTTAAAAGAATCATATCTATGAACTACATTAAATATATTGTTTATATTAAAATTAAAATAAAAAGTAGTCACTAAAATTCATAGAGACTTGGCAAAAATACATTCAAATGGATAATGTACATTTAACTGAGTGTACAGCATTGGAAAATGAAAAATATAAATACAAAGAAATACCAGCACACATCAGTAAATTGCTAAAAATAAAACAACTGAAAATAACAAGGGTTGGTAAGTTCGTAGGGGAATAAAAATAAGAATTTTTTTGAGAACAGAAGTTAGATGCAGAACACAGAATGAGTATTTGCCAAAAGTCACTATTCAGAAAAGTTGTGCTAGGACTGAATGCATTAATATTAGGCAAAGGTTTCTCAATAGAGTTTCACATACAACAGTTCCACCTATTTTTAGGATATGTTAATTTTATCTGTTTATTTTTCTCCATGACAGTTTTATATAACTGTGAAATAATCAACTTGACTTTTAATGTTTTTCTCCTGTATTTCATGAGCTGTCACTAGTAATACTGTTGTGGCACATGCAAAAGTGTGCAATGATGACCGACAACAGCAGTTCTCCCATAACAATATCCTCATTGATTTGAGTTGACCAACCAGGGCTAAAAAATCTGTATATGTGATTGGAAACAAGATGGAAAAGTGTTTGCTGATCAGATTGCAAGTTGTAAAGATGCATTGGGAGGTATGGAAAATTGGGAGCCTTCCCTGCTCCCTCAATGAGGAGGATGCTGATCACACAACATTTCTATGTCTCCTAACACTCGTTTGATCATATGAATTGCCGATGCACTGGACCACTGATTTATACTAGGATTTTGACCACTTTCACCAAAAGAAGAAAATTCTCCAGAAGCCTCAGGAATTCCCACAAATCCCCATTGAGCAACAGTCCTTACTCTACAATCTGCTCTGGCTGTTGCCTCTAGCATTCCAATCAAACTATTTTTACCCTCCAAACTGACAAATAGAAGGGCTATACTTCTGTCCTCAATTTCACTCCCCTGCAGCCCTGGGCATAAGTGCTTCCTTTCCTCCGAAATGAAAGAAGTTCCCCATTTGACTTCCAAATCACCACATTCTCTTACCTGTCTCCTTATTTCACTACCTGCACCCTCTCAGTCTTTTCTGATCCTCTTCTTCTGACCTCGAATTGCTGAAATTACTCAAATTTGTGTACTCTTCTATTTTTGTCCACTAAGTCTAGTTGATCCTTTCTGTTGCCCCAGATTTAAATGTCTTCTGAATTCTTACAGTTTCTTGACTTACATATCTGAATTTCAGATTTACAAGTCCAATTGCAAGATTGATAGGTATTCTTGAATATCTAATAGCATCTTGAGCATAAATTGTATATGAAATGACTTCACTTTTCTATTTGAACACGTCTACCTGTTCCTTCTCCAGAATTCTCTATCTTAATAAATGTTGTCACTATCTACCAAGTTGTCCCAAATAGAAATCTGTTGCAGTTGATTTCTCAACAATGTTGCAGTGGATTCGTTTCTGAGAGAAGGAGCGTGGTGGGGGAAAGAGGCGCAGAGTCAACACACAGACCCTGGGAGTCGGGTGAAAGCGAGCTTGAGGCAAGCAGCCCGCAAACTTGTTTATTTCAGTTGGTACAACATCTTATATAGCCAAGACCAGCCAATCCGGTCAAGGGGTGGTCTATGCCCCAACCAATCACACCTGTTGCCAGGCAGGCTCCATTGCCAGGTGGGATTCAAAGCTATCCAATCACAGCCTGTTGCCAGGCAGGCTCCATTTGCCATGTGGGTTTCAAATCCATCCAATCACAGCCTGTTGCCAGGCAGGCTCCGTTGCCAGGTGGGTTTCAAAGCCATTCCTGAGTAACTGACACTCACTTGCCAGCAGCCACCTTGGCATGGCCTTCTCATTCCACCACAGAAATCCAAGACTCGAATCTGGGCAAGATGGCGGAATAGGCAGGAAGCACACTTAGTCCGGGGGGAGAGAAAGTTTAATATAAGTGGAGATACTGCAGGGTCAAGGAAGAGTAGGGGATGAAACAGCAGAGGAAACTCTTCCGGAACTAGTGATTCACAGTGGACCTGCGTGGAGAGCGTGGGAGCCCAAGTTCGGGACACCAGGGGCAGACTCAACGCACCAGCGCTGGAACGCGAGGTGAGCCGAACCTCCATAGCCCGAGATACCAGCAGGCAAGCGGAAAGAGGAGGCTAGAGGGAATGAGGCTTGAAACTCCGTGGGGAAAAGTTCACCAGGCTAACTAGAAGAGAGAGAGAAAAAATAAAAAAAGTGACTGATACGGACACAAGTTTCTCTCTCTCCGCTCACCTCTCAAAGGCGAGCAAGACAGAGCAGGCGCCATTTTGGACATACGTCATAAGCAGGGCGACCTCAGGTCTGCACCGGCCCTGAGCCTAGCAGAAAAACCTGACTCTGTGGGGAGGGGTGAAATAACAGGAGATTAGCATCTAACTTGGCAACCCAGTGGGAGACTGCAGGAGAATTGGAGCCCACACTGAGGGCAGCAGAGATTCCCTGTGTGGTCCTTGGGAAAGAGCTTCCGATCTCTGGCTCCTGTGGGTATATCATTTGCCTGCTAACTACCTCCAATTACCTTCAGCTGTGCGGAATTACTTCCCCTTTAAATCAAAAAAAGAAAGAGAGATTTACCACACCTAACCTGGGAGTGTCATCCTTGACACACCCTCAACCCTGATGAACCAAACACAGCTCTCAGTCCACACTCATCTCAAGCCTCTAAGGCTCCACTGAAAGCAGACAGTCCACTTAATATAGAGCCATAGTGTAACAAGAAAAAACACCACAGTGAAGAAACCAAATATCTCCAACATGCCAAACAACAAACGCAAAAACCAAGCTAACAAGAACAAGGAAGAAACTATGACGCCCCCAAATGAAAAAGACACCCCAATTCAAGATTATGAAGATGATGAGATCGAAGAAATGCAAGAAACGGATCTCAAAAAATTGATAAGAACATTAAGAAGTTCTCAAAAACAAATTCTTGAACTACAGAAATCCTTCATGGACAAGATAGAAAATCTCTCTCGTGAAAGTGAAATATTAAGGAGGAATCAAAATGAAATGAAACAACTAGTGGAACAAGAAACTCTGATAGTGACTAGAAATCATAATGAAATGAAGAGTTCAATAGATCAAATGACAAACACATTAGAGAGCCTTAAAAACAGAATGGGCGAAGCAGAAGAGAGAATATCAGACTTAGAAGACAGAGAACAGGAAAGGAAACAGGCAAACCAAAGAAAAGAAGAAGAAATTAGAAACCTAAAAAATATTGTCGGCAATCTACAGGATACTATTAAAAAACCCAACATTCGGGTTCTAGGAGTTCCTGAAGGCATGGAGAGGGAGAAAGGATTAGAAGGCATTTTCAGTGAGATACTAGCAGAAAATTTCCCAGGTTTGGAGAAGGACAGAGGCATCTTAGTACAGGAAGCTTATAGAACCCCTAATAAACATGACCAAAAGAGATCCTCACCACGACATGTTGTAATCAAACTCACCACAGTGAAACATAAAGAAAAGATCCTAAAAGGTGCAAGAGAGAAACGTCAGATCACTCTTAGAGGATCTCCAATTAGACTCACAGCAGACTTCTCATCAGAAACCCTACAAGCTAGAAGGGAATGGCGAGACATAGCCCAGGTACTGAGAGAAAAACTGCCAGCCCAGAATACTATATCCTGCAAAGCTCTCATTTGTGAATGAAGGTGAAATTAAGACTTTTCATAGCAAACAGAAACTGAAAGAATTTGTTGCCACTCATCCTGCCCTGCAAAAGATGCTTAAAGATGTCTTATACACAGAAACACAGAAACATGGTCACCAATATGAAAGAAGGTAAAGGAAGGAAACCTCACAGCAAAAGATCACAGGAAGCTCAATTTCTCTTTGACATAGAATTAAACTCTGATGCTCTGTTAAAGCAATGTGTTAAAGTAATCTATTATGTTCTCTTGATGTCTGTTAAATTCTAATTGTTCAAAAACAGCTGAATTTTTATTAAGAGCTATGGGTTATTTAAATATGTGCTTTTTTCAAAAATTTGAATAATCACCTTGTAACAATGATCAAATTTGGTCTATGTTATGTCATGATTTTAAGAAATCTTATTTCAACCAGATATTTTGGATTTTGAGCCTTCTTGGCATTCTTGACAGGCATTCAAAAAATCAAAGTTTCAAACAATCTGGTCTCTAAAATTTCCAGTAAATCCTGGACTTTGGATTTTCCAGTTTGGGCCCAACTGAAAAAATCGAAGGACCTATGTCTCTCATCTTATAGAGACACCAACTAATCAGTCTATTTGGAGTATATTAGAAGGACTGTCAAGATGTGATGTGGTACCAGACTTTAAGTTTCTATAATGGAAAATGCTATTAATACAAATGTTTGAGAATTAAAAAGTCTAATGATCTTGTGTTACTAGACATGATAGTTATCTTAATGAGAAAGCCCCAGAGGCTTAAAGGGTTAAATACTTGTAAAATCCTACAGGTGCTTTCAAAACTACTGTGAAGTAAGCAAGTGCCTCTTGTTGGTTGATGAGTTTATAATTTTAAACATGGCGACTTAAAGTCTTTTGTCATCACAGTTATATATGATCTGCTGCTCATAAAACTAAAGCGTTGTTGGTTCTGTGTTTAGCTGTCCTCCTATAGGTTCCTATGGACTTTTTCCAGCCACTTTTATTGTATTCAGTACTTTGGGATGGCTCTGTAAACAGATGAAGCCAATAATGTATTAACAGTACCAACTGAGAGAAAGTATGGTTAACTGAGGTTACTAAAAAGAAAAAGCAATTCAAATCAATTGGCAATTCACAAAAAAGAGTTAAAGATTTTAAAAGCTATTATTAAAATTGCTATATTGGTCTATTATGCTATGTTATATGTGTGTACATATTGTATGTCCACATGGGGAAATTTTATTAAGAGTTTTATTTTAAATGGCTTATAGATAAGATTGTCCATAAATTTAAGCTGCTAAAATCAATCAAAGATACATTTTAATTTGTGTGACCTGAATCTGTGTATCATATGTTTTAAACTTGTTGGTAGAGAGAAACTAAAAACATTTTATATGGTTGTGCTTAAGTTTACTGGTTAAACAAACTACACCATGTTAGATATTTAAGAGGTGTTTTCAAATACATGATTCTTAAAATTAATAGAAGGAATTGGACCTTCTGGTAAATGTTTTCTTAAGTTGTTATCTAATGGTTGAAACAGTTTGCTAAGTATTCATGTGATATTGCTATTGTCAGCAAGCGATCTAGGACTTGCTCCCTCATTTCTCTATTCTAAGCCCAACTTGTTCTTTCATTTCTCTATTCTCTTCAAGGTAGGAAACTAATTCTATTATGAAGGAATCTGTAGGATGTACAATTTAATCTTTAGACCTTATAAAGGAGATGGCTAACATTTTTCTGCAATAGCATAGCCAAAATAAGAACTCAAATAATAATCTCATAGCTAGATTCACTTCGCCATCAGCGAAGTATACAGTAAGTAGAAAAAAAAAAAAAAAACCTCCCTTTCAGACCAAAGGGAAAGAAAGTTTTAAAGTGAGAATATAATTTTCCTCATGGGCATTGTCTACCTTGGAACTACTACAGAACATGCCTGTGACTATAGACCTATAGTTCAGGCCACTGAAGATTAGAGATGGGAAACGGGCACTCCCTTGACTTGCATCCTCTGGTCTGCTTTAACACAAACCAGGAGGAAAAGAAAGCTCGGCATCAGAAGCAATGGGTGGCAGGCCTATTAATGGCTGATCTGTACAGTGATCTGCCCTCAAGGAGACCCAACAGGCCAGTCCACTGCAGTGGCTTTCAATGTGGTAAGCCTGGGCTTCAGCAGAAGTCAGCTTGTGAAGAGCCCTGGCAGCTCTGCCAAGAGTTGGATCACTGGAAATGGACCTGCCCTGGAGTCGAAGGATGCCCAGGTCAGAGCCACAGATCTTATTGGCTCTAAGCTGAAAAGCCCTTCACTCAGCCCAACTTTCAAAGTGACCACTGCAGCTGAGGGGATGGTCAAGTAGGGTCAGCAACATTGCAGGCAGAACTGTAAATTTCTTGTTAGAGATGCCCCCTGCCTTTACCTGGCCAGCTCTCCTCCCAGGACAGCCAAGTAATGAAAGTCAACAGAGTGCCTTCCCCTAGGAGGTTCACACCTCCCTTAGGATATACCCCATGTGAAGAGATAGATAGGTCTGGGCCTCTTCACTTACAAGGCCTAAAGCCCACCAGATTATTATCAAGCCCCTTCTATCAGGTTCTATTTGCCTCTCAATCAGAAAACTTAATTGTAGCTTAGACAGCACCTTTCTTAGCTCCTCTAATAATGACTCTGTCCTTTGTTCTAGGCCCTGTTTAGTGCACTTGGGCCTCATTCCTTTGTAATCATAACCTCTACTCTACCACCAATGGCTCTACTCCCAACATGTGTGTACTGATGGTCCTCTTCCCCACTTAATGCTGTAGAATTGTTCAAACCTGGTAAATGCCACTCTTAGGATCATTGGTTACTATCCTCACTCTGTCTTTTATGACCTTGTCTAAATATGATCAGAGTCGGCAAACTTGGAAGGCTTCCATAGCCTTGGCAACTCATGACGACAGCCTAGGATGGTTACTGGCGCCATAAACTAGAGTGTCAATTTGTTGGGTCAACAACAGGAGCCACTGTGCACTTGCTCCTCAGGTGGGATCTCTGTCCTTAATGTGCTGTACATTGTGATTTAATGCTGTAACTAGTACTCAAACAGTATGTTTCACTTTGTGTTTCTATGTGGGTGCAAACTGTTGAAATCTTTATACTAAATTGATCTTCTGTATATAAAGAGAATTGAAAGTGAATCTTGATGCAAATGGAAGGGGAGAGGGAGCGGGAGAGGGGAGGGTTGTGGGTGGGAGGGAAGTTATGGGGGGGTGAAGCCATTGTAATCCATAAGCTGTACACTGGAAATTTATATTCATTAAATAAAAGTTTAAAAAAAAAAAAAAGAAATCCAAGACTCAACCTTAATATTTTCTTTTCTACCTAACAACATACTGGATCTATCACCTAATTTTGTGTATTAGTTTTCAAACGTATTTTGTATGTCATCACTTCTCTATATATCTATTGCTACTATTGTCTTTAGACCAATGCTATTCTTGGTGTTTCCTACTTCCATTCCAAACTTGTGTAATCCAATCCATTTTCCATTTAGAAGTTAGAGAGAGAAAGAGCGAGAGAGTGCTCTCACCACTGGTTCATTTTCTGAATGCCCACCACAGCTGGAGTTGTGTAGGACCAAATATAGGAGCTGGAAACTCAATCCTGGTCTCCCATGTGGGTGGCAGGACCTCAATTACCCGAGCCATCACCGCTGCCTCCTGGTGTCTGCACTAGCAGGAAGATGGGTCAGAAGCCAGAGCTGGGAATTGAACCCAGATACTCAGATGTCTTAACTGTCAAGTGCTTTCTCCCCTGAATTTATTTAATTAATCAAAATCAAGGCAAGATTTGACCCTTTCTGGTTTCTCCAAACTCATTTTAAGTTCTCTATCATACCCACTGTGTAAACAGTCAGACATTTCCCAAGTCCCTTTGAAAATTTTTTTCCTGTCTCAAGATTTTTAGATTGACATTTCCTTCTGCAAGGTTTTTACCTAAATCCATTTCCAGCTATTCCCAAGCAAGACTCTTCAATCTGGTTTCATCTCACATTGTACATCCTTAAAAAAAAAACCTTTATGATCACTCAGTATAAAAAAAAAAATCTTCCCAGAGATTCTCTACCCAGGCATCTATTTATTTCCTTTACAGCATGTATCAGCACTTGTTTTATGGTTTTACTTAATTGCCCTTTTCCTTCACTAGGCTGTAAATCTTTTTTTAACAAGTTTATTTATTTTTATTTCAAAGAGTTACAGAGAGTAAGGGAGAGAGAGAGCAAGGGGTGGCAGGGGCCCAAGGACTTGGGCCATCCTCCGCTCTCCACTTTTTTCCCAGACACATTAATAGGGAGCTGGTTTAGAAGTGGAGCAACCAAGACTTGAACAGGGGCCATAGGTGATGGCTTAACCTGCTGTGCCACAACACTACCCCCAGGCTGTAACTCTTATCAACAATGGACTTCATTGGTCTTGTCAATGTTTTATTTTGTGTCTTGCTTTTTGTTTTCACTAAAATTTTTCTTGCACAGAAAATTTTAGAAGACAAATATTACACTTGTATTCCTATATCATGATATTTAAGAATAAATTCATTCACTTGCTGCTGTGGAAGATGAGCATTTAACTTTCTTTCTCCAAGCCTTATAATCACATGGTCCTACTGCCACCAAAGTTACCAAAGTAGCTAGGTTATTTGTTTTATTAGTTTAGTGTGCTACGTTTACACTATGATGGTTATGCAAATGACAATCACAGATGGGTGTCCTCTGGAGCTAATAATCATCCTATTTTTGTTTGTTCTTTTTCTAGTTTTCTCTGTATTCTAATTCAATCCCCAAACCTTTCCAAATTGGCTAAATGTTCTCCTAAATGATGAGATCTATAAGTCATTCTATCAATTTCATTTTTTTAATCTGCCATTCAGCCTTCCCTGGCCCCAGTCTAATTTCATTTTCCTCTAGGCTTGTTGCACAGCTGTTAACCTGGAACATTTTTGCTTTCATGGCAGGGATTCCCTTTTTGTTGTTTCAAGTTGAATCTATTCCATATTCTCCTCTTTCTTGTCTTAATTCTTTTTGACCCTGCATGACTAAAATATCTTTATTGTGTTTTCACCCTTGAATGAATGTTGTTTTACTTCAAATTTTCACATTAACATCATTTTCATTCAGCAATCTTAGCACATTGCTGCATCACTATGCTGTCTTCCAATTAGCTACAGAGAGTCATTTTGACTCTTAAATCCTTGCTAGTATCCCTGTATTTATCCCCCCATCTGGAACTTTTGTCTACAGTATTCCAAATTTTCACTATGGGCCAGATATGGGTTTATTTTTCCCATTAAAATTAGGGCAGTCAGGAAAAAAAGAGGAGGATGAGAATGGGAATATGTGTATTTGTACCTGAGATCGAAAAATTGATATCATTTCTTATGAACTTTATTTTTCCAATGAGGTAAACTCTAAGAGACTCAAGACTTTTTGGAGAAATTATTCAGGTCCGTTGTAGAAAATGAGAAAATAGTCTTAGTAGCCAACTTTATTCTGATCCTTAAATAAGAAAAGAAGACTCTGGTTCTTGGGTTTGACTCAAGGCCCCAAAATTCCGGAACTAACAAAGGTACAAGTATTTTTTTCCATCTCCTGGTGATGTGCTAACCATCTATAAAAAAAAAAAATGCACAGCAGATAATCAAACATCAGATTTGCACACTTTTTGAGTTATTAGGGTTTAAAGTTGAATGAACAAGAGATAAAGTTTTTCTAGACAAAAGATGGTGAAATGCAATAGCATTTTTCCTTTCCCTTCCCTCTGTCACTCAAAGATAAGAGGATCAGGTTAGTCACCATTTACCTTGAGCTTCTTGAGTGAGTAGTCAAGAAGACTATTCACAGAGTTTGCCTATATTGCCGATAGCATTGGAAAGATACTAAGAGCGACACCTGAAAAATGTATAAAAGTGAGAGATAACAGAGAACTACCTGCTCTGTCTTCAGAGTAAGTGGAGGTTGCACTAATGGAAAAACAAACGGAAGACAGAAGTTCCATCTGCAGACAGCAAGATTTTTGGGTGGCTTATGATAAATGTTTTTCCTCAGCCAGCATTATGTACAAGGGGCTTTCCCCAAGTGGGTGGCCAGCCAAGGCAAGAGACTATAGAAATAGAATGATAGGAGTGGGAAGGAAATTCAGTTAGCACTTAACCAGATACATCACTCATTGCTATAATCTGGATGTTTGTACCACCCCCAAATTCATATGATTAAAATCCTAACCCCCAAGGAAATCATATTAGGTGGTAGACCTTTGGTGAGTGAATGGGGTAAGTGATCCAAGAAAATAGATTATGGGGAATCCCCCGACTCTTTCCATCAGGTAGGGACGCAGCTTGACGCCTTCATCTAAGAATCAAAAATTGGACCCTCACCAGACACTGAATCTTCTGACATCTGGATCTTCAACTAATTACCAGACTTCAGAGCTGTGAGAATCGGATCTCTGTTATTTATAAGGTAACCAGTTAGAGTAATCCCAAAGGACCACTACAACCATGTAAATAAATTGTATGCTTTGCAAGTCCCCACAAAAGTTCTCCAAGAGTGAAAATCAGCTTTGAATACTAGCCAGGCATAAAAACTTCAAAACTATGTAATAATGGTACCAGTAGATATGATTCCTGATCCTTACCTCTTACAATCCATTTCATCCATGAGGAGACAGGCTACTGTGGGAGGAAACGACAAGAGTGGAAATCTTTCATGCCAACCACACCTTGGAAGGCTTCCAAGTTAATGCGGCTTCCAGGAGGAAGTGACTGAGCAGCACCAGAATATTTTTCTTTGACATCTAACTATAGGGAGTGAAACTGACCAAGCCTTGGCTGGAACATTGGAACCTACTGTGACCAAGGCCAGGCTTATTGCAGCTTTTCCTCGTATGATCAAAGCCCAACAGAAACCCCAAGGCCAACCTACTCCTAAGAGACTTCGAACTCTTCTGAAGGCTGAAATTTTTTTTGAGATTATTTATTTATTTATTTGAGAGGAAGAATTACAGACAGAGAGATGGAGAGACAGAGAGGAAGGTCTTCCATCCACTTGGTCACTCCCTTGTTGGCTGCAATGGCTGGAGCTGAGCCAACCTGAAGCCAGGAGCCAGGAGCCTATTTCAGGTCTCCCAGGGGTACAGGGATCCAAGACCTGGGACATCCTCCACTCTCCCCAGGCCAGAGAGCTGGATTGGAAGAGGAGCAGCAGGGACACAAACCAGCACCAATATAGGCTGAGGCTTAGACTACTACACCGCAGTGCCAGCCCCTGAAGGCTGATTTTTGACTTACACATTTCCCAAATTCTTTACCACACCTCCTTTAAACCCCTAGACCATTTACCCAGGTAATGACAGCAATGGGAATTGTTCTAACAAGACTGGCACCATGGATTTTCTGTATGTAGCACCAATCTACATAATTGTGAGAATTCAGCCTCTCTGCTAGGTGGGTGGGAAAAGAAAGTGGAATGATTTTGACTTAGTCATTTTTATTCATAAAGTCTACTATTACTTCTTCTTATTCATAAAGCTTATAAGCATTGGATAGTGTTGTCACTTTGCCAAAGGGTTGCCAAAAAAAAGATAGCCTTTGCATAAGCTATTGCAAAGGCTGGCAAGAAAAAAGCTGAGTAGTAGAAGAAATGAAGTAAAGCACAGAGGATCATTTGGACATATGCATTCCAGCATTACTCAAAGCATCGTACTCTCGGCGAGGGTAAAGAGAAAAGAGAGGGACGGCCAGGGCCAGTGCAAAGGCCCGGCAGTAAAGCTGATGCTTACAACACCAGCATTCCATACTGGAGCTCTGGCTCAAGTCCCACTTATTCTGTTCCCAATCTGGTTTCTTGTTAATGCTACTGGAAAGTCAGGGGATGACGGCCCAAGCCCATGGACGCCTGTAACCCCTGTGAGAGACCTGGATGGAGTTTCTGGCTCCTGGCTTTGGCCTGGACCAAGTCCTGGCTACTGTGGCCATGTGGGGAGTGAACCAGCAGCTGGAGGATCTGTATCTGTCTCTCTGTCTCTCTCTCTCTGTCTTTCTCTGCCTTTCAAATAAAACTTTTTTCTTTTTAAAAAAAAAGGAGTGAGAAGGCTTCACGACTTAGACGCCCCAAATTCAAAAATTCAGTACTGTATTATTAGACTTCAGGCTAACCCGTAGTGTGATGCCTAAGAACTCACATCATTTGTAATTTCCTAGCCCTTTGTAGGTTTTGGAATGACTAGTCATCTCTGGTGCTTGCAGAAGACATATGTCTCAGGTTTCTGCGGAAGGAGTGAACCTTGGTCAGCTTGTGAACTATCTACTAATCATAGTTGTTTTGGTAGGACAACTGAATATGTTATTGCTGAAGCTGCTGTGATAATTTCAATTTTTGTCTTCCTACAGCACCTATGGAAATACATCCTGCTAGGTTGCGGGTGGGAGGGAAGTTATGGGAGGGGGAAGCCATTGTAATCCATAAGCTGTACACTGGAAATTTATATTCATTAAATAAAAGTTTAAAAAAAAAAGAATGAATTCCTCCTGGTGGCTGAAATTGAATTAATGAATGCAGTCCCTGACTTTTCCTTCTATAATTACCTGTGTTTTGTCCAGACATTTCCCCAAAAATGAGTTTTGTGACCATATGTACTTAGGTGAAGGTGTCACTGGCAGATGATTTATGAGGCTAATAGTGAAGAAGTCTGGAGAAATAGAGAGAGGGCTCATGAAGGTGCTCTCTGACCTATCCTGTTGGGAATGAAAAAAAAAAAAATGTAACACTCAAACTGTATAACATGCCCAGAACCTAACAAAAAGAATTGAACAAGACATGGATTTTTTTTCTTCTGAATTTCATATCTCCTTTAGACCACTGAGGCACAATTTACTTCACTAGAAGAAATAATTCACTAAATGTATTCTGGAGAAACCCCTGAGTTCATGTAACACTGAAAATGACCAATTTGTTCCTTGCTTGCTGTATCAGGACCAACAAATTATATGAAAATAGGGGAAAGAATAAATGTCATTAAGTGTATTGAACTGGCTAAAGTAGTGGTTTTCAAACTGTGTTCCCAGGTACTAGGCCACTCCAGGGGGTCAAAGCAAGGCAGCTCCAACAGACAGCTCCTTTTCTATCTGTTGTATATATTGAGCTTCTACATGAGATTAAACTGAAAAGTATGGTTCTCCTGTAAAATAAATTAGAATACCACTGGTCTCACTATGAAAGAAAAATTGGAATATCCTGACAATATATCATATATCTATGTTCAAATATATGTTAATAAAATGATACTTTAAATTTATGAAGTCATCATTACAAAGCACTATCTAATTGAGTTATTTTAAAATAAAAAGTAAGAAAAAAGCAAGATAGGAAGGAGGAACGCTGTATGAATTAGATCGCAGTCTCAACTTTATACATTCTTTTTTTAAAAATATTTATTTAATTATTTGAAAGTCAGAATTACCCAGAGAGAGAAGGAGAGGCAGAGAGAGAGAGAGAGAAAGTCTCCCATCCACTGGTTCACTCCCCAGTTGGCCACAATGACTGGAGTTGCACCGATCCAAAGCCAGGAGCCAGGAGCTTCTTCTGGGTCTCCCGTGTGGGTGCAGGGGCCCAAGGACTTGGGCCATGTTCTACTGCTTTCCCAGGCTGTAACAGAGAGCTGGATTGGACATGGAGCAGCCAGGACTCTAACTTGCACCCATATGGGATGCCAGCACTGCAGGCGGCGGCTTTACCCACAATGCCACAGTGCTGGGCCCTTTATTCATTCTTAAGGTAAATTATTTTTGATAATTCACTTTAATGTCTGTGACCACAAGAGAATATATTGTATTTTTTTTTTTTGACAGGCAGAGTGGACAGAGAGAGAGAGAGAGAGACAGAGAGAAAGGTCTTCCTTTGCCGTTGGTTCACGCTCCAATGGCCGCCGCGCCTGGCATGCTGCGGCTGGCGCACCGCGCTGATCCAATGGCAGGAGCCAAGTGTTTATCCTGGTCTCCCATGTGGGTGCAGGGCCCAAGGACTTGGGCCATCCTCCACTGCACTCCCGGGCCACAGCAGAGAGCTGACCTGGAAGAGGGGCAACCGGGACAGAATCCGGCGCCCCGACTGGGACTAGAACCCGGGGTGCCGGCGCTGCAAGGCAGAGGATTAGCCTGTTGAGCCAGGGCGCCGGCCAAGAATATATTGTAAATAGATATGAGCGTATTCATTCTTATTCATAAAGGTAATAAATGCTTTTAGATAAACATCTAAAAGTTGCTTTTAAAAAAGTAAATTTGTCAGTGAAATTTTAAATTGTTGCTGTGGTACTGCAGGTTAAGCCACCATATGTAGTGCCAGCATCCCATATGGGCACCAGTTTAAGCCCTGGCTGCTCCACTTCCAATCCAGCTCCCTGCTAAAGTGCATGGGACAGCAGGGGGAAATGACCCAACAGCCTGGGCCACCACACACCTGGGGGCGTCCTGGATGGAGTCCCAGGCTTCTTACTTCAGCCTGGCCCCGTCACAGTCATTACAGCCATTTGGGGAGTGAATCAGTACATGGAAGATCAATCTCTGTCTGTCTGTCTGTCTCTCTCTCTCTCTCTCCCCCCACGCAACTCTGTCTTTCAAATAAATAAATCTTAAGAAAATAAATTTTAAATTTTGGTTACAATATACAGGGCTCTCTATAAATACAAATATTAAACAAAATTTCAGGGAAAGATATAAAACTAATTTCATTCATTCATTTAAATGTAAAATTATTAATAATGTTTTGGAAAAAATACAAGATATCTTCACATAGTTCACAGAAAATGAATAGTATGAAAAAATACTAGACACAGGTCTCAAAAAATTTGCAAACTAAATTTGTACTAACATAATTTTTCTGAACAGGAGCTAGTTTGCAGTAGAAGGGTAAGATATCAATTTCAAAAGAGCCCCTTTCAGAGCAACATGAATTCTGCTAAAATTGAAGCAAGAACAAATATGAAATTTATGGTGAAGCTGAGTGGGATACTGGTAAAATCACTGAAAATTAAAGTGGAGCAAATTTCTGCTTACTGGGTGCCAAAGCTGTTGTACCTAGATCAGCTGCAGACAAGAGAAATCTTTGAGTGGAAGTTTTCAGTACGTAAGAGTAAGATCCTGAAGCATTTCTGTAAATCGGAACTGGACATGAGCCATGGCATTCCCAGTACTATTCTGAAGACAAAGCGCCATCGAAGCAATGGCTGCAAAGAGGCGGAAGTGGCCCAGCTGTGTATATGAGGTACATGAGATATTGTAAGTCTGACCTAGTCATACTGAGACGCAACAAGAACAAAGGTTATAACAGTTGGAATTCTCAAGACCTTTTGCCTGTTGACTTTCTGGAGGGCCAAAGAATGAGAACACCTCCTTATTAGGAAAATATTTGTGAGAAAGCCAAAACTTTGCAGAAGAAAATGGCTGGGAAAGCTTCAACAGAGAGTCCTTCTCCACAACAGTGCTCCTGCTCATTCCTTTCATCAGAGAAGGCAATGGGGTGCGAGTTTTGAGGAGAGATCAGTAGGCATCCACCTCACAACCCTGACTTAGCTCCTCTGACCTCCTTTTTGTTTCCTAGTTGAAAGAATGCATATAAGGAATCCATTTTTCTTCTGTTAATAATGCCAAAGAGAGAGAGAGAGAGAGAGAGACTGCATTGACATGGTTTAATTCCCAGGATCCTCACTTTTCCTTAGGGATAAAGTCCATGACTGGATTATTGCTTACAAAAGTGTCTTGAACTCAGTGGAGCTTATTTTGAGAAATAAAGTTGATTTTTTATTTTATCTTTTAATTCCATCTTCCCACAAATCTTTTGAAGTGCTCTTTTATATTTCCACACATTGTCAGGAAAGTTTACCTTTTAATCTTCAAATAAAGTTATTTCGTCCTGTTTTCTCTCTCTCTCTCTCTCACACACACACATACACACACACACTCTCTCTCTGTTGAAAGGAAATGTGTAGGACTTAAAGGTCACCATTTTAAAAGTGAACAACTCAGTAGTGTTTACCACATTCACAATGTTGTGCAATGCCCATCTATCTCCAGTTCCAAACTATTTTCATCATCCCCAAACAAAAGCAAATCCATTAAGCAGTCACTCCCCTGGCGATCCCAGCTTGCTTTGTGACTCCATGGATTAATCTATCCCATATATTTTATACAAAATAGAAGCATGCAATATGTCGCTTTATGCATCTGACATTTCATTTAGCATGTTTACAAGATTCGTTTATGTTGCAGCCGTTAACAGCACTTCATTCCATTTTACTACTAAATGACACTCCATTGCATGTGTGTAATGTGATGTGCTTATCCATTCATCAATTGATGGGCACGTACGCTCTTTCTATCGTTTGGGTGTTATGAAGATAACTGAATGACCATTCCTGTACACGTAGTCACTTAACTACTTGTCTTCCATTTTTTAGGATATATATTTAGGAGCAGAGTTGCCGAGTCATGTTGCAATTTTATATTTAATTTTGTGAGGAACTGAAAAACTGTTTATCACAATGGTTGTGTCATTTTCACTTCCCCTCTCCGCGGCAACATATGAGGATCCCAACTTCTCTATATCCTCACCTACATCTGTCATTTTCTGTTGGCTTTCTTTTACTCAAACATTCCTGGGGTTAAATATAACTATTTATTTTAAGGGGACAATAAATTATTTGATAGGATGCCTTTTTTCACATATTTGCTTTTTTTCCCCAAAGCTGAATTTCTTACCCCTCTCCATGCAACTTATATCAATAGTTTCTGACTTTATAAGACACAAATGTGAAGCATCAGATCATTATACTGTAAGGACTTGCTTTTTTTAAATGAAACACCAGGATTCAGCACAAGTTCACGCTACATTCCCAGTAATTTTTTTAAAATTATTTCTTGTTCTTTTTGTCATAATGCCATATAATTTCTTTTTTTCTAAACATTTTTGGTGTGAACTATCTAGGTCAGTGATAGCAAATGTTGAGAGAGGACAGAAATAATGTTTAGTAATAGAAATATTTAGAATAATAGGTTTAGAGAAAAGTATGTATACTCGATGCTATTTCACAGATGCACACTAAATGATTTGATAACACAAAAAAATTGTGAGTCTCAAACAACAGATTTTAGGGGTGATTTTGCTCGGTGTTCATGTACTTTCATTTCTCTGCTCATCCCCTATCGTATGTTGTTTAGGTTACTCTAATACGGCCATGCATCAGCTTAATACATTTCTGCTCAACCAGTGATCAGTCACACACCACCTGCCAAGCATTGTAACCAGTCGCCAAGTGGACAATTTTGACAAGCTGTTCCCAGGAGATCCCTGTGCTGCGTTTTTATAACGGGCAGCAGCTCAATGTGCTCATTCTTGGAATGTAACCTCAAATGCAAGAATGAAAAAAGAGGAAAATAGAAGATAAAGCCTTTGAAAATTAGAAGTATTCAAAGGTTGTAAAAAAAAAATGCATGCAGGAGGAAAAGAAATGATAAAGATGGCCTCAGAAATAGAGAAGTTAAAAAGGCTGCACTGCATGATAAATAATGTAAATCAAAACGTGACAAGCAGGAATTCAGCACCCGGCAAGAGGGAAAATACACAGCATTTGGCTCTTTTTTTTTTTTAAAATAAGTTAGAAGGGTAGACGACCTGAAGCCCAGTGTGGCAGAAATTAGCAAGGAGATTCAAGTCACACACAATCACAAAGGAGTAATTCCAAAGAATGTAGTTGGTTGGCATGACAGATATTTTTTGCTTATGGATCTTGGGGTTTCAGTCTCATCATCATCCATTTATGCATACTGGTAGAGACTCAATAAATATTTGCTATTTCTGCACAAAAAGACAGACTTGCTGTACAGGGCATTTGATGCAAGCATAAAACACAAAGTACAAAAAAAAAGTTTTTTTCTTTTTCTAACCCATGGAAACATGTTAATATGTATTTATTGATATTTCCCAACTGTGTCTTTTTTCCTGAGACAGATAGTGTATTTTTACTGCATGATGTGCTTACTAGAAAGTAACATCAGGTGAACTGCATAAGTATTACCAAAGGAACGACAGTGGATTCAAAAACTTCTAAAGAGATGTAAGCTGGTCTTTAGCCCCAGGCCATGGGCATGCTAAGTCTTGCTCCCACTTGACTCTGAGTGCAGACTGAAGAAGTGAGAACCACAGACATTTCCTTCCTCCTGCACAGCTTGCAGGACCTGCAAACAAAGAAAGAAGGGCTCCTGCCTTGAATCTGGTTTAAGAGGAAGACAACAGTGGCATTGTGCTTGCTTCTGCCCAAGGAGGAGCACTGTGAGCACAGGATCAGTTACTGCAAACTTGCCTTAAACGAAGCATATTTGAGACCAGATTCTGGAAAACTGAAGATGCAAGATTTTTGTGACAAGTGACAGCTCTGATTTATTGTTAAATAGCTGCCCTCCTAAACCTTGTGGTAATAGCTTCTTTCAGTGAAAACACTGAAGGTGTATTTTTAGTACAAAACTATTCTAGAGCTACACTTGGTCACGTAATTTTGATGAATTTCAGATTATAGTAAAATAAATGAGAGTGCGAACATAGAAAGTCCATGCCATAGAAAAAAATAACAGTACATTTTTGAGGAGAGAACAGAAAAATACAAGGGATCTTCACAAAGTTCCTGGGAAAAACCTAGACATAGATTTTAATAGTTTTTGCACCGAGATAAACTGAGCTTTTTTTTATAACTTTATTTATTTATTTATTTATTTGACAGGTAGAGTTATAGACAGTGTGAGAGAGAGAGAGACAGAGAAAGGTCTTCCTTCCATTGGTTCACTCCCCAGGTGGCCACAATGGCAGGAGCTGCACCGATCCGAAGCCAGGAGCCAAGAGCTTCTTCCAGGTCTCCCACCTGGGTGCAGAGGCCTAAGGACTTGGGCCATCCTCCACTGCTTTCCCAGGCCACAGCAGAGATCTGAACTGGAAGAGGAGCAACTGGGACTAAAACCGGTGTCCATATGGGACACTGGTGCCACAGGCGGAGGATTAACCTAGTGTGCCATGGCGCCAGCCTCAATAAACTGAGCTTTTAATTCCATTTTTCCACAATCTTTTGGAAGCCCCTTCATAATGAAAATTTTTACAAGAGCTGAGACGTTGATGAATGCATAAAAATCAAAGCAAGTTTGCATAAGGTATATAATATGGCTATTAAAATGCATGTTTGGGAAAGGAACATTATAAAAACTTTAAAGGACAATATCCCCTAGTTATAGAACTTTCATTATTAATTCCTTACAATTGAAATATAAAAATCTTTACATTCTACTTTCAGTCATGTGTTAAAAGCCAGTTTAGGGCCGGCGCCGCAGCTCACTAGGCTAATCCTCCGCCTTGCGGTGCCAGCACACCGGGTTCTAGTCCCGGTCGGGGCACCAGATTCTGTCCCGGTTGCCCCTCTTCCAGGCTAGCTCTCTGCTGTGGCCAGGGAGTGCAGTGGAGAATGGCCCAAGTCCTTGGGCCCTGCACCCCATGGGAGACCAGGAGAAGCACCTGGCTCCTGCCATCGGATCAGCGCGGTGCGCCGGCTGCAGCACACCTACCGCGGCGGCCATTGGAGGGTGAACCAACGGCAAAAGGAAGACCTTTCTCTCTGTCTCTCTCTCACTGTCCACTCTGCCTGTCAAAAAAAAAAAAAGCCAGTTTAATACCTTCCATAAATGCAGTGTGACTAGTCACACAAAGTTCTATTATAACTATTAAGGAATGTCTTAAAAATAACAATTTTCCGACATCTATAAATTTAAAGTATAGCAGATCTGGGCATAAACAAACCTAATTCAGTTATCATTCAGTAAAAAATATTGCTTGATTGGTCAGCTCACATATATACCAGTTTACGAATTGCAGATTTTAAAGATTTGTACAGATTACAAGTAAAGATTTGGTCCACATGATCAGATATCTCCCCAATGGTTAGTAAAAGAATGTTGATGACCATTGATGAAACACTGCAGACTAAACAGGTAAGAATTCACTGGACAGAATACATGTTTTGTAACAAATCCCAGTAACATGCAGGCATAACTGCAATGAAGTTCTTTTTTTTTTTTTTTTTTTTTTTTTTTTTTTTTTTTTGACAGGCAGAGTGGACAGTGAGAGAGAGACAGAGAGAAAGGTCTTCCTTTTGCCGTTGGTTCACCCTCCAATGGCCGCCGCGGTAGGCACGCTGCAGCCTGCGCACCGTGCTGTTCCGATGGCAGGAGCCAGGTGCTTCCTCCTGGTCTCCCATGCGGGTGCAGGGCCCAAGCACTTGGGCCATCCTCCACTGCACTCCCTGGCCACAGCAGAGAGCTGGCCTGGAAATGAAGTTCTTCTTAATTCCCAATATTTCCTTACTCAGTCACTGTAGGTAGGCTAAGCAACCTACCCAGTGATCCACAATTCTGTATTCATCCTTTGTGGTCTTTAGTCTGCAGTTTCTACATGTTATGATAATCTATCTTCTACATTTGATTTGCCTGAAATATGTCAAGTGAATCATTTTCTTTTATCAGAATTAATGAGAAGCTTTCAAAAACTTATTAGCAATTAAGAAAACATGAACCTTTCACTAAACTAAACAGGGTTTGAGCTCTATGCTAAGGCCCCCACTTCAGTCCAAAGCCTTACCAGGCCACCTCAGCCTCAGAGTCCCCTGCAGGATCAGCTGGTCAATCTGGGGTCTCTTCTGCGACCACGCAGCCTCTCCATCTTTCCTCCTGCTGTAGACGGAATGTTTCCATACCCCCAAAATTGATACATTGAATCCTAACCCACAATGTGATGGAGATGGGAGATGGGTGAGCCATGAGGGCTCCACGACCCTTATGGAGGAGGGCCTGGAAAGCTCCTTAGCCATGGGAGGACATAGCAGCACGGCGCCACCCCTAAGCCAGAGAGCGAGCCCTCACCGGAACCCCACCATGTTTGTTGACACCTTCATCTCAGACTGCCGGTCTCCAGGACTGTGTGCAGCACATCTGCATTGTTTGTATATCAGTCATTCTGTAATCATCTGCTGGAGCACTCCAGAAAAACTGAGACGCCACTCCCTAACAAACTTCCTGAACACAGCATGCGTCTCTGCAGCGAACACAGCCGTTCCAGATCAGTTAAAATATGCAAGGGTAAAGATCTTTGAGAGAGAAGGAGAAAACAGCTAGTGTGGAGCAACCAAAAAAGAACATATGAAAAGAGAGGCAGGCAGAGACGCAATCAAGAGTTTTTAACACTTGGAGTGTGCCCTTGGCCCGGGAGTTAAGACGCTGCAGCCCATATCATTGTGCCTGGATTTCAATTCCTTTTTTAAATAATATTTTTCTTTTTTCAAAAAAGATTTATTTTATCTGTTTAAAAAGTAGAGTTACAGAGAGAGGAAGGGAGAGACAGAAAGGGGCGGGGGGGTCTTCCATCCTCTAGTTCCTTCCCCAAATCACCACAGCAGCCAGGGCTAGGCCAGGCCAAAGCCAGCAGCCAGGAGTTTCCTCCAGGTCACCCATGTGGGTGCAGGGGACCAAACACTTGGGCCATCCTCCACTGCCTTCCCAGCACATTAGCAGGGAGCTAGATCAGAAGTGGAGCAGCTGGGACTGGAAGCAATGCCCATATGGGATGCTGGCACTGCAGGTGGCACCTTAACCCATGATGCCATAATGCCAGCCTCTTGAGTTCCTTCGGATTCCAGTTTCCTGCTAATGTGCACACTGGGAGGCAGCAGGTCATGGCTCAACTATTTGGGTCCCTGCCACCCATGTGAAAGACCCAGATTAAGTTTCCGGCTTGTGGCTTCGGTCTGGCGCATCTGGCCACTGCAGGAATTTGAAGAGTGAATGAACAAATAGGAGACATCTCTCTCTTCCTCTCTTTGTGTGTGTGCATGCATGTGCATGTGTGTACTTTCAAATAAAATAAATTTAAATTTTTTTAAGTTTCAACACTTAATTAAAATGCTAATTGGAACGTTTTGGTAATATCAGTTTGGAAATAAGACATGGGGTAGTAATTGATGAAGTTAAATAATAAGCAAAGAAATTATCCTTGTAGAAAACTTTCATTACACTGCAGGAACATTTCTCCACAGTGGTCAAAATGAATTTAAATTACCTTTGTGTTTCCCACAGTTTTGGGGTATAACATTGCTGTAATACTATGAGCTGTGATTTTCACTTCACTGATTATAAGTGGAAAGATGCTTATTCACATCTAACTGTAAACGCTCAGGATAAATACCTGATTATGAAAACTAGGAATATGGTAACAACCTGTTTGAAAAAGGATTCCCAAATGACATTGGCTGTGAAAATCATAGAAAGATATTTCTTTGGTTTTGGTCATGGCAGGTTCACATCTGGCATTTGGTCAATCACTCGTTAAACATTAATTAACATTATTTATGCAATTTCAATGCTCTTTTATCCTTTTAGTAGGGAAAATTGAAGGAAAGAGAATCTTCAAAGATGATTTGGCTCTTTTTCACTGCTCTGAAGATTGTCCAATTTAAATATATTTTTCTTTGTTTCTTCTCATTTCCCTTTAGCTTAAATCTGAAATAGAAACAATAAATTAAGTAAAAAGTAAAGATCTTTACTTCTCATCATATAATTTCCTTCTAAATAGAGAAAAAAATTATCCAATTAATTTATTATATCTTTTTTTTTTATCATTTTAGAAGGGAGAGAGAATTAGAGCCCATCTGCTGGTTCACTCCCCAGATACCTGCAACACCCAGTGCTGGATCAGGCCAAAGCCAGGAGCCAGGAACTTAATCCAAGTTTCCCTTGTGAGTGGTGGGAGCTCAGTTACTTGACCCATCAACTGGAGTCAGGAGCCAGGAGCAGGTTCTGAACACTATAATCAGATGTGGGATGTGAGTGCCTGAAATGATGACTTAACTGCTAGGTTCAATGTCTTCTCCTAGTTAGTTTATATGCACATATTCATATTCTATTTACAGTATGATAAATATATGTTCATGAATATACAGTAACATATTAATCATAAGGCATTTTCTGATTCTATAATTTTGATTTTTTTAAATATATAGAGTTATTAGCAAATAGTATAATTCTAAAACTGAAGGACTTCAATATAATTATTCACATATGTATTCCATATATAATTATTCATGTCTAGCAATGGCTAAAGGATGTAAACAAATTTGGCTCTTAAATGTGTCAAAGGCTTAAAAGTATTCAATGACAATACAAGTATTTAGAAATGTTCATTTTCAGAAGAGTAACATCTCTCAGGGAGGTCACAAAATTCTTTTTCACTACTCATGTGAGCCTGTTACATGCTAAACACGGAGTAACAAGGATCTCAGAGGCTAACGTGACCTCCTATCTCTGCAGCAGGAACTCAGCTCCCAGTGCGGTGACAGTGACAAGTTGGCAACTGAAACGGTGAGACAAGAACTGCAGCAAACCCATGCAGAGAAGGCAGTGGGGAGGAAAGAGGTCATTCTTCCTGAGGAGTGGGACACCATCTAGAAGCTTTAGCTTCGGGAGAGTAAGAGCATGAGTCAGTCATACCCAGATGTGCAGTGAAATCAGTGAATATGGGCACAGGAAGAAGAAAGATGTGCAAAGCTGGAAGCTGCAAAGGATTTCAGCACACTGTAAGTAAGGTGTGTCCCTCGTAGAGCGTAAAACCATTAAGACGGGTGTGTCCCCTGTCACTGGACAAAATAGGTTATGGAGGATACTTCACAAAGGGTGTATGCATGTAGGTATAGAAGAAAAATTATTTTGTCTTCAATTCTCACAAATTCTTGGTGGGAATGTGAGGGGCTGGCTTGTGGCACAGTGTGTTAATCCACCACTTGCAGTGCCAGCATCCATATGGGAAGCGGTTCAAGTCTTGGCTGCTCTATTTTCAATATACAATTTCCTGCTAATGCGCCTGAAAAATCAGCAGAAGATGGCCCAAGTTCTTGGGGCTCTATAATGTGGGAAATCAGATCAGATGGATAGTTCATGAGCTGGAGACCACAACTCTCATACCTCCATGTAATCCCACCTGTATCCACCCGTACCTGTCAATCAGACTATGTAACCATCCTCTTTTCAAAGCTAATAAAAAGCTTGGTGAATTGAGGAGGCGGGGGTACTTTTTTCTCCAGCCTCACCACGTTGACCCAGGACGAGCAGAGCAAGTGTATTAAATTTCCCTTTTACCTTTCCTGGCCCACTCTCTGTAAATGAAGCCCTCACGTACCTGTGTATCCTTCTCACTTTCTAAATAAACCTTACCATGCTGCATGCCATTTTTGAGCCCATGATTATAATTCTTCTCCAAGTAAAAGACAAGATCCTGAGATACTAATTTTGGCCCAGCCCAGCCCACAACACCTGCACCCACATGAGAGACCTGGCAGAAGCTCCTGGCTCCTGGCTTTGGTCTAGCCCAGCCCTGGCCGTTGTCGCCATTTGCAGAGTGAACCAGCAGATGAAAGACCTCTCTCTTTATCTCTCTTTCTCTCTCTCTCAGCTCTGCCTTTCAAATAAATAAAAATAAATCTTAAAAAGAGTTCCCCACTTTTAAAACAGAAATCAGCTATAAAGAGGGTTTTAAAGAAAATAAAAATAAAAAAATTCTTGGCTGGAACAATTCTCTGTTAACCAAAGACAGAGAACAAACAGAAGTTTAAAGCATGTATATTCTATATACACTAGGAGCTACTCAGGGAATGAGTAATTCTCAAAAGCTGACTTTAAATTCAGCTTGTATGGCATCTTCAAAAAAAATAGAAACTTTTTAGACAAGTGCAATACAAAGGAAGAGGACATCGGGTCTCAGGGGCTGCAACTCGTGGAGAAACAAATACCTGGCCAAAGAAGGCTGATGAGTAAAAGTTGTCAATGTAGATTCCACTGGCTCCTCTCCCTAGATCCCTAAGGGTCCAGGGTTGTTTTCAGTGGTTAACCTGTGCTCTCCTTGGTAGGAAAAACTTATGTCTCTGTAACTTTGCTCTGCTTTGGGGGAAATACAAGGAGGACCGAGCTCTCTTCTGCGTCTGCTTCTTATTGCTGCAGTTCAATGACCCTTCCTGTTTTCAGGGTGGCATATCCGGGTCTCCCACAGCAGCAGGTGAGTCTGAGTATGCATACAGTATGACAAGAATGAAGAATCTGTATGTTCTGTTAAGGATTCTAACTTTGCTTTAAAGTCTTCTGGGTGACCAGAAAAAATATTTCAAGAAGCAACTACCCAGGAAACATAGAAGCTTGGACTATAAGAGATTATTTGAGGATAAACTGTCCCGTATTTATTGTCCTGGGACAATACAGGGGTCTGTCCTAGGGATTCCTCAGGTGGTTCTGATTACACACAACATAGGAGACCAGGCCTCCTCAGCCAGCCTACACCAGGGATTCTCCTATGAGGGTCGCCCAGATATCAGCTTTCATTGATCTGAAAAGATCTCTGAGTGTGGATTCTTTTTTAAAACTCTAGATGACATTAAGGAGCCTCTAACTTTCTCTAAGTCATGGGAATTTAAGTAATAAAAAACCATGATAGTTATAAAGGACAGAAGAAAACTGAATTACCATGTTCATTTATTTGAGATGCCAAATATACCACACAAAGTTCATAAAAAAAATGTACTATGAAAAAAAGGGTGCATGGATTTCAGGACTCTTTTTTTTTTGCATCCAAATAAGCTTATCTTTCAATTCCATTTTCCTTTTTTTTCCTTTTAAGTAACCTTGTGTGCAAAACCACGGAGTCTAATGCTCACTGGGTGTTGAATAGAGTTATAACGAATGTATTTTATAAGAAGGTTGATGAGCTAGAGTAGAGCAATTAGATAAAGAGCTGAGACCCATCACTCCCGCAGGGTGCTACAATGGTTCCATTCTTCAAACATCTTCTGTTTGCTGACATAGATGTACCTTTGCTATCTGAAATAAAATTTTTCAAACCTTCCCCTCGAAACAACCTAACCATGCTTCAAGGCTGCTGTGCTGGGTCTTGCAAAACACCACCTGCACTTCCAAGACAGAATGGATTGCCTCCCTGGCCCCACCCCCTAATCTATCTGGGAAAACACCAAACACCTTCAGCCCTTGCTGGACTGTTGGCTCCACAAAGAGTAACTCATCCAGAATCCCTTTTTTGATGCCTAAGAGCAAATGTTTGTTGAAGAGCATTGAACGTGAAACAAGGAAAAGGAAAATGTTGGAGTATGTATGTAAACAGCACAATGGGAAGGTGGGTGAGCAGACAGCAAAGGGGCAGTTTAGGTAGAATAGGGCAGCGCCTAGGGGTTTCTCTCACTTTGGGGAACAGTCATATCATTTCAGAAATCATTTTCAGAAGTATTTGCTTGACTGAAATAATAGAGAGTAAGAATGAAAAGAGATCATTATAATCCCTTTGATTGACACGGAGGGAAATGATCACACATTTCTATTTGTAGGATAGAGTAGGAGTGTTTCTGGATTGACTGGGAAAGAATAGTAGTCTATTTGCATAAAGGCTGTGTGGAACATCTGGGTTGACAGGTCCTCAGGGAAATTCTGAAAGCACTTAATGATCTAAACAATTACTTGGTGGAACTCAGAATAGTTTGAATTCTTCTAATTACTATTTCATGGCTTCTCTTGACTTGGAAGTTTTCTTTTTTTTTTTTTTTCTAAATTCTTGATTTGGGACTTTGAGGATAACTGTCTTGCACCACTATGGATAAGAATAACAAAAAGCAAACAAAGCAAAACCTATGGTAGATCATACCATTTCTACTCCCGAAGTGTGCCAGGCATTTGGCCCAGTAGTTGATATACCCAAACCTCACGTCAAAGTATTCAAGTTTTGGTCCACTCTTAACTGAAGCTTGCTGTCATCACAGATCCTGAGAGATATCAGGGATGGCTCAACCAATTGATTGCTGTCCTCCTTGTGGGAGACCCAGGTTGAGTGTAGCTCCATTGCAAGCATTTGGAGAGGGAATCAGTGGATGATAAGAGCTCTCTCTGTCTCTCTCTCTGTCTCTCTCTCTCTCCTTCTCAAATAAACTTAAAAAACTGAAAATAGTTAGATAAGTGAGTTTATACCTGGAAGTATAGGCTCAGACTCAGTCTCTAATCACACTCTTGGATACAGTGTACATTATGTCTCTGTTGATGTGGGTAATTTAGCTAAGTCTGTGTTAGGTATTCTGTCCATTTTCTTTACAATGTATACCTGCACCTACAAATATGAAATCGAATCTATTCTTCTTTTCCTTTTTCTCTTGGTTATGTTGGGCAAGAAAAATTATTGTATCCCTTTTATGTTATCAGCACCTCTACCATTTGAAGATTATTTATTTTGGAAATAATACAAAATCTGTATTCTTCATTGCAATATATGAGAGATTAATAAGACTCTGGTTTACCACAATATTTTCTAAAAGGCAAGTTAGAGATTCAAAACATATAAACATAATAATACGTAAGATATAATAAAACCCAAGTCTTAAGATTGTATTGTCTCAAAAGTCACTAAGGAAGATCTTATTAAGGATTACATAAAATGAAAAAAAAGTGTGTGGGGGGGTAGCTTCTCATCTTGTTCCTTTTCCTGCTTATCTGGTTTAAAAGTGAAGTTAAGATGTCAAAGCCACTGAGGAGATAGCATAAGGAGTGAGATTTGATCCTGCCATTGATACACTGTGCAACCATGGAATAGACTTTAAACCATTTTGAAATTCACATGCTCTATGTCAAAAAGGACTCTATTATGAAGTTAATAAGATCATGTCTGTAGAGTATTTTAAGTTCTTTTATTTCCAGAATGATAAGCAAATGTGAGGCTTTATTATCATTATCATTATCATTGACTTCAAAGGAAATATGGCTTTCATAGCTCAGTGGATTTAAAAAATGATAAGAACCTGGCTGGTGGTGTTCAAATAAATGTCATGGTTAAAAATTTAAGGGAAAACTGAAGAGACAGAGGTAGAAAAACCTTGCTTCATTGATACGTCACTGATGAGAGCCAGCTGGAGCAAGATTGAATCCTAAATAAACTATCAGGATGAAACCTTCTTCCTTCTCCTCCCTCCTTCTCTGCACACAATCTTTTAAATTCATTTCTATGTTATTCAGTCCACTACATTACTCACCCTCTATGTTAAATTCAAAAGACAAGGATAAGTAAAATCACTCTAATTGTATTTCTGACTGCTTTTCTTAATGGACGTGTTAATGGAACTTCTCTCCATGTCTAATGTTGCATATATTAACAAAAAATATAGCAGATCACTTCTGTTAAATTATTTCAAAATCCAGCTCTTGAGTCCTAGAAAGGAACATGTGTAATCTCCCAGTTGAAGCGGATGGAAGCAGGAAGAGGAACGTCTAAACATTTTACGATTGTTGTATTTCCAGTGGGGTGAAATCAAAAGTGGCAGGTTTTAAAGATAGTGTAACATTTGCATTTTTTAAGTTCCACTGAGAACTAAAAAAAAAAAAACAAAAAAAAAACAAAAACAAAACTCCTGCATCATGTTTCCAATAGTGCTCATTGAAATGTAAATTACAGTAAATGACATGTATAGAAGTAAATGGACTAACAGCAGAAAAAATAAAAATGCACTACCTCTATATGGTCATTTGTCTTCCTATAGCATAAGCAAAGCTTAAGTCAGATACAATTAAATGGACTGAAGCTTTAACAGTGACTTTTGAACTGCTTGAATTAACAAAATCAATCCTCATAAATTAAGCTATCAGTGATCTATGATACAATTAAGTTCCATAATCAAAAAATGCTACAGTGCATGCAATATCACTTGTGCTAATTCTAACACTGAATTTTAACTACTGCTGGCTCACTGTTCCTGCAGGGTTGTGTAAAACTCCATCTGGCACACTAGACGCCTGTGTTATGATACAGTTTCTTTTCTATTCTTCAATTTAGGCTGACATCTGGTGGTCCAGGAGAACAAGCAGTGGTGCTGAATGTAGACCGATTCACAAACGCAGCTTTTCCAGTTTCCCTTTTGTCTTTCTGAAGTGCTTGAAATTGCGACCAAACCAGTTAATTGCATGAAAATCCACACAGAATAAAAGTTTAAGGAGCAGAACAATAAGGGTGAAGAAGGTGCCCTTCACAGGACGAATTATATACGTGTAAGCATATCGAGCTCTGCGGAAACTGGAAAGCGTCAATAGAAAGCACAGTATCTTGGCCAATTAGACCCAGGCAGAAGGGTACTGCTTAATGGCACCACACTGGGGATCATAATGGGACTGCGCTTCATGGGAGAGCCCATCGTTCCTTCTCCTTGTCAGGTGGGTGGGAGGGAGGAAAATGGAGGGAATGAGGGGGAGGGGAAGAAGGCATGACTGTGTATAGTCGCAAATTGATGTTTAAACGGGCTAAAGGTAGTGTTCAAACGCATTTATCTTTTATTTTCCTTGGGAAAAAGGGGCCGCTTTCAGCAGTAACCAACAGCCCAGATGGCAAAACATATTGGGCCCAAAGCAAGAGCAATTCAACTCTCTCTATGCCTAGGATTAAAATAATAGAAATAATAACAAACCTCCAAATACTTCCAATTGATTTTCTCTGGCATATTCCACTAATTACCAGACTGTGGAGGAAAAGAATGATATGTTGTAAGCTTTATGACTTTCATGCCATTTGCACAATCCCAGCAAAGAAAATAAAAGAAGCTCCAGTGATTTTTCTCACATTTGGCACCTTGCTATACCCAATTCTATAGTCTTTTGACCATGAAGAATCTTAATAAGTTGGTATTTCTGTCTCCAGATTTTAACTAAATTGTTTTTTCATATCTGTTGCAGTGATTGTAAATATAATGCTTGGATTGACCATGAGCCATATTTATGGAAGGTTCTAGATTGAAACATTATAGGCTAAGCTCTCTGTTTTGAAAAAGTCAGGGAAAGGGGAGGGTTGCAGGTGGGAGGGAAGTTATTGGGGGGGGGGGAGCCATTGCAATCCATAAGCTGTACTTTGGAAATTTATATTCATTAAATGAAAGTTAAAAAAAAAAAGAAAGAGAAAAAGTCACAAAACAAAACAAACAAGCAAATGGAAGAAGGCTTTAATCTAGTCCAAGAAGGACCATTCTAAACATTTGTTTGGGTCTGTTTCCACTTGACCTTGTGACTCTGGAAAGGTTACTAAAAGGACTCCCAATTATGTGGATGGTTTTGAAATACCGGCCAGGTCTTCTTGGAGGTACACTCAGCTTCCCACCCCTAATCTCACAAGGGTCACTGAAAAGTTCAATTAAAATTGCTTTTAGTTACTCCAAATCTCAACTGAGTTGAGAGCACAAGAAAGGTAAAACGTTTCCACCTGTTCTTACCAGTCTTTTCTCCTGCTTTAGAATAATGTTTAGTTCTAATCAGTAGCCATAACATCTCTCAGCAAAGGACTTTATTTTCTGTTTAAAAACTTGTAGCTACTATATAAACTACTGAAGAAGTAAGAGCTCAGTATATTCTGTAAGAAGATTGCATGCTCAGAATGTCTCTAGCAAACCATAACTAAAAAGACAATGCCATTTTAGTGGAATTCATGTGACTATTATATTTATAAAGGATTAGGACAGAGAATAAATTTGTGATTTTAGAAGTCTTAAAGAATGTTCTCTCACAAATATCTTACATTGGTTGCTAATGGATAAGCTATCAAATTACACATTGAATCTTTTGGTTTTGACTTTTATGGCCTCCATGAATGTAAATACTTTTTCAAAGAATCGCTTTTACAATTCTGTCTCATTTTTGAAATTGTATTTTGATTGACACATAATATTTATGAATACAATATGTTGCTATGATATATAAATACATTGCATTATGATCAAATCAGAGTAATTAGCATATTGTGAGTCTCATTTTTGTATCTTTGTCATTTTACCTTTTTAAGAAGGTAGCCATCAAGGAAATGCAAATCAAAACCACAATGAGGTTTCACCTCACCCTGGTTAGACTGGCTTACATACAGAAATCAACTAACAACAGATGCTGGTGAGGATGTGGGGAAAAAGGGACACTAATCCACTGTTGGTAGGAATGCAAACTGGTAATGCCACTATAAAAGACAGTTTGGAGATTCCTCAGAAACCTGACTATAGCCCTACCACAAGACCCAGCTATCCCACTCTTCAGAATCTACCCAAAGGAAATTAAATTGGGAAATAAAAGCTCTGTCTGCACCTCAATGTTTATTGCAGCTCAATTCACAATTGCTAAGACATGGAATCAACCTAAATGCCCATCAACAGAAGACTGGAGAAAGAAATTATGGGATATGTACTCTATGGAATACTACACAGCAGGTAAAAAAAAATGAAATCCAGTCACTTGTAACAAAATGGAGGAATCTGGAAAACATCATGCTAAGTGAAATAAGCCAGTCCCAAAGGGACAAATACCGTATGTTCTCCATGATTGGTGACAACTAACTGAGCACCTAAAGGAAATCTGTAGAAGTGAAATTGACACTATGAGAAGCAATGACTTGATTAGCCCTTGTCCTGACTGTTGAGGAGCAGTTTACTGTTTTATTATTTTTAGTATTTTCTTTTTCTACTTAATACCATTGCTACTACTCTTTAATTAATACAGAATTATTCTTAGGTGTTTAAACCCAATTGAAAATTTATCCCTGTTAAAAATAAGAGTGGGAATAAGAGAGGGAGGAGATTTACAGTTCAGCACACACTCCCTCAGACGTACTTCTAATGGTAAAGCTAAAAACTTGCCATGGTACGCCATTAAGTTGGCAAGTACCAATTGCACTTTACTAGTTAAAGTGATCAGTTTAAGTTCATAACTGATCATAAAAATAGGATTAAGTGTCAAAGGAATCACATAAATAAGACCAGTGTCTGCTAATAATAATTGATAGAATTAAAAAGGAGAGAATGATCCAACACAGCAGATTCATAGAATGACAAATGCCCTAAATAGCACTCTGGCCTCAGAATCAGCCCTTAAGGCATTTGGATCTGGCTAAAAAGCCCATGAGAGTTTCTCAGGCATGGAAAGCCAAGACACTATGGCACAAAATTACCTAAATGAAACATTTCTGTGAGTGAGATCTCAGTGGAAAGAAGGACCCATCAAAGAAGGAGGTACCTTTCTCTGAAGGGAGGAGAAAACTTCTACTTGGATTATGGCCTTGTCTAAATAAGGTCAGTTAGTGAACTCAAGAGGCTTCTTTAGCCTTTGCAGCTCATGACAAGAGCCTGAGGTGATTACTGATGTCATAAATAAGAGTGTCAGTTGTTAAATCAAGAACAGAAGTCACTGTGCACTTGCTCCCCATGTAGGACCTCTATCCTTAATGTGTTGAACTATGAGAATTAACAGTAAAACTAATCTTCAAACAGTACTTTATACTTTGTATGTCTATGTGGGTGCAAATAGTTGAAATCTTTACTGAGTATATACTAAGTTGATCTTCTGTATATAAAGATAATTAAAAATGAATCTTAATGAGAATGAGGTGGGAGAGGGAGTAGGAGATGGGATGGTTTACAAGTGGGAGGGTGGTTATGGGGGGAAGAACTGCTATAATCCAAAAGTTGTACTTTTGAAATTTATATTTATTAAATAAAAGTTTTCAGTTAAAAAAGAAACCTTGTTTTAATAAATGCAACTGTTATTTCTTCTAGCTACTCTTGACTAGGTATAAAAGTGGTGCCAGGTGAAGAATAGTTAAAATTATGTCTTTGGAAATGTAATATAGTTGCTTCATCTTCTTCTAAACTTTGCTCCCTATTTGCCAGAGTCCCAGAGAAATTCCTCATATATACAATTGTGTGACTCCTCCATTCTGAGACCCTCATTGCACATGAAACCTGCTTAGTAGGTCTACCAATGCCACTTCCCACTGTCAGCCCCACTATCACCACTGCTGCTACTGATGCACCAGCAAAACAAAACTACGGATACCAGTTCCAGACTTTGTAACAAAAACACTTCTGCTGTTGCCCGCTGAACACTGAGTGGCTTTGGCATTGGAGCACAATGATAAAAATCCTCTTCTATGGTCAGACTTAGATGTCCTCTTTCCCTCCTTCCTTTCATTCCTTCCTTTCCCCCTCTATTCCTCCCTCTCTTCCACCTCCTACCCCTCTCCCTCCCTCCCCCCCATTCTTCCCTCTCTGCCTCCTTCCTTTCCTTTTTTCCTTCCTTTCTTCTTCCCTCTCTTTCTCCTTCTCTCCCTCTCTTCTTTTCCTTTCCTTTCCTCCCTTTCTTCTTGCCTTCTTTACTTTCATCTTTATCACAAAAGTGTTGTTCAACTAAAAGGCGTAGATGTTAAGCTATTTACATAGACCAAAAATAAGAGTTTCCATGGACTTTCATGATCCAATCTCGAGCCTTTAAAATATATATCACACTCTTCGGAAGGAAGCAGAATTTTATGAAAGGTTGAAAGCAAGAGCCAAGGATGGATGCTCTCCTTCCTAGTGGAGTGGAGCTGGGTAATTTTTAGGTAACTATTTGTATTCCTTAATTAGTGAGGATTTTTGTAAGGGGGAGGGGTGATTTCCTGGCAATTCTATTCTATAACCTATTTCATACAACTACACAGATATCCATTTTTGAAGATTATAAACAAATAATAGCAAAATAAAAATGTGCCAGGCAAATGCAAAGCTCAAGTAATATACAGTAATATTCACATACATGAGTCAGTGTCCTTACTTTTCTCAAATGAAGCATGATTTACAAGTGTTACCCAGAGTGGAATACTGGGAAAGGACAGAAAGAGTCACTGGCTCTAGCCCATACTTTATTTTTTCACATTGTCTCCCAAATTCTCATGAGATGGTGGGGATAGGGGCACAAGTATAACAGCTTTTTTTTTTTAAATAGATTTTCAATAGTTGTTGAAATAACCTCATCGTCTTCTACCATAAGACATTGAAATATTGGTCATATCACATCACTGTAGACAAAATATTAATTAAAAAGAGACAGTAATTTGGAATGTAATAGAGCAAAGCAGGAGATTTACTATGAATAACATATTTTAAATTTGGTTTTGGGCAAATATACACAGAACGTGTTCAACATGTTTTTGTATCAAGTTATTTTTATAAAATAATGATCAATGTTTCATGTTTTAATGAAACTTTACCTTAAACAAGTGAAATTCAGTCCAATATCAATACATCAGTATTAAATGTCCATGCCTGCTCTTTCAGAGCACTTTCTATAGTTCTAACAGTTGAACCTGATGTATTCTTCCAGGTTTAAAATACAGGGACCTTGTTTTAGGACGGGATTATTGTGCCAGTCTTTGTCTGGGTGTCTTATACATGAGGTAACTCATCTTAGCACATAAGTTCCAGTTCCAGATGGTTCGCTTGAGTGGATAGTGAGATTAGACACCTTTCTTGTCAAGTAGCCAAGAACTCCTGGGATAGTATAATATTTATGTTTCAGAGAAGGAATCATTGCATAAAAGCACCTGCCATGGCAGCTGAAATTTCCTTGACACATAGGGAGAAATTGTTCTCCTTTGTTGAGATGCAGAGTTTTTGTTATTAAAATTGCTTTATGTTTTCACCTGCACAATCACAGCAAGGGTTAAAATGGTTGGCACTGATTTTTCTCCTTGGAGAGCCAATGCTTTTCCTGCCCAGCTGTCTGTAGTTCCAGGATCCATTATGCAAAAAGTGAGAGAAGCCAAGTAGCAGATTCCTCGAGTCATCCCTGAGCAACTTTTCCTTCTATCCTCTTTCATTCCTAGATGTCCACATGGCCTCATTATGTAAGCCAGAACACAGAAAATAAGTCAGCCAAAGGCAGATGAAGATAGCCCAAATGTAACAGTAGAAAGAGCAGCAATGAATCTTCCTTAAATGTAAGTAGTACTGTTTGCAAAATATAGTGACCACCTTGTTTCTCTTCTCTCACATGAAATTTTCAACATTATAGTCATTGGGGTGAAAGTATTGTTTCTGCAAAAATGAGTTACACTCTGGGCCCAGGATATAAAAAGATGATGAAGGAATTGCCTACCCAGAATAAAACTGCAGTAGAAACATGAAAAATACTGAAAAACCAGAATGGAGAGCATGTCTAGGCAAGACGAGGGAGCCAGGAAAGGAAACACTAGAGGAGTGAATGTATTTTGCAGGTGCAGAGAGGTGCCCATTGTTTCAAAGAAAAAAATGAAGCAACCCAACCTAAGGAAGTAGTGAAAAAGGAAACAAAGTAGAAGACAAAGGCAGAATAGAGAGAGGTGCATGTGATTGCCTACATAATTCAAATTATATCTCATCGTTTTTAAAAACTGCTGGTAGATTTTAAGCCAGTGAATATTTTGATCAGATTTCCAGTAACTAGAAAAACTTGGAAGACAAATTTTAACTCTAAGAGCTGAGAAAGCAGTTAGGATTGATGCCAAGAGCTAGTTGAGATGGAGAAAGGCCACAGATGGTTATGGTTAGGGAAGAATCTACATATGACCAGGCGTGAGGATTTTCACTTTTGGAAGAGTATTCCTGAGCACAGTAACAGGGATGTGTGCATTGGATTAGCTGCCCATCAAATTGAAGAAAGTGAGTAAATAGCAGACCTAGACAGGTAAGTCCATGGACAAGATAGAAATGAAAACTTGTTCATGGAAGTTCTTGAACTTTTTTAAGCCTTGGCATAAGGCTACACATTCAATTCTGGGAGAAATGGCCTTATTTAAATGTCCTCAATTGTCATAAAAGGGAGACAACAATGTAAATTGTAAATATTATAGTGCATGTATTAAAATTAAATAAGGAAATGTTAGCTGAGTGACACTTGAATTGAACTCATGGAACACAGCAGTAAGAAGGTGTCAGGTACACTTCAGTGTGTGGAGAAACCCAGAAGGAAAGAGCACCTGCCTCCCTGCTGCTTGCTTTCATTTCTGGACTAAGAATTTTTTAGGTGATAGCAGCTATCATATATTATTTTAAGATTTATTTACTTATTTGAAAGGCAGAGTTACAGAGAGGCAGAGGCAGAGAGGGAGAAAGGTCTTCCATTCACTGGTTCACTCCCTAGATGGCTACAATGGCTGGAGCTATGTCAATCCGAAGCCAGGAGCCAGGAGCTTCTTCCAGGTCTCTCACATTGGTGCAGAGTGGACTTGGGCCATCTTCCATGGCTTACCTAGGCCTTAGCAGAGAGCTGGATCAGAAGTGGAGCAGCCGAGACTCAAACTGGCGCCCAGATGGGATGCTTATGCTGTAGACCGTGGCTTAAACCCTCTGCACCACAGCGCTAGCCACTCTATCATTTCTTTAATTAATTTTTAAATATGGGGTACAATAGTTCCAATTTGCTTTACTTATCTTTTTCTGACAATTGAGAAAAGAAATTAATTCTTATAAAAGCCATCTCCTTCCCCTGAACCAAATGTGCACCAATGTGCTAAGGGGTTATAAAGACAGACTCAATACTAATAAATAATTTTTCCATGGATTTAATCAGTGAAATCATTTAAGTATTATTTTCATCAAAATCACACAGATAGATTACAGATGAGAATGCACATAAAATATGGGACTTGGAATTAATTTAGTATGAAAAGTCAATTGTCAAAGTCACATGTTTTTGCCTTTTTGCTATAGGGGATTCACTATTGAAACATTTCATTTTGTATTAAGATATTTTGCAAATAATAAACTATATAGCTAAAAATGAAGATATTTCAGTGTAATCAATGGATAATCACATCAAAATGATGAGAATGGTAAATCATGGGCTATTTTCTCTTATCCCAATTTAAATAGGGAACTCACCAAATAACACCCATCATCTTTCTCTTTTTTTAACTTTTATTTAATAAATATAAATTTCAAAAGTACAACTTTTGTATCATCTTTCTCTTAACCAAATCTATTATTGATAGCACTGGAAAAAGAAAAAAGTGCTTTGGTGTTAACATTTAAACAGCTAGGGATATTGTGATAAAACTTTTTGTCTTTAATGTAATGAGTTTATTTTAATCCACAACATTTCATCATTCGAGATATTGTTTGGTTTAAATAAGAACCCAGCTTTCTTAATTTTATGCTTGATTTCCATTCCAGTTGTGCTGTTTCATTATAACATAACAACAGTTCTGATACTCTTTGTACGTAATAAGTAAGACTTTTCTTTTCATTATCAAACCATACTTTCAGTTCAGGACCTCATCAATACACATCTTACTACAATAACCCTGACTATTCTCTCTGCCTTTAATCTCTTCCTTACTTGAACCCATCACTCTGCTGGATTGATCTTCCTTTAGTACCACTCTATTCTGGCCACCACTTTTTCAAAAAGTTTCAGGCTCTTAACTCTCCATTTAAAAAAAAATATTTTAAATTATTTAAAGAGATTGTTTGTAGCATTTTGGATTCTTGTACCTAGAAATCTGATGAACTTAATGAAAGTTAGGAATCTTCACCCAATAACTACAATTATATTCACATTTACACCAAAGTTCTATAAAATGTCTAGCTAATTTACAGATACCCTAAATTAGGTATAAATAAGAATCCCTTATGTTTCTTTTACTCATTCAACATGTATTAGCTGTCTTTCGCTTTATGTCAGTTGCTATGTCAGTTGCTATCCTTGGTTTTTTTTTTTTTTTTTTTTTTTTTTTTTCTGATTGGCTCAAGGAGAACCGACAGATCGTGGTTAATTGATAAGCTTGGGGGCGCCTGCCTCACACTGATTGGCCTAAACGGAATTGATGGCAGACAGACAGCCCCTGAGAATGGCGGGCGCACGGGCCGGGGTGGGGTGCGGTGCTGTTCTCTGCTGATTGGAGGATTAGACTCCTAGACAGCTGCCAAAACACCAAGCAGGCGGTGCTGCACGCCACGCTGCTTAGCGGAAGCAGGACTTGTATAGAAATGGGCGTAGCAGCCAGCCGGGCTCTGCGTAGGCGGGCAGGGTAACTCTATAGTGATTGGCTAGAAGGGACGAATTTAGAAGGGAGCGGGGGTAGGAGGGCAGGATGGCTGCCAGACTCGCTAAGTAAACAAAATGGATAAAACTTCTTACCCTCATTTGGTTTATATTCTAGTGTGAGATGCAGACAATAAATAAGGAAGTAAAATACATAGAATGTGAGACAAAGATGGATGGTAAGAAGAAAGGAGAAATCAGAGAAGTGAGAAATTAAATGGTCAGCCAGGAAAGATCTTTAACGCCAGCCTTGAGTCAGTATGTAAGGAACCCACCTAAGATGTGCATTTAGGCACAGACACATTAGGGTGTCATTACTACAGATGTCTATTGTAAATGGTGTGCATTGTGGAGGGGAGAATTTGACTCTGCTTTTCTTTTTTTATAAGATTTATTTATTTATTTGTAAGTCAGAGTTACACAGAGAGGTACAGAGAGAGAGAGAGAGGTCTTCCATCCACTGGTTCACTCCCCATTTGGCCAGAGCTGGGCCGATTCAAAGCCAGGAGCCAGGAGCTTCTTCTGGGTCTTCCACGCGGGTGCAGAGGCTCAAGGAATTGGGCCATCTTCTACTGCTTTCCCAGGCCATAAAGAGAGCTGGATTGTAAGTGGAGCAGCCAGGACTCGACCAGCACCCATATGGATGCTGGCACTGCAGGCGGCAGCTTTACCCGCTACGCCACAGCGCTGGCCGCTTGACTCTGCTTTTCAGTCATAGCAACAAGACATTTAATAGGAAAACATTGAAATGTGGCATTTTTTTAAAGAAAAGCCAGAGTACAAATCCAATCTTAAAAAGCAGCATTTTTTTAAAAAAGAAAGATAATTACTCTTCAGAGACACATGCTACTAACAGTAACATCTATTTGTTGATTACAAGGTCCTTGGTATACCATTTTTAATTTAATATTTTCAGAAAACCTGCCAGGAAGCAACTCTTACTCCATTTGTGCAGAAAGTAATCTGAGGTTCCCAGAGGTTAGGACACCTATTAAAGGCAAGATCTACTGAATAGAAAGTCTGTGTCCTCTTTTCTACCTCTCTACTAGAAAGAGCACACACTAGGAATCAATAAATCAGATGCATTCCTGGATATACCACACTTACACTTTTTCATGTAACCAACATTTTAACTCTTACATTTCTCTCGGTGCCTTCATCTGGTCTCCATTTTGCCCACTATGCCACAAGTTCAAAATGCTATTTTTTCCCTGGATTATTTATCATTTACATTTGCTCATCTTATTTCTCCTTCTTACAACACTTTAATGGCTTTGCTACCAAGAGTTCTCTGTCTTGTGGGCATACTCTTGCTCTTACTGTCCACTCTCCCTTCCTCACTCTGTTACAAAACCCACAAGACTCTGACTTCCTAGCTACTTGTCTAAATTTTGCGCATCAGACACAAGCCTTCCTTCAACAATCACTGAGTTAGTTAATTCCATCAATAGTTTCATCAGTAATTCCAACAATCTTTAGTGCCTACTGTGTAACTATCCATAGTACCCAGAATTCATCAGTATATAAAACAAAGTTTTGAGTTGTCTACTGAACTTACATTCTAACCAATATATCAGTGATCATACAATAAACACTGCAGATAAATGAATTATAAATGGTGTTAAAAATCAATAAATCTCCTGGAGAAAAATAGACTGGTAGGGCAGAATGAGAAAGCACTGGAGGATGGTGTGGTGTTCGTTAGAGTGCTATGGAAAACAGGATAGACTTGACTGCGCATGTAGACTTGAGGCCTGAAAAGGGGCTGGCTAAGGGGATATCTGGTGGGAGTAAGCCTGGTATGCTCTGTGAATGGAAGGGAGAGTGGTGTGCCTGATACTGAGTGGGTGACAGATGGCAAAAGGACAGTCCAAGAGAGTTCTAAGATATAATAGGGCTGCAGATCAGGTAGCACCTTGTAGACCTCCCATCACAGAATAGTTGTTCTTAGGCACAGTCCCATCCTTGCTTGGTTAATTCCTGCTCATCACTCGCAACTCAGTTCACATTCATTTCTGCCAGAAGACCATCCTGAAAAGGCCAAGTCAGTCACCGTATTGCAGGTGTTGGAGCCGGTATGTGTTCCTCTATTGTGATAAATTGCAGTTGTGTTTTACCTTTCTGTATGATTATTCTATAATGTTTGGATTCTCTGCAGAGCAATAAGCTCCATGAGAATCAGGGCTACTTCTACTCATATTTGTCACAAACTGCATAGCATATATCACAGGATCAGATGTGGAGTACACATGTAAGAAGTTATGTTCCATTAATAAGTAAAAGAAACATATGTTAAGCACCTATAGTGGAGTGACACAGCAAAGTGAATTCAAACAACTCACATGTGTGCTCCAGGCCAGGCCTCCACTTCTTCAATGTTAAACAGGCAGTTGGACTGAGTTATCTCCAAGATCATAAGGGTCATATAAATTACTGATGTTGCCTTCTAATTGCTAGTTGTTCTACTACACTGACAAGTATGCTACTTATAAAACTACTTTGTTATGGACTGAATTTTCACTCCTCCAGAATTCAAATTTTGAAGTCCTAAAATTCAATACCTTAGAATCTGACCATGTTTGGAGCAAGGGCCTTAAGGAGCTGATTAAAGTAAAATGAGGTTATGTGAGTGTCCTGGTGTCCTTATAAGAACATGAGAAAGGGATGTAGATAACACAAAGCAAGGTCAGCCATGGGAAGACACAGGAAAGGACCTCCAGCTACAAGCCAACAAGAATTGTCAGAAGAAATTAAACCTGCGGTCACCTTGGTCTTGGGTTTCTAGCCTCCAGAACAGGGAGAAAAGAGATTTCTGTTTTTCAAGTCATGCAGTCTGTGGTACATGGTTATGGCAGCCCTAGGAAACTCATATATGCTTCATTAAAAAAAAAAAAAAAAAAAAAAAAAAAACTTTAGACATAGTTTCTAACTGTGCAGGTGAGAGGCTTAGAAGTTGCCCCTCCACAATAGCAAAAAGGGAAAAGCTGAACAGACTGAAAAATCAACAACTTCCCTAGGATTCTAAAGACAAGCGAGGACACGAGGGACATGGCTGCTCTCCAGTTAGAAAGAGAAATTTGTGAAACGAAGTTCACTGGAGCAGACACTTGCCTAAACTACTGTGGGAGCCAGTGCTCATATAGGAAATTCTAAGCTTCAATTGGCAAGTGGCTGGAGGCTCAGTTTATAAAACTGAGAGTTAAAAATGCCACGGTACACATCTTACAAACAGGAGTAAGGCAGGGTTCTCATGGTAAAAATTTACTCATTTTTCTGACCATTTGAGATAAGCCAGAACATTCTGTTGTCCTTAAGGCTCAGGAGACACTAATGGTCAGAGCCTAACCTGCTGGGGTAGCAAAAGAGTTAATGGACTGCAGGGAAGATAAATACCTAATTTCAGCCCAGACTAGCCATCCTATCCCACCTGACTGAGTAGAAAAAAAAGTGAGAGGGATCAGCATATTGTGGTGCAATGAGTTAAGCCACCAACTGCAACACTGGCATCCAAATGAGTGCCAGCTTGAGTCCCAACTGACCGACTTCTGATCTAGCTTCCTGCTGATGAGGCTGGGAAAGCAGCAGAAGACGGCCCAAGTGCTTGGGCCCCTGCCACTCATGTGGAAGACCCAGATGGAGTTCCAGGCTCCTGGTTTTGTCCTGGCCCAGTGCTAGCCATTGTTGCCATTTGGGAGTGAACCAATAGATTTAAGATCTCACTCTCTCTCTTTCTCTCCCTCTCTCTTTCCTTGTTTTTCTGAAATGCTGCCTTTCAAATAAGTAAATACACCTTTTAAAAATGAAAACAAATGAGAAGTACTGGTGAAGTTTGTAGTATAGAGACACAGGTTCGTAAATCTTAAACTTAATCCAAGGACCATAATAATGCTTCCCTCCCCACACACCTCACCACCACAATACTAATTGCCTATGTACAGCAACTTCTATTGCATGGCAGGTACTTTATATCCAGATATAAGAATAAAATTACAAGGCATACCATTGCAGGATCAATTTTTTTTCCAGTCTTTGTAGTCAGCTTCATTTGTGGCTGTTCCAGAAATTCAAGTTTGCTTTTTTTCTGGGAGCTTGTGGACATTTCTGCTACATAAACACTAGATGGCGCCTGAAGCCAAAGTTTGCCTCAAGTCTATTGTTGGTGTGTTATTGTTGTTTCAGTCCTAGAGAACTCCTCAAGCTCATATCTGTCCTAAATCTGCCATTGGAGTATTGTTCAGAATGAACAGGGAAAGTATTTTAAAAGGAGTAATCCATCCTATCAGCCTTTCCCGAGGCTAGGATGGGCCCAGATGCCTAGTCTCTGTGACCACCAATGCTGCAATGCTAGATCATACCCATAGTGCACAGCCAGCCAAGGCCAGAAGAACTTGGGTGTAGAAACATTTTCAAGTTACAAATTGCTAGAGGCTGTCAGATGTTCAGATGGAGCCAAGTGATGAAGTGTGAGATACAATCAACTGGGCCTGTGGGGCTCCATTTGGCACCAGGACTCTCTCCACCAACATTTGCTTGGGGCAGGGACTGTTAGGATCTGCTCAATGTTGAATTTTCCAGCCCAGCACTATGTCTCCAGACATAGCCCTGTGGTTTCTTACTGTGTGTCCAGTGTTAGGGGAGGGGCAATAATGGCCAGCCTTTCGACACCCAGGCTGGCACTAAGCTGAGCCATACCTGGGTCTCACAATTACTCACTCCTGCACAATCTCAGAGAGTCTCATCAATCCTAGGTGAGGGCGACTGTGATGCAAGCTGAAACAAGTCCATATGGCTGGGGTATAGACCTCAGCTCGATGGGAAGTCTAGAGGCTCTGTGAGCACCATCCTCTGATTTTATCAGGTGCTAGGTCTCATAGCTGTGGGACTGGATTCCAATTCCAAGGCAAAACCTAAGTTCTCTTTCCTGCCCTACTCCCCCAGTGACCCTGGCCTTGCTGTCCACTATCTGATGGGTGATGAGGGAGGCATAGTGGAGGTAGTTCCTTGGCCAACTGGTTGAAAATGGTCCAAAGACTTATCCTGCATGTATACTCCTGGTACAGATGCTGTGGAGCCCTGTGTGGCTCTGGGTTTTATCATGATGTGCTTAGTACTGAGATTCAATTATGTATTCTGTACTTAATTCTCTCTGCCTCCCCCAAGCAGAAAGCATCCCTCTCCATATTGCTGCTAGTTGGGGACCGGAGGTGCCTGCAACGCTTTCCAGCCTTCTTTAATGCATCTTTTCTTATCACTGTATTAAAACTGAGCACTGTGATCTCTCACCTTACTTCCAAAGCTGGTGTGAAGGCCACTTAGTACATGAATAGATGTTCAGATTGGTATCTCTCTGGGAAGATGACCAGTGCATCTTAGCCACCATCTTGGCTCTGCCCTCACAAGGCACACCAAAGGCAAAAAACAACACAGACTGAAAAGAAAGAAAAGCATCTGAACCAAACATGGCAGAGATATTGGAATTCTCATATCAGGAACTTGAAAAAGACTATGACTAATATGCTAAGTGATGTGATGGATAAAGTGGACAGCATACAAGAAAGGATAAGCACTACATGCAGGGAGAATAAAGTACTAGAAAGAACCAAAAACATACTAGAGATTAAAAACACTTCGAAAGAAATGAAATCCTTTGGTGGACTTCATAGACTTTACCCAACCAAGTGAAGAATCTCTGACCTTAGACTAAGGCTATCTCAATGGAAACTTGCAACACTAAAGAGAAGAATTACTAAGACTGAAAATAATTAAAAGACCAGAATGGTCATTGTCTGCAAGATAACTATAAAAGGTATAAAATGAGCATACTGAGGTCTCCAGAAAAGAAAAATAGAAAAGAATGGAGGAAATATTTGAAATATCAACTGAGAATTTCCTGAAATTAATGCTAGACATAAACCTAAAACTCCAGGAAGCTAAGAGACCACCAAGTTTGCAGGATAGGAGGCAAAATAAGAAAAAAACCCACTACACCCAGGCATATCATTTTCAAATTACAGAAAATCAAAGGGAAAGGGAAAAAAATCCAGAAAGAATACAGGGACAAAAACACCTTGCCTGTAGAAAAACAATGATAAGAATTTCTTCCAAGCAAGAACATGAAATGAAATTTTTAAAGGGTTGAGAGACAAAAATACCCACTAGAATTCTGTATCTTTTTTAACCTCCTTTTCTGTAAAGGTGAAGGAGAAATAGTCTCTCAGGCAAACAAAAATGGAAAGAATTTGTTACCCATACACCTGCCTTCCAAGGAATGTCAAAGGAACTGTTGTTGGAGAAGCAAACTAATGTAGGCCAGCAACTCAGGTAAGACCATCAAAGAAGGAATAATAAGGTAAAATAAAATTTTACAGTAAATTTTCTTATTCTTAACTGTTCTAATAGATAACAGTCTCTACCAAAGTGTAATAGCAACAATGTAGCAAATTACATAGGCTTATGCACACTTATAGCAAATGAAATGAATGATAACAACGATATGAAGGACAGGAAGGAGTAAGTAGGATTATCTTGTTATTATAAAGAAACACAGCCACATAACTAGTCAACTGAACTTTGGTAAATGGAGGGAAGATAGACTTTCAACAAACAATGATGAAATAATTGCACGTGGATATGTACCAAGTGAAGCTAGATACTACCTCCACAAAATTTAACTCAAAATTGACCATAAATCTAAATCTAAATCATAAAATACATGAACAATAACATGGGAGAAAATCTTGATGACTTTTGATATAGTGATATCTTTTCACATACAAATCCAAAGTAACATCAAAGAAATAACTGATAAATTTGACTTCATTAACATTAAAAACTTGTGGAGCAGCCACTTGGCTTGGTAGTGGTATGACACAAATTAAGATGGCTACACCCCATACCTGAGTCTCCAGGGCTGAGTCCTAGCTCCCCTCCTGATTCCAACTGCCTGCTGACACACACTCTGGGAGGCAGTAGGTGATAGCTCAAGTACTCGGGTCCTTGCCACTTAGGTGGGAGACCTGTATTGAGTTACTGGCTCATGGCTTCAACCTGGCTGAATGCAGGCTATTGGCATTTGGGGAGTAAACCAGCAGATGGGAGCTCTCTTTCTCTCTTATTCTCTCTCTCTCTCTCCCTCTGTGTGTGTGTGTGCACGTGTGAGCCTCTCAAGTACAAAAATTACTTTAAGCTTTGCAAAAGAGTCAAAAAATAAAAACAGGAGTGACAGACCAGGAGAAAATGTTGCAAAAAAGACATATCTGATAAAACCACCATTATCAAGAATCTACAAAGAACTCTTAAAACTCAAAAACAATAAAATAAATGATCCAGTTTTAAAATGATCCAAAGATGTTAACTATTATCACATCAAATATATACAGATGTCAAATAAGCATATAGAGAGTTTCTCTACAGCATATATAGTTGAAAAATACAAAGCAAAATAAGTCACCACTACATGCCTATTAGAATGTCCAAAACACAGAACACTGAAAACATCAAATGCTGACAAGGATGTAGAGCCACAGGAACTCTTATTCACTGAAAATGGGAATGTAAAAATTTCCAGCTACTTTAGAAGACAATTTGGCTGCTTATCACAAAACTACATGTATTCTTACCACACTGTCCAACAATCATGTTCCTTGGTATTTACCCAAAAAAACTGAAAAAGTTCTCATAAATGAAAACTGCACATGGAATTTTATAACAGCTTTATTCATAATTACCAAAATTTGGAAACAACCAAAATGCAAAATGTACTTTGTAGGTGAATAGAGAAATAAAGTATGGTATTCTAGGTAATGAAATAAAATATCCCAGAAGGAAATGTTACAGTCCACAAAAAGGCATGGCAGAAACTTAGAAGCATATTGCTAAGTGAAAGAAGCTGGTCTGCAAGGGTGTGTGGTATGACTGCAACTGTGTGACATCATGAAAAAGGCAAAACCATGGAGGCAATAAAAAGGTCAGTAGCTGCCAGGGGTTAGGGAAGGGAGGAATAAACAGGGGCAACATATCATTTCCAGAGCAGTGTCAACACTCTGCATGATACTATCATGATGAATACACGTTATTATGCATTTGTCCAAACCCATAGAATAGAGAACACCAAGGATGAACTATAATGTGAACTAACAGCTTGGGTGATTATGATGTGTCAATGTAGGCTTATGTATTGTAACACAAGTATCATTCTGTTACCAGATGTCCATAATCGGGGATATTGTGCCTGTGTGGGAGCAGAAAGTATATGGTAAATCTCTGACATGTTTCTTAATTTTGCTGTGAGACTAAAACTGCTCTGAAAAAAATAGTCTTACTGCTACTAATAAACCTTTCTTGACAAAGCTCATTCATCCTCTACTCTTGCCATATGCACGTTCCAATCCTCTCCCTCTCTTAGATCTTGGCTGAAGAGACTTTGGAGAACCTGATGTTCTCTCAGTGAGGAATATGAGATCAAAGAAGGTGAATGGTTTTCCTAGGATTCACCAGCCAGTCATATTTCTGTATGCTTTATTATTAGCCTGGTGGACTGTCCAATCTCATGACTTTGGTGGATAGTCCTTAGGAGAGCAGGTTCACCGGTCCTTAATGCTTTAGAAGCAATTTTTGAGAAGTGAAAATAAGTTCAAATACATCTGTAATGATTCTATATTTTTTAATACTCTCAATACAAGGTAACTCAAAAGTGGAATGCAATTCCTATCAGGAATCTAGCAATAATCTACATATAATTTTGTAGAAAATACTTCTGTCTGAAATAATTCAAACCTGATATTTTAAATTGCTTTTTGAGTTGGAAATTTATTGTAATAAGCTTTCAAATTTGTTCAAAATGAACTGCAATTTATTCTTTTAGGATCATTTTCCTTGCTTTATATTTTGATTTGAAAATAATAGACTATATGAATTGTTTTAAGCCCTAGCATGATATATGGTTCTTTTTATAAGTTCACTTCATGCATAAACTGAGGTTTTCACTGACAGTAAATGTGAGTGGAAACTATAATTTTTTAGAAACAAAAGCCTAAAAATTCAGTCCTTCTAATTTAATATTTAACTGCCTAAGCATCCAAATATAGTCTATATTGCTCCATTAGTTATTAAAATTGCAGGTTTTACCCATATCACTAATTATCATATTAAAAGTTTCTATTTAAAAAGAAATACCCTCTATCTTTATCAGTTCTCTTAGAGTATCTGTAATGTCTTTAGGCTCACAAATACATTAGAGTATTGTTAATCTGTATCTGACTACATGTTGCCCATAAATATGTGATGTTTAATTACTGATCTTGCAAACAGCCCCTGATTCATGTACAAAATGATGTCTAGCTCACTCTTCAGAATTCCTTATGATGAGAGCCAATGCTGTGGCATGTGGGTAAAGCCTCTGCCTGCAGTGCCAGCATCCCATTTGGGCACTCGTTCAAGTCCAGGCTGTCCACCTCTGATCAAGCTCCTTGCTAATGCACCAGGGAAAGCAGCAGAGGATGGCCCAAGTCCTTGGGCCCTTGCACCCATGTCAGAGACCTGGAAGAAGCTCCTGGCTCCTGGATTTGGCCTGGCCCATTCTGGAACAATGTGGTCATTTGGAAGTGAACCAGGAAATGAAAGACCTCTCTCTCTCTCTCCTGCCCTCTGCCTCTCTGTAACTCTGCCTTTTAAATAAATAGATAAATCTTAAGAAAAAAATTTTAAAAAGAATTTCTTATGATGAAAATTAATTTTAGTCACTCAGCTTGCATCTTACTAAACAAGTAATTCCTAGTGCTTAAAATATAGAAACGTGTATTTTATTCTCATTGCTGTCTCTCTTTTTGAAGAATATTAATGAGCCTCATAACTGGTAAGGCCTTAAAGCCCACCTGATTATTTTCAAGCCCTTTCTGTCAGTTTCTATTTGCCTCTCAATGAAAAAAAACAAACCCTTGCTCTTGGTTTAGATGCCTTTCTTAGGGCCTCTAACAACGACTCTGTCCTTGATTTTAGACCCTGTGAGTTTAAACTACTTGTTATACTTGTTAGATTCGTTTTCTCCAGTCTCAAAAAAGTAAAATTCTAGGTGGCCATGCACATGAAACCTCAGATGGAAGCAGTTTCTGCACCTGGCACTGCATCCCCCTAGAGAAGCCACCTCCTGCTGGAACCCTGTCTTGACTCCCCTTCCCAAAGATGCCCCTTTTCAGCATGAAGCAGCCAGAACGATCGTCGCCCAGTTTCCGTTATCAAAAGTAAGCAAGTAAACGATTCAATCTTTGGGATGTGGGAATGTGAGGAGTCAAATGGGTAACAGGCAATCAGGGTAGTCCCCTGGTAGAAGTCTGGAATAGCAAGGTGCCTACTCCCTCTGCAAAAGGTTATCTTTAACAGATCAAAGTGTCTTCTTCCTTAGGAATCTCCAAATTTACAAATTTACCATGAGAATAGCAAGGGAGTGGTGATTTATCCCCCACCCTTATGGATGTTTTTGTTTGTTTGTTTGTTTGTTTTAATCGTAAGGGAGCCAGACAGGATGGAGAAGTGTAAATCAGGTCTTTTTCTGAGTTTATCTCCACTTTGTTGATTGACAGATGATTGTACATAAAAACCCAAATGCTACTACGGGGGCCTTTTGAGTTCTTTCCTCTCTTGGAGGCCCCCTTCCATGCTGCTCCAGCTGGAGGTTTTTGACTCTAATAAATACTTTTAAATCTCAAAAAAAGAATATTAATGAATGAAAGAATGTCAGTGAAAGACAAAGGATTTCCATTTGATCTCATTTCTTTATCTAATAATGATAGTACTGTACGTACACTGACATAGAAGATTAATTTCATTAACCAGTAGAAATGCATTACTGCTATGTGTGTTGTGGTTCAATATCTCTTTAGAACAACAATTCATATTCATTTAACTCAAAACTATTATGAGATTCTAGGCTGCATATTTATATAGATGTTTTGGAATACATTCAGTCTTTGCTCTCTAGAGAAATCTTTGATTGTAGCAAAGCCTGTCTTTTTTTAATGCATTTTATTGAATTGAAACACAGAATTATAGAGAACGAAAGAGAGATCTTTCATCCATTGATTCACCCCTCAAATAACAGCAGTGATCAAGGCTGGGCCAAGTACAGCCAGAAGCAAGGAACTCCATCCAGGTTGAACATTTTCTGCTGCTTTCCAGGCATGTTAGCAAGGATCTGGCTCATAAAGCATATGACAAAGCTATAGTAATCAAAACAGCTTGGCACTGGCATAAAAACTGATACATAGATCAATGAAACAGTATAATAGAGAACCCAGAAATTAAAAAACGTATGTACAGTCAACTGATTTTTGACAAAAATGCTCAGACCACACAGTGAAGTAAGGATAATCTCTTCAACAAATGGTGCTGGCAAAATGGAATTTATAGATGCAGAATTAAATTAGATCCATACCTCTCACCATACACAAACATCAACTCAAGTTGGATCAAAGGGGGCCAGCATTGTGTGACACAGCAGGTTAAAGACCTGGCCTGCAGTGCCAGTATCCCTATGGGTGCCAGTTCAAATCCTGGCTACTCCACTTCCAATCCAGCTCCTCACTAATGCACCTGGGAAAGCAGTAGAGAATGGCCCAAGTCCTTGGGCCCCTGCCCCCACGTGGGAGACCCAGAAGACGCTCCTGGCTTCTGGCTTCAACCTGGCCCAGCCCTGGCCTTTGCAACCATTTGGGATTGAACCAGCAGATGGAAGATCTCTGTGTGTGTGTCTCTACCTCTCTCTGTAACTCTTTCAAATAAATAAAATAAATCTTTGAAAAAAATATGGATCAAAGACTTAAATTTAAGGCCTGAAACTATGAAGTTGCTGGAAGAAAACACAGGGGAAACACTCCAAGACATTGGTTTAGAAGACAGCTTCTTGGACAAAAGCCCCAAAACACAGGCAACAAAAGCAAAATTAAACAAATGGACTATATCAAACTCAGAAGCTTTTGCACAGCAAATAATAATAATAATAATAATCTATAGAGTGAAGAGACATCCAACAGAATAGGAAAAAAAAATTTGCAAACCACCTATCTGACAAAGATATTAATATCCCTACCATATCAGCAACTTAAAAACCTCAGCAACAACAACAAAAAATCCAATCTAGTTTAGAAATGGGCAAACGACTTCAATAGACAGAAGAACTACAAAGACCCCAAAATATATGAAAAAAATGCTCAACATCACCAGCCGTCAGGGAAACGTAAGTCAAAACCACAATGAGTTTTCACTTCACCCTTGTCAGAATAGCTAATATCCAAAAGATGAGTAACAAATGCTGGTGAGGATGTGGAGAATGGGGAACTCATACACTGTTGGTAGGAATATAAAGGAATATAAATAAGTGCAGCCACTGTGGAAAACAATGTAGAGATTTCTTAAAAAATTAGAAAAAACACTTGCCATGTGATCCAGCAATCCCACTACTGGGATACCCAAAAGACATGATCACAGTGTAACAAATAGATACCTGTACCACCATGTTTACAGCAGCAATTTTCACAAGAGCCAAAATTTGGAGCCAAAGTGTCCATCACCAGACGAATGGATAAAAAAATGTGGCATATATACATGATGGAATATTATTCAGCTATAAAAAAGAATGAAATTCTACCATGTGCAGCAAAATGGATACAACTAGAGGACATAATGTTGAGTGAAATAAGCTGGAACCAGAAAGACAAATATGGTGTGTTCTCTCTTCCATGTTAGAACTAAAATTTTTAAAAAAACACCAAAAAAGAGAAAAAAGAAATATGTGTATCACTGTTGCTGCAAATATAGTTTTGCAAAGCTTTGTTTTATACTTTTATCAAATCAATTGTTAAGAATGTTCTACTACAGTGCTGGAGCTATGGTGAGCAGGTAGAGCCGCCGCCTGCAGTGCTGACATCCCATATGGCCACCAGTTCCAATCCAGCTCCACTTCTTATCCAGCTCTCAGCTATGGCCTGACAAAGTAGTAGAAGATGGCTCAAGTCCTTGGACCTCTACCCCCGCATGGGAGACATGGAGGGAGCTCCAGACTTCTGGCTTCAGATCAGCTCAGCTCCAGCCATTGTGGCCATCTGGGGAGTGAACCAGTGGGTGGAAGACCTCTCTCTCTCTCTCTCTCTGCCTTTCCCTCTCTGCAACTCTTTCAAATAAATCAGTCTTTAAAAAAAAAAAAAAAAAAAGAATGTTATACTACTATAGTTTTCATGATCTGTGATAACTTTAAAATTTACTGTATGTGAGTGACATGGTCATTTTTCCATTCAATTATTGTTTATAGCCATTGTCTATATTCCCACTAAGGTCTTCTTTCTTTTTACTTGTTGCACTTTTTACTTGGCAAAGTATTAAGCCTTTTTACTGTAATGCAATTTTAAACTATGTTATCTTAAAAACTAATTTAAAAAAGGAAAGAAAGTGAGAAGGAAAGAGGGTAGAAGAATATAATGGGGAGGGTGGTAGGAGGAGAATATTATTGTGTTCTTAGAATTGTATTTATGGCCGACGCCGTGGCTCACTAGGCTAATCCTCTGCCTGCAGCGCCGGCACCCCAGGGTTCTATTCCCGGTTGGGGCATTGGATTCTGTCTCTTGGTTATTCTTCCAGTCCAGCTCTTTGCTGTGGCCCGGGAAAGCAGTGGAGGATGGCCCAAGTCCTTGGGCTCTGCACCCGCATGGGAGACCAGGAGGAAGCACTTGGCTCCTGGCTTCGGATCAGCATAGTGAGCCGATCATAGCAGCCATTTGGGGGATGAACCAACAGAAGGAAGACCTTTCTCTCTATCTCTCTCTCTCTCACTGTCTAACTCTGTCTGCAAACAAACAAACAAAAAAGAATTGTATTGTATTTATGAATCCCATTGAATCTGCTAAAAACTAATTAAAATTAAAATAAAAAGTGTTTTAAAGATTTTATTTATTTATTTGAGAGATAGAGTTACAGAGGGAGAGACAGAGTGAAAGGTCTTCCATCCTCTGATACACTCCACAAATGGCTGCAATGGCTGGGGCTGAGCTGATCCAAAACCAGGAGCCAGGAGCTTCTTCTGGGTCTCCCACAGGGACCCAAGCACTTGGGACATCTTCTGCTGCTTTCCCAGGCACATTAGCAGAAAGCTGGATCAGAAGAGGAGCAGCTGGGACAAGAACGGGCGCCCATATGGGATTTAGGCGCTGCAGGAAGAGGCTTAGCATACTATGCCACAGTGCTGATCCCAAATTAAAAATAAATAAATAAAAATACCAATAAGGAAAGAATGGATGCATGATTTAGAGGAAGAAAATGTTTTCATCCATCCAAGAGAAAAAGGAAGAGAATGAAAAAATTGATTCAAGTTTAGCAGTCAGAAGCTATAGGCTGAGAAAGTTATGAAGCCTTCTCAACATATTTTCTTTCTTTTGGTAATAGCAGCTAAAATTCATTTCATGGAACTGACACAATACTATATGTGGTTTTGGTACAATTTTTAATCAAGATCAGGCATGGGTACTTAGCCCAAATGGCTGAATCAGACTGACTCTCTCTCTCTCTCTCTCTCTCTCTCTCTCTCCCTCTCTTTCTCTTTCTTCATGTATTGGGCACATCAAGTGGTTAAATACCATGAAAAAAAAAATCTCCCAAGAATGAACAGGAAAAAGTAATCTGTAGCCTAGATGCTTTGAGCAGAAGTAAATGGTGGCATTGTTTTATTGAAATTTGGGAACTTATTAGATACTTGGTTAAAGTATTATGGAGAAAAAGCACTCATATGAACTTCATTTTGTTTCCTTATAAGAGAGCAAAGATTTTCTTGAATTGCCAGGAAATAGACCCCTGAATCCCTATCTGAAGCTTGGGAGCAGCGCTGGCACTCTGCCACCAGCGCTGGTCAGTTTCTTGCACTGAGCCTGTCCTCTCAGCCAGGACTCCATACGTGCGCAGAGAAAGGCTCGGCTCTCAGGATGCTGGGTGGTTCACTTGAGGATGAAGTAAGAGCTGTACTACACGGAGAGCGGGATCAAGCTGCTGCTTAGAAATCTGTCAGTGACGTGGTGTGGGAACATGCAGGAACACATGGTATGTTAGTTTTTCCTTAACATGTGGCTAGTTGGTCAAGTTAGTTTAACTTTAAGGATTAAAAATCCCCTCATACTTAGTAAAGTATGGAATCTTACTTCACTTGGGTATTATATTTTGAAGAAACACGAAAATCACAAACAGTGAAAAGTATATAGCTCACTACCTTGCACCATGGAGTTTCATAAGAAATCAAAATAATCCAGATATCAGAAACAATGGGGGAACCACTCCAAGTCCTGAATCTTAATCATTGATCTTTATTAATCTTAATATGGCATGGAACTGCCAATCATATTCCTGATGTGAGTGGCCAGCTGTGGCTCCTGGGTATTTGAGTTGAGATCAAAAAGCATGGTCATGTGCTCGCTTCGGCAGCACATATACAAAAAGCATGGCCATGCCATCTTCACTTAGCAAACTGGAGAGCGCCCTGTTAGGCTGGTAATGGCTGCAGGATTTCTGTTTTCTCTTTCTGATACTGTAGTGCCGTATGACATGCCTCTGCGTGTGAATCCCTCCTTCCAGTAAGAGAAAGTCTACTTATACTACTATTTTGGAATCTTCAGCCAGGGGGCTAGCGTTGTGGCATAGCAGGCTAAGCCTCCACTTGCCATGCAGGCATTTCATATGGGCATTGGTTCAAGACCTGGCTGCTCCATTTACTATCCAGTTCCTGCTAATGCTCCCAGGAAAACAGTGGAAGATGGCCAAGTGCCTGGGCCCTTGCACCCATATGGGAGACTTTGGAAGAAGCTCCTGGCTGCTAGCTTCAGCCTGGCCCAGCCCTGGCCTTTATGGCATCTGGGGAGTGAACCAGTGGATGGAAGGGCTCTCTCTATCTCTCTTTCTCTCTCCCAATCTCTCCTCCTCTGTCTGTACATCTGCTTTACAATTAAAAAGAGAAAAACAATCCTCAGCCCTATACATTATTATTCTTATTTAATCAATTCATTTGAGAGCCTTAGAAAAAGATCTCCTATGCACTGGTTCACTCTCCGTATGTCTGCAATGACCAGGCCTGAGCCAAGAACACAATGCAGGAGCTAGAGAACAGGTGGAAAAGTTCACCTCAGTACTGTGAGGAATGCAGTGGGATGAAGCTGGGAGCCATGGGAACAGTCTGACCCGAGATATCATAGCTTGGAAAACCAACAAGCAGACAAAGTCCTTTTGCCTCCAGGGATGTTCTCAAGATAACAAGTTCAGAGAACTTGCTGGCCTAGACGTTCTGCTTGCTCCCTGCTTTTGGGTCTGGTGGTGATCACATGACAGTCTGGTGTAGAACTGCACACTTGGAGAGTTCTGTTTTTAGCGAAACAATAATTTGGCTTGATGTCAGCAAGATCGTCTGGCAGATAACTGCAGAAATAAAAACTGCTGGGCAAGTCAGAGAGGTGTTCCTCTTCCTAACCTGGAGAGGCTCAATCTGGCTTCCATCTCCACCCTGCCACCCCCAACCCCTACCCAACCCCACTTTCTATAATCTCTTGTCTTTCATCATGCGCTGTCCCCTCTTCACCCTGGAAAGTTACTGCACAGGTCTCCCCTGGGAGTGGCAGGAAACTGATTACTTCGGGCTTTAGTGCTGCCTCTTGGGATCTGCCTTAGCAAGAGCTGGGGCTGGGACTTGAAACCAGGTACTCTGACATGCATAGGAGTCTCTTAGCCACTAGGCTAAATGCTTGCTTCCCTATATGTACAAGTATAAAAGTAAAAGAATTGCTCCTGGGGTTTTGTTTCTCATTCCTACATTGCAGTGTTACTTGCCTTTACCTCAGTTTATCTGAAGTAACATAAGTGGCATCCTCAGATACCCTGCAATTGTGAAGATCTACTCATGCCTTGTTTAAGCACTCTCTGTTAGTGCATTATCTATATTTACAGTAGACATTGTTTCAAATTCAGCTTTCAACCTTTCCAATAGCTGCACAAAGAATGTGGATACTGATAGTTACTTTCAGGATATTGACATTTACATCTGTAAGTTTCTTTCTCAAGCATTTACCACCTAATACTAGATGGCATAAGTATTTGGTGCACAGCTTGAACTTACATAGCTCTGTTCATCAGAGCTTGAACTTCATCTGCACGGTCCCTTTTCTGATCCCTTGCTGTAGTTTTACACCTTGCTGACTACCCTTCCATCTGGCAAATGGCCCTTTATCAACAATGGCATGCTCCTTTGTTCTGGAGTGTTTCTTGATTACATGTGTACATCCTACCTACATTAAAATCCCTGCATATCTCTTCAATGTTATTTTTAGAAGATTAATATTTCTATTTTCTTCATGAAGAAACATAAACATGAAATCTGAATTTGTTGGATGTCTATTAAGGGTATTAGGCTAATAATAAGTAAGGTCATTGATGAACATCAGTGCTACTGTCTGTCACACTCTGATTGATTGACTGCTAATACTGCTGGATGGCAATCTCAATATATTTCCATAAAATATACTCCATTGCTCTCTTAGAAAATTCCATGTAACATTCAATTTGTAAAAGCAGCTACAGCCAACAAAGATTAATGTCTAACACCATTAAGAAAACATAAAAGAGGGTGCTGGCGCCGGTGCACAGTAGGTTAATCCTCCGCCTGTGGTGCTGGCATCCCATATGGGCACTGGTTCAAGTCCTGGCTGCTCCTCTTCCAATCCAGCTCTCTGCTGTGGTCTAGGAAAGCAGAAGATGGCCCAAGCGCCTGGGTCCCTGCACCCACGTGGGAGACCAGGAAGAGGCTCCTGGCTCCTGACTTCAGATCGGCACAGCTCCAGCTGTTGTGGCCATTTAGGGAGTGAACCAACAGACGGAAGACCTTTCTCTCTGTCTTGCTCTCTCACTGTCTGTGGCTCTACCTCTCAAATAAATAAATCTAAAAAAAGGAAAGAAAATATGAAAGTGAAGATGAAATAAAAAAGAAGAACTTTAAAATTAAAATATAAGAAATGGATTGTCAAAACCCATTGAAGATCTAGACTGCAGGAGCTTCACAAGAGGGTAGAGAATGCTTTGCAATTCAGTGCCATGGCTTCAGTCCTATCCTTTAGCAACAGTAATAGAGAAGACCTTGTTATACCTGTAAAAAACTAATGCCGATAACTAAAACTTGGGTCCATTTCTCTGCCATTTGTTTTTAACTATAATGATATAATTTCACTTTCCCATTCCCCATTTTGTCTAAAGCTTTGCTTATATATTTGAAGGGCAGCAAAACAGAAAGAGAGGGATAGAAAGACATGTTACATCCACTGGTTCACTTCCTCAAATGACTACAACCAAGCCAGCCAAGTCCAGGACAGGCAAAAGCCCAGAGCCAGGAACTTCATCCAGCTCTCCCACATGAGTGGGAAGGGCCCTACTAGTTGAGCCATAATCCCCTGCTTTTCTAGGCTCAGTAGTAGAGAGCTGGACCAAAGGCAGGGCAGCCAGGACTCCAAGAGGCACTCCAGTATAGAATTCCCATGTTGCAAATGGTGGCTTAACCCCACTGTTCCATAATGCTAGCCCCACCCCTTCTCTACCTTTCATATTTAAAATGGAAAGCTGGGGGTCGGTGCAGTGGCATAGCAGGTAAGGCTGCTGCCTGCAGTGCGGGCATCCAATATGGGCGCCAGTTCAAGTCCCAGCTGCTCCACTTCTGATCCAGCTCTCTGAAGCAGTAGAAGATGGCCCAAGTTCTTGGGTCCCTGCACCAGCGTGGGAGACCTGGAAGAAGCTCCTGGATCTTGCCTTTGGATTGGCACAGCTCCGGCCATTGCAGCCATTTAGGGAGTGAACCAGCGGATGGAAGATCTCTCTCTCTCTCTCTCTCTGCCTCTCCTCTCTCTGTGTAACTCTTGACTTTCAAATAAATAAATCTTTAAAATGAAAAGCTTGAAGTATTTGATACTATAGCAATAGAACTGTTTTGCCATGATTCATCACATTTCTTCTTTTCCATTTCCTCTTCCACATCCGAATTGTCTTAGAAAAAATCAAATCTGTTTTCTTTCCAGTCTATTAAGTAGTTTTATGACTCCTTGTTGAATCTGTAGAGTGATGTAATTTTAAGTTACAAATGGTTCACGAGTGCCCATGCATGTAGAGGAAGTTCACTTTGAGTATAGATGCTTGCCAATACTTCACATTCAGAAAAATTTGAATAGAACCAACCATCTATACATCCAGTTTATTTTATATACTGATGCTTCCCCACTTATGATGGGATTATGTCCTGATAAACTCATCAAAATGTGAAGGCATCATAAGCAAAACATGCATGAAATATATCTAACCCACTGCACAAATATCACACCTTGGCAACACAGCACCCTGTGGAGTGCCCCAGTGACTGCAAGGCAGACCAGGAGCTGCACCTGTGCCAGTGCCCAACATCAAGAGAGAAGGCCACACAGCATTTTGCTACCTGGGAAAAGATGAAAATTCAAGGGCTGGTGCTGTGGCATAAAAGATTAAGCCTCTGCATGCAGCACCAATACACAATATGGGCACTGATTCGATTCCCAGCTGCTCCACGTCCAATCCAGCTCCCTGCTAATGAGCCTGGGGAAGATGATCCAAGTGCTTGGGCCCCTGCACCCATATGGGAGACCCAGAGGAAGCTTCTGGCTCCTGGCTTCAGCCTGGCCCACCCCTGACCGTTGAGACAATCTGGGGAGTAAAAAAGCAGATGAAAGATTGTCTCACTTTCTCCTTCTATCTCTGTAACTCTGCTTTTCCAATAAATAAATCAATCCAAAAGATGAAAATTCAAAATTTGAAGCACAATACAATATCATTTTTGTACCATTATCAAGGTGAAAAATTCTAAGTTGAACCATTGTAATCAGGGACCATCTGTATTTAGAAAGTGAGATTGATAAAGTGAGTGATGAAGTTTGCAGCTAATGGGTGGTAGCCTAAGGAATAGATTCTCTGACCTTTATAGACATCTATAGCATGTTCTGCTCTACAGTTTCCCTCCTTCTCTGAACTTCCTTTAATCTATTAATATTATCAATTTTGAAGAAAGTTGTTACAGTTTTCTCTCATATTAGTGATTCATGATTAACTTGTTAAGAGCTATCATGCAAAGCTACTTTTCTGCCAGATGTACAGAATATTTTTACCATTTTTCTTTCCACAATAAACAAGTCCACGGTGGTTGTTACTGAACTTATTCGGTCTCTGATTATTTCATTACTTAATTCTAGTTTCTCATAATAATTTTTAAAACTTTTACGTATTTTTATTTTATTTGAAAGGCAGAGAGACAGACGGACACTGCTTCTATCTGGTGATTTTTGCTTCAAATACTGCAACAGCCAGGGATGGGCCGGGCTGAAGTCTGGAACTGAAAACTCAGTCCAGTTCTGCCATGTCAGGGTCAGAGATACAAGAACGGAAGCCATCCTCTGCTGACCTCCAGGGGACTCATTAGCAGAAACTGGAATTATACGTGGCGCATCGGCTGCCACGCAGGAACCCTGATATGGGACACAGCCATCCCAGGCTGTGTCTTCACTGCCGCTCCATGTGCCAGCCGCTCTTCCAGCCTGTTTACCTTTAATCATTCTGAGCCTCAGGTTTCTTCTTTGTGAAATAAGGGAGTTTAGGCAGCTAAACTCCTGAGCACATTTTACTTGAAAATATCATTTTCGAAGTTGGGACTAAATCAATCTTTGACTCTTCCATGTCCCTTCAGACTTAAAGAGTACATTCTACATTTTATCATCCAGACACTCGATGAGAAGATAGACCAACGCCAGGCCCCAAATCAACTCTTCCAGGGTACCATTTGTCACATTCTCCTGAGTTGACATTAATGCATTGATCACATTCCTATTCTCATTTATATTCTCTGCCAGTGTTTGCATTTTGGGGAACCTTTATGGATAGTTTACAAAATTTCTTGTGTAGATTAAGTTTATTGTGTCCTTCCTTTAAAAATCTTATGAATTCTTCAAACTGATGAAGGTACATAAATTCGTTTTTAGATATTCTTTTCCAAGGCTAAAAACATGGAAATATTACATTAGTTCAATTCAGTTAATGAGATCTTTGGTCTATGAATCTTGGTACTTCTAAATTTATCTAGTATTTAAAACTGAGGGACAAATGCACTGTAATTACAAAGTTTAAGGTGATCTCCTGAAGTCATCCAGCTTTGTTTTGTCTTTTAGGGCCTTTGAGGAATTAACCAAACTAGACATTTAAGCTTTATTATTTCTCAACAAATTAATATAAAAATTTAAAGAATAAAATATAGCATTGCTATTTTCCAAAAGCTTCATCCAGTCTTGGTAAAAACCACAACACCAAACATGTCTCCAGCTTTTTCAAGACATTGACTCAATTAATTCAAATCTGTTCTGCTCCTCCCGTAAAATGCCGTTGAGTATGAAGTGCTGTTCTGCCCTGAGGATTTTGTTTCCATTGTCTCTAGAAAAATACCATGATCTTCACTTTGCCAGCAGAGGGCACATATGCATATTCTTCTTTGTTTCTTGGAATCCACAAGAAAGGAAAATTTTTTTTTTAAAGCCTCATTTAAGGTTCTGTAAGATCTCACCTTATTTCAACTGAGTCTAGTTGAAAAAAGAAAAAGCCCTGTGTTAACATTTTCTATTAAAACGCTAATGTCTGGATAAAAAAAAAAAATCAAAATATATTTATACTACTGTCAGTGAATCAGAACATCACTTTAATATATCTATTTTTGCTTTGCAAAATTTTGCTGGGAATTTTAGCATTCCTTTTCTTCTGGTTATATTTTGGTCTTATCTTTCTGCTTTTGGTATTTGACTCTGGACCTAGAATTGGCAAAGACATGTTCAGTTAACATTTATTTATTTAGCCAAAACTTGAACTACTCATCTATATTTTACCCCAAAATTAATATGCACACTTATGCAGAATATTGAATATAATTAAATAGATATTTACATATTTCTGACAAACACTTTTAAAGAAAATAAGTTAGAAGTGAGCAATAGAAATCAGTCTGTTGACCATTTTGGTTAATAATTTAAGAACGCTAGTGAGCCTTTTAATCTTCTGGCTGTTTCTAATAAAATGAGAGAACCATGGCATTCTTATACTGTCAGCTAAAATGAGCTCAGAGGAGCATCCATAATTTCCACATTATGCATATGCACCAAGTAATTATTTAATTGCAGATATGTTGTGTCTGCACACATCAAAAGGTTATGCTTTTAAATATGAAAAAGTAATGCTAAAAAAGCAGAAGTTACAGCTCATGTGCTTAGACCTATCTCCAGCAGAATCAATTTTAAATAGTCTGTATTAGCCAATGTACAGCCTGACTTGCACAAAACCAACACAAAGAACTTACAAATGAAAGTTCACATGCCATATCAGCTTTTAGAAAACATTAATGCATAAGATCCAGATGACTGATAATCTTTACAGGTTATTCCAAATGTTAGCACATGTGGGAGAAGACTCACTGTTATTCTATTACCAAGGCATAAACCAGGACATGTTGAATTAAGGTTTTTTTTTTAATAAGTTATTTAAATCAGATACAGAAAAGTCGTAAGAAGAATATAAGTAAAGAGTTTAATTCAAGATTTAGATTCTGTAATTTTTAAAAATATTTTAACAAAAGATAATCAAGTGTGGTTACAGGAAAAGGGATAGGCTCCAGACTAAAGAAGTAAATTCTCATTCTGAGAATATGGAATTATTTGTTTGTAAAGAATGGCTTTTTTCCCCAAATTAAATATTTCTTATTGGTAACCCCAATTTTATTCCCTCCAATGTCAGTGAATGCAAGGCTACTGGGCTCCTGTTAATGACACCAAACATTTTATTAGGTCTAAAATCTTAGTTAACATTCTGACACTTTTTACATTTGTATATTTATATATTTTACTTCACCTCTAAGCAGATAATTGTAAGTAATCACCATTATTAATTTCTAACAAGGCATAGTACCCTGAAGTCCATCATATTTTAATGTTTTTGTCTCTGTGTCTCTCTTTCTCTCTCTGTCTCTCTGATAAAACAGACTACACATAATCTTAACACATCAGATCTGTCTGACATCCAGGATCTGGAATGCTGAGCAGAAAAGAGAAAGAAAGAGAAGGTTGGTGCTCACGTGGCACACTCAGGAAGGCTGACTACCTCACAAAGAAACAGATCACACACACAGATTTCTGTCCTGCGCTGCTTCCCATCTAACAGACATCAGGCTCACTCCAGGGTCCTCCAGGCCCTCAGCGTTCTCTCCTCCTGTGTCCGCTTCTCTCCCCCCTTTTCTTTTCTTTTTTGCTCCATTTCCTAAACAGGGTTACAGTATCATCATTTACTGAATTTATGGCTAGTATCTTAGGTACATCTCATTCTGCTTTAAATATGACCAATTTCATTGAAAGTTAACCTGATAATCCTAAAACATGCACTAAGCAATGAGGCCTAAAAGAGCAGACATAAGATCAGGAGTCAGTGCGCCTACTTTTTTAAATTTTATATTATGGAACTACACTAACCAAGCATACTTCTGTAAGTCTCAGTTTACTTCCTGTCCTACAACAAAAGAACAAAACAACAACAAAGGCATACCTGGTTCATAGGTGGGTACTTCAAAAAGTTCATAGAAATGCATATTTTGGGGGCCAGCGCCATGGCTCACTTGGTTGGTCCTCCGCCTGAGGCAGCAGCATCCCACGTGGGCGCCGGGTTCTGGTCCCGGTTGTCCCTCTCCCTGTCCAGCTCTCTGCTGTGGCCCAGGAAGGCAGTGGAGGATGGCCCAAGTGCTTGGGCCCTGCACCCGCATGGGAGACCACAAGGAAGCGCCTGGCTCCTGGCTTCGGATCAGCCCAGTGCCAGCCGTGGCAGCCATTTGGGGAGTAAGCCAACAGAGGGAGGACCTTTCTCTCTGTCTCTCTCTCACTGTCTATAACTCTATCTGTGAAATAAATTTAAAAAAAAAAAAGAAGAAGAAGAAGAAAAAGAAATGCATATTATGGGGCCAGCGCTGTGGCTCACTTGGTTAATCCTCCGCTCTGGCATCCCATATGGGCGCTGGGTTCTAGTCCCAGTTGCTCCTCTTCCAGTCCAGCTCTCTGCTGTGGCCCCAGGAGTGCAGTGGAGGATGGCCCAAGTGCGTGGGCCCTGCACCCGCATGGGAGATCAGGAGGAAGCACCTGGCTCCTGGCTTCGGATTGGCGCAGCGCACTGGCCATAGCAGCCATTTGGGGAGTGAACCAGCGCAAAGAAGGCCTTTCTCTCTGTCTCTCTCTCTCTCTCACTATCTATAACTCTACTGTCAAAACAATTTTAAAAAATGCATATTATGAAAAAATTACCCATAGTTTTCAAAATTTTGTACATCAAACTCAATTTATCTTTTAAGTCCATCTTTCCATGAGCTTTTTGAAATTCTCTCATGTTTCTGTGGTCTACTTTAAATTGATTTATGTACGTATGTGTATATATATTTATATTACTCTGGCTTGAAGTGCTTTCAAATACATACCACTGACTTACCCTTTAGTAATAAGGAAATGAAAGAAAGCCTGTGCTTCCTTAAGGTACGAACTCACTGGGGTCCTCCACTGTGTGATTCATCCTAATATGAAGGAGAATTTAAACACTGACCACTGCACTAATTAAATGAATGCATTATCACTTTATTTATTTTTAGGGTTTTTTGCTTATGTGAAAGGCAGAGTTACAGAGAGAGGGAGAGGTAAGACATAGAGAGAAAGAGATCTTCTATCCACTGGTTCTCTTCTCAAATGGATACAATGGCTGAGGCTGGGCCTGGCCAAAGCCAGGAGCCTGGAACTCCATCCTGGTGGGTGCGGGGGCCCAAACGCTTGAGCCGTCCTCTGCGGCTTTCTTCAGGTGCATCAGCAGAGGGCTGGAGAGTAAGTGGAACAGCCAGTGTTCATGTGGGATGCTGGTGACAGACTGTGGATCAACCCGCTACGCCACAGTGCTGGCCCCAGCATCTATCATTTTAGTCATCAAATTTATTTTTAAAATTATCATTGTCCATACCTTTTTTAAAAAATCTCTCAGGCTCTTTGGACAAAGAGGATAAATCAAGCTAATTAATACTTTCACCTGCAAGAGCTGAAAAAGTATTTTCTTTAGCTACCAGGGTAGTTTTATAAGATTCATATTATTTTGAGGTGTTAAACGTCTTGCTGTCTCATCCTTATCCATTCTATTCATCTTCGAAGGAAGAGAGTAACATGCACAGATACTTATTTCTATCCTCTTCTGCCTTGGTGCAAACTAAAACCGTTATATATTTAGGCAGTCATTTGGCCTTTATGGAAATGATATTGTGTTAATGATTAAAGAATACAATTATAATGTGATAAAAGTCTTTACAAGACAAGACATGAATAAAAGCTGAGAATGGGTTTTGCAATAATTATGTGACTTCTTGTAAATACTGAATTTCAGCCTTTAAGGTCCATCAAATGACTTTCTGAGTACAGTGCACACATATGGAACAAGAAGTGCAGCGTGCATAAGCAAGGATGTTTTTAAACCCAGTGTGGTTTATAGTTAGAGCAGTAGAGGTGAATGAAGACAGAGAAAGGCCCAGAGGAGGCCCCTGGGTGTAGGTGAGCTCGGCCCCAGCCATCAGCAGGTTCCTGGGGTCTGCTATTTGAAAGATGGGGAGTTTATCTTCAGGTTGACAGAAGGGCGGTGTTGGTGGTGGGGACGGGAGGGGTGATGATAGAAGCTAATTAGGCAGTTGCTGGCAGGTGGGAGACAAAAGGAAGGTCATATCCATTCAGTAGCTACAATGCACTAATACCAAATTAGATGCTTAGTCAATATAACCACCTCTGCATGTGGTAAGTGCTTAAACCTCAGAGAAGCAGTTAATTATCTCTCCTCGATTTACCAGCCTCCACCTGAATCCCAACTTCAGCCATCCATACATTTAATGCCATCTTCGTGGAAAGTGCGTCCCTGCCATGCACGTTATGAAACAGAATCAATTTCTGCCCCCAGTGAGTGACGTTTAATCACCCCTGTGTTATTAGGCTTATGATTGGGATTATGATTATTACTCTGGTTTGCCTTAGAGGCTCTGTGCTTTCAAAGCCTTTATAGCAAATCCTACACCCACAGGCAAAGGTCTACGGAAAGCCAGTTCCCAGCACTGCTTATGAAATGGGTTCTGAAGAGACTGTGATATTTCTTATCAGTGCCTGGTCTTAAACTGTTTCTATTCTACACAAAGATGCAAGACATACACAAACACATTTCTGTTTGTAATTATATCACTGAGCCAACTTGATAAACTTGATATTCAAAAATAACATTTTTTGAATATTTTGACATGTTGTGTATACTTTATTTTAAAAATTGATTATTATCTGATGTCTAAGAATTTACGTATGTTTCTTTTTTTAAGATTTTATTTATTTATTTGAGAAGTAGAGTTACAGACAGTGAGAGGAAGAGATAGAGAGAGAGAGAGGTCTTCCTTCCGTTGGTTCAACCCCCCCAAATGGCTGCTACGGTCTGCGCTGTGCCGATCCAGAGCCAGGAGTTCTTCCCGGTCTCCCATGCGGGTGCAGGGACCCAAGCACCTGGGCCAACTTCTACTGCTTTCCCAGGCCTTAGTGAGAGCTGGATTGGAAGAGGAGCAGCCTAGACTAGAACCGGCGCCCACATGGAATGCTGGTGCCGAAGGCGGAGGATTAACTTACTGTGCCACAGCACCAGCCCCATATGTATGCTACTTTTTTTGAGCTTTATTTATTTGTTTGAAAGGCGGACTTACAGAAAGAAAGAAAAAGACACAGAGAGAGAGAAAGAGAGATTTTCTATCCATTCATGCCCCAGATGGCACAACAGCCAGAGCTAGGCCAATCCGAAGCCAGGAGCCACAAGCTTCTTCCAGATCTCCCACACGGATACAGGGACCCGAGGACTTGGGCCATCTTCTACTGCTTTCCCAGGCCATAGCAGAGAGCTGGACCAAAGTGGAGCAGCAAGGACAGAAACTGGCACCCATATGGGATGCTGGCACTGCAGATGGCAGCCGTATCTGCTACACCACAGTGCCGGCTCTGTATGTTTCTTTCTTAAAAAGTTAATCCAAGGGATTTATAGGCAAGAAAAATGTCAGTATTCTAAGGTACCCCATTTACTAAGTTGCTAATGAAAGAATAATGTGTCGGCCAGCGCCGCGGCTCACTAGGCTAATCTTCCGCCTTGCGGCGCTGGCACACCGGGTTCTAGTCCCGGTCAAAGCGCCGGATTCTGTCCCGGTTGCCCCTCTTCCAGGCCAGTTCTCTGCTGTGGCCAGGGAGTGCAGTGGAGGATGGCCCAAGTGCTTGGACCCTGCACCCCATGGGAGACCAGGAGAAGCACCTGGCTCCTGCCATCGGATCAGCGCGGTGCGCCGGCTGCAGCCGGCCTACCGCGGCGGCCATTGGAGGGTGAACCAACGGCAAAAAGGAAGACCTTTCTCTCTGTCTCTCTCTCACTGCCCACTCTGCCTGTCAAAAAAAAAAAAAAGAAAGAATAATGTGTCAAAGTATAGAAAAATACATTTTACAGGGTTTTGTTAGCAAAACACTTTTCTTTCATATATCTCAATGTCTTCTTAAAAATATTTTAACTTAATTCAATTATATACTAGGTATTTTGATGAAGAATAGTATTTTAGAGAATCAAGTGCTTCCTTGTTGCTAAGAATTATGGTAAGTATTTTATGCCCAATAGCTCATTATTTTCAAATAACCCCACAAGATAAGTATTACTGCTGTGTCTATTTTATTGAGGCAAAGTGAGACACAAAGAGGTTAACTCATGAACTCAAAATCACAGTTCGTCAAGCATTTATCCCAGATTGGACACAGTAGTATTAACTCCCAAGGTTTTACTCTTTCTTTTTAAAAAATCAATCTACGCTTTTCATTCACTGATATATCTCTCCAGATTCAATGGGAGATATTTTTCTATTTCTATTTATAAAAAATGATTTAGAATGATAAACCAAAATCAATAAAGTAAACACAACACCCTAATCATTCAGTATCAGTGTAATTTGATTATTTACTATGCTTTCTTTGGTAAGAGGTTTAAAAAGTCATTTACTTGTTCTAAAAAGAAACCAACCAACACAATAGAATAAAAACACATGCTCATTGCATTCTGGGAAATGTAATATAGAGCAAAAGTTTACATTAGCAAAAACCAGGGCCACCTACATTAATTTGTATGTCTGGTGCAAAATGAAAACATAGAGTTCCATCTTCAAGAATTATTTAGAAGGTCCAACCCTGTAGCACAGTGGGTTAAGCCACAGTCTTCAATGTCGGCATTCCATAAGGGTGCTGATTCATATCCTGGCTGCTCCACTTCTGATCCAATTCTCTGTTAATGTGCCCTGGAAAGCAGCAGAAGATGGCCTAAGTGCTTGGTCCCCTCCTTTGCCTTTTCCTAGCACTGGCCATTGTGGCCATCTGGGGAGTGAACCAGCCAATGAAAAATCTCTCTCTGTCTTTCTCTCTCTGTAATTCTTTCAAAATAAATGAATTTTTTTTAAAAAAAAAAAGAATTATTGAGAATTTTGAGGTAGACACAGATGAACACTAAATCAATGTGACTGCACAGGGCACATCCCTCCAATCTGGCTCTAGCTGAAAACCAGCATTGGACACTGAAGATTTCCTTCTGCATTGCTTACATTGCTACCTCCTTCCAAGGGCAGAGTGATGTGTGAAGCAGAAGATTCCTGGGGGACACGAGAGGCCATGAGGATAGACTTTAAGGTTTTACTACTCCAAGTAAACTTCCTTGACCTCTTTTTTTTTAATTAATTTGTTTCCACAGTTTTACCTTAAGAATTTACTTGAGACAAAGAGGAATGGGGAAGTTTCCAAGCATGGCACATCTGCTGGAGGTGAGAAATCTTGTCTCTGCCTCAGTGGGGTGAGAAGTTGGTTGCTAATACCACACCAAGAATGTGGCACATTTAGGAGAGCTGCAAGGACTGGGACTGCTTTGATTTGAATGGGCCCCACCCAAAATGCAGTGTCTCCTGTCTCCATGTAATGATCTTAAGAGGTGGGCCTTCTCAAAGGCAATTATGCTGTGAGGGATCCTCCCTGGTGAATAAGATTGGGTGCCTTGAGAAAGAGCTTGAGGGAGGGAACTCATCTTTACACTCTTTTACCCTCTTACACATTCTGCCATTGGAGGCCCCAGCCTCCAAGTTGCCATCTGAGGAGCACAGACCAGATCCTCACCAGGCAACCAAGCTGCTTGCACCTTGATCTTGGACTTCCCAGCCTGCAGAACTATGATGAATATGTTTCTGTTCATTAGAAATTCTCTACTGTCCACTCTGCCTGTCAAAAATAAAAAATAAATAAATAAATAAACAAAAAAAAAAGAAATTACTCAGTCTCTGGTATTCCGGTATTGAAGCCCAAACAGACAAAGACAGTGACTTTATAAGCAAAGCAAATGTGGCAACTTTCCCATTATCCGACAGTTTCATGATAAACAGTCCCATATGCTCTGATCAAAAATAAGCAAGTGGCATTTGTGGAATTATGACTTGCAAGAAAGATTCAACTAGGTGACATCAAAGATCCCCACTACAGTTAAAGGATTCAGCAATTCTAAACGTGTAGACTGTTATGTGAGAGCAGAGAATAGCACACATGTGGCAAAAAGAGGTTGACTGTGTGACTGTGTCTTTGATGTCAGAGCCCAAGTGGGTTGTACAGAACACATCCCAATTTCTTTATGATTAGTGGAAGATTCCCCTAAAGTGTACTATAGATTGCTATTTGGACTATCCTTTCCCAGGTGAACTGATGTCCCTAGTCACACTCAGAGCAGTTGAACAAATGCTGCTACCCCTAAAGGAGCATCCTTAAGGCAAGACAAAGGAGAAGAGCATGGGGTTCCTGCAGAGGAGCTGATCTGAAAAAGGGACATAGATAGGACTGTGCAGGCACACGTTCTCTCTGAGAGAACAAGGAAGAAAAGTTGAGAGAAGAGAAAAAATTACATTCTATTTATACCAAGAGAGCAGAGTGCATGTCTTGTTAGCTCATAGAATGCTAGGAAAATCCCAAGAAAAATTCTCTCTCTCTCTCTCTCTCTCATCCCTTAATCTACCAAGGTTTGGTTAATAAATTTTGTTTTGGAATCAGGATAGTCTTCACGGAACTAAACCTACAATTGCTTGGTAACCACACAAAGTACTGGGCTGCCCTGGATACAAGTGACATAAGGGTCGGAGTTCAAGCTTTGGAATGAGGTAAACTCTGGTCTGAATCTTGGCTCTGCCATGGACCAATTGTGTGCTACTTGGCATTTAAAGTTACGTATCTTCTCCAGGCCTCAGGGTCTTCATCTTTAACAGTAGAATAAAATGTAGTTGTACAAATTAACCGTAACAAGTACAAACCCCTAATAACCTCTCTGTCCTGGTCTGAATGTTTGTGGCCTCAAAATTGTTGAAGCCAAATCCCCAATGTGACTGTGAATGCTTGGGGCCCTGGGCTATGATTAGATCACAGGGGCCCAGTCCTGTTGAATGGGATCAGTGCCCTTATGGAGAGACACCAGAGAGCTGCATAGCCCCTTCCTCCAAGAGAGGCTACAGCTAGAAGGCCCCAGCTATAAGGAACAGACTCTCACTGGGTGCCAAATAGGTCTGTCCCTCGATCATGGAGCTCCTGGCTTCTTGAGTGGTAGAAATCAGTTTCTATTGTTTAAAGCTTCTGGTTGATCGCTCTTTGTTACAGCACCACAGACTCACTGCCTTCTTTGCACAGTCTAGGATGCTCAGGTTGTAAAATGTAATTCACATTCTGCCTATTGGTGTTAATTTCCAGGTTTATCACAAATACATTACCAAAATACATGGTAGTATTTCTATTTTCATACGTTATTGAGAAAATTAGGTGGGTCTGATTTTCAAGTGAAAAGGAATTCTTTAAAACAGTCTTTTAAGAAGATTTATTTGAAAGAGTGATAAAGTGAAAGAGAGAGAGAGAGAGTGCTTCTATCCACTGGTTCACTTCTCAAGTGCTCACAACAGCTAGGCCTAGGTCAGGCTGAAGCCAGAAGCTAGGAACTCCATCCAGGTCTTCTATGCGGATGGCTGGAACCTAGCTACTTGAGCCACCATTTGCTGCTTCTCAGATGCATTAGCAGGGAGCTGGATAAGAAACGGAATCACTGGGCCTCAAACTAGGCACTCTGATATGAGAAACAAGGCTATCAAGTCTAAGCTTAACCTGCTCCTCTACAACACCCGCACATCCTAGTAAGTTTTAAAGTAAAAATATAGTTTAAACATTTTCTAGTAAGTGTCTTGTGGGAACCAGCGCTGTGGTGTGGCAGGTAAAATTGCTGCTTGGACTCTGGAATACCTATATGGGTGCGATTTCATGTCCCTGCTGCCCCACTTCTGATCCAGATCCCTGCTAATGGCTGGGGAAAAGCATGAGAAGATGGCTCCAGTGCTTGGGAGACCCAGAAAAAGCTCCAGGCCTTGACTTCAGCCTGGCCCAGCGCTGGTCAGTGTGGCCATCTGGGGAGTGAATCAACAAATGAAAGATCTCTCACTCTGTCTCTCTTCCTCTCTCTCTGTAACTCTGAATTTCAAATTAATAAATAAATCTTTTTTTTTAAAAAAAACGTAAGTGGTTTGGGTTTTTCCAGACATAGGATCTCTGTCACAATTACTTAACTCTGTTACTGTAATGCAAAAGCTCCAGTCCATAAACAATGATTCATGGCTGTTTCCTATCCTTGGTTTATCCACTAAGTATACTCAAAATACAATATACTGTTCCTTGTTGTGATATATAGGAACAACTAGCTAAAGTGCTGTTACGCTCATTCTGTCCCTCAACGCACATTTCCCTGACTAGATATGAGCAGTGTCCCCAAATACCAGCCAATTATTCAGGGAGCACCAAATGGGCATACTCCAAGGCAATCCAGTTCTGGCCCCCTCTACCTGAAGAAAGCTGCAGAACCCACTGGTAGAAGGCCGAGACTCGGGCCGGGGCCGCAGCTCAATAGGCTAATCCTCTGCCTAGCGGCGCCAGCACACAGGGTTCTAGTCCCGGTCAGGGCGCCAGATTCTGTCCCGGTTGCCCCTCTTCCAGGCCAGCTCTCTGCTATGGCCCGGGAGTGCAGTGGAGGATGGCCCAAGTGCTTGGGCACTGCACCCCCATGGGAGATCAGGATAAGCACCTGGCTCCTGCCTTCGGGTCAGCGTGGTGCGCTGGCCGCGGCGGCCATTGGAGGGTGAACCAATGGCAAAAAGGAAGACCTTTCTCTCTGTCTCTCTCTCTCTCACTGTCCACTCTGCCTGTCAAAAAAAAAAAAAAAAAAAGGCTGAGACTCACAAGATTCTACCTACCTCAGCTTGGACCCTCAGACCCCGTGCCCTTGCCTATCCTGCTGGCCAACCAGCCTGGAACCAAGGTTCCCATGGCCCTCTCCTCAGACTGAGTTATTTGCCAGACAGAGCTCTGGGCAACACATCAACTACATTGAGCAGTTTATAATAAAGTATTTAGGGCAAACATTTAGCTCACTGGTTAAGTGACTGCTTGGGATGCCCATATCCCATACTGGCTCAAGTCCCAGCTATTCCACTTCAGATCTTTCTTACTGCTAATGTACACCCTGGGAAAGCAGCAGGTAATGGCCCAAGTATTAAATTCCTGCCATTCACATGGGAGATGCAGATAAAGTTCCAGGCTCCCAGCTTCAGCCTGGCCCAGTCCTTGCAGTTGCAGACATTTATGGAAGATCTCTCTGTGTGTGCATGTGTGTGTGTATGTGTGTGTCTGTGTATTTCAAGTAAAATGAAAATTAATAACTAAATATTTTGCCATATTTTACAAAAGATTGGATGAACGGCTGTGAAGAGGAGAGGCATATGAGGAAGGCCTGTGTGAAGGGGTGAGGAACTTCCATACCCTCTCTACATACATCACACTCCAGGACCCTTTCCAGTAGCTCTCAAATCCAGTCTTTCTAGGATTTACAGAGGCTTCATTATATATGCACAACTAATTAAATCACTGGTCATAGATCATTAACATAAACTTCAGTCCCTCTCTACTCCCCAGAGGCTGGAAGGATGCTCAAAATCACAGCTCTCCAATCATATCTTGGTCTTTCCCGTGTCCAGCCCTGGCCCTGAAGCCATCCATCCACCCTCAGCCACCAGTTCTCTCAGCGGCAGGTAGAAAATCCTCATCATTTTGCAGATTTCAAGGGTTTTAGGACCTGCAAATCAGGACAGGTAAGAAGACCAAATATATGATTCACAACATTATAAAACTGAAACGACTCAATGCCATCCCAATCTGGAAGACTTGAAAGTCTATCTCCATTCCAGCATTATCTACATGCTCTATCTAATTTCCTTTGTGTATTTTTATTATATCAAGCAATAAATAGATGTCAGTGTAAAAGTCTTTTTTTAATATATTTTATTTATTTAACTTGAGAGGCAGTGTTATAGACAAAGAGAGGTAGAGACAGAGAAAGAGGTCCTCCATCCGCTTCATACCCCAAATGGCTGCAACAGCTGGAGCTCAGCCAATCCAAAGTCAGGAGCCAGGATCTTCTTCCAAGTCTCCCATGTGGGTGTAGGGGCCCAAGTACTTGGGCTATCTTCCACCGTTTCCCCAGGCCACAGTAGAGAGCTGGATCAGAAGAGGAGCACCCGGGACTCGAACCAGTGACAATATGGGATGCTGGCACCGCTGGCCAGAGGATTAACCTGCTGCACCACAGGTAAAAGTAAAAGTCTTAAATATCATCTTCTTAGTGATTTATTCAGATGTTTTTAAACCAAAATAATCAAATACACAAATCTAGTTGATTCCATAGCATGTTAGTTAAAACAATTTCCCATTAAAAAAAACTATTATCTGAAAGGCAGATAGACAAAGACAGACATAGAAAGATCTTCCATCTCTGGTTCACTCCTAAAATGCCTGAGACAACCAGGGCTGGATCTCCGATGGGAGATGCAGAGACATAAGTGTTGGAGCATCACATGCTGCCTCCCGGAGTACACATTAGCAGGAAGTTGTAATTGGTAGCAGAGCTGGGATTCAAACCCAAATGCCTGCCCTTTCCATTTATTTTTATTTTAAGTTCTTATGGCTATCATTTCTAAGGTTTGTTCTTCCAGGATTTTTTTTTAAAGAATTATTTTTATTTATTTGAAAGACAGAGTTACAAGAGAGAGGTAGAGCCAGAGAGAGAAGTTTCCCATCCGCTGGTTCACTCCCCAATTGGCTGCGATGGCCGGAGCTGCGCCGATCTGAAGCCAGGCACCAGGAGCTTCTTCCTGGTCTCCCACGTAGGCTCAGGGGCCCAAGGACTTGGGCCATCTTTCACTGCTTTCCCAGGCCACAGCAGAGAGCTGGATTGGAAGAGGAGCAGCCGGGACTCGAATGTTGCCCACATGGGATGCTGGTGCTGCAGGCTGGGGCTTTTTAATCTGCTGCACCACAGCACCAGCGTTCTTCCAGGAATTTAACAAACACTTTCTTTGTGCTCAGATTGCAGTTCAATATACTAAATAGCAATGAAGAGTTGTTATCACTGTTTCTCTAAAAAAAAAAAGAGAGAGAGAAAGAAACCTAAAGGGACACAATCCATCAAGTATTCATCAAAACATGTCTCTGAATTATATGCTATAATAAATAATAATTTATATTATGGAAATTATAATCAACTTAAAAAAATAGAACCTTAGGCTCTTATTGTAGCATAGCAGGTTAAACCACTGCCTGAAAAATTGACATCCCATGTGAGTGCCAGTTTGAGTCCCAACTGCTCCACTTCTGATCCAGCTCCCTGCTAATATGCCTGGGAAAGCAGCAGAAGATGGCCTAAAGGTTTGGGCCCCTGTACCCACCTGAGAGACCAGGATGGCTTTCACCTGGCCCAGCCCTGGCTTTTGAGCCCATCTGGGGAGTGAACCAGCAGATGGAAGTTTTCTCTGTCTCTCCCTCTCTGTAACTCTGCCTTTCAAATAAATAAAATAAATATTTGTTTTATGTAGAGTCTATGGTTTACATAAAGCAAACTTTTAGAAACCAAAGAAGGCCGGCACCGCGGCTCACTAGGCTAATCCTCCACCTGTGGCGCCGGCACCCAGGGTTCTAGTCCGGTTGGGGCGCCAGATTCTGTCCCTGTTGCTCCTCTTCCAGTCCAGCTCTCTGCTGTGGCCAGGAAGGCAGTGGAGGATGGCCCAAGTGCTTGGGCCCTGTACCCACATGGGAGACCAGGAGAAGCACCTGGCTTCTGGCTTTGGATCAGCACAGCGCGCCAGCTGTGGCAGCCATTTGGGGGTGAACCAATGGAAAAGGAAGACCTTTCTCTCTGTCTCTCTCTCCCACTGTCTAACTCTGCCTGTCAAAAAAAGAAACCAAAGAGAGCTGTGTTATACTGTCTCCCTTTCCACCACCCCTGAGTTAGTAACATAAGAAGAAAGTGCAGGCAGGAGGTATAGAGAAGGTAAAGCCGCTTGCTCTTCTTTGATCAACAGAACACTCTCTACCTCCTTCCTCCATAATTACGCTGATGAATCTATGAGTAGATGGCCAATCAAGCAGCAATGTTTCCGCTTTCTGAATTACTTAAGTACTTGGTGGTTCACTGAAAAGCACTTGGTGTGGGTGTGTTAAGAAGCTCGGGTCAAGTAGGTTTTGGTATGTTCAGGAATAGCTTCTTTTTTTTTTTTTTTTTTTTTTTTTGACAGGCAGAGTGGATAGTGAGAGAGAGAGACAGAGAGAAAGGTCTTCCTTTTTGCCGTTGGTTCACCCTCCAGTAGCCGCTGCTGCCGGCGCATCTCGCTGATCCGAAGCCAGGAGCCAGGTGCTTCTCCTGGTCTCCCATGCTGGTGCAGGGCCCAAGGACTTGGGCCATCCTCCACTGCCTTCCCGGGCCATAGCAGAGAGCTGGCCTGGAAGAGGGGTAACCGGGATAGAAGCTGGCACCCCCAGGAATAGCTTTTAACATGGCCCAGCTGTGTCAAGGGCTGTTCGGTAGTACAAGCACGAAACACATGAGGAAGAGAATGTGTCATCACCAGCATAAAAAACGTCTTTGAATGGCAGTGATGAGTCCATAAAATATGAGCAAAGCAGAGCCCTCATTCTCTATAACATGGCGGTAAATAATAGAGGCTCTACTTGAGAAAAATCCTTGATGAGAGATCTGGAATTCACAGTATAAATTCAAGTGCATCTGAAAGCTCTTAAATGTTCATGTGAAATAGCGAGAAAGGTGTAATTCTATGATCTGGGAAAATCCTGTATAAATTAAGTAGAGCACTGTGCGTTATGTTCTTTCTTACTCGATTATATTCAGCATCTAGGGGTGAGGGGATGTAGGATGGCAAAAAAGGATGAAAGTGCATGGTCTACTTGTCCACACCTCATTGATCTCTCAGGATGCTCATGAGAATACATTTGTGTATTTGTCCTTGGCGACCTCTGCATCCATGGAAGCTCTAAGTCTTCCTGGCAATCTCAACTGAGGACTCTTCAAATGTATTTCCCATCTTACCATCCATTCAACTGAAGCCTTGCAGATAAATATACAAACAAAAAACTGGTCCGATAGAATAGTTGTACATGTGAAAGAAAAACATTTTACAAAGAAAAAAGTTAAAACCCCACTCTTTCTCTGACATTGAGTTAAAACAGAAGGCAATTTTATAATAGATATATTAAAGCAGAAATTTCAACACACTTGCAAATATTTTGAAAATTTTGGCATGCGGGCCCGGCGCCGTGGCTCACTTGGTTAATCCTCTGCCTGTGGACCTGACATCCCATATGGGTGCCGGATTCTAGTCCCCGTTGCTCCTCTTCCAGGCCAGCTTTCTGCTGTGGCCCAGGAGGGCAGTGGAGGATGGCCCAAGTGCTTGGGCCCTGCACCCACATGTGAGACCAGGAGGAAGCACCTGGCTCCTGGCTTCAGATCAGCGTACCGCCAGCAGTAGCAGCCATTTGGGGAGCAAACCAACAGAAGAAGACCTTTCTCTCTGTCTCTCTTTCGCTATCTGTAACTCTACCTGTCAAATAAATAAAGAAATAAATCTTTAAAAAAAAAAAGAAAATTTTGGCATGCAATAGTTACAGTGTAAGTTGAATACTAAAAAAAAAGAGAGATAAATGTAAAATTGTGTTTGCTTTCAGCAAAGAGGAAACAATTTGCAAACATATAAAATAATATTTTCAACATATTGCAGCTTATAATGTTGAGTAATTAGAAATGAAAATATTGTTAATTCAATGATGGAAAAATAGCTACCTAGCTAGCTAGACATGTAGCATGTTCAGTCATAGCCAAATGTACTACTTTGAAAAACAAAGAAAAATTATGGATTGGAGTCTGAACAAGGTAAAGTTTATTATTGATTTTTTATTGCTTATTGGTGACCTATAAAAATATATTTACACTTGGTTTCTAAGAAGAAAAATAATTATTAATTTAAAACAGTAGTTAAGTGAAAATATTAATCAATAACCACTTATATATATGGAAATAAAAAGCCTCAGTTTCTTTTAAAGACTTTTAATTTATTTGAAACACAGAGTTATAGAGAGAAAGGGGAGGCAGAGAAAAAGAGATCTTCCATCTGCTGGTTTATCCCCAAATGGTTGCAACAGCCAGGGCTGGGCCAGGCTGAAGTCAGGAGCCAGGAGCTTCATCCAGGTCTCCCTCATAGGTGGAAGGGGTTCAAACCCTTGGGCCATCTCTCCTCCTTTCCCAGGCACATCAGCAGGGAGATGGATTGAAAGTGGAGCAGCTGAGACTCAAACCCGTGTCCATATAGGGTTTGCGTTGCATCACAGTGCCAGCCTGTCTTTCTTTGTTTTGAAATAATGGGCAGATTATTATCACTTTTTGCTATGGACGTTGTCTCATTATGAAAGCTGACAATGTTGACTTTCTTTCTAGATCATAAAACTTAAAGAGATAATAATCCTGATAGTAATGTTGAGATAGAAATCACAAAAATGCCACATTCATTACTATAATAAGGGACAAAACGGGAGCCCTAACAAGGGAACAAAATTGCTTTTGCTCAAGTAGATGTAAGATCACTGTTCTTTCATCTAACAGTCTTCCCCAGTCTCATTCAACTGTGGGACTATTATTTTAAAAGAAATTCCCCATATAATTTAGCATACTTTCAGAGATAAGGTAAATTAGAACCAAAGCACATGCAAAGCTATTTAGTGACAAAGAATCACATACTTTTTGCTAAGCATTCGTATCACAAAAAAGACATTATTACAGTATTGCTATAATCTCGCCTGCTCCTGATTGCTCCAATACTGTTTAATATATTACCATTACCGCCAGTTACTATTAACAACTCAATGACCACAGTGTCATCACGTTCTTTTGAATAAATAAATAATGACAATAATAGTTCACACTGTCATGCCTGGCACATAGTAAGCACTTTCAAAGTGTTGGTTGTTATACTTGCCAAACACTATTCTAATGATCTTAAGTATGTTCTCCTATGGAAGTTTCCAATAACTCTATATAGAGAAGATTTTCATTACTACCATTTTACAGATGAGTTCACTAAGACATGGAGAGGTCAAGTAGCTTGACCAAGGTCACCCAAGTAACTGGCAGAGGCAGAACTGAACCCAGGTCACAGAGTCTGTGTTCTGAACTATCATTTTTCTACTGCCTCTGCCATAAATACAGCATACAATGTGATGCAGTATCTGAATGTATTCTGTTAAATTCAAAGAAAGATTGAACATGCACAATTACTAACATCTTTATAATTCATGAACTAGGTAATATTTTCAGAATTGTAAGGCATAGTCTTTATGATCATTAAATATTGTGAAAATGTTATTAAATATTTTCAAATATTCATAAAATGAATAATTCAGATGATCTTTATGTCTTCAAGTGCATTACAATCTATTAAATGTTTAAGAAGGTGTGAATAGCATTTTTATGAAAAATAACCTCCACAATTAGCTTAAAACGCCAACATCAAGACCATATTTCTTATCCTTTTTTGAGATAGATTTCTTATAAGAAACATTTGAAAAAGGTGTAACTTGATGTCCCTCCCCTAAAATGTCCATCCCAAAGGTGTTCCTACCTTCTGAATGCAAGGACCCTGGGCAACACTCTGAAAACTTAATGTCAGACTATTCATTGATAAATCTGAAAGTATTACGTTGAACATTACATATTGTACATCCATATTATAGAAAAAATTTCATAACAACTGTCTAGCCATTATATGAGTATAGAAACATATTTGGCTTAAAATTTCAAATGTAATTTTTTTTCTGGGAAACTGATTCTGAACTGTCTCTGTCATTTTCCACTGTCAAGAAATATGACAGAATTTTTATTTGATAGTTTTATCACACATGTCTTCTCTTTCTCTCATATTGTTTTCATTCCTTTCTCTTTTTTTTTTTTTTTGACAGGCAGAGTTAGAGAGAGAGAGATAGAGAAAGGTCTTCCTTCCATTGGTTTACCCCCCAAATGGCCGCTACAGCCGGCGCGCTGCACTGATCCGAAGCCAGGAGCCAGGTGCTTCCTCCAGGTCTCCCATGCAGGCACAGGGCCCAAGGACTTGGGCCATCCTCCACTGCCTTCCTGGGCCACAGCAGAGAGCTGGACTAGAAGAGGAGCAACCAGGACAGACCCCGGCGCCTCAAATGGGACTAGAACCCTGGGTGCCGGCGCCGCAGGTGGAGGATTAGCCTAGTGAGCCATGGCGCGAGCCATTTCATTTCTTTCTTGATGATGGTGAAGTAAGAGTATTGCACCCAAATAACTTTTCTCTAACACAGTTCTACAACTGGATAAGAAAACAGTGTCCTTTATGTTTTGAATGAACTCATCTCCCCTTGAATGGTAGTGTGCTGAGGATGGGGCTGCTCTGTCCCATGAACACTTCCACAAAAATGTAGTGAGCATCTACTCTGAACCACAAGCAAGAGGTCAAGCTAATACTTCATGGCCCACTCCTAAAAACAGCAAGTTTGGGATTGGCATTGACAGTCTAGGGTTTGCAGCTACTTCAGAGATCGGAATGCAGATCATTTGTCCCAAAGTGGACCTGGGGTGACGAAAATATCAAAGAACAGAGAGGAATTCCTAAGGTGAGCTACATATGAATCTGGAAAAACAGTAGGTGTATTTATGGGGGAAATGAAACAGAAATAATGGCTCTTGGCATATTAGGTAAGCCATCAAAATATTAGTGTCATGCCTTTTAGAGTCCACTGATTAAGCAGCTACTAAACACCTTTTATTCTTCAGGTACAATGAGATATCAAGCACATACAATTTTGTCTGGGAATTATTTCCTTTGATACATACAATCCTGATAATTGATTTGAATTTAAATTCATGAACACAATCTTACCGTATTTCCATAATAAATTCACTGTTCCCTACGTCTTTCAGTTAGCAAGTCCTTTATTATCTAGTGCTTATGCAAACTTTGCATCAGATTTCTTTTTGGCAGGTTAATTATAAAAAACAGCATGGCCTCGTATTCTAAGTGGTCTCAAATTTGCTTTCCCCATTTTCTAGCTCTGTGACCTTGAGTAAGTAAAATAACCCTCATCTAAAAAACAGTTAATACATGTCCTCCACCTGGTTGCTATTAGAATTAATAAGAAGGCCCATGCAGCGAGCCCTCCCCTACCTCACAGAATTCAGGATGTGGTGATGGAGGTTCTATATATTTTGAGATAAATAATTTCTTTGAGCAGAGGCCTGAGAAACAAAAGACATGAGAAAAATCTGGAAGAAAAAGCAGGGCAGTGAGAGAGCAGTCAGCTTTCCCTTTTGGAATCAGTGGGAGAAGGGCATAAAGTCTTTTTAGCATTATGTTTTGACAGAGGAAATACTTAGCATAAAAATTGTCCAGATTAAGGCAGATATGGGGCTTCCCTTATGTTGCTCCTGGGCAGAGCTGTTGGAGTGGACTTGGGGGTCTGGGATTCTCAGGAGATTAAGCCAGAGGAAATGGTTCCCATCAGACACTGGTTATCTCATTGTGTCCAGTAGGACAAGCCTTATTCACAGTAATGCAATTTCTGATGACATTTATTTTTTCTAGTTTTGTTTGAAATTGATTTAAGTAACAAAATGATCATCACAGGCAGAAGCCAAGGGGTCTTCAGTCAAAGCTGAGCCACAATGTACCTTCAGCTTGGGGATTCAGGGAAAATCTCTGACATGTCCATCGCTTCTGAGGGTGACAGGTACCCCGTGACAGCCAGCATCTGTCTGTGTGGTCACACTTGAATGTGAACACCTGTAACATTTGGAAGGCTCTTTAACCCAGCTTCTCCTGCATTGAAACGATGAAAATCAAGAGGAATCGTGTTCTCCTGAGCTTTCTGATAGCTTTGGGATCCGCATGGAGGGAAGGCCTATACTTCCGGGAATGGAGAATCCCTACCTGTACTTCTAGGGAAGAAAAGTCCTTATCAAGGTCCCTGCGGGTGCCTAAAGCTCAACCAATGAGATCAGACCCGCCTCAACCCTTAACCCTCATGCCCTGAATCTATAAAAGGAGCTCTCCCAATCTCTGACATGCGACTTCCCCGGCCCCTACTCTGTTGCTCTGTTGGGGCCGTGGAACCTCGCCCAGGAGCAGAACCCCAATAAAAGCCTGTGAATTAATTGATTCATCTGCCTGGGAAGATTTGTTACGCGCCGGACACCTTGCACTTTCAAATTTAAGTTTTCCTTAAAAGAAAACGGACTGGGGTGGGGGCTGTTTACTCCTTGCCATCTGCTATTGTTTTTGCCTGCAGGCCTGACTGCCTCTCTACTGCCTAACAAACAAAGGGGAATTTTATTGACTAATTCATTTTCAAGGCGACTTTAAAAGGCGGTAAGCAATCAATTTTCACAGTGTCCAATTTGGGTCTCTCATTCACTCTCTTGCCTGAGAAGCACTTGAAAGCAAAATTCATGTAAAGCATTCCCTCAATAAAACAGAAGCCTTCATTTTACTTACTGGTATTAAAAGTGATAAAGATTCTTGAATACATTCACAGGCTGTGTGTTTTCCATTACTTCCTTCCACGATCCCCCACTGCTTTCCCTCTCTGGTTTCAATATTTTAAATTTTATAATGATGATTTGCTTACTCTTCTTTGTCCTGTCATGAAGTCTTTGGAGCAAGCTTAATTCAAATTTCACAAAGAAATTAAAATACTCGTTGGAGTAGTTACACAGGCAAGGGAATAGCGTGCGCAAATATGATCCTTTCTTATGACGAAAAGTCTTCCTTTCAATGACAAGAACATTTTTGACAATCAAGGTCATTTATCATAAGAAACTGAGAGTGAAATCCGTGCTGTTTAGTTCCAGTTCTCTTTGATGGGCAATGCTTTATGTGAGGGAAACAGTTACCTTTCTAGTTTAGAATATAAACTGTTCACCTCAAGGCATCTGCATGATGAGATACTTAATCACTTAATAAAGATTCGCTTCACATCCTAATTTCTATGTTTCCACAAACATACATTATATTTCTTGAATTTTCTCATTTTATCATTTAGCATGAAATCTTAATCAAGAAAATAATTACACACAGAATTTGTATCATTAGCTCATTTTAAAATGAATTTTATTTTGGAAGCTATTAGTAATTAAAACAGCAAGTGATCTCCAGTCCTAAGTTCCCTGTGAGTATATTTTATTTTTCAGACTTTATTCCTTCATCCTATATATGTATTTTACCAAAAGAAATAGCAATCTTTTCCTCTAGGTCCCTAAGAATCCAACAAATCCCATATTATAATAATTATCTATAAAGAGAGAAACTATATCCACAAATGAATTAACAATTTTACTTTTACATGTGAAAAATGGGTACTATATTGTAGAAAATAGCAATTAATTACTACTAACTTCCTTCTAGTTACAGTGGACCTGTGTCAAACGCTCGTGAACAAGGCATCCCAATCAGAATGCAGAGTTGAGTCCCTACTGCTCCACGTACGATCCAGTTTCCTGCTAATGTGCAAGGCAAGGCAGCAGAAGATGGCCCAAGTATGGAGTTCCTGGCTCCTGGCTTTGGCCTGGCCATTTAGGGAATGAACCAGTGGACGAAGGATCTCTCTCTCTCTCTCTCTCTCTCTCTCTATCTCTGTGTGTGTGTGCGTGTGTTTCTGAACCCTCTCTTATTCACTATGCCTTTCAGTTAAGAAAATATTTATGAAAAAACTAATAAAGACTTAGTGTCTTCCAGAAATAAAAAGGAGACATAAAAAGAAGAGCGCTAAAGTGAATGGTCTTTAGTAACTTTGTTTCTAATAACAAATAAATTGTATAGAAAGTGATTTGTTTTCAACAGGGCACATAACGTGGGGAAGTCTGTCAATGCTGGAAAAATTCACCTCAAAATCAATCAGAAAGAAAATGCAAATCAAAATAAATTGTTATGTGCTAACATTCTGAGGGTGAGGTTGGGTAGTCATGTGGGAGATGACATTCGCATCAAGGTCAGGAAGGACTCCAGTTGAGATCCGAGGCTCTGATCTGTTTAATAGATCTGTGTACCTTTGGAAAATTAGAAAATCCCCTGAGCCTCTATTCCTCCATATGTAAACCTCTATCAAAATTCTTCTGGGATAAATATTTATTAAAAAATGAACCAAAAATAAAACACTTTCAAAACTTTAACACCTACAGAAATAAATGTGGCAAACTATTTTTATCTTGATAATTTTCTCTTTTAATCTTTGTATTTTTTATGAACAAAGTCAAAATTTTAGTACTTTAGAGAAGTTAGCCACATAGGGTTTTGGGTTGACATTGCCACAGTCATTTTGGTTTTTACCACCATCTTGCCTTGTTGGTCATCTTGATGGCCATCCAAACTCATGAGATAAACCAAACCATGAACATAATCTGCCTGACTTTTCGTCTGCACCAGGCTCTGGAATGCCCCTTACCTAATGCCTGGAATGCTAATATTTCTTGAGAAAGTCAAGATGTACTTAGGTTAGCTGTGGCCACCTTTGTCTAGCCTAACATATAACCCCCTTACTAGTGACTGGGGTTGTGAGGTCCATGTGTGTCTTGTGGTAGCCAGAGTTCAAGCTTCTGTCCATAAGCCTTCTTAATAAATGAAAATGTATGTAATCCCGGATTTTTCTGCTTCTTTCTTAGGTCTCTTTGTACCTTCCACCTTCAGCAGCCAATTCTCTTTTACTGGGTTTTCCTGAAACATAACAGGTACAATTTTCTTAGAACAATTGGCAAGCTCATATCATTATGTTGTTTTATTTCCTGTTTTTTCAGGAATTTTCCTTTATACAGTTTAGGTCCATTTTTGCTGTTTATTATTGCTTCCATGTTATCATAAGCTTCATTAATGCATAATTGCCTTTATTTCTCCATATTTCTTCTTGCTGGAGCCTGATGTAAGATTGAAGCTCATTAATTATGCCTTCATAAAAATCCTTGTTAATGATTACTTCATGCATTTATCTGTTAGCCTCCTCTCTTGTGATTTTCTCCTCTGATTTAGTTATGCTTATTTCTTATTGCTTTCATTTTTAATCTTTTTTGTGCAACTGAAACCAATTTGTTTTAAAAAGAACTGGGTGCATCAGGATTTGATTCTATCAGAGAAAATGATTATTCTGCAGGTGTTTAAATCAGGAATAATTGTATTAAATAGCATCATGATGTTCTGAAATAGATTTCAAGCCTGAGGAAAGTAGAAAGTAAGATTTCAGGTGATGACAGGTACCAAAAACTCAGAGTGAAATCAAGATAATGTTGACAAAACAAGTAGCCAAATCATGGAGAGAGAAGAAAAAAAAGGTGGACGTTTCCTATTCAGGGACAGGAAAAATTTACAATTGGAATATTGGCCAGATATTTTTCATTCAGCCATTTTTTTACATTTTTTAATGTTTTTATTTTACATTGTCTGTAGGATTTGGCACTTCTTTCCCTCACATGAAGAAAAAGTCAATCCAGAGAACTGAGGGACTGAGTTGATCAGATTATAGTATATATTGGGTTGTTTTACCCATTGACTGTCTTACAGACATTATTAACTTCTCTATTTTGCAAAGCAACAAGATGTCTTACAAAAATTTTTGATGGTGTAAGTAGATGAAAGATGGTTGAGGCTGCTCTGTAGAAGGTTTCACTAGACACTTCAACGTTGTGCATTGCGGGAAGGTGGACGGCTATGGCATGCATTGACACCCCTTCTTCCAGACACTTCTGTTTCCTGGGGAACTTCTACTCCCAATCCTGAGACCCTCCTATCAACTCCTTTCTAATAACACTCTAGCTCTAGGATTAGGGGAAATTTGTAGAAAGTTGAGATGAATATTTGCTCACTCTCCGTACTCACTTATATTCCCTTGCTTTATTTTATGATTTTTTGATCTCTGGAGTTGTAATAGAAAACAAAAGTATCTGCCACTGTAAATTCCATATAATTATTTGGCTTAAATATCAGGAGGTAGCTTTTTAAAAGAAGTCTGAAGTATATCTTCTCTTTGTTTAGAAAACTGTCCCATGATTTATTTACATTTTTACATCTCCATTTAGGAATTATTTTTCTTTATCGAGAAAATCATTTTAAACATGTATCTGGGCCGGCGCCACGGCTCAATAGGCTAATCCTCTGCTTTGCAGCCCCGGCACACCAGGTTCTAGTCCCAGTCGGGGCGCCAGATTCTGTCCCAGTTGCTCCTCTTCCAGGCCAGCTCTCTGCTATGGCCCGGGAGTGCAGTGGAGGATGGCCCAAGTGCTTGGGCCCTGCATGCTATGGGAGACCAGGAGGAAGCACCTGGCTCCTGGCTTCTAATCGGCGCGGCACAGTGTGCCAGCCGCAGCACGCCGGCCGTAGGGGCCATTTGGGGGGTAAACCAATGGAAGACCTTTCTCTCTCTCTCTCTCTCTCTCTCTCTCTCTCTCTCTAACTCTGCTTGTCAATAAATAAATAAATAAATAAATAAAACATGTATCATTCATAGATAACTCTTCTACTACATTTTTCCATCAAAACTAGGCTTAGATTAGGTTCCTTCCTGTACAGCCTCTAGTGGCTGGTCACCCACCATTCATGACATTAATAATCTGAATGAGCTTCCAAAGCACATGACAATATTGAAGAGAAAGTATTGTTGTTGTGGTGGTAGTGGTGGTGATTATTATTGTAAATAATAACCAACATTTACATAACATTTCATAGTTTGTGAATGTCTCCGCATGTGAGTTACTTCATTACATGAGACAAATGAGGAAATTCACAGTTACTAATTTCAATTCATGAACGAGATAGTTTATTTTTTTCCTTTCATTACCAGACTTGAGGGGGATATCTATTAGGCTCTTGTTCATTATCTGTGTGGATTTCAAATGCAGTTGGAATGGGGCACTGAAGTGAGGAAGAATGACGGACTGTCATGCTGTGTGATTAGAAAAATAGAAAATGATATTGGCAAAAACATAAGTCATGAGAGATTACAGGCCAGCGATAGGTAGAATACAAATAAACCTTACAAACCAAATAAATAGAAGAAGGATATTAGGATAATAAATTAAAGTGTTAATATAGCTTTAGAAATTATGTGGTTTGAAAACTTGTCTTGAAATTACTTGAAGAGAGTGTAATGAGGAGTTGGTTTGAGCTGCTTGTGGAAAGAAACATGGTAGAAGAAATCTTTGTCCATACCACTGAAGCTTACTTTGGTGCTTCCTGTGATTTTAGTTTTATGGTTATGTATTTTGCCCCTAATGCTTTAATTTGAAATGCTTCCTCACTCTGCAGTTAAATTTCATATCATTCCAATATCAGTAACTGAGAGGTGAATCTTATGTAGCTGGAATATATGACATCCTCCTCTAATCCTTACGCCTCACTCCAGACTCCCCAGTCCCCCTCATCAGATTACCAAAGATGGCAGCTTGGAATCTGGGGAGATAGGGTGCAAAGAGAGCTGAGGGTATATGATGGTGGAGTGTTGTTTTCGTTTATTTATTTATTTTTGCATCCAAATGAAGCAGGGAAGAAAAGTAAGAGGTACTGTGGCAGAGAGGAAGGGGGAGCAACACAGGACCCAGGAAGAAAAATCAGAACAAGAGCTGAGAAGGTAACAAGTAAGCACATAAAAGAGTGGAAGGCATGAGTTTGAAAACTGTCTAAAGAGATTGTAAGAACATGATATTTCACTTTCAATTTAGTTTGTATGGCAATAATGTACATTTCCAAGCCTCAAACCTTGAATGATCCATTATATGCTAAAGGTTCCTGTGTGTGTTCTACAAGTGTGTGCAAAATAAGAAAGAGGAGCCATTAGAAACCCATAGATGTGTGCATTCTCGATGAATAATTTACTACAGTAGCAAAAATAAGAACACCAAAAGAAAAATGGAAAAACTAACAAAGTTAAGCATAGTATGATTTAATGCCTTCCTGGTGCTGGACCCCTGGAGGAAAAGAAGCATTAGATTTTGGGTTTGGGTTTATAAGGGAAAACTGCTATCAGAGTTTAACCCTACCCATTCAACACTTAATAAGATTGACTGAGAAGGCTGCATTAAAATATTTAGAATGAGGGTGGACATTTGGCCTAGCAGTCCTCTCTCTCTCTCTCTCTCCCTCTCTCTTCTCTCTCTCCTCTCTCTCTCCTCTCTCTCTCCTTCTCACTGGCTCTCAAATATATAAATATGTTATATATATAGTATTCAATAACAGCAGAATTTCTCTATATTCACAAGGGCCAGGGTTTGTGGCTGTGTGTGTGAGAGAGAGTGCACCTGTTTTAGACTGAGGTTGGTGGAGCTTGCTGACTTCCCATGGTTGCCTCTGGCACAAAACTTCACTCTCCCGGATTTGTTTCAGTACCCCTATTGATCCATACATGGAATCTAGCACTTTTCTTCCATATTGTTAGTTATCTCGGAGCATTAATCAAAAGAGGTCAATTCTATACTGGTCATCTTCATATTGTAGTAAGAAATGCTATAAGTCTGCTGAAAAAGCCAGATAGATCATTCTTTTTTTTTTTTTTAATTTGACATGCAGAGTAAGACAATGAGAGAGAGACAGAGAGAAAGTTCATCCTTCCATTGGTTCACCCCCCAAATGGTGTTGCGCCGATCTGAAGCCAGGAGCCAGGTACTTCCTCCTGGTCTCCCATATGGGTGCAGGGCCCAAGCACTTGGGCCATCCTCCACTGCCTTCCCCAGTCATAGCAGAGAGAGCAACCGGGACAGAAGCCAGCACCCCAACCAGGACTAGAACCCGGGGTGCCGGCTCTGCAGGCAGAGGATTAGCCTAGTGGGCCGCAGCACTGGCCAGATAGATCATTCTTTAATGACAGCATGTCTTCCACTTTGATAGTGTGGAGAAGAGGAAGATTAAAGAGAAGGGAACTCACAAAGATGAAAACTATTTTGTGTGTTTATAATGCTCAATCCACTGAGAGCCAAAGTATATTCCTACCTATGTGACTTATCACTAGATGTCTATCAAGAAAAATTGTTAAACACATAAAAATAACTATTTTGTCTACCTTTTTGGATCGAGGAATAATTACCTTTGAGTTACCTTGATCTTGATTTAAAAACAAACAACCGTAAGTATTGTCTTGACTGTAATAGGCAGCTCCAGGTGTCTCAGGGGATTGGTTCTGGAAGCTCCCCAAGGATACCAAAACCTGCAGATGCTTAAGTCTCATATAAAATGCTGCAGTAGCTGCATACAACCTATAATCATCCTCCCACATACCTTTAATCATCTCTAGATTACTACCAATATGTGTGCAATACTGTGTAAATGCTATGTAAATAATTGCCTCATGGTATTGTTTAGGGAATGATGACATGTAAAGCACAAACACAACCATCCTAAGTCTAACAAAATAGTATAGGAAACACAGTTGGTCACATGGTGCAGATCTGGAAGTCCAAGTGTATTTGGTTTTAATCATGTTTTGTATCAAATTGAATTCAGTTGTGGAGGGCAATTTTATTCTAGGTAATTAGAATAGATGAACATTTATTCTTGGCTATTAAATGACTTACAGAATTCCGGGGAAACTGACTCAAGGTTGAACGTTGATCAATGAGTCCTTAGGCAATGCGGCCTCCAGGAAAGGGTCCTAAAGCTATTCATGACCTGGACTGCTCCGAGGTCTGCAGACCCAGAAATGGTGGGAACCTGTGGAATGGTGAAGCTGGAAGGTAAATTTAAAAGCTATTGCTGCGGTTTCTGGCTCCAAAACATGCCACTCTTATTGTAATATGCATTAAAAATGGGAGCTTCCTGCTTGGTTCCTCTGCATTTGTCGCTTCCAATTCCAGGTAATGACGGCACATCTCATTGGTAAAAATTAAATCATGTAGGGAAACCTCGGGGAGTCTGATAAATATGGCCTTTCCCTTCCAGTTTCTGCACACTTGAAAGAGGGTGGAATGCATTTTTGAGTGAGCCGATTCACGATATCAGCTACATATTCCTCTTGATTGTGGCCTCAGGGAGTTAATTCAGTAATATATTCTGTTAATTAAAATATTTAGAATAACCAGTATTTATGAATAAAACATGAGAACAAAATTTGAAAGTCCTCATAATATAGGAAAGAATAGCATGGAAACTTGAATAATATATATTTATAGTTCTCAATTAGTGTCGCACATCCTCTGCAGGGGCATCTGAAAATGCATGGAGACTTTCTTGATCATCACAATGCCTGAGGAGTGTTATGAGTGTTTGGGGACAAGAGCCAGAGGTACTAAATTCCTTGGTACACAAGCAGCACAATATGATTTAACAAAATGAAGAACTGTCTCACAACAAATAACAATCACACCTCGATTGAAATATATCAACAAAGTTAATGTCCAAATAATTTCAACAATCTGCAATGACATCAGAAAAATGCACTAGAGTTAACTTATCATCTCTTTGGGTTTTTTGTTTTTTTTTTTTTTTTTTTTGCTTCTGTCTTATGAAAGGAGATATACCCCGATGAATGTTAATATGGAAATGGGTTAAAAAGATGCAGGGATAAAGGAGGTTAATATTTTATGAACAAAAGAATCATTTAACTTTATTAAATAGTGGTTCTCTAAGTGTGTTCATCTAACCTACAGCTGGAGCATCACCTGGGAGCTTATTACAAAGAAAAAAATCTCAGAGCCTACATCAGATCTACTGAATCAGAAACTCTAGAGGTTGGGCCCAGTAATGTGTGATTTAACAAGCACTCTAGGTGGTTTTAATGTACTTTAAGTTTTGACAAGTGCCAGAATAAAGGCATCAAGGACCAAATGTCAGGGTCCAGCATTGTGGCATAGAGGGTTAAGCTGCCACTTAGCATCGGCATCCCATTTGGGCTCTGTTTCAAGTCCTGCCAGCTCTATTTCCCACCCAGCTTCCTGCTAATGCATCTAGAAAAGCAGTGAAAAATAGACCAGGTGCTTGGGCCCTTGCATCCACAGGGGAGACCTGAAATAAGCTCCTTGTTCCTGGCTTCAACCTGGCCCAGTCTGGACATTGTGGCTACTGGTGAAAGAGCTAGCAGATGGAAGACCCCCCCCCCCCCCGAAACTCTGCCTTTCAAATAATTAAAAAAAAAAACCTCTTTTTTTATGTTGATTTTTTTTTTTTTTTGAAAGGCAGAGTGGATAGTGAGAGAGAGAGACAGAGAGAAAAGTCTTCCTTTTTGCGGTTGGTTCACCCTCCAATGGCCGCCGCACCACGCTGATACGAAGGCAGGAGCCAGGTGCTTCCTCCTGGTCTCCCATAGGGTGCAGGGCCCAAGCACTTGGGCCATCCTCCACTGCACTCCCGGGCCACAGCAGAGAGCTGGCCTGGAAGAGGGGCAACCGGGACAGAATCCAGCGCCCCAACCGGGACTAGAACCCTGTGTGCCGGCGCTGCAAGGTGGAGGATTAGCCTGTTAAGCCACGGCGCCGGCCAAAAAACTCTTTTTTTTTTTTAAAAAAAAAAAAGTAAATGTCATAAAAGTTTTCTGTAATTCACAAATCCAAGTTTTTACTTATGTTCAGGGAATGAAAGTATTTTATATGAAATCAGCCTGCTCTGGAAAAACATTCTGGTCTCTCTCACGGTGATTCTTACTTGGTAGATTGTCCAAGAGAATAGGAGGAATAGGATTAAATTAATACCTGACTCACAGTAAAGAACATCAGAAAAAATTTAGATGAGGTGTAATCATTTTCTATGGCTGTTTTGAATAATAACCCAAGCTTAAGGGCACACTTTAATTTATCTCACTGTTTCTGTACATCTGAATTCAGACACAGGTGTCACCAGGCTAAAATGAAGGTATGAGCAGGGCTGCCTTTCTTCCTGGGGGCTCTGGAGAAGGATGTGCTAGCAAGTTCACTCATGTGGTTGGCCCATTTCACTTCCTTGAACTTGTCGGATTGAGAGCTCCATGTCTTTGTAAGGGATCAGCAGAGGCCACCCTTGACTTCTGGAGGTTTCTCTTTAGTCTACACACGCGGCCCCTGGAGCCCAACTGGATAATCCAGGTTACTCTCCTAGTGTAAAGTCCTTAACCTCAATTCCATCAGCAAAGTCCTTTTTGCCACGTGCAGTATTCTTTCCTTATCCAAGGGGCTGCATTCCAAGATGCCCAGCAAATGTCTAAAACCTCAGATGGTAACAACTCTATACGCACTAAATTTTTAAATAAAGTTTAGCATATATATTAGTCACAGTAACAGATTAAGAACAATAACCAATAATAAATGGAGCGAATGCAATAATATATTGTGATAAATAACAATTTAATATAATCTCTTAGAATATTATAGGTCAATCATAAGCAACCTCAGTATAATATTTCTTATCTTTCCTTGTTGAAAACATTCACTTAAAGGAAGAACTTTCTGGCTTCATTTGGCATGTCCAAACTTCTAACATAAACAAAATATAAGGGTTACTTGAACACAAGCCTGGCAATACTATGTCCATTTGAAAACTGAGATGGCTACCAAGTGATTAACGGGTGGGTAACGTACATTGAGTGGATACATTGCACAAAAGGATGACTCACGTTATGAGCAGGATAGAGCAAGACTTCATTATGTAATTCAGAACAGCACACGAGTACCAATTGTTTCTTTCCAGAATTTTCTTTTTAATTTTTTGGGGCCACAGTTGACCACAAATTAATGAAACTGTGAAAAGTGAAACCACAGATAAGGGGAGGCCACTATCATGTAACAAATGCATAAGTTTCAGAGATTAGGATATGGACATCTTTGGATTGTCATGACTCAGCCTATCACACAGGGGAATTAATTAATTAATAATTTAATTCACATCTTCAGCCACAGCATTGTGTGGTAGGCTCTGTCATATAAATAATAAATGCAATAGTTGGCTATTACAAGGATTTTATTTAAACTATGTAGATGCAGATGATGGAACCATAGGGAAGCACTGTATTTTACTGACAAATTCATGCATATTAATAATTTCCAGATATTTTGTAACTTTTTTCGGTAGTGATATATAATGATAACAAGAATCTCAAGTGACAGAACTTCAATGGCAGGTATTTACCATTTAGAAAATCTATCCACTTCTCAGGTTCCCAGGAAAAGCACCTGATAGCAATTAGCTCTGTTGACCAGGCAGGAGCAGGGGACAAGAATTCTGAATCAATAAGACAAAACAAGTGTCCAGTCCCTCAAAGTGGACTGAGATAGTGTGAGTGAAACTGGTGAGAACCTAGAAGTAGAGTTCCAGGCAGGAATACAGTGTAGTGTTGGGTCTCACGGGTAAAAGGAAGGCTTAACTAAATAATCAGGGGTCATCGTTGGGCCACTGGAAATCCTGTGTGTTTAGGGGAAACATAAGCTCAAATGCAAACACCCACTGCTGCTCTGGCTTGGGAGCAGGAGAGGACTGACTGAGGAGACTGGGGACAAAGGCAAAAGACTCTCGGAATATGAATGCCCTGAATTGCTCTCTGTGCAGGTCTGGGGATTCCCTATCAAACTGTATGTTTTTTTTCCTATACTTTAGAAAAGAGGCACAAAGATGAGTTAAATAATATGCTAGGTGATGAAGGAGACAGAATTTCAGATTTGGGTTATAAAAGACATGGAGGCTCTTCAAAAAGTTCATGGAAAATGTACATTATATAAGAAAAAACAGATTTCAAAAATTTTTGCACTAAAATAAACATATCTTTTAATTTCATTTTTTTTCTATGAATTTCCTGGGTGTCTCATATGTTTTGGGAAACAGAGATGCATGTCACCTGGGACAATTATAATCTTGTTGGATCATAAGATTCTTGGGCACTTGAATAAACTATATTGACTTATTTTCATTCCTTTTCTCTTAAAGCAGTTTAATATGGATTGCATTAAGAGTTTTTACAGGGCCGGCGCTGTGAGTAAAGCCACCGCCTTCAGTGCTGGCATTCCATACAGGTGCCCATTCGAGTCCCAGCTGCTGCATTTCTGATCCAGCTTTCTGCTATGGTCTGGGAAAGCAGTGGAGGATGTCCCAAGTTTTGGGCTCCTGCACCAGTATGAGAGACCCGGAAGAAGCTTGGATTGTCTCAACTCTGGCCCTTGCAGCCATCTGGGGAGTGAACCAGTGGATGGAGGAGCTCACTCGCTCGCTCTCTCTCTGTCTGTCGGCCTCTGCTTCTCTGTAACTCTGCATTTCAAATAAATAAATAAAATCTTTAAAAAAAAGTTTTTACAAACATCCATTAAAGAGAAAGTCATGAGAATGTTGATTTTTTGGTAACTTTTTTTTTTATTTATTTGTAAGAGTTATGGAGGGAGAAAGAGAAAGGGAGGGAGAAAGAGAGAGGGAGAGAGATACGAGAGAGAGAGAAATATTTTCCATCCTTCATTTGCTGGTTCACTCTTCAGATGGCCACAACATCTGGCTCTGGGGCAGGCCGAAGACAGGAAACAGGAGATCCTTCTGGGTCTCCCACAGGGGTGCAGGGGTCCAAGGGCTTGGACCATCTTCTGAGGCTTTCCCAGGCTGTAAGTAAGGAGCTGGATCAGAAGTGGAGCAGCGGGGACATGAACTAGCAGACATATCAGATGCTAGCATCATAGGCAGTGGCTCTACCCACTACACCACAACGTTGATTCTGAGAATGTTGATCTTTAAATGTGTTTTTATTTTTTAGTGAGTAGAACAAAGGATTATATTAGTAAATGACAAATGCCACCCTCCCACTCAGAAATGGGGCATTAAATATTACAACAAATAGAATTTTTTTTTTTAAAAAAAAAGTTGTTTATTTATTTGAAAGTCAGAGTTACACAGAGAGAGAAAGAGAGGCAGAAAGAGAGAGGTCTTCCATCCTCTGGTTCACTCCCCAGATGGCTGCAATGGCCGGAGCTGTGCCGATCCAAAGCCAGGATCCAGGAGCTTCCTCCAGTTTTACCACGTGGATGCAGGGGCCCAAGGACTTGGGCCATCTTCTACCGCCTTCCCAGGCCATAGCAGAGAGCTAGATCAGAAATGGAGCAGCCAGGACTCAAACTGGCACCCATATGGGATGCCAGCACTGCAGGCAGTGGCTTTACCAGCTACACCACAGTGTTGGCCCCAACAAACAGAAATTAAGTGATTTTTCAAATGATTTTTTTTCAGTAAGGATATAATCATGAGAATGGTACTAGATGCCACATCTTCCTCATTAAAGTACAAAAACAAAGAAAAGAGAGAAAATATAACATTTCTTTAAGCAGGTCTTGATTATTGACATAAAATGAGAAAAAGGAGAAAGTCAAAACAGACCTTTTGGGAGAGCCTGCATCTCAGGAAATGTTTTGTGCTGGAAGTTTCTGAGAAATGATCATGAAAGACAGTGATTGATAGGGGAAACTCATTCTGGTGCTTAAAGGGATTACTTTCAAGATTTTTAAAAGTCAAACTTATCAGTTTTGAGGCCCTTTCTCTAATGAATATACTTGCCTTTTAAAAAAATTTTTATTTATTGACAAACAGTAATTTTACATTTTTGGGATACAATGTAATATTTTGATACGTGCATACATCTTAATGATCATACTAGGATAATTAGCATCCATCCCTTCACATATTCAAAGTTTCTTTGTAGTGTGAACATTCATATTTCTAGAAATTTAGAAAAGTATAGTTATGTCATTGTTAACTGCATTACCCTACTGTGCAATAGAACACCAACAGGATTGTTTCTACAATAAGGAGAGTACTTTTTAATTCAATAAAAATAAACCTTTCTGAAATTTGACTTATATATAATTAAGTAATTAATTATTAATTTATATATATATATAATTTGAGGGAGTTAACTTTTGAGAAGAACGTAGGAATGTTGCATCTTTTGGAAGCACTTAGACATTACTATAGCTTATGATACATAGATAATGTCCTCCACTTAATACATTAAAACGAAGTAAATCTTTGTGATCAAATTTTACTATTAACTCTCATAATCCAACTTTTTGAAGACAGAAGTCCTGCATGGGAAGTTAGTGCACAGTGACTCCTGTTGTAAATTTAACAATTGACACTCTCATGTGTGATGTCAGTGATTACCCGAGGCTCTTGACATGAGCTGCCTAGGCTATGGAAGCCTTTTGAATCCACAAACTCTGTCATTATTTAGACAAGGCTATAAGCAAAGTGGAAGTTCTCTACTCCCTTCAGAGAAAAGTACCTCCTTCTTTGATGACCACTTTTTCTGTTGGGGCCACAGAAGTCTTTCACGCAGGACACTTTTTGCCACAGTGTTTTATCTTTCCATGCCTGATGAGCTTTCATGGGATTTTCAGCCAGACAAGAATGCCTTAAAAGCTGATTCTGAAGTCAGAGTGTTATTTGAAGTGATTGTCATTCTATGAGTCTTTTGAATATACTTGCCTTTAAAGAGCCATTGACATGTACCAAAGTAATTCACAATGTGGAGAAATGGAATTAAAAGATAAATTGAGGGGGCCAGCGCTATGTCATAGCAGGTGATGATGCCACCTAGACATTTTCTTCTCATATGGATGCTGGGTCAAGTCTCAGTTGCTCCACTTCAAATCCCACTCCTTGCTAATGACCTGGGAAAGCAGTGGAAGATGGTTCAAGTGCTTGGGGTTTGTAACTACATTGGAGGCCTAGATTAAGCTCCTGGATCTTGGCTTTGACCTAGCCCAGCCCTGGCCATGTGGCTATCCAGGGAGTGAACCAAAAGAAGGAAAATCTCTCTTTCTCTCTCTCTCTCTCTCTCTCTCCCCCTTTCTCCCTCTCTGACCTCTCTTTCAAATAAATAAATAAACAAAAAAGGTAAGTTGATTTAGGGACAGAAGTTTGAGATTCATGCCTTGTTTTTCCATAATACATATTTTCCATGAACTTTCTGAAGTTCTGAAGACTGACTTGTATACATGGATATCATTTTTTTGCCCTCAAAATAAACACCTTTTAATTAAATTTGCCACAAACTTTTAGAAGTACTTGGCATATTTGTTGATTATTGCTTCTATTTCCAATTTCATATATAAAATGCCACGAGAAAAGCAGGACATGGGAGCTTATAACCATCTAACCATGCTCATGGTAAATGAAAACCAGCCCTGGGTAGGGGCTTTACCCAACTTCCTTGGCCTTGGGGGATCAGAATTCACTTCCAATTGTATTCATGATGGCCATGCATTATGTAAGGGCTGTGAATCTGGCTGTTGGATGCTGTATTTAATTGTGTGTGTTCACATAATGGTTTTATTGCCAACTGGATTTTGAAATTTTATGATATTATTGGGAACTTGGAGGGGTGGTACAAGATCATGGGACAAGGGAACAGAGTCTTATGGTTGAGTCTTTGACTCACTCCAGATATGTGACCTTGCATAAAGTAGTCAGCTTTCTTTTGATTTAGCTAGAACTGCAATCTACATTTTCTTGTGGCAGAGTTAACTGTGGATAGTTTCAACATAAAATGGAAGACCCATATAATTTGCTGTAATTTCCTGTAAATCTTATGTAGATTAACTGTTACCTCAGAAGACCACAGAGAAGAGACTTCTAAAAATGGCCACAAAGCACTTATGTTAAGAAGTGTACATTGTTATGGATATGCTTACTAATGATAATAGCTGTTGGAAGAGAGCTTAATTGAGGGACTAAAAATAGCTCACAGCGAGTAAAATTAAGCATGATCTTTTAGTTGTGCTAATATTATACAGAAGAAATAAGCACAATTTTGAAGATGATAATGTTTTATTCAACAGCCTCAGTGACATTATTCTCCTGGGTCTTCTCTTTTGAGATTGCCTCTGCTAATTGCTTTAACATTTTCCAACAAGTGTATAACTGAGCCAAAAATGCCCAGAATCCAAATCACTGACGCTTAGGGCGGGTGGGCCACAGCTGCATGAGACACAAAATCACAGCTGGAACTCCACTCCTCTTTGTCTCCTTTTATATATTTCAGCTTAAAATTCAAGGCTTAAATTTGGGAAAATGTCCACACTAATTCTCTAGCATAATTATCCAACATTGTCAAATTTGCCCACATTTTCAGTAAAAACCTGAAAAGTTACATTGCAATGTTGCTATTATTTATAAGGATTATTATTATTTCTTCTATAAAATACAAATTACAGGAATTTGACCTCTTAAATTCATTTTAATTAATTTAGTTGGTCTTCAGTCCTATAAAGTCCACCATTTATCAACCAGAATACAACAATGTTAAGGCTATAGATGGCCACATATTGTCTCCAATGTAGCAACTTCATGTCTAAGTAGAATTTATTCCAAATCTGGAGAAACAAAATGGGGAGTTTAAATTATAACAGAAACAAACTTAACCACATAGTATCTAATTTTACTTCTTTTAATTATAAGAAAATTACACATAGAAACACTAACTTAAAATAATTTATAATATTTTATAGTATTTTTTGCCAAATACACTTGACTATAGACCTATCTAAAGCTCCATTATTTGAGCAATTAAAGCAAAGGACTCAGACAAGTTGATTTTACTTAGCTTTGAGACAAAGAAAACTATGTAATTTATGAAAAAAAGATCATTCCCCTGGCATTTGCCTTTTTCTTGGTTTATTCCCACTGTGTTCTTTTCTTCCTGGGGCTTTTTCACTGGCTATTTTTCCACTTTTTTTTTTTTTAACAAGAAATGGCTCCTGGAAAAGAATAATTAACATCTTTAAGATGTATAAAGCATTTGTTTCCTGTTATGTAAATAAAAGCATTCTAGTTTTATAATTCTATAAATGCTTTGTTGTTTTGTTTTCACTTAATCTGAAGGTTGAAGTTGAAAGGCCTTAACACCTTGTTAAACACTGTTGCCAAAAATATACAGAGTACAGATAATCCACACGGAAATACTGCTTTACAATTTAAAAAGCAATTTTAGGAATTTCAAAGTATTAGTGAGTACCCTTTACATGGAACAGTTGATGTAAGGTCATAAATCTTATTTACTTAACCTTCAACCTACCTTTTATGTGACAGCAAACCATAGTGAGGGCATCTGGAGTCTCCCCCTCCCCCCCTTCACTTTGGCTTCTCGCTCTAACTGGGAAGAATGCAGATCACCTGCTAGTCTAGCTAATGTGGCTCCCTAGTTAGGAAAGCTTAAGTGCATTCACAAGTTTTCCTGATAAGGTCAGGAGGACCATCAGGGTGCCCCAGGGGCCAGCTCCTAAAGCATATGCAAAAGAATCATGCAAAACTAGCTCTTTCCCAGTCTCCCTAGGAAGTCTGTGAATTTTTAAAAGCTTTCCATGGGTACAAAAACTCTCCCTGCAGCCCTGGACTAGATTGTCAGTCCATTCCAGGTTGAGATTGTACATGTAAACTGCCTGAATAAAATCCTTATTCTCATAGGAAGCTTCCTTCTTCCGTCTCAGGACTCCTTCTCAGCTCTCGGGGCATTACACACTCCACCAACATTCACACACTTTTATTAATCATCCTTGATACACAAATCAAGTATCATCTGCCATTGCACCAATACTGATGAGAAGTGTCAATTGTTTGCAATCAGAATCTCTATTATAAAAGGCAAAGCTCTCTCTCTCCCCCTCTATTTCTCTCTCCCCCACACACGTCTTCTTTCTTAATGAAATATTTGTTTATTTATTTGAATGTCAGAGACACAGAGACAGAGACATTTCATCTGTTGGTTCACTTCCCAAATGCTCCCAACAACCGGGGCTGGACCAGGCCAAAGCCAGGAGCCAGGAATTAAAGTTGGGTCTGTCAAGTGCACGGCAGGGACCCAAGTACTGAAGCCATCACCTGCTACCTCCCAGTATGCACAATCACAGGAAGCTAATGAAATGACATCTTGACAGTAGGGACCCCAAGACAGAGCACCCAAAACTCCACCTTGAGAAAGCAGCCCTCTTCCCCCTGTTAGGTAGGAAGTCTGATATGAGCTTGTGTGTGTGTGACAGGCCTAAAGAGAAGACGTCTATGTCCAGCATATGTATCTGCATCTCGAAGTCATCCCGATAATGTTTCAGGGGCAGCCCAGTATTCGTATCCTGCCCTGTCCCCTTCTACCCGATAACCTGCCAGGTGGGGGTCCCTGCCCCTTCTGCCTGACAAATCTTCCACAATCTCCCAGATGCAGCCCAGCATCTGCATTTCAAACACCCTGCTCGGGATCCCGATTCCCTAGGGGATCTTGCTCACCCTTCCTCTAAACTCAAGACAGGCGCCTGCTAGCCTTCCTCCCGTCCGATACCTTCAGGGGAAAACTCAGATAGCAGTTTTTCTATTTACATCCAAAAAGCCCTTTGTTCCAAGAGGAGCACAGGAGGGGAAGCAAGACCCATCTCCTTAAAAACCCCTGGCCTCAACCAGACTGCAAGCTCAGCCCTCTGCCTCTCTGCTGAGCCGCTCGCCTGGTCTGGCCAGGTGTAATCTCTCCACTCAACCATGTAACCTCGCTCCTCCCCACCCCCCCAGTCCGAGCAACTGGGCACTCTCCCTCAGGCTCTGTCTGGAGAGGTGCCCATCCGTCCTTATGGATGTCCCTTCCCTAATAAACCTTGCTATTTTACCTCCCACTACTCTCTGTCTTCCACCTGAATTCTTTCTTGCAAGAAGACAAGAACCCTGCCATTCTCTGGTAACACCCCCACCCCCTGTCAGACTCTGATCTAAAACTGATTTAAAACTCAGACAATAACAGTAACATAGAAACTCCCTAGCATGATTGCTCAAGCTTAAAACAGATAGGCTGCACCTGGATTAATGTTAAAATTGTAATTTGTCTGTTGTCAAGATTGCAATTGATATTAGTCTCCCATAGGCCTTGGGTCAGCTTGACCCTAGTAAGCATGTATGCTCCAGATCTTTGCAACCATGTATTCCACCTCCTTACCAGTGGTTTTTGCCTTTATCAACGCTGTTGCTTTGAGCTTCAGGGTCCGGAGTTCTTTAGGGCATGAGCCTCTCTACCTTTGGCAATAAAGGACCACCAAATTTTATCAATGTGTGGTGCTTCTCTGTTCGACTCACTCAGGTACAACATCAGAACTGGAAGCAGAGCCAAGACTTGATCCCAGGCACTCTGCTATGGTGTGTGGGTTTCCCAAATGGTGCCTTAATTTCTGTGACAAATACCTGCCCCAACACACGTCTTTGGCATAATGGATTTCTTTGGACTATACCATTGTTATTGCTGAACTGTTTGTGCTTCCCTGAAATTCATTTGCAGAACTAATCCTTCAATTGCTATTATTTGGAGAGGGTGCCTTTGGGAGGTAATTAGAGTTAGACAAGATGATTTGTGGAGGGTCCTTATGGAAGAATTAGTGCCCTTAGGAAAAAACAAAATAAGACACCAGAGAGCTATGCTCTGTCTTCACCATCTAAGGACCCACGTAGAAGGCAGCAGTCTGCAAACAAGGGGGAGAGCTCTCATGAGAACCTGATCGTGTTGGCACCTTGAACTTACATTTCCTAGCTTCCAGAATTGTGAGAAAATAAGTATCTTTTGTTTAAGCCATACAGTCTATACAGTCAATGGCATTTTGTTATGTAGCCTTGATATAGGTAGGCAGAGAGGATAAAAATGTTTGCGAGCTAGAAGACCACGCTTTCACCACGCCCCCTATGTAATCTCATGCCCCTATGTGACCCCACCCGTATGCCCACCTGCCAATCAAGCCACATAGCCACACCCCTTTGGAAGTGGATACAAGGTTCTTTTTTTCTCTTTTTTTGCTGTTGTGTACCTTTGTTGCCTTTGTTGCCCCTTGCCTTCAGAAGGCACATGACCTTCCGGCTGCTGGCTCTCTGCCTTCCATTTGCTGCCCCAATGAGCTGCTTGTAACTGCTCTTAACCAAACACTTGCTGCACATGGCTTTTGGACTACTTTCCACTTGGTATGGATCTAGATTTCCCTTTCTCCTCTAGATAGAGCCCTCACTCTCCTGTGCATTTCTCACTGAATAAAAAACTTAAGACTTTCCTTGTCGTCTGGTCTATTTGAGCCAGTATTCAGAATTCTTCTCTGAATTCATGACAAGAACCCACACAGCATTAATTTCAGAAATATTAATGAGCAAATCAGTATCATCATGAGATAATATAATCACAAGATCTATTTTGCATGTGTGTGTGAGTATGTGTGTGTATATGTGTAGCAAGTGTGGATTCTAAATACATATGACAAAAACATTAAATTCAAGCAGCTTTCTTGATTATCTCTCCCCTACTAAGGTATATCTACAACCACAATTAAGTGAGTGGTGCTTTTGTTCTTCGGTGTATTTACTTAATCTTAAAATCTTGGCACAAGACAACAGTGCCTTGTAAATATTGCAAAAGTTTTAATAAAATAATACTCAACAACATGCAGACACAAGAAAATGCATTTTGAAGAGAAAATTATCTAAAGAAGTTGGTAATAAAATCACAGAAATGGAAACTTGCTTCTAATTTCTGGACTATAAAAGATCCCATGCAAAATTCCATTTCTTTCTTTTTTGAAAACTATGGCTGTATTCTTTCATTAGTATTATAAAACCATTCATTACTTTGCAGATTGACTCTAGTAATCATTACTAAGTGAAATAATAAATAGAAACAATGAAAAGAACAGATTGCTTAATAAGGATAATTTATTTGCATCTAGAAAATTTCTTCGGCTTCCATGCACTGTTATTCTTAAGCTGAGCAGCATTTACCTCCTATAACTTAGACAAGCTAATAATTTTTTAATCAAAGGAAACTAGCAATTTTACTATTTCAACTAGATTATAATACATAGTCTTAGTTTTTGCCACAAAGCCCTAGCTTCTAGTCTGTGATATCTATTTATCTATTTAAGATTAAGGCTCTGGAATCTGAGGGGGGAATCATGGGGACAGGCAGATAGGATTAGATTCATTAGGCTCATGAGCCAGAGACCACACCACTGCGCACTGCCCCGCCCCTACCAGATCTCACCTGTATACGCCCACCTGCCAATCAGACTACATCATCACTATCCTTTTGGCAATGAATAAAATGCATGGAGCACCCCTGTTGCCGTGCTTCCCCCATATTTGCAGCCACTTCTATTCAGGTGGTTTTCTCTGCACTGCTCCAGATTGTGGATCCTGCATATGGCCCTTGCCTGCATGGTTCATCTTTCTGAACCCCCTCTCCCTTAAATAAAGCCCTCTTGTTCCTGTCTATTTCTCTCCCTTCCCCAAATTCTCAACCTTACCATGTTGTCTGTCTTATTTATGTATAAGCTTAGAATGCTTCTCTAAGCTGAGACAAGAACCTGAAATATACATTTTAAATATACTCCCCAATAACATAAAGATCATGGAGAAGGGCAAAAAATAAACATGATCTCTTGTATGTGAAATTTGTCTGCATTTTTAAAACATTTCACTGAATTTCATGTTATTATACATTAGAAAATTAGGTTAATTGACTATATGGAGCACATTTGTGTGAGCCTCACTTATTTAATATAGCCATGAAAAATCAAAAATGCTTAATTACCCAATATAGGAATGAGAGAAAGTATAATGAGGAAATTTATAATGTGATATATAATCAATTGATATTTTAATTAATATTAGGTTTATAGATCATATTAATGCATATTATATATGAACATGTGTTAAAATACACTCTTGGCTAATAAAATGCTATAAAATAAATACCAGTTTGTTAATTATAGCTCAATGTTAATAGTTTAATTCTAATAACTAGATATATTTATTTTCTTCAATTTCATGTTTTCAAAAAAGAATGTTTTATCAACCTGTGTTCCAATAGATAGTTAATTTCTTGATAATTTGATCAAGAAAGTGAAAGAAGTTTCCATTGTTTATATTAATGCCTTTAGTAATGACATGACCTAATAAACAGAAAAATCAAATAATCAGTATTATTTTGGCTTTAACTAATAGTAAACTCAAAGCAAAATCTAATTTAGACTTCTAAAAGAGGAAGACAGCAAACTGATGGAAATTTGGATAATGAGAAATATTTTAATGAATTATCATTTTATTAAATTCACATATACACCAAAAGTAGCTTAACAAAGTGGTATCCAGTAAGTGACCTGCAAAGAGCTGATTTAACAGATGAGAGAGAAGGTTTATATAGTTTTCCATTTGTCACTGCTTATTAATTATTAATGCTGTCTTTAGATTTTATTCTCTTAAATAGTTTAGACATGCTTATTGCAAATACTATTATCAAGGTTTAATTTTTTATGCTAACTGTATTGCCAGAGGTTATAAATAAATTCTAAGGGAAGGAAAAATAGACTCCTTAAATTACAACCTCAAATACCAGCTCCTTCTGACCACGTAAATGAGAACATAGTATTCCTGTTTCTCTAGTAATAAAATAAATTTTCTGGTAACTGAATTGAGAATCTTATAAGGCATACACCTGATACACGTAAAGAACTGTAATTCAGATCATATGTACAGTCTCCAGTAATGACCTAACAAATGTATTGTGACTAATCCACAGATTGCCTACAATACAAAAATGACATTTAATATAACACCGTGTTTTATCCTTTGTTAATTTTGAGATTGACACAAGAAGTTCCATAGAAGACTTCACACTGCCTACTATATATTCTCTCCCTACAACTTGGGTAGGAAGTGCCTTCCTTCCTTGAGTATTTTAATAAAAATTCAATGAAAGCTGACTTTGTATCAGACATTGAGCCAGATGCTGAGAAAACAGCAAAACAGTGTTCATCTTCATGGTACACAGAGGTTAGTTAACGACTTGGATATTTAACAATTTACAAAGCAAATGAGTCATTATGATTATTGCAATGAGATGAGGCAAAGACAAGGTGGGGAGGAATAAAGAATGAGAAAGTATGTGAGAAGTGATTGGCAGAGTGGAAAGGTTCTGGTCTGCTTTTTTTATGATCTTGTCCTTTCACCCAAGTGTCTCATAGCACTGTTAGGCTGACACCTCTCCTCTTTGCCCACATTTATTGGTTGTTCCTATGCTTTACCCTCATTCTCATTCTAATCCTGAACCTCTCACCAAATTACTGCCACGACCTCCAATCTGGCCTTCCACTTTACACCTTTATCCTTCTTCCATCTGTTCACACACCAGCCAGGTCACTTGATTAAAATCCCTCAGGAGCTTTCTGTCAAATTTAGAATAAAATCCCAATTTCTTGCTGTATGACTAGCTATCTCTCCTGCACTCAGAGTTTGTGGTTTTGGCTGGATATTTTTTTAACCCCAGGGGGACTTCATTGCAAAAGGAAAACAGCTCGAATGAGCTCACTGAGTCACCAGCTCTCACCTGAAAGACATGCCTAGACCATCAGGCACCATATGCAGATGTGTACTTTGCCATGTCCTCTCTCCCAGTGTGTGAGTCATCTGATGAACATTTAGCCAATGATCAAAGATAATTTGTAGGTCAATGGCACAATTTATTTGGTTTTCCAACAAAATCACTACTCTCCCCTGATTTTCTTTAGGTCCAAAATTAGTTATCACCCTTGAGTATGTAGGCAAATAATTATTACCATCATGACATATTCTTTTTTTTTTTTTTTTTTTTTTGACAGGCCGAGTGGACAGTGAGAGAGACAGAGAGAACGGTCTTCTTTTTCCGTTGGTTCACCCCCCAACGAACACTGCGGCCGGCGCACTGCACTGATCCGAAGCCAGGAGCCAGGTGCTTCTCCTGGTCTCCCATGCAGGTGCAGGGCGCAAGCACTTGGGCCATCCTCCACTGTCTTCCTAGGTCACAGCAGAGAGCTGGACTGGAAGAGGAGCAACCAGGACAGAACCCAGCGCCCCGACCAGGACTAGAACCCGGGGTGCCGGTGCCACAGGCAGAGGATTAGCCTATTGAGCCGTGGCACTAGCCCCAACGTGACATACTCTGTGCAGTACAGTTTTCTATTTGTTTATTGATCTACACATCCATCTCTCTGAAGTTAATATGTCCAGATTTGAATAGATATCTATTCATAAAAGAGAATATCTATAATTCAAAAAACAGTGTGATACTTCAGGCACTCTAGTATGCCCACAAAAATATATTTTCAAAACTAGGTACAAGAGAATTAGTGTTTTTTTTTTAAAACTTTTATTTAATAAATATAAATTTCCAAAGTACAGTTTATGGATTACAATGGCTTTTCCCCCTCATAACTTCACTCCCACCTCCAACCCTCCCATATCCGGCTTCCTCTCCCATTCCATTCGCATCAAGATTCATTTCCAATTATCTTTATATACAGAAGATCAATTCAGTATAAATTAAGTAAAAATTTCAACAATTTGCACCCACATAGAAACACAAAGTGAAAAATACTGTTTGAGTACTAGTTATAGCGTTAATTCAGATTGTACAACACATTAAGGACAGAGATCCTACATGAGGAGTAAGTGCACAGTGACTCCTGTTGTTGACTTAACAAATTGACACTCTTGTTCATGGCGTCAGTAATCACCCTAGGCTCTTGTCATGAGTTGCCAAGGCTATGGAAGCATTTTGAGTTCACTGACTCTGATCTTATTGTTTTTTTTTTTTTTTTTAATTTTTGACAGGCAGAGTGGACAGTGAGAGAGAGACAGAGAGAAAGGTCTTCCTTTTGCCGTTGGTTCATCCTCCAATGGCCGCCGCGGTAGGTGTGCTGCGGCCGGAGCACCGCGCTGTTCCGATGGCAGGAGCCAGGTGCTTCTCCTGGTCTCCCATGGGGTGCAGGGCCCAAGCACTTGGGCCATCCTCCACTGCACTCCCTGGTCACAGCAGAGAGCTGGCCTGGAAGAGGGGCAACCGGGACAGGATCGGTGCCCTGACCGGGACTAGAACCCGGTGTGCCGGCGCTGCAAGGCGGAGGATTAGCCTAGTGAGCTGTGGCACCGGCCTCTGATCTTATTCAAACGAGGTCATAGTCAAAGTGGAAGTTCTCTCCTCCCCTCAGGGAAAGGTACCTCCTTCTTTGATGGCCCATTCTTTCCACTGGGATCTCATTCGCAGAGATCTTTCATTTAGGGTTTTTTTTTTTTTTTTTCTGTTTGTTTGTTTGTTTGTGTTTTTGGCTTTCCATGCCTGAAAAACTTTCATAGGCTCTTCAACCAGATCCGAATGCCTTAAGGGCTAATTCTGAGGCCAGAGTGCCGTTTAGGGCATCTGCCATTCTATGAGTCTGCTGTGTATCCCACTTCCCATGTTGGATCGTTCTCTCCTTAATTCTATCAGATAGTATTAGCAGACACTAGTCTTGTTTATGTGATCCCTTTGACTCTTAGACCTATCATTATGATCAATTGTGACCTAAAATTGATCACTTGGACTAGTGAGATGGCATTGGTACATGCCACCTTGATGGGATTGAATTAGAATCTCCTGGCGCGTTTCTAACTCTACTGTTTGGGGCAATTCAGATTGAGCATGTCTCAAATTGTATATCTCCTCCCTCTCTTATTCTCACTCTTATATTTAACAGAGATCACTTTTCAGTTAAATTTAAACACCTAAGAATAATTGTGTGTTAATTACAGAGTTCAACCAATACTATTAAGTAAAAATTATATCTGAGTTTAGTATTGTATCTGCTTTAACATTCTTTATGCCCTTGATTGATTTGTGTTATTTTTTTCTAGCCTCGATTTTCTTGTCTTTAACGAAAGAGATTCAAGTAAGACTCCTTTCCATTCTTTAATTTCTATTGCATCAGTTAGTGTTTTCCAAATTCAAGAAATTTCATTTCTGGGGCAAGTGTTTGGCTTGACAGTTAAGTTGTTGCTTAGGACACATTTATCCCATATTGAGATGCTGGGTTCCAAGTCCCAGCTCTGCTTTCAATTCCAGCTTCCTGTTACTGTCCACCCTGAAAGCAGATGATGGCTAAAGTACTTAGCTCCCTTCCACCCACATGGGAACTATGCATTGAGTTCTGGACTCTTGGCTGTGGTCTGGCCCACTCTTCACATCCGATGGATGGAAAATCTCTTTCCCCACCTCAACCGCCTTCCAGATAAAATGAAAATAAATAACTATTTTTAAAAGAATTATAGTCTCTTTAAAAGAAAGTTTTTGTTCATGGATCTTAACTACATGTTTAAATACTTTTATTTTAATATTATGTGTATACAAATAAAAATGTATTAAGTTCTTCTTGTGCATAGATCTCAGATACTTTAAAATAATAAGTTACCAAATTATAGACAAAGCTATAAATCCTTGAATGTAAGAACATAAATGTAATATGTTAGGTAACATTATTTTGTTATATTTGTACTGTTGGGGTTAATAATAAGAAATATTTTAATTACTTTATGCCCCACTTATTATTTTCATTTCTGATTCTTATCATCATGAACTGTGACATAAGTCAACCATTGTTCACTCTTATACTTTTTATTTTTAAATCAATTAATATCTTATAACTGAGATTGTTAATTTGATGGTCTAATCAATCCAATTTAAAGAAACACTACCAAAATAGATGCTACTTTTTTAAAGTTAAGTTAAAGCTGAAAGTGGTGATGGCCAATGCCTCTTCCTCATATCTGTGCTGTTGAGTTTTCAAACTCTTTTTCCTTTCCTTCATAGAGAGACACTTTCCTGAGTAAAGCTCCCAGCCTCCCCTCACTCTCACATTAACTCTTCCCCTGAGAGGAGTGATTGAACTTAAAAGGAGGAACAATGAGAAACCAGACTTGTTGCCCACCTCTTCCACCATTATTTTCTTTCCCAAGGAAACGCCTAAGGGGCTTCGCCTCTGTCTGCCATAGGGAAAGAGGCTGGCAGGTCGAGGGGAGGTCTACAGTGAGCCAGAAGCACCAGTGACTGAGGGTAGATTGACCATTACTAGTTACTATTATGAGGGGTCAGAAAGGCCACCTGCCCAAAGACAAAAGCTGTATTCCTTACTGTTTCCTTTAGTGGTAATAGTAGTGATTTTTTTTATAAATTCTTAGCTTGTCAATTCTTCTCTTTCTTCTGCTGATGGTTCAAGAAAATTATTTATACATACAAAGACTGCCATTAAAATGCCATTTAACAGCAAAACCTTGCATTTGTATTTACCACTACATAAATTAAATTCTATCAAGTTGATAAGCACAGCAAGGAACCCATGTTATGCATCTAATCTCAACCTGAACATAACACTGTCTGCTGTAATGCATTTCTTTTAAATTGAACATGAAGAAAATTTTTATCTCCTGTGCTGAACGTCTTCTAGTTTAACTTTGCTCTCCTGCGGTCTTGAAAATCCCTCCCCCCAAAATAGCTCATGTTGATGACATACGACCACAGTTAGCACATACAGAGTGTTTATGTGTTAAGTCCTTCTCTGTTCTTTTCTCATCACTCTGCACCATTTTATTTTACTGATGCAAGTTCTCAATATGCTGAATAATATGATACTAAAATCTGTTCAATAAAATATCTTTCAAGTGCAATGCACATTGAAATGTGAAGATTTCTCTTTACAAACAGTAAAATAATTCAACATGATCACAAACTAAAGTTTCGGATTGTCTTTTAAAAGAAAAAAAAAGACCTTAGTTCAGTGGGAATATAGTCTGGGTCTATAAACAATAGGGCCTTTTTACTTCCACTTGGTGAACACTTTATTTAATGAAGCACTAAACCTTTGACTATAATGTAAATTAAAATATGTCATCTCAAAAGCTAAAAAAAGGGAGAAAGAAAGAAAAGAAGGAAGGGAGGAAGGGAAGTATTATAGTCTTAGAATTGTGTCTATGAACTACATTGAATCTGTTCTCATTGTATTCATAGCACTTTAACAAAGGAGTGATGAGAATTGTCTGTAGTATTTTGCATTTGCTATGAACTTCAGAATCTAATGTCTTAATAAATTCCTTTAAAAAAGAAAATAATTTTTTTAAAAAACCAAAAAAAGATTTAAAAAAATTGCAGTTGGCATATAGCTCATAGAAATCAATAAACTTAGGCCGGCGCCGTGGCTCACTAGGCTAATCCTCCGCCTTGCGGCGCCGGCACACCGGGTTCTAGTCCTGGTCGGGGCGCCGGATTCTGTCCTGGTTGCCCCTCTTTCAGGCCAGCTCTCTGCTATGGCCCGGGAAGGCAGTGGAGGATGGCCCAAGTCCTTGGACCCTGCACCCCATGGGAGACTAGGATAAGCACCTGGCTCCTGCCATCGGATCAGCACGCTGCACCAGCCGCAGCACGCCAGCTGAAGCGGCCATTGGAGGGTGAACCAACGGCAAAGGAAGACCTTTCTCTCTGTCTCTCTCTCTCTCACTGTCCACTCTGCTTGTAAAAAAAAAAAAAAAAAAAAAAAAAAGAAATCAACAAACTTAATTTTGACTAATGCAATGCTTACTAGTAATACTAATAAAATAAGTAATTTATTCTAAAAATGGGGAATTTCTTTTGAACAATCATTGTGTTAAATAGAGGGAAACATTTCCGAGGTTTGAAATTTGGGTATAAATAATCATAAACAGACATAACTTGATTAAAAATTAAATTTTAAACTATGTCTTTTCATGTGTATTGTTAGCTATCACTAACCAAACTGTGTCCATAAGTAAAATTAAGGCTTACAAAGAAGCTACCATGGATACGTGTGAATTTTGCTGTTTAGAATCACAGACTTCCTTTTTTCACATTTTCTGTGTCTCTGTCTTTATATTTATTCAGTGTTGCTTGTCCCACTCACACAATTTAATTCTCTACATATTACATATTGTTATTCAATTTTTGTTTAAATTCTACCTCCACTGGAACCCAGGCCTTGGATAATCCTTTCAACAGTTACCTTTTTTACTGACATGCTTTTGGGGTCTGTCACGGGTCGCAGAGAGGAGGGCTGGTGCAGGAGCAAGCTTTGTGGGTTCTTTCCTCAGCTCAGTAGAAATAAAAAACCAGTAAGCAATTTGCGAAGAAACAGAATTTGATTGGCAAACTACAGAAAAGCATTTGGTATGAGAGGAGACCAGGCAGAATGTTCAAATCGGGCACTGGCTTTCAGGAAGTGCCCAGGATTTTTTTTAAGGTATTACTGGTTTTTTATTGGGTCATTCTATGGGGATGCCAATTGAACAAGGGTTTTACATACAGTATGTTAATTGGCTTGGGGCTCATGGAGATAGAGGGGAGGTCTCTTAGAGACAGTCTGATTCTTCTTAGGGGCTCGGCCCCCTCTTCTGCTAGCTCTGAGTGGAAGATTGCAAATAACTTGAAGGCGTGATTTAAAACCTCAAGGTCACACATGCAGCACAAGAAGCTATAGTGGGGGAGATGTCAGCAGGTCAGGAGACAGGCTTTCCAGCCACAGCTGGCAGCCTGCTTGGGGAGGACATTCCACCTACGAGTGAGGGGCCCACAGACCCCCAGCGCCACTGGACAGCTTCGTGAACCAGCGCCAGTTCCTCCCGAACAGAACCAGTCTATGGCCACCACTTTAAGGAAGGAGGGAGACTCTCACCATCAGACATATTCTTGGAAGATAAATAGTCAACCTTTGTCTCCAATAATTTTTAATAAATATTATCTTTGCTTGACTTGGTTTGATTTGTGTTGGGCCTTGAAAAATCACAACGGTTTAAAAAGAGTGAAATAAGTTTTGGGGTATGGAACAAACTGTTGTATTTTCATCTTTTTGGGGAAAATATAACTTTATCAATATTTTAAAGAAAGCAGCAAATGAAAAAAGAATGTTTATTTTAATTACTTTCAAATTTAATTTATTTATTTGTAAGACAGAGAGCCAGAAAGTCAGAAATCTCCCATTTGCTCATTCACTCCCCAAATACCTGCAACAGCCAGGGCTGTGGCAGACAGAATCCAGAAGCCAATAATTCAGTCCCGGGATCCCACATGGGTGGCAAGGATACAACTACTTGATCCTTCACTTGCTGCGTCCCAGGGTGCTCATTAGCAGGAGCAGAGTTGGGCTGAGACACAGGCACCCCAAGATGGCATCTAAGCCAAAACAAAAACAAACATCTTATATGAACCAGCTAAACAGGTAGAACAATCGTAGTGAAATGAAAGTCATGCCTTTTGCTCCATCCTACTTTCTCATTCTATCATTCCAAGTCAGTATTTGCATGGACTCCCTGAAATACAGACTGCTGAGCTCTGAATATGAGAAATGATTCCCTCAGGACACTTCATATTTCCATGATGTGGCAATGGTTCAACCTTATATTGATGAAAATTAGTCACATCTATTCTAGTTGCTATTTCATAAAAGAGGGAAAACTGCTTGCTGTGACCTCAAGTACGAAAAGGACACTCATTTGTCTATAACTATCTCTCAGGAACAGGCAAACTAAATCTCAACTTGCCAAAAAATAGAAAACAGAAATTTATTACTGCATTTTCTGAAGATTTTGTTCTTGTCTTGTTTAACAGTCATTTGTTAAAACAGATGCATTTTAGGAAATAAAATAGTTTAATTTTCTTTCATCATTGATTCAGCATTACAATGCTGAATCCTATTAACAAATCTTTAAATTCTTACCAAAAAATAAGCAGGTTATAAATCTGAAGGGATGAGTACCTGGAAGGAAGACATGGAATACAGTTTCTGTAAGTTGTGGACGTCACAGGATCTCAAAGAGGAAACCATCAGGGATAAAGAGTGCCTGCTCTCCACCTCTTGGGTGCCTTGTCTGATTGCATTTCCCATGGTTCTGGCCGTGGAATGTGAATAAAAATAACATCTGCTACTTTGTGCCAGAATATAAAAGGTCTTCTGTTGTTCACTTTTTCTTTACCATGATTAATATAATGTTCCAGAAGGTGGCTTTTCTGACTCTACTCTTAGTCTCTCAGATAATTTTCCAAGGATGTGTACCTTGAAAGAAAAATGGACTTTTTTTTTGTTTGTTTTTTGTCACTGCTATTGGGAGTTTATTATGCAACACAATATAGCCCAACCTGATTAACATGTCTAATCTCTCTTCAGTAATTTCAGGTTTAAGTTCAGGACCTAACTCATCTACAAGAATTAAATATTTAGTCAAACCATGTATACTTTATTTCATACAGAAACACAGTATGATGAGGTCACTTTATATATGTAACTTTTTTTTTTTTTTTTAAACAGGCAGAGTGGATAGTGAGAGAGAGAGAAAGAGACAGAGAGAAAGGTCTTCCTTTTTGCCATTGGTTCACCCTCCAATGGCCGCTGCCGCCAGCGCATCTCGCTGATCCGAAGCCAGGAGCCAGGTGCTTCTCCTGGTCTCCCTTGGGGTACAGGGCCCAAGCACTTGGGCCATCCTCCACTGCCTTCCCAGGCCATAGCAGAGAGCTGGCCTGGAAGAGGGGCAACCGGGATAGAATCCAGTGCCCCAACCAGGACTAGAACCCAGTGTGCCAGCGCCACAAGGCGGAGGATTAGCCTGTTAAGCCACGGCGCCAGCCTATATATGTAACTTCTTTAACAGTTTTCAAAATATTTGTGCATATATATTATTTTTTTTATTTAAAAAATCCTAGAAAATGTGAGAAAGTATTGCCATTATTATTACCACAAATTATAAATGAAACAATCAGGGTTAAGAACAGTTAAATAATTTGCTATTTAGTGATACAGCCAAAACTTGAACCCTTGGATGTTTATAATTTGTTCTATCTCTATTACTCTTTTTAAAAATCGTAAACTTTCTGAATACTCAAAAGGTCTAAGCTATCTGCAGTCAGAAAGCTAATAAGCCAGATCCTATGGGAAGTTACATTAAGTAAAAGAGAAATGTCCTCTATTAGAATGAAATCCATGACCACCAAGGACCTTAATTACAGAGCTCTTCCAGGAGAGATTCCGCATGCAAAAATACATCATCATTGATTTTGTGCATGAGGGAGCTAAGCAACAAATTATGCATATAATGAATAACCTTTTTATTACAGAATTATGGAAAAAATATCAATAATGTGATAGTTCAAAAAAGAGCTATATATGTATTTTCTTGAAAGTATGGAAATCAATCTATTGTAAAGTTTTACAATTTTTACTGGATGTCATTAGGACAATTAATAGTCACCAAAATTCTCTATATTTCTGGTAATCTTTTTAATTCTTGAAAGTTAGTAAATGCCTGATAATTAGAATGAGGTTGGAAGGAATGGAGTTATAGGAGGAAGGACAAAAGCACAGTCTAAGCTTTTGCTATTAAACAATAAAAGAACCAAAAGCCCAAATATAACAAACCCTGGGCATTCCCTAACATTCATCATGTGGTCAATATTGTATAAATTTCGTTTACATAGATGCTTAAGACTTAGTGTTCACAGGAAATGCTTCCTGGATTCAAAGAAAAATCCTCTCTTCTGTCTTACAAAGGAATGTGTGAAATGTCTGTAAGAATACAATGACACTTCTGTAAGGAAACTCTCTCCACACAACATCTTCACATCTAGCCAGATGTGTGACTTCCACTAGAATTGAAACAAAGAATAAATGAGTTTATTAAACATAAACTCTCTTAAATGAACTACATTAACCTTCTCTTCAAAGACAATCAGTTTTTGGCATGGCCAAGGTCAGTTTTCAAAGTGCCACTTCTTTGGGCTATCTCAATTTGAGTATCAATTTAAGATTAGAGATAAGCTAGTATCTCATTCACTCTATTTTTATAGTACGTACGAATTATACACATGGACCATCTGAATACTCGTATTTCTTCACACAATTTGGAGTATAATCTTGTACAAAAAAAGCCACTCAAAAGTCTCTTTGACATAATTGTTCCATACCATCATTTACTTAGATATATTATACTTGCATGTATACAGGTACAAAGTTTTTCCATATGAGGAGATTTAGAAGCATTTTATTAACATTAGAAATCTGTGTGCTTGGAATTAAGGGAAAATTCTAGCTTTGTACCTGCCCCTGCTTCTTAAGTTTTAGAAAAGAAATGACAATAGTTTTCAAGTTTCAGGGGGTAAAGAATAAAATTTTCTCTGCTTTGCCAGGAATATGTTATAGGAATACGTAAATCTTAGATTAATCACTTTTTTTTTTGTTTCCCAACTATTAAGTTCTCCTTCAGTATGGCTATTTAAATGTGTTTTAATTTAATTTAATTTTTATTTATTTTAAAGGTAGAGAGACAGAGACAGCCAGCCAGCCAGAAGTCTTCCCTCCATTGGCTGGCTCACTCTCCAAATGCTCTCAACATTTGAGGTTGAGCCAGGCTGAAGCCAGGAGCCCAAAACTCAATACACATCTCTCACATAGGTGGCAGGGGCCAAAGTACTTTAGCCATCACCTGCGCATCCCAGGATGGCAATAGTAGAAAGTTGGAATTGGAAGCAGAGCCAAGACTCAAATCCAGTCACTAATGTGGGATGCAGGGGTCCCAACTGCCACCTCAGCAGCTATGCCAAAGGCAGGCCCCATAATTACATTTTTTAAAAGTCAGGTAGTTTAAATTTGTGCTCTCATACATCTCTTGTAACTAAAGGACCTAAAGCCTTTGGACCATCAGGGCTCTTCTATAAGTAGGTAGGAAAAGGAACATTATCTGTACCTAATAATCTGACACAGTTGCACTTTTTTTTTCCTTTCTTTTTTTAAATTTTATTTTATTTTATTTTATTTTTTTTTTTGACAGGCAGAGTGGACAGTGAGAGAGAGACAGAGAGAAAGGTCTTCCTTTGCCGTTGGTTCACCCTCCAATGGCCGCCGCGGTAGGCGCGCTGCGGCTGGCACACCGCGCCGATCCGATGGCAGGAGCCAGGTGCTTCTCCTGGTCTCCCATGGGGTGCAGGGCCCAAGGACTTGGGCCATCCTCCACTGCACTCCCTGGCCACAGCAGAGAGCTGGCCTGGAAGAGGGGCAACCAGGACAGGATCGGTGCCCCAACCGGGACTAGAACCCAGTGTGCCGGCGCCGCAAGGCGGAGGATTAGCCTAGTGAGCCGCGGTAGTGTTCTTGTAAACGTACCATTAAGGGGAAAATGTTTGCAAGTACAAATATCAGTGAGGACTGGAAGCTTATAGGGTGTGATAACAAAAGACAGAATTTCTGAAAGCTTTTCTTTCTGCAAAGCTTCAGTCAGCTGAGTAGAGTTTTTATTCAGTTCTGTGGAAACAATTGGTGAATACTAGTGAGAAAAGAGTGTATTAGACCATAGGCCATACAAAGATGTTTGAAGAATAGCCATTAGGAAGTCCTGTTTATTTCACATAGTAAGTAAGGAGTAAGAGTTGAGGAAACTGGGGCAGTGGCTGTGGAACAGGACCCCTAGGAAGTCTAAAAATTTTGAGTAAAGAGAAAGTATCTTCACAAATTAAAAAATCTAGCTGATTCAAGTAAGGCATTACCCCCATTCTGTTAACTGAATAAGACAGTGATTTTTCACTGTTTACCAGTGGTTTGGGAGATGTTGAGGCAAAGTTAAACTTCGGAACAGATATTTCAGAAACCATTAGGTTTCAGAGAGCAGAGAAGGAATTTTGATAGCAACCAGTTTCTCAAACTTAAATTGATCTTTTTCCCCAAGAGGTAATAACACCTTAAGAACAATAGTGGAGTACATGAATTCCAAGGCTTTTTTCTTCTTCTCACAGTATGTGCACTGTTAGATTTCCTTTATTTACAGAGTTATTAAAAGCAACAAATACCATCAGCCTCCACAAGTTCACTGCAGTCATTATTGGAAAAAAACTGCCATCAACTTTACTTTAAAAATCAGTTGTTCCGTTTTTTTTAAGAGTGAACAAGAACACTCACCCACAGAATGAGAACTGTGCGGAGGTTTCCCGTCTAGATCCCAGGCCATCTCAGTCACAAGGGGAGCAAAGCCTCCTGGATGAGATCGACGTTCCGGCTTTCCATCTCGGCCGCTCCCGCTGCCCGCGATCCTGAGGAAACTGCTCATCCACAAAGTGAGAGACAAGGTCTTTGGGGTTCCAAGAAGTACTAAGTCCTGGGAACGCTGAGTCCTGTTATGTGAGGGTTACCTGGCGGAAGCTTGCTCAGCAGCGTTCTTGTGTTCTAAAGCTTTTTGTTTGATTGGTTTGGCAGAACATCACTTGGCTGGAGGGACAGATAACTGCCCCAACTGGAAGCTTCTAGACTCTCCCCAGTAGCATTTCCCTCAGTCACCTCATCTGATCAGTCTATGTTAGTACCCAAATTCGTGGGCACTGGTACTAAGAAGTGCTCTCAGAGCAGACGTATTCATTTATTGACTTAACCAGTTACCCCACAGACAATTGTTGAGCATTGGTTATCTGTATTGCACTATTTTACATAGGCTTCCAAAGGAATCCTCTGCTTTCATAGTGCTTGTTATGTTAAGTGATAGTTTACTTTATAGCGAGGTTTTAGGGCCAGAAATTAGGGATGTTGGTCTAGTTCCAGGAAGGAACTCCAATCCAAATGTTACTTCCAGAGACAAGAGGAGCATTGCTTCCCAAGGATTGGTGGAAGACATAGCTGCTGAAATTCATCCATCATCAAAATAGTGTGATAGTCCAGAAAATATCTATTTCTTGACATGTCAACCTCGTTACGTTCATTAGTTATAAATATACCAGGGAAAACTAAATGGAATTTGTTAAGTCTAGAATAGTTGTGTTTGGGGCCAAAATAAAATTATTGGTTATTTAAGAATTTATACTTTGATTATGAGGGTACAAATGCATAAACATATTCAAACCCATGATATAAAAATATTTGTCTGCTGGCTTTTGGCAAAAATTCGCTGCTTTTTTGTTCCTTTGTTTTTCTCTACTCTCTTCAGCCAGATTTTTTTTGTATGTTCATATTTTGTATTCTTTCATCCTTTTCTGAGAGTTTAATGTCTCAAATATACAGCTCCAGAGAAACATTTCTGGTGAATATGTTCATGATGTTAATATGTTCAGGGTTGTTAAAAGGTTAATATGAATTTTAAAAAGCAAATGGGAGGGGGCGGTACTGTGCACATTGGGTTAAAGATCAAGCCTGCAGTGTCAGCATCCCATATGGACACCGGTTCTAGTCCCAGCTGCTCCACTTCCGATCAAGCTCTCTGCCAGGGCCTGGGAAAGCAGTAGAAGATGGCCCAAATCCTTGGGCTTCCGCACTGATGTGGGAGACCTGGGAGAAGCTCCTGGCTCCTGGCTTTGGATCAGCTCAGCTCTGGCCGATGTTGTCATTCGGGGAGTGAACCAGCGGATGGAAGATCTCTCTCTCTCTCTCTCTGGCTCTATTTCTCTCTGTAACTCCGTCTTTCAAATAAATAAAATAATTATTAAAAAAAAACCAAATGGGGGAAGGCAATGCATATTGTAAATGTATTTTTTGTTAATAACCTCTCAAGCATCCAATCAAGGGCTGTTTCAAAGGGAACGAATATGCAGAGGAGTTTTTACTTCCCTTATAAACAATGACATCGTGGATTCTTTCATAGTTGTTTCTTTAGTTCATTCCAAAACTTTATTGAACATGCTTTTTACAACAAACATTTGCTTTATTCCTGGAGGCATACACAAAACACACACAGACCCACACATCTCCTGTTCTTGTGGAACTGAGAGTGACAGTAGGAATTGTCTCTTTCTACCTGTTTCTTCTTTCCATCATCACTTAACCTGTATGACTGTATCCTAGGAGGAGCGAGGAGCCAGTTACAGTTGTTTGCATTCTAATCATCCATTATTATTGGTCTAAGGAGAAATAGGGAAGACAGTAGGCCAATAATTTCCTTTCTGGAGAGCTTTAAAAGTTACTTGAAGTGAAACCACTTTATATTACCGTCTTCAGGAAGATAGGCAAGCTCTGAAAAACTGCCCTAGCTCTAGTCTACACTGAGGTTTGGTGGGTCAGTGTGTCGCCTTATTCTCAGATAAATATTGGTAATTATAAATATTGAATTTTAACAGACTGGATAACATATGTTGCTAATCAAAATGTTCATGAATATTATAATGTATACTAGGGAAGAGAAATGAGAGGAAGTTATGAGTTCTCATAAAGGAGATTTAAGAGTCTGGAGGGTGAAGAGGTGGCATCCTTAAGAAAATGACACAGGGTGTGTGTTACACCACTGATGCATGGGAGTTTCCCATCCTTCATTTCTTATCCTTTTAGAGTTTGAACCTTGCCCTGATAGTATCTTCTTAAAGAAAATCTGTAAGTATCGGACACCCAGGGACATAGCAACTTAGCACCTCCTGGAATTTTAGGGTGAGGAGAAATAGAACATATAATATGATATCATTTAAATTCACCTTATTATCGGTGTGGCATTTCGTTTTTGGAAGTAATACAGAATCTAGAATTCAAAGAAGAAGAATACGAAGATCTCTTTGTCCATCTCTTACCAACTTTGTGCATGTTAAGGTTGATTCACAGAATTCCTTTATCAGAAGCCACTTGGCCTGAGAAGGACATACTAAGTAGTTGGCCTGCCTGTCTGCTTTTGGAGGACAAGAACTGTTGTACACTTGGTACTGAGAGCTACAGTAGTAATGTGTTCCTCTGTGATAGTCCTCTTTGGTAATACATGCAACCTGTTCAGGTTACCAAATAAAAAAAGCTACAAATTCAGTCTAAATGTGTAGAGGATGCCCGACCATTGCAATCCTCTACATCACCTGTTTATATGGGAAAAAAAATCATTAGGCTTTTTATATGATTATCACATCATTGAGAAAGATCATGAGACCAACAAATATTTGAGAATAAGGACTTAAGGCACTAGAATTGGTGTCCAAATTCATAAGAAATTTTTCTGTTATTTTTTTGAAAAGGCAAACTTTTTTGATGTTTAGAGGCATTGACCAATGTGATTTATAACTATTTTATTTACGAATTATCGAAAACTATCATCTAGTAAGCCTTCACCTGAAGTCAGGAAACATTTCTTCACTTAATCCCTTTAATCCTTTTTTTTAAAGATTTATTTAGTTATTTGAAAGGCAGAGTTGCAGATAGACAGAGGCAGAAAGAGAGAGAGAGAGAGGACTTCCATCCACTGATTAACATCCCAAATGGTCGCAACAGTCGGAGCTGTGCTAATTGAAAGCCAGGAGCCAGGAGCTTCCTCCAGGTCTCCCAGGCAGGTGCAGGGGCCCAAGAACTTGGGCCATCTTCCACTGCCTTCCAGGGCCACAGCAGAGAGCTGGACTGGAAGAGGAGCAGCCGGGACAAGAACCAGAGCCCATGTGGGATGCTGGCACTGCAAGCAGCGGCTTTACCCACTATGCCACAGTGCCAGTCCCTCACTTAATCCTTAGAACAAACAGATAACCATTATTGCAACTAATCCTAATTTATGAAAAGAATAAATGAAGAGAGCTTGATGAAAATGCCAAATTCACATAGTTAAAATAAGCTGGAGGTAGGATAAAAAATTTCTATGCTATGCCAAATATTCCCTTAGTACCAACCTGCCTGCTAGGAGTTGATGCATAATTTTTCACATCAAATTGCACATTTATTTAGCTCTATAGTTATTTTGACATTTGCAAATAAGAAAAAAACCTTACTAATTTGTGCTACACTTAAGATAATAGGAGTTATAGTGAGACACTCCCAACATGAATGGAAGTAAGATTGCCCTAGGCAGGCTCCGCGGCTCACTTGGTAATCTTCCACCTGCGGTGCCAGTACCCTGGATTCTAGTCCCGGTTGGGGTGTCGATTCTGTCCCAGTTGCTCCTCTTCCAGTCCAGCTCTCTGCTGTGGCCAGGAAGGCAGTGGAGGATGGCCCAAGTGCTTGGGCCCTGTACCCACATGGGAGACCAGGAAGAAGCATCTGGCTCCTGGTTTTGGATCAGTGCAGCGTGCTGGCCATTGCAGCCATTGTGGGGTGAACCAACGGAAAAAGGAAGACCTTTCTCTCTGTCTCTCTCTCTCTCACTGTCTAACTCTGCCTGTCAAAAAACAAACAACAACAACAACAAAAAGATTGCCCTAAAGAGATTCACCACCTCAAATCCAAAGAAAGGTCCTATGGTTAGTCACCTGCATTAGTAAATCAAGGCATTGTACATAAAAATATTAATTAATGTTAAGAACACAAGAGATCTGAGCATCGCTTCGGGGACCTCAATGTTTGGGCGTGTAATCTCCACATCGGGATGTAACTGACAGTGTATTCAGAAAAGGCTGTGGGAACAGAATAGGTGTGCTGACTCATGGAAGCCTAAGAAAAGGGAAGTCTCAGAGCAAACAATTATAGAGCAGCCAATCATGGATTTACTCTGGGTGGAGTAAATCATTGCTAAGCAGACTCCAATGTTAAGGTGTCCTTATACATTTACTCTAGTGTGTGAGAACAGTTCAAGACACTTTGGCTAAAAGGCTCTTAAAATAAACTGACATCTCATGTTCTGGTGCCAGCTCCCTGTGGTACTGGGTCAGTTTAAGTATTCTGATTAGCTTCATGTTTTAAAGTGATGGACTGACATTCTGGTTTGCATATCAACCTCTGTATGCTGGTGAATATGGTTACATTTCTATAAGCCAGACAGAGAGTTCTTTCTCATTCTGCAGATCTAACCTGGTATATGGTGATGCTGTCAAGGTAAGGACCAATTCCTGTGAACTTATTGAGAAACCTGGCACCTATCTATACATGGCACTCCAGTCATCTTAGTTTTTACATTTTTACAGCTTCTACACTTTGTGTGTGTTTTGATAGTTATATCAATGGTTACCAAAAAGCCACTTGACAAAAGTTGTCTTCTAACATGAGCACTTCATTCCGACCTAAGTTATTTATTTTTTGTCCTAGGGTATTTGCTTTGTCATCCTCTAATCTCAACCATTTGAGCCACATAGTGAATAGGAAAACAAGATTCTGCAAAAATTTTTGTTCAGACATTTCTAGTTAGGATACATGCAAAAGGCACTGCAGAATTGAGAACAGGAGTCAATGAATTTTTGATATTTAAACTCATTTTAGAATTCTGTTACTATTAATGATTACATACCTTTTACACTATATATATGGTCGAAAACAAGTAAATTTGACAATGCTATGCTCTGAATGTCTGTGTCATCCCACAGAATTCATGTGGAAATTTAATCCCAATGTAATAGAGTCAAGATGTGTGGCCTTGAAGGGAGATTTGACTTCAATTAGTGCCTTTGAAAAAGAGGCTTGAGGATGCTTGTGGGATCCTCTTGCTACCTGAGGACACAGCAAGAAGATGCCCTCACCATACATTGTACCTGCTGGTACCCTGATCTTGCATTTCCCAGCCTCCAGAACTGTGAGAAATAAATTTCTATTGGTGACAATTTGCCCAGTCTAAATTTTTTTGTTGTAGCATTATTTTTTTTAAAAAAGATTCATTCATTCATTCATTCATTTATTTGAAAGGTAGAGTTACAGAGAAGCAGAGGCAGAGAAGTCTTCCATCAGATGGTTCACTCCTCAGATGGCTACAAGGGTCGGAGCTGTGCCAATCCAAAGCCATGAGCCAGAAGCTTTTTCCAGGTCTCCCACACAGGTGCAGGAGCCCCAGTACTTGGGTCATCTTCCACTGCTTTCCCAGGTCATAGCAGAGAGCTGGATCGGAAGTGGAGCACCTGGGACTCGAACTGGCACCCATATGGGATGCCGGCTCTGCAGGAGGCAGCTTTACCCACTATGCTACAGCGCCAGCCCCTGTAGCATTATCTTTAAATGATATAAAAATTCCAGGTATTGGAGGGAAGCAGAATCCTGCCTTTACTACTTGTTTCCCCGAAGAGGCGTTTACTTTGTGCACTAGCAACCTTGGAACAAGGAGCTAAGCAAAGACTGTGCAAGCTGAAACCCAGGGGACTGAGGCCTCAGATGAGCAATTTGTCTCCTCCTGCTGGTCTCTGCCACTCCACTTTCTCCATATACCCTTGCCCCACAGTCCATAGATGCAGGAGGCATGGCTCACTGCTGCTCTGCAGCCATTAGCTCACATATGCACCTTCCAAGAGACCCATAGGTCTACCTCGCTGGCGATGTGCTCAAATGAAAACTACAGTGATTGCTGGTAGCTCTTTGCTTCATCTCCAGTTCCCCAGAACCCTATTCTCTATTTGCTGCTCTCTATTCAGCAAGGCAATTCAACATAAATGCCTGTGTGCTCCTACAGGTACAGGAAATGTTATGCTATTCTACAGTAAATTAGCCCTGACTACCCATTGGTAGCTGTTTACTTGCACTGAAGTGAAAAATAGCACACGCATCTATACACTCAAAAATGCACCCTTATGAAACCTTGGAGGGAAATAAAATGAAGAGACGAGCGAGTGGTTCTGAAAGTTACACCTGATAAAGAAACAGAAGTGTCAGCTCTACAAAGTAAAGCATTTGCCAGGGAGAAAAATGACTTATTTCAGCACTTCTAACACCTTGGAATCCTCAGTTAGCCTGGTAGATTCCTTATCAGTAAAGGGAATGATTGGAAATGCACTTGAGTGTCACTACAGTAGATGTCCTGAGAGAATCTTCAAGTCCAGAAGTTTCCTGTTAGGTAACACAACACACTGTCCTCAGCATTTTCTTTGTCTGGCTTATTAGAACCAAGTGTAATTCAGGAGTTCCTTATATTTTTTTTAAGTGGATTATCTTGAAAGTTACAATTGTTAGTCAGACCCAAGGCACCCCATAATGCTTATTAAATGAAAAATGGTTTGCAACTTTCTGTGTCGTGTCAAAATGCAGTTACCAGAACACATGTGTCCGAAAATATTTCTCCCTTTTGAAAAACTTAGGTATCGTCATCACTAGCTTTTTCGCCCACATTTATGACACTATGTGTGACTTCTTTTTTTAATTTTTTTTTTTTTGGACAGGCAGAGTGGACAGTGAGAAAGAGACAGAGAGAAAGGTCTTCCTTTTGCCGTTGGTTCACCCTCCAATGGCCGCCGCGGTAGGCGCACTGCGGCCGGAGCACCACGCTGATCCGATGGCAGGAGCCAGGTGCTTCTCCTGGTCTCCCATGGGGTGCAGGGCCCAAGGACTTGGGCCATCCTCCACTGCACTCCCTGGCCACAGCAGAGAGCTGGCCTGGAAGAGGGGCAACCGGGACAGGATCGGTGCCCTGACCAGGACTAGAACCCGGTGTGCCGGTGCTGCAAGGCGGAGGATTAGCCTAGTGAGCCGCGGCGCCGGCCTTAATTTTTTTTTTTGATAGACAGAGTTAGACAGTGAGAGAGAGAGACAGAGGGAAAGGTTTTCCTTTCATTGGTTCACCTCCCAAATGGCCGCCACGGCCAGTGCACTGTGCCGATCCAAAGCCAGGAGCCAGGTGCTTCCTCCTGGTCTCCCATGCGGGTGCAGGGGCCCAAGCACCTGGGCCATCCTCTGCTGCCCTTCCGGGCCACAGCAGAGAGCTGGAGTGGAAGGGGAGCAACCAGGACAGAATCCGGTGCCCAAACCGGGATTAGAACCTGGGGTATCGGCACCGCAGGCAGAGGATTAGCCTAGTGAGCCCAGCACCGACCACTATGTGTGACTTCTTAAACGTGTTTCACAAAGCCAGATGACAACCAAAGGATGAAGACAGGAGGGAGTCTGAAAGATAATCTAGATATACTTTTCTGTAATAGCAGATCCAAAATAAAGCAGAACAAAAACCATGCTGGGCGGTAAATAATTTAACAATATATTGTTGATTTATTATTTTATTTAAATCTCATGGAACTATAAGCTTTCTTTATTTAAATCTACATGTGAAAAAGCTAGGCAGGAAAATAAAGTAGCTTGGCCTTTGCCACAAGACTTCTCCATAGAGGAGCAGACACAGCCCCCAAGAAAAGTCAAGTACACTGCCATACGAGTATACTCAGTCCTTTTGTCCCCTCATCCCTTCCTTAGAAACAGAAAATCTGCAATTCTGGTAGCTGATCATAAACGTGAAAGAGATAAGTTAATACAAGATGTTTTCTCAGTAAATAGAACTGTGTGCTCACATCACTAAAGATGAGGCTTTTCACAAAGAATGAAAGGTCTAAGTCTCTTAATACCATCCAGAGGTTCAGATTAATTACCCTTTCTGTCAAGGTCACTGACAGTGTAAAGAATTTCCAGGCCCCCTGGAGCCAAGTGTTATCTTTCTCATACAGCAACCATAGATGCTTAAGTAAATCAATACGCAGCAATTAGCAGGTAATGGGCATGATTTTTAAGTGGAAATTAGATATGAGGATCTTTGTGTAGTACACATCTGGCTAGCCAGGAGTATACAGCTGCTGCTATCTTGCTGTTGTAACAAAATATTCTTTTTAATATAGAGAGCAAATGGGCTATCAAAAATGAAACCAATAAGGATGTAAAATTTTCAAATTTTGCTGATTTAGAAAATTCTTTGAAAAAGATTTTATATATTCTTAGAAGAACAGGCCCACAGATAAGAGTGAATCGGTAACTGTATTTTTATATTTTTATAATAGGCTTTCTTTCTTTCTTTTTTTTTTGACAGGCAGAGTGCACAGTGAGAGAGAGACAGAGAGAAAGGTCTTCCTTTTCCGTTGGTTCACCCCACAATGGCCGCTGCCACCGGTGCACCGCGCTGATCCAAAGCCAGGAGCCAGGCGCTTCTCCTGGTCTCCCATGCGGGTGCACGGCCCAAGGACTTGGGCCATCCTCCACTGCCTTCCTGGGCCACAGAAGAGAGCCAGACTGGAAGACGAGCAACTGGGACAGGATCCAGCGCCCTGACCAGGACCAGAACCTGGTGTGCTGGCGCCGCAGGTGAAGAATTAGCTTACTGAGTTGTGGCGCCGGTCTATAATAGAATTTCAAAAGAGTTGCTTCAAGTTTACAAAAAAGTAGGGTCCCTCTATATTCCTTCCTACCTACCTCCCTACACACACACAAACACACACACATACTTCACTATTTTGAACATCCTGCATTACTTGCTCATTGGATAAACCAATATTGATATGCCATTATTCACTGGGGTTCACAGTTTACCTTGGGGTTCCTTTTGTGTTGTACTGTCTTCTGGGTCCTGACAAATGCATCATGTCATATATCTGCCATTTCCAAGCATCTAGAATTCTTCCCCTGCCCTAAAGTCCCTTTGTGCTCCACTCTGTGCCTCTTGATAAGAATTATTCTATCATACTGCATTTTTATGTATGACACTCTAATGTGATTGTATTTGACCATGAAATTTTGTTTTATAGGTTTTAGAAGATGATTTTGGAGCTAAACAGTATGATTCCTGTTAGAACATCTTTAATATTCTTTCATGTTATACCCTTTCTATTAATTTATTGGGGGGGATAATTGAAACAAAATAAGAAGTTAAGACATTGTCTTTGATTAAAATAATTTGCAATTTAATTTAAATTAAATGAATGCATGAGAGGTTAAATAATACAAGGCATCAGATGGCAGGCTAGAAGGCAGGAGGATTAACTGTTGAATGAGTAACAATGATAAAATTGGCAAGGTGTTCACTGGAGCGATCGATCATACACATGGGCAGGAGGTTAAGAGAAAGCTTCATGGATAGAGGATTTGAGAGGTGTGGGATACGGAAAGGCTAGGAGCAGGGAAGGCATTCAAGGCAGGTGGCAGAGCTGGTCAGAGGCTATAGGCAGGGAGATGAGTATGCTGCATCTCTGTGCTTCCTTTGGGGTGCAGGCAGTTGTAAAGTTATGTTTGGTTCCATGTGCTACAATCATTCACTCACGTTCCTCACTGGGAACTTGTTAATTTCCTGGTGTCCTTGTAGGCCAACGAGACCCACCTGCTCTGTGCCTTCAGAGGTGAGTCTAGGCCATTAGCAAAAAGAAGTATGTCTTTAAGTCAAGAAAGGCGATTTCATCAGGATAAAAATAAATGTGTTAAGTCCACATGGGCAATTTGTATCCAAATAACATAAAAAAGGCAACATTTCTTTGTTATGACCTCAGGACAGAAGCTGCTTGTCCTCTGCCCTTTTATCAAAATTCATCCCATGAAAATGAGTTAGGAAGAGAGTCCCAGAGGTTGGCATTCATCATGCTGAGACAGTGAACTTGGACATGTTAGCCCTGACGTTGAGGTGGAATAGCAGCGATTGGGGAGGGACTTATACATTTGAATTGTGCTAGTCTGAGTCAAAAGAGCAAGTGGACAGTGAGAGAGAGAGACAGAGAGAAAGGTCTTCCTTTGCCGCTGGTTCACCCTTCAAAGGCCGCTGCGGCCGGCGCACCGCGCTGATCTGAAACCAGGAGCCAGGTGCTTCTCCTGGTCTCCCATGGGGTGCAGGGCCCAAGCACCTGGGCCATCCTCCACTGCACTCCCGGGCCACAGCAGAGAGCTGGCCTGGAAGAGGGGCAACTGGGACAGAATCTGGCGCCCCGACCGGGACCAGAACCTGGTGTGCCGGCGCCGCTAGGCAGAGGATTAGCCTAGTGAGCCGAGGCGCCGGCCACTCAAAGGTATTTTAAGGGCTTTACTCACACTCAGAATTGTAGTCTTCAGTATCTGTGATACTGTCCGAAACACAGTAGACATCCAGTAAGTGGGAATTAAATCCAAGATAGGAAGTGGATATATCTTCTGTGGGAGTCACCATTCAATGGCAACTTTTCCTACAACTTTTGAGGGTCCTAAGGCCAGGCCCGGCTTAGCTGAGTCCTCTGTCCCCTGTCTTGGGTGACATAAATAAGTAATCTTGTCAGTTGCTTATGGCCCTTTTGGTAATTCAGGATCCTCTTCTAGGCTCACATAAATGTTGACAGAATTCAGCTCCTTGATTTGTAAGGCTAAGGACCACATTTCCTTGATGTTGTCAGCTGGGACGCCTCTCCTCTCCCAGAGGCTGCCTGTCTGGCCTCTCACATCCTGGCAACTTATTTCCTCAAGGCCATCAGGAGAATTCTCTGTTGGGGCTGGCACTGTGGTGCAGTATCCCTAATAGCAGTGCTGGTTGGCATCTCAGCTGCTCTGCTTCCAATCCAACTCTCTTCTGTTGCGCCTGGCAAAGCAAATGCTAGAGACCAGAGATTAATTGAGTTTCATTGACATTATCACAGAAACTCAAATCAGGTCAAACAAAACATTGTGTTCATATCATACTCCTCCTCTCTGCCTTCATATCCTCAAAGAATATAATGAATGTAGTATCATTCAGATGACACTCAATTATTTCTCAGAAAATACTGGTTGAATGAACTTAGATCTGTAAAAATGCAAGGTTAGCTCTTTTCCTGAGTCTATTTTTATTTTTTAAGTGCTCATTAAGTAGAGTATATTTACTGAAAATATTTTGAAATCATTCTTGTAGTGGGATACTTTTTTTCCCTTGTGATGTGAGGGAGATGATATATAGAAGTTTTAGCGCTGTCTCTAAATTTTTATATTCTCAACCTGCAAAGAATGAACTTTCAGCAAATAAAAGTATGTCAGTGGGAAAACGCAGTGATTGTCCTCTGCTGGAAGGATTAAATACATATAGAGTTCCAAGCAGGCTTAGGTAGTGAACTGTGAAAGACAAGGAGAATGTAAGGGTGGAAAAATCTATCTTCCATCACCAACTGACGGTGTTGCCAGTGCCATACTATGTAAGTAGCAATGAGGTGATTTTTTTCCTCTTCTCTGCCTCCCCAGTGACTGAGAGATGGAGCTTTGGTGTCAATACCTGCTGACAAATCAGGTCACTGCATACTGTTAGTAACAGGATAAGCCATGCAACCTAAGAGCCTGACCATGGGTCCTTAGTGCTTTCAACCTGAGGGTTCTTTGCAACTTGTAACACAGGCCTAACAGGTTTCTTATCGAGGATCTAGTGAGAAAATACGCATGGAAGTATTTGAAAACAAATATATACATTTTAGTCATATATACAATATTCTCTCAAAAATACATATACACACATTTATACCCACATTGAGACTCTAAATAAATTTTTGTCTTCACAGTAAAATCCTTTCTAAAAACTATCATTGCATATTAATTCTGTGAATTTCAACACTGCTTTTTCTCTTGTGCATGTTAAAAACATTTTATAATAAAATAAAATAAAATTTTAAGTATTTAAAACTCCAGAAACTGAACTAAGATCTTTGGTGGATTAATGCCTGGTTCACTTCTCAAAGCTATCATGATACATAGGTATTGTTATTTTAATTAATAATTGAGTACAGTAAATGTCAGAGGCTTTCATTAAATGTCTAAAGGTCATATTCTTAAATAAAGAATAAACATCAAACTAAAGATATGCACCTTTGGATGTATGACAGTTAAAACCATAGCTGATGGTAGAGATAGGTGTAAGAATTTAATTGCTAAAAAAGTGTCATTATCTTCATCAGCATATGAAGGAACTGAAGGTTGGGAGTTTTAATAATTTGATCAAGGTAAAGATGAAAACCCAGACTGAAATCCACATAGGCTTGAGCAAAAATTTGTGACATTACCATCCATTTATTTACTTAGAAATATTTCTAGGGGACTTTTTAAAATATAGAATCTCTGAGGAAATTGTCATAGCCATGGAGCCTGCCGTGAGAGAGAAACAGAAGTTTATCTAGTAATCAAACAAGCAAATGTGACTGACTTATCTTTCAAATCCCAGCAAAATATCTCCCTAGAGAAGCCCTCATTATCTCGACCACCAATGGGGCCCTGTCTGCTTCTTGGTTTCTATCATACAACCCTATAATTGTTTCCTCATGGTGCCTCTCTGTTGACTTGGTCTTTTGTTTATTTATTGCCTTTATGCCACTAGAATAGATGCTCCTGACAACAGGGATCATATCTAATTGATTATGTCCACCACCCCCCATGCCTGGAATCACGTCTGCCTGTCCCGTAATTCAATTATTCATGAAATGTTTGTTGGAAGAATAGAAGAGTAAGGACTCCTTAAAGGAGCTGTGAGTGCTATTAGAATGTATTTCACCTGATGGGAAAAATCAAAGATGTTTGAAAAATACTGAGTCATAAATTTGAAGAATGAATGAGGTCCTGTGTGTGTGTCCGTGTTGAGGAGAAGGGGACAGCGAGCTCCAGGTGGATGGAGGAGTATGTGCCAAGGCCTGTGGTGGCCCAAACCTGCCCAATACAGAGGAAGGCATGGTGGCCAGCACAGAGAACCACAGAAATTGAATGCAATATGTGGCAAGAGAGGCAGGCCAGACCAGAGCTTTATTTTAACTTTATCTGAAGGGCATGAAGGAGCCATTGACATAGTTTAGCCAGGAAAGAAGTACTCAGGGAATAATGTTTGCATTTTCAGCCAGATCCCTTTTGGATGTGGTAAGAAGGGGGAGAAGGGACAGTCAGGAATCTCTGTGATAGTCCAGAAGTGAGCCCTAAGAAGCTTTAGTGACATTTGGTGACAGTGATGTTGAACACATGAGCTCTGTGGAAGACAAAAGGATGCAGTGTCTGTGACAGATGGGGACCAAAGGGCAGAGGAAACCAGGATAGAAAGGAAGACACCTGAGTACCTGGCTTTTGTGAGCAGAATGGATGGTGGTGCCATTTCTGGGAAGGAACATGTTGGAGGGTCAGGGAGAGTGGGCACAGGTCTCAGCCTCTCATTGAAATGGGTAGCTCCTTGGTCTTGAAAGGTCTTGTACAGCACACATACTATTAATTCTTTTCAAAGAGGATTAGGGCAGAGCCTAATAACAGAACCCAGATACGCACATTGCAGTCCTCCCTAAATGTGAGCTGCAACATTGTTTATTTAAAATAATTATTACATTTCAAACTGGAAAGGGCCACATCCAAAGGATCACAAATATTAAACTTACTTCCGAAAATTTTTTGCATTATTAAATAAATTCCTACCTACAAGGCCTCAATTTACAGATTATGTTTTTAACTATATTAATCTTAAACAGAAAAAGATACATACCCCCCAAGGTTTTCTTTTCATTTTAGAATCAAAAATAATATCTGGAAAACTATAATTACTTTCATTTTAATAATGTGTCTAAACATTCCTAAGAGTTTCAAATAATGAAGAAGAACTGAAAATGGATAGATATTGGAATAAGAACACCCAGTACCCAAAATGTGCAAATAGAATCGTATCTCATTATGCAATGTAAAAAGGACTACAAAATCCACAGCACAAAGGAGGTCTGTTTCTTGTCTTTTGATGTGCCTGTGTTGTGAAACTGCAATTAGTGGTAATAGGAGTTGCATATGTAGCTCAAAGGGGCTTGATGCAAGATTGCAGCAGGCTACAAATGGTACAAGGAAAATCCCATTCTCATTACCAACATATAATTTTATTGTCTCTTTTAGATAGCATAATTTTTCTGTTATCAGAATTTCTCCAACCCATTACATCACAAATGCAATTATAAATGCATTATAAATTCACCCATGCTGATAAAAAAATCCTACGTAGCAAATTGATTTGAAGTGAAGGTGGGGGCTAGAAAGTAAATGGTGGTCAAGTTGAATATGAAATATTATCTACTCTCATGATTCCTAAGAACACATGCTTACACTTAAAGAAAAATGCTCTGTTCTGACACAAAAGCATTTTTTTAAAAAAATAGGTTATGGTGCTAACCTGCTGCTAGATTTTTCCTGGGCAATAAGCAACCCTTTAAATTTGCAATCTGGTATTCATTTATCTTTTCATTCCTATAATACTTTCTGATGCATTTTCTCAGAATTAACCTGTGTTTAACCTTCAGGTTTATTTAGCTTTGTGCAGAACTTGCATATATGTTAATATCTATTACACACAAAGAGGCATAACCATTTAAGTTGGTATGTGTATCATTTGTGTATATAATACATGTATGAATATGCTAGTAAACCAGATGGTCCTCTTTGGTGATAATTTATTCATATACACATACTATCACAGTACACAAATAAGGCTTTTGAGTTACAATCAAATTTGTTAAGTACGCGATAGGATTTAAGCTATCTATTTTCCTTGAAAAATATTTGCCCACTTAAATGTTTAGGTTAAATTTCCTTGATTCAGGCTATTCTTATTCTCTTCTGGATTTTATGCTGATTTTTCTGTCAAAGAAGAAAATAGTGAACTACTTTTGCTCCTACAAGATTTTTGTGGCCATTATGTAATATACAATCAACTTTAATTCATATTGATAATTTTGCTGAGAATATCATAATGAAATAGGCATTAACACAAACATTGCACCTCCCTTGTCTCCCTCTCATTGATTCAAGAAATTAGTTGCTTAAATATATGAAGTGATGTCCCAGATTTACTTACACAACAATTTACACAGAAGGTAAAAAGATGGTCCATTTATTTAGTCTACTGACAGCCTGATCTGAAAGCCCTGACTTTCTGGCTATTAGTAAGCAAAAACTGTCAGCCTGCAAGAAGTGTGGTAGTGAGTACAAGTCTCATTCTTTGTGGTAGGGCAGGTAATGAAACAAGATTGAACAGAAAGAGAAGTTGGGCTGCAGTGCTACTTCAACAAAGACCTCAGCTGACCCTACATTGAGCTCTGAAGGTTGTCCTTTCAAGTTGTCCCACGTGATGGCAAGAAGACAGACCTTTACATTCCTTCTTCATGGCTCTTTGGGTTGAGGCTGTCCTCAGGAAGATGTGACCTTGAACAAGCAGCTCTCCTGTGGAAGACGATTTCCTGCCAGGACTAAGAACACAAAATCATCAGCGTGCAACATTTGCAGCAGCTGCTGAAGACTTTCAGTTCTGAAGTTGGATTGGGGCGGCACATCACACTATCCCTGGGTCTTCCATTACCCGGTTGTGGGGAAATATTGGTGCTAGAAATATCCAAAGTCCCAGAGAATTACAAAATTACCTTCAAATCATTATCCGCCTAGTGCTTACAAGGCTGATTAGGACACCTACTACTTACAATAGTCCTGGCACTGCTCCTGGTTCTGGCTTCCAGGTCATACACACCCTGGGAGGCAGCAGGTGATGGCTCAAGTAGTTGGGTCCCTGCTCACCTATGTGAGAGAAGGATTGAGCTGTTGCCATATTTAGGGAGTGAGACAGCAGGTGAGAGATTCTCTCTCTCTCTGTTTCTGTATCTCTGTCTCTCTTTCAAATAAATAAAATAAATATGTACAAATTCAAATTTTTATGTATATTGCAAAACCGCTTTTTATCTGTTTTAAATGTACAGTTTAGTGGCAATAAGCCCATGCATAATGCTGTATAACCATTTCGACTATTCATTTCCAGAATTTCATCATCTCAAGCAAATGTTAGTATCCATTAAACAATAAGTTCCCACACCCCTCCATTACCTATTCTCTGGCAGCCACTACTCTACTCTGTCTCTGTGAATTTGCCTATTCTAATAACCTCATAGAAGTGGGGTCATACATTTGTTCTTTGTTGCCTGGTTGTAGCATGTATCAAAATTTTATTCCTTTTTTTTTTTTTTTTTTTTTGACAGGCAGAGTGGACAGTGAGAGAGAGAGACAGAGGGAAAGCTCTTCCTTTGCCATTGGTTCATCCTCCAATGGCCGCCGTGACTGGCACATCGCGCTGATCCGAAACCAGGAGTCAGGTGCTTCTCCTGGTCTCCCATGCAGGTGCAGGGCCCAAGCACTTGGGCCATCCTCCACTGCACTCCCGGGCCATAGCAGAGAGCTGGCCTGGAAGAGGGGCAACTGGGACAGAATCTGGCACCCCGACCGGGACTAGAACCTTTTAAAGTTTAAATAATTTTCCATTGTATGCATATACCACTTTTTAAAAAAAAAAATACCATAGTCATCTGTTGATGGACATTAGGATTGTTTGTTTTACCTTCTGGCTATTGTGAATAATACTACTATGAACACTGTTGCACAGTATTTCTTTGAGTTGATATTTTTACTACCTTTGGGCATATACAGATAAGTAGAATTATTAGAATAATAATTTTATATTAAATTATAGCAATGTGTAATGCTTATTCAAAATCTCCATTATTGAGATAATATAATTCTTATTGTGTAGAAAATTACATTCTTTCACCAATTTTCTTTTATTTATTAATTATATGACAATCCACTGGGCACTTGACATCCTTATGTCTTAGATAATTACTGGTAGTTAGTAGGTACAAATCATGGTAGTGCCTAATATTCACCATTATTATTCCATGGAATACTTTCAGTTAACCCCTGAAAAGAGGATGTAAATATTTTTATATTGAATAGAGAATGGCAGACTTAGATAAGTTAACAACGTGCCAGTATTTACACAGAACAACAATAAGAAGCCAGGCTTAGCAACGAGAACTGCTTGCCTCAAAGTCCCTTCTTTGAATCATTACCCTTTCCTACATTTAGAGAACTGTTAGATTTTGAGGCTTATATTTAGAGACCCCACAATGACCTTCACTTTTTAAATTAGTTATTAAGTTTTTTGCTTTGTTTTTGTTGATGGATATTCATATGTCTGATAAATAATCTATCACATAAGTTATCTTAATATCAGCATTGTGGCAGTTATATTTCTGACTTTCTCTCCAATTGTCCTCTAATCTCATAAGAATGTATGATACATTTAGGGATGACCCAAGATATGTACAAGGATACTTCAAAAATTTGTGGAAAATGGAATTAAAAGATATTTTATTTTTGTTCAAAATAACTTTGATCTCCATATAGTTAATCACAATTTGCATTTCCACAAACTTTTTGAAGATCCCATGTATGCAGAAATTTCAAAACATCTTTGCACCAAAATAAACTTGCCTTTTAATTCCATTTTTACATGAATTTTTTGAAATCCTCAGATAATTTTTCATTTTCACATATTTGGGAGCTGGAAACCAACTGATTTTCTATCTTAATTTTTTTCACTTAGAACACAGTATGGAATTTTAGAATTTTTAGGCCATTTTCCAGTAATGTGATTCTCATTAGAACAAGTGAGAAGTTGTTTCAAAACGCTTTTTATTATTTTTCAGAAACAGAAAACATTTATCAGAGTGAATTATCTGAAATTTTGTTGAAACAAAATATACAGGGAAATAATTTAAGTTGACTTTTAAAATATTTATTTATTTTTATTTTTATTTATTTTAAAGGAAGAAGGACAGAGACCAGCAGAGAAAGATCTTCCATCTGCTTGTTATATCACAAATGTATTAATGGAAGGACCTGATGTTGAAAAATCAGTGACAGTTTGTGGAGTTCAGGAGGGTAATAGTATAACTTGGGAAAAGTGATATTTTTGCAGTAGCATGATAATTGAAGAAATTAATCACATTATATAAATTGGAGCATCTACTTTTTATATTCTTAGCAGAGAAGATAAAGTTTTTACAAAAGTACTTTCTCACCAAGCCAGATAACTAATGAGTTACTATCTAGTATTTATTTTAACATGAACTTGGCTATTGATATATCACCCTAGTATACTGTGGAGGAGGCTTTATAAGAAAAGACAAGACTATCAAATAGTATTATGGTCCAGTGAAGGGCAGATTTGATCATGGAGTTGTTCAGGCCTTGTGTTACATCTCTCAATGGAAAAGAGAGGATGCATGAAACATCATATGGGTTTTTCCTGGGTTTTCCATATAAAAAATCTGTATTTCAGAAGAAGTGTGTTTTCATTTAAAAAGTAAGATGTATTTTCACTAAATACGATGAGCAACCTAGATCTGATATGACTTTTTAAGGTACTTTTAATCTTCTGATTGAATGACAAGAATGTATGTTGCTTTCTTTTCCTTATTGACCAAATACTAAACTTCTTGGTAAGGATTCCTGTGCCTCTCAATGTTATTAGAACACCTAAAGACCAACTAGTTACCTGACAGTACTTTGAGAATGCATTTAATGTCTTCGCCAGTGATGAAATCCTATACATGCTTGAGTTCTCTTGTGCAATTAATGGTGGGATGAAAATCATATCTTATTTATTTATTTATTTGAAAGGCAGAGAGAGAAAGAGACAGACAGATAGAGATCTCCAATCTGCTGGCTGGCTCCCCAAGTGACTGCAACAGCCAAGGTCAAAAACAAGGTCCTTAAGTCTAAAGCCCAGAACTCAACCTAGTTCTCTAATGTGGGTAGTAGAGACCCAACTACTTGAGCCATCATCAGTGCCTTCCAGGCTGTGCATTAGCAGGGAGCAGGAGTCAGAATAGGAGCCAGGACTCAAGCCCAGGCACTTTAACACAGGGTGTGAGCATCCCAATCAGAAGCTTAAAACCAAACACTTGCTGCAGAATTAAATTTTATGTGGAATTTCATTTATTTTAGACAGTTAACAGTAACTTCCACATGTTATGACTAAAGTTCAGTGAGTTAAAGATATTTTTAACCAATATAACTTGCCTTCTTCTACTCCACTCTTTAAATGACCTGAATTATTCAAGAAGGTTGTTGGGACCTCTGTAGTGGGGGGAGGGGTGGCATCCTGGGGTGGGGAGGAGGGAAGACTGAAAAGTAATGACATGCATGGAATCAGAACAAATTGATGAGAAAGAAGTTGGGTGGAGAACAATGTTTTAACTTTATTACTGTATTTATTACTTTACAATGAACTAAGAATGTACTTAGCCTAAGAGCTAAGTGAGCTCCTAATTAAATTCAAATTTAAACAGACCTTAGCATTTAGTTCTGGGTAAGACTCACAGCGTGAAGCACAAGGCAGGAGACTTTGTGCTATCTGTGGGCATCTGGTGCCCAGAGGAGAAGGCGAATGGGCTGAGTCACATGCCTTCCCTGAGGGCAGAAGGAATTCAGTTTTCACAATGTGGGAAGACAGGTGAGGAGGGTTGATAAAGCACTCTCCCCGACCAGTGCTGCTTGCATGATATGTAGCGAGGTAAGGGGGCTGTCATTGAGCATCTGTTGGATTCTTGGATGAGCAGAACTCAGGGAGTGTTTGGTTCTACTACTCAGATATTGTTTTCCCTTTAAGGTGTCAAAACTATCCAAGTGCTAGTTTTGACATTATAAGTTAATTTTCATAACTACTTTGAGTTAAGTAATACATGAGAAAAGTGCACAAAACTGCAGAAAAATTAAATGATATTAGGTTGTGAAACGGTATAGGGCAATCCAAGGGTTACTGAGTACTGTGCTAAGCACTGGAGAACAAAGATGAACAAGATTTAGGCACTGACGTTGATACTCAAATAAGTAAAAATAAAAACAGACTATTTTAGGGAAAGGGAAACAATAGGAAGTAAGTCTCAGTGCTTACGGGTGAACTGAAATTGGATTTCTTAAAGTCCCAAGGAAAGTTTTAAGTTACTTACTAATTTTAATATAAAACATATTAATCAATGGAATAAATAGTAGCTAAGACTTATATTCATGGCTCCTTTCCTATACTTTCTCCCTCTAACCCACATTTATATGAACATAAATTCTATGAATCCTGACACTGTGATGTCTAGGTCACATCATGTGGTGTTAACACTGGATTTATCAACATGAGGCTGAATAGTGTGAAAAATAGGGGGCACATCATGGGATCAGTAGCTTATGGAATAGGATTGACATCTAGGATGAAAGCCAAAGCCAAGAGATTGTTCCCAGTAGAATAGGAGCTGTGAAAATGTAAAAGGCACAATCTGTGCAGTAGTCCAGTGTCAAAACCAAGGAGGTGCTAAATATCAGGAAAACATACAGAAAATTTCACAGATGACAATGAATTCCTCGGACTGAGATAGTTCAAATCATCCCACTTCCTAGAGTATGTGTCTCATGTAAGCAGATGCAATTATGGTTTGGCCTACATTTTTTCTAAAATTCTATTTTTAAAAACTAATAATATAAACCTAACAAAATTTGCCATTGCAACATCTTTTAAATGTAGTTTTCAGTGACTTTAAATACATTCATGCTGTTATGTAATCATTATCATTATCCACTTCCACAGCTTTTTCATCCCAAACAGAAATTCTGCCCATTAAATGATAACTTCCTGTCCTTCATGCCCCAAGCCATTGGTTACCTCTGTTCACCCTTCTGCGGGTGAATTAGCTTATTCTAGATGAGTAAGGTCATATAATATTTTTCTTTCATGTATGACTCATTTCACTTGGCATAATGTTTTTAAAGTTCATCCATATTGTATCATGTAACAAAATTTCATTATTTATTAAAGTCAAGTAATATCCCTTTGTATGGATACACTACATTTTTTAGCACATTCATCTTTTTAAAGATTTTATTTATTTATTTGAAGGAGAGGTAGAGCTACAAACAGAAAAAGGGAGAGATGGAGAGAAAGGCCTTCCATCTGCTGGTTCACTTCCCAAATGGCCACTATGGCTGGAGCTGGGCTGATCTGAAGCCAGGAGCCAGGAGCTTCTCCCAAGCAGGTGTAGGGGCACAAGTACTTGGGCCATCTTCTACTGCTTTCCCAGGTCATAGCAGAGAGCTAGATTAGAAGAGGAGCAGCCAGGATAAGAACTGGCACCCTTATGGGATGCTGGAGCCACAAGCAGAATCTTAGTCTACTCCACTATAGCACTGGCCTCTATATCACATTCATTTTGAAAAAAAAAAATTTTACTTATTTGAAGGGTAGGGTTAGAAAGAGGGAGAGATCCCCAATGGGAATGAATGGCAGCAATGGCCAGAGGTTGGCCAGTCAGAAGCCAGGAGCACAAAATTCCATCCATGTCTCCCACATCCATGGCAGGGGCGTAAGAACTTGGGCCAACTTCCAATGCTTTCCTAGGCACATTATCCAGGAGCTGGATCAGAAGTGGAGCAGCCAGGATAGGAACCAACACTCATAGGGCATGTCAGGGTTGCAGGTGGCAGCTTAACCCACTGCATTCTGATGCTGGGCCCCACATTCATCTTTTGATAGACATTTGGGTTGTTCCCACTTTTGGCCCTTGTAAATAATGCTATTATAAATATCCATGTACAAATGTTGATTTGTTTTTACTGATGATCATACTAATGGATGTGAAATGTGTGTGGTTTTAATTTTGATCCTCAATGATTAATGATATTGAGCATCTTTGTCAGGAGCTCATGAGCTTTTTGTATAACTTCTTTATAGAAATGTCTATTCAAGTCTTTTGCCCAATTTTTGTTTTGTTTTGTTTAGAAGCCAGAGATCTGTATTTAGTCACAAACAGGCAAATATGTCCAAGGTACAAAGTTTCCTTGGACAAAGATGGCAGGATTTTGAGGATCTCTGTTCCTCAGAGCCCTGATAAATCATTATCCACCAGAAAGCAGTATCCTGCTCCAGAATTATTTCTTCTTAGAAATTATTTTTAATTGACAAATCACAAGTGCACACATTTATGAAGTCTGATGTGATGTTTGATCTCCACATTCATGGAGGAATGATTAAATTAAGCTACATGGGGTTGGCGCTGTGGTGTAGATGGTAAAGCTGCTGTTTGCAGTGCCACCATTCCATATGGGCACTGGTTCAAGTCCCAGCTGCTCCACTTCCAATCTAATGCACCTACGAAAGCTCCCTGCTATCACACCTGGGAAAGGAGCAGAAAATGGCCTAAGTTGTTGGGTCCCTGTACCCTTGTGGGAGACCCGGAAGAGGCTTCTGGCTCTTAGCTTCAGCCTGGCTCAGTCCCAGGCATTGTGGCCATTCAGGGAGTAAACAAGCCAATGGAAAAATCTCTGTCTCTCCTCTTTCTCTCTCTGTAACAATGACTTTCAAATAAATAAACAAGTAAAAAAATCTTTAAAAGAAAAAAAAATCAAGCTGGTTAACATGGCCAGCATCTGACTTGCTTCTCGTTTTTCTGTTGTGAGACACTCAAAAATTGTTGTTATTTTGAAATAGAGAATATACTGTTACTGACTGTGGTCATGCTGCTATGAGACAGTCCTGGAAACGTATTCCTCACATGTAGCTAAACCCTCTGAGCTCAATGTTTTAGGTTCCACATGTAAAGCAGGTGGTGGGGAGTTATTTCTCTTCTCTGTGCATAGCTTATTTCACTTAGCATTGTGTCCTCCATATTCATCCACATTGTCCCTTCCTTCTTCTTTTTAAATTTTTTTTAAAAAAAGATTTGTATACTTTATTTGAAATCAGAGTTACAGAGTGAAAGAGCCAGCGAGACAGAGAGAGAAGTCTTCCATCCGCTGGTTCACTCCCCAAATGGCCACAACAGCTGGAGCTGAGCTGATCCAAAGCCATGAGCCAGCTTCTTTAGGTCTTCCACTGGGTACAGGGGCCCAAGCCTTGGGCCATATTCTACTGCTTTCTCAGGACATAGCAGAGATCTGGATCGGAAGTGGAGCAGCTGGGACTAGAACCGGTGCCCATTAGGGATGTCAGCACTTCAGGCAGCAGCTTTACCCACTATACCACAATGTCAGCCCAGTCCCTTCCTTCTTAAGGCTGAATATTATTCCACTGTGTATATATGCCACATTTATTTTATCTATTCTTCCATTTAAGGAACTCATTTGACTCAATAGCAAAAAACAACTAACAACCCACTTAAAAACTGGGCAAAGGATCCAAGAGAAATTTATCAAAAGAAGATTTACAAATGGCCAACAGCATTAGGGTTATGCAATCATTAGGGTCATGCAAATTAAAACCACAATGAGATATCACCTCTCACCTGTTAGAATGGCCATTATCCAAAAGATGAACTTGAACAAGTGCTGGTGAGGATGTAGAGACAGAGAGAAGGAACACTTGCAAGCTGCTTGTGGGAATGTAAATTAGCACAGCCCTATGTAGGAAAATACATATGATGATGCCTCAAAAAACTAAAAATATATGATCAAGCAATCCTACCTCTGAGTTTTTATACAAAGGAACTGGAATTGTTCCTATGATTCACAACAGCCAAGAAGTGGAAACAAACTTAGTGTTGACTAATGGGTGGGTAGATAAAGAAAACACAGTTTTTATTGTATAAGGTGTGCATGTGATGAGAAAAAAAAGTGAAAACCATCCCAACACACGCGTCAGCCTGCCAGAGCTCTAGGTCAGACATACTCTGAGCTGCTTAGGAAAGCACAGGTAGTGAAGACAGTGATATGGATCTTTATTTATGGTAGGCAAAGGGCATGAGGCTGGGAAGTGCCCTTGCAGGCCTTAGTCACAAGTTCTGAACAGAGCACCAGCCCAGGGATTTCCCTGCTAGCCGAATCCAACAAGACAATGGTTTCCACCATTTGGATGAGCAGTTGAACTGGCCAGGATGCAGGGAGAGGGGCACAGGGAGAGTCGTCCTGGTGGCCTTCATCAGGAGAGCTGTGCTGGCCAAAAAGAGTCAACACAGCTCCCACTTAGCACCATTATTCATTCAACAGTATTCATTCATTAGCAGGTGCCAGGGAGCTCAGTCTTTTGCCCAGTTTTGAATTGGTGTGTTTGTTTTGTTTTTGTTGAATTGTAGGAGTTCTTTATATATTCTGAGTAATAATCTCTTACCAGATGTATTATTTGTCAATATTTCCTCTCATTCTATATGTCATCTTCCCACTCTCTTAACAGTCTTTGATAATTTTTATGACGTTTCTGTTATCTGCAGTATTTCTTGTTACATTGAATAAATCACTACCAGTCCACTTCTAAAATTAAGGAAACAATAAATAAAAACTGGAACAATATCCAAATTGTATTTGAAATATTTTTTTTTTATTTTTAACTTTACCAAGCAAAGTAAGAGAAAATGGAATGATAAAACATTACCAAGACATAGCTATATAAATACATTTTCCTACTGTATACTGAATTGCTAATGAATATGTCTAAAATTGTACTATACTTCAAATAAGAAAAATAAATTGTCTCTTTCCACTGAAAACTTGAAATAAAAATTTTCATCACATTCATGAAATGATATAATGCCTGTTTAATTTTTTTGTGACACATGAAAAGGACTGATTTTATTACTGATGAAAAAAATTGGCAAGTATCTTTCTTTTCAGATCTCAGTGCAATTCACTATTAATTGTGAATCACATACATGAAGTATTTAGATTGAAAAGTTCCTTTCTCTATACTGATATTGATCTAAATTGACATGAAAAATACTTTAATTTGAGGGCAAAGAGGTGTGAGAAATGATTTATGGAATTCTGGAGGGTCAGGAAATGGACATCCCTTTCTAGTAGCTTTTATGAGTATTGAGTCTGAAATTCTGAAGAAGCTATGCTACAAAATAATCATTTCGCAGAAACAAAATATTGACATAAAGCCAATCCATGTTGTTCTTGAAAGAATCACAGAGATGAATCATGGAGATTGTCCAGTATCATTGTTATGAGCAAAATGATCCAACCAAACCTATCTTCCAAGGGAATTAAAGCCTTCTGTGTGCTCTAAAAGTACTCTGAATTCCTGAAGCAAGAACCAGAAATAAGCTGGACTTGCCCTCATAAACAGAATGCAAAAGTCACCCATCTGTTATACATGAATGACCTTCGTATTTACATACCCAAAATTACCTGCTTACAAAGCCATCTGGATAGTGTTTCACTGTCCTTGCTTGCCAGAATTTGTAGTAAGAAGGCTAGAAGCCACCAAAGAAAAAGTAAAGAAAAAAAAAGCAAATACTATCAGAAAGGACACATCAGGAAAAATATAGATTCTTATGGTCTTATCAAAAAATTGGAGCACATGACAATGATGAATGCTTCATCATAAAAGAAATTTGTGGCCATTGTTATCAGTCATCAGAACAAAGGTAGGTATCCGATGCAGTGGTAGACACGGGCAATGATGCTGAAAGTAAAAACTTAAGTGGCAAAGGAAGCTGAAATATCTTTTATGTTTTTTTAAAGCATCAATTTCAGTTTACTTTTACATATTTTAATAGCACAAAAGAATATGTTTCGTCTTGTTCCCACTTTGATCTTTGAATGTATGTGATCTTAGTAAAGACAACTAGGTTACAACTAAATCTTCACTATTTATTTCCACAAGCTTATTGAGAGCTACTATTATGAGGAAGGGCAAACTATTTCTTTCAGTACTCCCCTGTCCCTCATTCTCTACCAATTAATAGGAGCCCAGAAGTTAAAAAAAATGCTGCCTTCTTCAAACACATCTGGGAATTCACCAAAATAATAAGTGGTATTTTCTTCTGAAAGCACCAAATATCAGACATATTTCTCCTCTAGGATTTTCATTGGAGATAATATTTCCCTGGTACCTTGTCATAGTTGTGTGTTTTATGTTATTCAAAATGCCATATAATCCCTTTTATAATCTGGATTGTGGTAGAACAGAGTCGGAGATGGGTGATATATGGGAATCATGATTATTCATACCTGTTGTGTTGAGGAACAGAATAAAGAAGGACTTTTCCCAGCACTCACAAAATGACACTTTCTTATCAGAATGTGACTTTATGTTTTGAAGTTGTTTCCTCTACCTAAATATGATTTTCCAGTGGCTCATCAAATTGCAGTTTTTATAGAACTACTGGAATTCAGATAGATCGTAGAGTATTAGCTTTAAATTGTCAAAAAATAGATTAAAAAAGGAAATGATACTGTTAATAAAATCAATAATATTTACGAACAGCAATGAACATTCACTATGAGATGTCTTTTTATGTGATGCAAAAATATAAAAATCATGGTCAGATACCACACCAAAAAGAATTCAGATTAGTTAAGTCCACCTACACATATATTGTTCTAGTTTTTTATATGTGTCCTCTCTGGGCCTGAAAAAATAGAAGCAATATCAACTGTCCATGTGCTCCAAGCAATATTCTGACTGTCTAGGGAGGTTAAGCTAAACCAAGGGGTTTGTCAAAATGGTGGAACAAATTATTTCAACATTGCCATTATCTGAGGGAGCAGCACAGGGGTTAATCTAGTGCCCTGATGACTAACATTCAGCTGTGCAGGCATCAGATAACTCTGTGCAGAACTGTTAAAGGTCTTCCTGGCTCAAAGGCATATTTATTTTGAAAAGCTTTGCATTTATTTGGTTGAGGGTAAGGGTTTGGTTGTTGATCAGGTGGAGGTCACAGGATAATATTGGGTATTTGGAAGGAATGCACATCTTGATTTCATTATCAAGAAGGTTAAAAAAAAAGAAGAAGAAGAAGAAAAGAAAAAGCATTAAAAAAGGCATGAAGTCCTGAAAACTAAGATCATTAACATGACTCTAACTCTTAATACCTACATGCTTTCCCTGATCCATTCAGATTGAAAACAAAAATATTCTTCAGGCTATTTTACAAAGTCTAATCATGCTTTACTCAATTGCAACCTTTTCCTCTTTACTCTTTAACCAGAGGGTGATCCACTGTGTGAGTTAAGTCTGTCTTTCCTGAGTCATTGGAAGTCATCCAAATTTGTGGGCTGCCAGTTTGTGGCCCTTTATCTAATGATGTGGTGGTCACAGCTGATTGTCATGGCACACGTGAAATCTATGATAAACTGGAAAATCAGTGTCTTGGGAAACAGCTGAGATTTGCAAAGGCATTTGTTATTGCGCTGACATTGATTTACGTTTTAGTGTTTAGCATAATACATTGCTTGTCAGTTAAGAAAAAAAGAATATTCGACAATGCTGGTGCTCAGTATTGTAAAGTTCTTAGGGTATATTATACCATATGCAGCAGTTTTAAAGGTAGGTATTTCATTGTTAATGGCCTGAACCTTCTAGTGATCTATACTGGAAATATCCTTTATAAATGCAATGTATTCATGTGTATTAGACAGAGACACTCTTCAAGATTAACACCACTAAAAGGAAAAGTGAACAGAAAGCATTTCTTTCAAAAGCCATTTAGTAGCCTACAGCATAGAAAATGCTACATTCCTTGCTCAATATTGAATATGTTATTCATACTGGTTTAGCAAAAGGTAGCCTTTTGGAAATTTGTAGTTTTGATATTTAAACTCATTTATGAGATTCATTCTCATCCATAAGAAATTTCCATTATGTATCAAATATGGAGGTCATTTTTCTTCTTTGAATATGTTTTAGTATAGAAGCATTAATGTTTTTGAAAAACACATTAAAATAAATGTATCTTTTATCAAGTTTTTATTTTTTATCCATTCAGAAGTTTTTAAAGGTCTACTGTGTAAGTTACAGTTCTCCAGAGAAATGAAACTAAGAGAAGTCATATATAAGGTGTGTGTATATATATATATATATTTAGGAAGACATTGACTATAAGGTATTGGCCCATGAAATCATGGAAATTGAAAAGCCTGATCTGCCCTCTGCCAGCTTGAGACCCAGGAAAGCAGGTTTTACAGTGTGCAGGTCTGAGAGCCAGAGAGTAAGGGTGCAGATTTGGATTCCAGTCTGAAGACCTGAAAACCAAGAACACTGTGGAGAGTAGTTCAGTAGTCAGTCAGAGAGCAAATTCAGACTTGCTACAACTGTTTGTTCCTTAAAGCTCTCAATGGATTGAAAGATGTCCACCCATTTGGGGAAGGGCCACCTGCTTTACTCAGTCCTCCATTAATCCCCTGCAGATGCACCCTCACAGACACATCAAAAGTAACATTTCACCAGCTATGTGGGCATGCCTGACCGGGTCAAGTTGATGCACAAAGCTCCGCACCACAACTGTCAGTCCTACATGCTGTTCCTGGGTGCTGAAATATATAGCAGTGAAAACCAAAAGAAAAAATAAACAAAATCCTGAGGTCCCTTCTCTTATGATGAAACAGCATTAATACATATAACTAGAATATACCACGTGTTTGGCAGTGATTAATGGCAAAAAATAAAGGGACAATAAGGGAAAGAGAAGGGCATGTGTAAGGTACAAGGCTTCTTAGGGGCTGTGGGGATTCAGATGGTGCTCAGGAAATCTTCAATGAAAAGATGATTCTTGAAGACAGTACTTGAAGGAGGTGAGGAGCAATGCATGGGATTTCTGTGGAAGGACCATCCCAGACAGAGGGCCACTCCAGGGACACATGCTCCCAGATAGCACTGCACTTGACATCAGCATGGCAGAGCACAATGAGTTAGGAGAGAGGAGGAATATCAGGGTGGACTAGGTCAGAGAAGTATGAGGGGCCAGACAGCTCAGACCTTGCGCATGACTAGCAAACAATTGGAGGGTTATGAGCAGAGCCATGATACCATTTGACCTACATTTTAGTAGGATTACTCTGTATGCTTTGCTGCAAATGCACTGTGAAAGGCAGAGCAAAAGAACTTGTTAGATTATTGTAATAATTAGCATTTTAGAAGATTTACACACAATATTAATTGAAAATAATGCCAAGAAGGAAAGAATCATACGGCTACACGATCATCTCTTAAATCATTTTTAATGCATTTCTCTGCATCTCAAAGATGTTCTATACTTTTTCTTCTATCACTACACCTGAAGTGTCCATTAACTGCACTTTACAGCAAACAGGGAAAAAATTGCCCCCAACTTTGTGAAAATTTTTATTCATTTATTCACTGAATTGAAATGTTTTGAGTATCAAATATGTGCTAGGCATAAAGATAGTCACTTGAACAATGAAGATAAATAACAGCATTTTCTTCAAAATTCTCAAAGTCTCACAAGCAAAATAAAAATATAAAAGGATATATGTAATGCAATTTCAAAGCACAATACCAAAAATGTGCCCAGGGAACCATGGAAGCACAGAGTGTAGAATACAGAGTATAGACACACATTTTAGTATTGGAAGCCAGGAGGAGTTTCCGAGTATTGTTCCTACTAGACTCACACCCTTAGACACTGAGAAACTATCAATGCAGGAACTAGTCTTCAGAGACTTGAGAAAACTGACTTTTCTCTGGATATGAAAGATCCATTTTAAAATTTGTTTTAGACATGTGAACAATTTCAAAATGTCTAATTATTTTCAATTTAATTTTTCCTTTTGCATGCATGTAATTAGTATTACTTAAAAGAACAAAAATTTTACAACAGAGAATGTTTATACCAGTCCACCAATCCACCTCGGAAATCATCTAAATCTGTCTCTATAATGCCAGTTTGCTGCTCCCTAATGACATCATTTGTCAATTGTCATATTATCGTAGAAATCTATGAGAGTGGAAATCATGCACTTGGGGAAAAATTGACATTTGCAACAGCAGTCTTTAGGGAAAGGTGTAACGGAATCCCCAAAGTAGAAAGAGGAAGGAAGGAAGTAGAAGAGGGAGGGAGAAAAGGAAGAAAGGAAAAGAGTGAGGGAGGAAGGAAGAAGGGGCTAATATCATTTTTGCATCTTTACTAGGTAATGTCATAGACATAATGAGTTTTGATTGCAGCATTGAGTTTGACAGGTATTTCACGTGAATCTGGTTTGGTAATTATATCTGTTAATTAGATAACATCAATTTGGAGCACAACAATCTTAATTCCATGCCAGAAAATCTAAATTTGGCTTTATTTGTCTTTTTCTCTCTTATCTCAAAAATGTTTAAGAGATCCTTTCAAAGGATACACACTGATTGCTCAGCAGTACACAAGAACTGTAGGAGATCATGAAGGACAACCTTGAGTAAGTTGTATACATAATAACTGATTCCTGCTAGATTCTCTAGAAAAGGTGTTAAATACTACTTGGAAATTAAATAGATAAAATGTCCTTCAGCATCATCACCCTTTCAAGGCAAGCAGAGACATTGTCTTACTCTGTGCTGCTTCTCATCTGAGTCTGAACAGTTACAAATAGTAGGAAATTATTGTTCTCAATTCTGGAGGCTGGGATGTCCTAGATTAAGGTGCCAGCATTTGTTGTCTCATGAAGGACAGTCTTCTTGCTTTGTCTACACATGACAGAAGGGATGAAGGCAAAAAAGGCCTATATTAGTTCCCTCCAGCCCTTTTGGGAGGCATTAATCCTCATGACTTAATCATTCCCACCAAAGACTTCATCTATTAATATCCCTGCAATGAGGACGAGGTGTCAACATGAATCTTGGAGAACATACTTTAAAACAATAAGAAACATATTAGCAGTGATACCACATTTCTTTCTCTCTTTTGCATCTGAACAGATCCTTTAAAAAGTTCCTTTCAAGTACTAGTCACATCTTTTGGGTCCAGTAACTCAGTGAAATATTTCTTGCTAGTCACTCTTACTTCTGCTCCCTCCTATCAATGTCTTCTACATCAGAAAGTAGTTCACTGTCACTGCTCTTAAGTGGGCCAACTGTGTGGATCCAATACTGTGGTGATTGCAAATGATCACAAATGTGTTCGTCCTTGAAACAGTAAAGTGTTATTTGAATTCAATGAGAAAGATGTCAGACTTAGCTAGAGGAAGTAACTGGTAACAAGGTCATGATGACACCAGGGAATGGATGTTAGAGACGAGAGACTGGCAGACAGTGGGGATGAGGGATATTGTATTGCACAGAAAGGGAGGAGCAGGAGTGTGGAACACACAGAGGATTTGGCAATGATAAACAGTCATCTGGAAGCCATAACTGGACACAAAGATGTGAATGAGAGGACTTTCCCCTTATCAGACTGCAGTACACAAAGCAGGCAAGAATGATCATCAGTGGACAAATGCCCTCAGGAAGGAACCAGGACGTGGTTGAGATAAAAGTAGAATGTAGGGGATGGCTGGCATCCCATATGGGTGCCAGTTCTTATCCCAGTTGCTTTACTTCTGATCCAGCTCCCTGTTGATGGCCTGGGAAAAGCAGCAGAAGATGGCTCGACTACTTGGGCCACCGCTCCCACATGGGAGATCCAGAGGAAGTTCCTGGCTCCTGGCTTCAACCTGGCTTAGCTCTGGCCATTGTGGTCATCTGGGGAGTGAGCCAGTAGATGAAAGATCTCTCTCTCTCTTTCTCTCTCTCTCTCTTTCTTCCTCTCTGTAACTCTGCCTTTCAAATAAATAAATAAATCTTTTTAAAAAGGAACAAAATGTGCTAAAAGGTGACTAAGGATACCATTGGAGTTTCCTTATGGCAAAGTAAATCAAACAAACAAAAACAGAGGGCACAAAAAGCAGAGGGGTAAGTGTAGGGATTATAAACAGAAGACAGGAGCAAAGGATTGACAAGAGATAGGAAGAACAGCACCAGGTGGTTTACAAGTAAGAGAAGGTGGGTATCTGGAGGGGTTGACCCAGGAATAGACTGTGCCAGGCTCTCTCGAAAGACACCTATAGTATAGTTTGTGCTCACAAGTGGGCAATGACAAAATGGACAACCATAATACCCCTGTTTTATACTCTGAGATACTTTTTGAGGTTGTCAAAGACATTTTTCCCTGTCTCAGGCCCCCTCTCAGGTTGTGAGGTTGGGGCTGCCTCATTGGTCCACCTACAGCTCTTGCATGGGTGGCCTCAGTGGCACACATGATCCTGCAGATCAGCATCCTTGCTCCTGCCAAGAGAGTGACTACCTCACAATGAAGTTAGGTATATTAACATTGCAATTTCTCTCTTAGAATGTGCCCCCTGGTTAGTCAACACACTCCATACAGAGAATGGGAGGAAAATGTAACCATTTGTTTTTCCAGTTTATTTTCAATTTTGATTCCATTATCATAGAGCAGGGTTTCTTAGCTAAAACATTGTTCATATTTTGGGCCAGGCTAATTCGTCATTGTTGTAACGAGCTGTCTTGACATCCATCAGGTTATGCTAGGAGCATATTTTGAGTATGACAGAAACACTAGACATTGCCAAACACTGTTCCAGTTGACAACTACCGTCCTAGAGTCAACCGAGTCATGGAGTCATGGTCCAAGTCTCCAAGGCCTACTAGATATTAATGCAAACATCACTCTAGTCACATGTCTTGGTGAATCAGGACTCTTATTGGGATATGCAATATAGGTGTACCCTTTATTACTTCTCTTCTGTCAAGATAGTACAGAAATGAAAATTTGTGTGATTGATTCCGCTGAGTTTGTGTCTGTCTCAGCACACAGAGTCACTCATGTCTGAGGTGATAGGTACACCAATTACTCTTATCTGATGATTATGTGCTGCATATTTATATTTAAATACCACATGGGGGGCCGGCGCGGTGGCGCACTAGGTTAATCCTCCACCTGTGGCGCCGGCATCCCATATGGGCACTGGGTTCTAGTCCCAGTTGCTCCTCTTCCAGTCCAGCTCTCTGCTGTGGCCCAGGAGGGCAGTGGAGGATGGTCCAAGTGCTTGGGTCCCTGTACTCGCATGGGAGACCAGGAAGAAGCACCTGGCTCCTGGCTTCAGATCGGCGCAGCACTGGCCATAGTGGCCATTTGGGGGGTGAACCAATGGAAGGAAGATCTTTCTCTCTGTCTCTCTCTCTCTCACTGTCTATGACTCTACCTATCAAATAAATATATATATATATATAATATATATAAATGTTATATACATAATATATATAAACTTATATGTATATATATTAAAGGGACAAGAGTTGTAGAGTAGTGAGTTAAGCTGCCACTTGGGACTCCCACATTCTATATTGGAGCACCTAGAATTGAGTCCTGTCTTTGTGTCCGATTCAGCTTCCTACTAATGTGCCTGGGAAGCAGAAGATGATGCTTGGGTTCCTGTTACTCATGTATGAAACTTAGGTGGAATTCCTAGCTCCTAACTTAGGCCTAGCCTAGCCTATCTGTTGGTAGGCATTTAGGGAGTGAACCAGTGGACAGAAGATCTGTCTGTCTGTCTGTCTGTCTCTGTCTCTCCCACTCTTTGTAACTCTGCTTGTCAAATAAATAAATGAATAAAACTTAAACAACATAACTTAAAAATATATTTCGTCTGAATTCACATGGTCCTTTAGGTATAAATATATTTTAGGTTTTCCATCAATTAGTACACAGGTACTATTCAAGAAAGCTGTCTTCTATTGAATTACTTAATAAGTCCACATTCATTTTCATATGCCAATAACCATAGATTTTGCAAAAACATATCTTCCTCCAATTAAAATATTGAATATTTCTTACATATGCAAGGGCATTTCTGTAAGACTTTTCTTTAACTATCCTCCAGCTTCTAACATTAATGATCCATTGTCATTAACTTATGCAGGTATTAGATATATTGTGAAGAAGCAATTGACTCACTGAAATATCCTTTTCAAAAGAATTAATATAATTTCTATTACCTGTCTCTGTAAGGGTACATATATTCCTCTTTGATTTAGACTTTTTATAATCTAATAATGATACCTCATTAGAGGTACTTAGAATTAATTTGAGGAAATTATTATCTCTAGAAAATGAATGGATTATTCAAAAAACACAAATGTTTCAACATTATGGAATGGAGAGAGAGGTGGTAAGAAAAGGTAGACACACGGAAGATTATATAACATGCTCCCTTTGTCCTGTTTCAAGGGCAGCTTATACCCGGAATAATGGCACAAAACTCCACGTGATTTTAGATCAAATTGATTTTCAAAATTCAACCCCTGGTTTAAAAAGAATATGAAGTTTAATGCTCTTCACAAATAGGAAATGCAAAGCAGTGACTCAGAGAACAAACTTTGGAATCAGACTGACTTGTATTCAGTTCCATGTACTGGCTATGAGCCATGATCAAGTTATTTAAACTGTTTTCCCAACTATAGAATGGAAATAGCATTGTATGTACCTCATAGACTTACGTTCTGATTAAATGAAGCAATGCATATAAAATCTTGCCATAATACTTGGCAAACAGTAAACACTTGGAGAGTATTAGCTGCTTCTATTACTGTGTAAGAATTGGTTATATAAGTCTATATTTGGAGCAGCAATAAAACCTGTACAGTGGATATATGAAAAGTAGGTATTATGGTTGTATATTCATTTTGCTAATTTTATTGACCTCACTTCCTAAGTTGGGGAAATTTTGATAGTGAAACAACAGCTATGGCTCTGGAGGTGGGAGAGTGGATTAGCCTGAAATTGAACTCTTGAGGATTATTCATATTCCTGGTTGTGGAATGACCTTTATCTTCACTTAGACCTAATACTGTCAACTGTTTGAATTGGGATATAGTTTCCTGTATGTACTTTTTTTCTTCAACTGGTAAATAAATAAATAGATGTGATGAAATTACTTTATGTAAAAGCAAGTGCTTCATAGTTACATCTATTGAGTAGATAATTTATGATGTTAAATTTGTAAATTTTATATACAAATAAAACAATAATCATACTGATTTAGGATAATGTATACTGGAAGGTAAAATTAATTTCTTTTGGAAGGGATGTGAAGAAGATATAATTAATCTAATGGACTTCTCAGTATGAACTTCAATGAACCACAAATCAATATAATATGTTAAGTAGAAAAATGGAAAGGTCTGAGATAAACAATGCTATTTTCTTCCCAGACAATAGCCAATTAACTGAGATTAAAAATGTATGTATAATATCAAAATCTCAAATCTTCCTCATAGGAAGAGACCTGGGAATTTTTTGGTTTAGGAGTAAAGGCTGACTGGGCCCTCCTCAAACTGAAATCCCCAAGAGAGCCAAAGACTGAATTGTTCCATCCATTATGGAATATGAAATGAGGAAGCTGCATTCCTCTTTGTGGTGGTGTCATTCTGGTGGCTGGAGGATAAATATAAAGAATCTTACCTTGAACCTGCACATTGGTGTGTAGGTTGTGGCAAGATATAGAACACTGAAGTTGGCAGAGAACAGGAGTAAAATGAGGAGGATCACGGAAGCTGGAAATCTACAGGGAGAGTGTAGCAGCAAGGGAGGCAGATACGGCTTACCTCTGGAGGTGCGTCATAAACATGTCAGATCATATGGAAGTCACGTTGAAAGGATTACATAAACTATTTCTTACTGAAAGAAAGCTCCAAACACCTTATAAAAGTGTTCTTCACTAAGTTTCTCAAACTATGCATTTCATTCATCCACTCACAAATGCATCAAGCTTCCAAGAGGTAATAGCTCCAAGTAAGAGATATTTCTGATTGCTTAAATGCCTTAGCACTACTGGAAACATGAGTCCATTCCATTTCTAGGCTAGCAGATGAGATTCTCCAAGTTTTCTCAAGGTTTACAATTTATGTAGTGTCAGTGAAGGAATTACATTTGCATAAAACTCCCAAAGTTTTCCTAGCAGTTTTTGTCTTCTTAGGAGCATTGAAGGAGAGTATTGCTATGGACTATCTGCTCTCCAGGACTCATAGAAAAGAGAGTCTGTGATTAGCATGGGGGCATAGCAGGTTAAAGCCACTGTCTGCAACACTGACATTCCATATTGGCACTGGTTCATGTACCAGCTGCTCCACTTCTGACCCAGCTCCCTGCTAATGAGCCTAGGAAAAGCAGCAGAAGATGGGCCAAGTGTTTGGGCAGCTGCTCCCATATGGGAGATCTCCTGTCTCCTGTTTTCAATCTGACTCAGTCCTGGCTATTGCAGCCATCTGGGGAGTGAACCAGCAGATGGAAGATATCTCTAAGACTCTCTCGCTCTCTCTTTCTGCCTTTCAAATAAATAAATATTTTTAAAGCTATTAAAAGTGTTAGAAAAGTAAATATAAAAAAAAGAATATAGAACTCAAGAGTAGCTTTAGTGAGTGGATACGATTATGCACAGGTCAGTGTTACATGTTTATCCAGAGGTGATTTGTTGGAGAGCTCACTGGGAGGAAGTTTAGGTTAGGGCATGGTGTGAAACCAACAGAGCACCAGTGGATTAATCAGTCTTTTGTCACTACCACAAAATATCAGGGACTTTTAGAGGAAAGAAGTCTATTTAGCTAATGTTTTTAAAGGTTCAAATTTGAAATGGTTTGGTATCTGATGAGGGCAGCAGGTGATAGGTATAGGAAAGATCTCACAGTGAACCAGAAAACAGAGCAAGAGGCTGATTTTACAACTAATCCTGTGATGGTAATCACCTTCTTCGGACATTACTCCAGTCACTTAGGATTCTTCACCAGGCCTACCTCCTAAACACCATAGTTGTATTAAGTTTTTACCCTTTTAGTACCAATCATCTATGACTTTAGGGCTTAAAGTCTTGTGTGAATTCAGGAGCTGCACCATGTTCAAATCGTAGCAATCAGGAAGAGTGGGGTTAATATTTTGGTTAGTTTGGGACTTTCCCACCATGAAACACATTGTGTACAACAGTAGAGGAAGTTTTTTATGTCCTAGTGGCTGTGGACTTATTAAGTCCTCTGAAAAACAACTAGCTGCATATTCTTCTCCTTTTACTAGGATCCTTCAGTTGTAGTATGCTCAGATGAGGTAAATGACTACAAATCAGTATTTAAGGTTTTGTGGGCTTCTGAGATTTGTTTTTCTACTGTACTTTATAAATTAGCTGGGTTATTTGTTGTTGTTGGATTTAGGTTTATAAGCTATTTAGGAAAAAGCAAAAGGGAATGAAAAAGGAAGTTGAAAGTAGCAAAGTATACAGAAGATCAATTTAGTATAAAGATTTCAACAGTTTGCACCCACATAGAAACACAAAGTGAAACATACTGTTTGAGTACTAGTTATAGCATTAAATCACAATGTACAGCACATTAAGGACAGAGATCCCACATGAGGAGCAAGTGCACAGTGGCTCCTGTTGTTGACCCAACAAATTGACACTCTAGTTTATGGCGCCAGTAACCACCCTAGGCTGTCGTCATGAGTTGCCAAGGCTATGGAAGCCTTCCAAGTTTGCCGACTCTGATCATATTTAGACAAAGTCATAAAAGACAGAGTGAGGATAGTAACCAATGATCCTAAGAGTGGCATTTACCAGGTTTGAACAATTATACAGCATTAAGTGGGGAAGAGGACCATCAGTATATAAAGAGAATTGAAAATGAATCTTGATGCAAATGGAAGAGGAGAGGGAGCGGGAGAGGGGAGGGTTGCGGGTGGGAGGGAAGTTATGGGAGGGGGAAACCATTGTAATCCATAAGCTGTACACTGGAAATTTATATTCATTAAATAAAAGTTAAAAAAAAAAAGAAAAAAGAAAAAGAAAACATACATTAAAAATTTTAAATCAAAAAAAAAAAAAAGAGTGGAATTGGTACTTTGTGATGCAATGATTTTGAACAGCCCTGTCTTGACTGTTGAGGAATAGTGTTTTTTGTTCATTTTGTTTTGTTTTGTTTTGTTTTGTTTTTTCTTCATACTATTTGCTGAACTCTTTGCTTAGTATAAGGTTAATCTCATGATTATAAAGTTAACTGAAAATAGATCTTAATAAAAAATAAGAATGGGAATAGGAGAGGGAGGAGGAAGAAAGGTGGGAGCACAGGTGGGAGGGAGATCGGGTGGGAAGAATCACTGTGTTCCTAAATTTGTGTATACAAAATGCACGAAATTTGTATTCCTTAAATAAACTGCTTTAAAAAGGAAAAAAAAAAAAGAAAGTAGCAAAGTAGAAGAAAGCATAAGGTATTACAGGAACATATAAAACTAGATGTCAGGATAAACAGTGATTTTTAAAAAAGGCAGAGAGAGCAAAAATGGCCAAGAAAACAAAGAATGATGATGTACTCACGAGTTGGACTGGCAGTGAGAGATGGGCCTAAAAGAGAATAAGAGATCCGATTAAGTTGTGCTTTGAATTTTTAAAGTTTTCCATTCAATGTGCACTGTCTTACAGTTTTGCACAATTTGTTGAGTAAGGAAAATATTCCAAACAAGGATGGTCAGATACAGTATTCAAGGTCACCTTTTCTGTACTGTATTCTGCTTGCTGAAATTAGCTGGATTGATGATAATAGAAGAGCAGTTCCCAGGATTGGCAGAGCCTCTACAATTACCATTCTTTCTAACAAAGCCCTAGTTTGCTGATGTTCAGACTAGTGAAAAAAGAGGTTATCTTTACATTTATCCTTGTCTAATTTGAAGGAAGTCTGTGTCATTGAATACAAAGCAAGTTTCTTTGTCTTTTAAAATGTCTATTTAAATTAATACCCTATTTAATCTTTTTTGCTACGCATACATCTTTCATAAATTAAAATGCTGAAGAATCAAGAGCTTCATTACTTGTTTACTCCTAGAGGGAAAAAATTAGAAACACAGTATTTTGAGTCTGGTATTAGTAACTTCTTCCAAACAAACACTTGGATGCTCAGTCTGAATTAACCTAGTGGAATTTTTGGCCTATTCATTTCAAAAAAGCTATACTAGAATGTGATTCAAGTGGTAAACATTATCAACTGGAAACTAAAAACCAACCTCAGTTTCATCTGAGTGTTAGCTGTGTCACTTCTTGTAAAATTGCCCAACCTCAATCTTACTGGAGACCCACCCAATTCTGGGAGGAGGCTGCATCTTCTGAATTTGAACCTGGATTCTATAAATTTCTTAATCTTTCTGAACCTCAGGTATCCATCTATGTACTAGAGGTCATAATGCCTCTTACACCTGGCTGCTGAGAAGATTAATGGAATAACATTTACTATCGCCTTTTCTGAATCAAATACTCCATTTTAGCTTATATTATATACATATATTATATATATTCCAACTCTGTTGTTTCTAATTTTTTAGACCAAGTAATTTCCATGAAGCCTGCCTCAGAAACAGTCAAAAAAGTTCTATAAAGAAAGATGGTATTTTTAGAGTATTTATGCTAGATTATAATTTTGTAACACAAACTGTAGCAACAGAAAACAGAAAAAAAAAACATTAGAAAGAAAGGCAGAAATACATATTTGTGGAAGCAATAGACATATTTTCACCATTATAATAGCAGTAATTCTTGCTGGGGGCAAGAATGAATTGAATGTAAGTAGATGGTTCCTTTCCCATACTCACTGCACCCTCAAACTGAGCTGTCTTCCTAGGTGACTTTCATCACCACTTTTGCATGCGCCTTGTATGAACCAAACAAGACACTGTTGAGTGTTAAACAAACCTTATTTAAGCTCTTCCTGACCTATCAACATCAATGCAAAAAGATCTTTGAAATCATGATGTTTAAAGGAACTTTCTGTGTTTTTTCAAAATGCGCACATGTTTATAACAGATGGAAAAGGAAAACTGGACACTATGTATATATTGCAAAAAAGGCATAATAGAAATCACTTAAAATTCTGCTTGTACTCTCAGTAATACAATTTACTCTGGCATGATTCAGTGGTCCTCATTTATTGTAATAGCGGCAAAATCAGGCTACGTTGTCATCAGAAATGTCTCTTCTTTAAGCCATTATATTTAAAATGTATTTTTATATTTTACCTTTAATTGTGATGGAATTTCAACTCAATACTATATTAGCTCCAAAATCTTTCTAAAGGCAGCAGCTTACTTCTCTGCAATTTATAGTCCTTTAAATCTACTCAGATCAGCTTTGAAATATGTCATTATGCAGGTTTAAAAATCATTTGTAATAATCACATCTCTATCTTATATTTTAGATATGAATGTAATAACATTCAAACTACATCATTAATACTATTTGAAGTGAATTTCAAAAATCTACATTGCTGTTCCCTTTTTGACTTCAATATTGTCACCATACAGATCACACAAAGGATTTTTCCCCCTGGAGGCCTGTCTTTAAATTCTACAGCTAGTAGTATTGAAAGGCTTTTGGGGGCAGGAGGAGGGCTGGATTTGTAGAGAGAATATAGGTCTAAACAGGAACTCTGGCAGAGAAAAACACCTCCTGTGCATCACAAAAAAACAGTGCCTGATCTCATTTGTACTTGAAGACAACCCACTAAGACCTCTATTGAATAAACAGTGGAGGACTTTAACTGTAATGCTATGAAATTCACTTTGGCTATTTTGATATTTATGGTGATTTCAGTTTCAGTTAGTGTAAAAGGAAAATACATATATATTTACGTAATTAAAAGCTTTTCTAACACATGCAGTGCATCCGTAGGGGGTAAAACAGCTGTCACTTAAGATAGGGAGCTTTAACAACATATAGTGATATGTGAAAAGACTTTTTTCCCCCCTTTTAGTGGCTTCAAATACAGTCAAACTCTTTATCTATAATAAGCTGATTTTTAATCAAAGAGTTATGAGGATGATCACATATGTAGAAGGCATTTCCTTTTAGATCCCTCTTCACTGTTTCCAATTGGCTTTTATTTCCCAGTCTTTTCTATGATATTTACATTCAGGTAGCTGAGTCAGCAAAGGGGTTATTAGAACACACTGGTAATGGAAATGATTTGCTCAGGGACCCCTGGCAGTGAAAGCCTCAGTACAGTGGTGCACAGCTAAATGATTTGCATGCTGGTGGGGCGAGGGTCCCACCGTTCTGTGTTCTGCATTTTCCCCACCTGCTACTTCTGTTCCCACATATGGAAATAGACTCAGTGAAACATACTACTGAGTTAAGAGTTTTCATACAAACCATTAAACCTTCTATGGAACAATACTTTCTGACCTATATAAAAATCCAGAAATAGTCCCCTTCTTGACTCTGAATGTTTTGACCTAAATGTTTTGTTGGATTCTGAATTTTGTCAATGATACCAGAGTGTGCAATGATTGTATCCTGGGATATCACCGCATCTTCAGTTAAAAGGAAATTCTTTTGTTCTGACTTCAGGAATATCTCAATCAAAATAAAGTGGTCAACAAGCCTTTAAAGGGAAACAAACAAAAGAAAAAATAAACTGTCAGAGAATCTGTCTTCCCCTAGACCACTGATTAGACACATTGGTCTATTTTCTGTCCCACCTACATGGAAATAGAATATACTTGTTCCCACTTTAGGGTCTTCACACTTGCTGTAACTCACACCTCATTCAAATCCCAGTTTAAAGAGAATTTCAGAGAATATCAGAATCCTCTCCTGTCACACCCAGGCCAAAGAAGACACCTATCACACACTGTGATTTTGATTTCTTCTCCTCATAGCATATTCTTGAAATTATTTTACTGGTGTAGCTGTTAACCCATTTGTAGTCTGCCTGCTTCCCTGCTCTGCCACATTTTTTCTACTAATGAGAATGTAATCTCCAAGGAAAGCAAAAACTCTACCTGCCTTGTCCTCTTTATTTCTTAGAATAGTGACTTAGATCTTAGCATAGTGACTGACAAATCCCAGGTGTTCAATGAATATTTGTTGAATTCTTGAAAGCATATTACTTCTTAACAAATGCTGTGCATGTTTCTATTAGGAAATAATAGAAAAAATATATGTCTATGTATATATTTGTGTATATATATATATATTCACAAACACACACACATATATATTTGGTGGCTCAGTAGGTTGGAAGAATTTATATTTTCACTGACTCAGCAATTTGGTTTTGCTGCATATAAATTTCTGTTTAATTCATTTATGCATTTTTTATTAGAAAGAGAGAGAGAGGCCGGCGCCGCGGCTCACTAGGCTAATCCTCCGCCTGCGGCGCCAGCACCCCGGGTTCTAGGCCCGGTCAGGGCGCCAGATTCTGTCCCGGTGGCTCCTCTTCCAGTCCAGCTCTCTGCTGTGGCCCGGGAAGGCAGTGGAGGATGGCCCAAGTGCTTGGTCCCTGCACCCGCATGGGAGACCAGGAAAAGCACCTGACTCCTGGCTTCAGATCAGTGCGGTGCACCGGCTGCAGTGGCCACTGGGGGATGAACCAACGGAAAAGGAAGACCTTCTCTCTGTCTCTCTCTCTCTCACTGTCCACTCTGCCTGTCAAAAAAAAAAAAAAAAAAAAAAAGAAAAAGAAAAAAAAAAAGATAAAAGAGAGAGAGAGAGAGGGAGAGATCCCATTTTCTGGTTCACACTCTTCACACTCCAGATGTCTACAACAACAGAGGCTGGCCCAGGCCAAAGCCAGAAGCCAAGAGGTCAATATAGGTCTCTCACATGGATGGCAGGGACCCAACTATTTGAGCCATCACTTGATGCCCCCCAGAGTGAATGCATGTGAACCGTAAGTAACCATGTTTTTTATCCTTGTTCAGGTACTCTGCTTAACATTCACATGCCTTCTCATTTAATTCCTTCAAACATCCAGTGATGGAAAATACTATTACTATTACTATTACTACTGTCACTTTTGGAAACTGAAGATTATGAAGTTTAAGTAATTTTACAAAGTTAGTCTTCTGATTAAATGTGGAGGAAGGATTTGATGCCAGTTCTATGGGACCTCAAAACTGGTGATCTTGTTTCAGTTTATGACCTGTTACTATAACAGCTGTTATGTTTATACATTTTATTTACAGTGTAGAACCACATTTTTATTTTTCACAAAATATTCCCTCTGTTTAAGCAACATTTACATTTTCTCTCCAAGTTTTTGTTTTTTATTGTTTTGTTGTTGATATAAATATATGTACTTAATATGTTGTACAATGTGAATTAATGCTATAACTAGTACTCAAACAGTACTTTACACTTTGTGTTTCTGTGTGGGTGCAAACTGTTGAAATCTTTACTTAATATATACTAAACTGATCTTCTATATATAAAGATAATTGAAAATGGATCTTGATATTAATGGAATGGGAGAGGGAGCAGGAGATGGGAGGGTTGCAGGTGGGAGGGAAGTTATGCTGGGGGGTGGGGAAGCCACTGTAATCCAAAAGCTGTACTTTGGAAATTTATATTTATTAAATAAGTTAAAAATAATAAAAGATATATACTGTCTAACCTCACTTTTTCTATTTTAAGCAATAGCATATCTTTATTTACAATATGGTTCACCAGGACTAGGTAGTTTGTCTATATGAAAATATGAATTCAAAGGGGAAGAATTCAAGTGATGACCTTACTTCTCTGACAATATTAGCATACATTCTATCCTACTGGAAAGCTGTTTCTAAGAATTTGGACTCAGGTTCACAAACACTGGAAATAATTTATAATCATTAATTGGTAACTTAATACTTAGAAATGGAGTCATATGCTAAACTCAAAGAATTAATATGGGTGGTGTTCATCCTGTGTTTTGCTTCATTTCAAAATGTAATAATTTTATAATATCTGCTATGTGAATAAGGCCTTGAATGAAAGCAGGCATTGTGACTACTATAATAAAGAAGAAAAAATAGGAGTGAAAGGGATAAGGACAAGGGCAAGAGAAGGTAGCAGTAACAGGAGGATTAGAGGAAGACACAGCAGCAGCTACTGAAAACATAGAAGGCAAAGAAGAAATACATTAACTTTTGAAAACATTAGTAAATATTTTTCTTCCTTTGTTGATATTATTTGAGATACTGAGAGACAGGCAACCTGACAAAGCTCCCATTCATTGATTAACACTCTAAATACCCACAGTAGCATGCCAGGGCTGGACCAGAATGAAGCCAGGAGCCAGGAACTCCATCCAGGTTTTCCATGTGTTTCACAGGGACCTAACCACTTGAGCCATCACCTGCTGCCTCCCAGCATATATGTGTGTAGGAAGCTGGATTTTGGGGCTAGGATTCAAACGTAAGCACTCTGATATGGGGTGCAGGTGTCTTAACCGGCACCTTAACTTCTAAGCTACTAAGCCAAACATGTGCTCCAACATTTTGTTTAACCAAGGAATCCTTTCTTTTGAAAAATGTTACATGAAGGTATTTGTATACTGCTATATATTTTGTTAAAAACATTAAACACCTGCAGTTGCTTGAATTAAATACTTACGAATAGCTTAATATTTGTAACAGAGAAAAAAACACTTAAAGCTGTCTCCCAAAAATGTGTGTATACTAACATGATTTTCTAGGTTTTATAGAGTATTAAGTGGAAGTACAATTAGGGATATAAATTCATGCAGATTGTTGAGGCATAACTTGCTATTGCCCTGGAGATGTAAAACTGTTCTCATTTTTAATTTATTTGTGTTAATGAACACAAATTTAACATGGTAGCACATTCTACATGCTTTGGCACTTATGTCACCTTTTAAAAAATATCTTCCAAGAAGTAGTTAATAGTCTAGGCTCCAGATGATAGTTTTCCTTGGAGAACACTGAACATTAATACAATAGAACACAGATGTGTCTTCATTAGAAGGAAAAACCAAACTGAATGGATAACATGGGAAGCACGGTCACATGCTCTGTATTGGAGGAACAGGTGAATTACGTTAATGCAAACAACATAGCATTATATTGGATATTACAATGACAAGGAAAGGAGTTGCTCTTTGTGATTAATCTAATGTTATGGATGTAAGCTGATCTTATTAAGGCAGGATATTTCTAAAAGATCCAAGTTAATGCATATGCCTTATAAATTTAGATAAGAATCACTTTTAAGCAGATCCTGTTTATAGCTAATATTCATATGTGTTTACATACACAAAATACACTCTTGGGTCTTCAGAGATTTTGTAGCTTGATATGTAAATAACAAAAGTCAAAACACCTTCTCTCTTTAGATGAGTCTTTAGGCAAAGAAATTTCCCCAGTGTGTACTTGCTGTGAGCAGTCAGTAACACCCTGACCTATATTTTGAGGCTGGGTATGAATAAAAATAGAACTGCTTCGAAAAATTTATGACATATAAAAATATTGAGTAAAATATGCATGTAGAACAACCATTTCAACTCAGGAATAATAGTGATTCAATCTAAATTTGTTGGTTGTCTTTAGTTGACTTCTAATTGGTGTCTCCCCTATGTAGTAGCTCCAGGATTCACACCATAGAACTTAACCATCCAGCAGTTTTTGTGCAAAACAGCACATCTTCTATTTTTAGTCATTTTACTTGTGTGTGGGATTTAAAAATCAAAAAGTTAATGCTTTTGCAGTCAAGTACTAAATACAAAATTATGTAAATTAGACTAGAAAATTATGTGACTTTCCCCCCATCTATTGAGTCTGAAGAAAAAAATGAAAACAGAAATTACAGAATTGTCACACATTCATGTTCATGGTTTTTAAGAATATGTCTCTACTCTGTCATGTTCCAGGAGCAGAGATTCTCAAATATATAGCTGGTACAAGATGTTCCATTATGGCCACTTGAATCTGGAAAACATTTAACATGCCTGAGAGATCAATCTCTTCTTATTTTAGATTGGTAATAAAACTATAAAAATAATATTTTAGGTTAAAGACACTCCTACAAATATGAAGTTTATCAAAATAATACTTCCAAACCCAAGGCATTTTTAAATTATTTGAATATTGAGACATTAACAAATATTTATTAAACTAAAAAATGGAATAAGTATTATGTTACCTCATGTCTGAAAAGGTCTGGATAATAAAGGAAGACACTTTTTTTAGAACACAGGTTAAATATTATTAACTAGTGCCATATGGGCACTAGTTTATGTCCCAGCTGCTCCTCTTTCAATCCAGCTCTCTGCTATGGCCTGGGAAAGCAGTAGAAGATGGCCCAAGTCCTTGGGCCCCTGCACCCACGTGGGAGACCTGGAAGAAGCTCCTGGCTCCTGGCTTCCGATCGGCACAGCTCTGGCCATTGTGGCCATTTGTGGAGTGAATCAATGGATAGAAGACCTTTCTCTCTGTCTCTCCCTCTCTCTGTCTGTAATTCTACCTCTCAAATAAAAAATAATTAAAAAAATTTTTTTTTGACAGGCAGAGTGGACAGTGAGAGAGAGAGAGAGAGAGAGAGAAAGGTCTTCCTTTGCCGTTGGTTCACCCTCCAATGGCCACCGCGGCCGGCGCGCTGTGGCCAGCGCACTGCGCTGATCCGAAGCCAGGAGCCAGGTGTTTCTCCTGGTTTCCCATGTGGGTGCAGGGCCCAAGGACTTGGGCCATCCTCCACTGCACTCCCTGGCCACAGCAGATAGCTAGACTGGAAGAGGGGCAACCAGGACAGAATCCAGCGCCAAAAATTTTTTTTTTTTAAATAATCCTTACCTGGTGAATCACCCCTTATATTTGCATTGTACCACCTCTGTTGTGTAACACACACATTTCATATTGCACCTATCATAATACTTACAAGGGCTAATAATTGCCTATTTATCATCTTTCCTATAAAACTTTTACCTGTGTAGACTATAATCTTTTCATGCTTTACCTTTTGCCTAGCAGATTGCCAATGCTTAATAAAAGTTGGTGAATATTTCATTGAATTTGATATCTAGCTCTCAGATCATACTTTGCCAGTCATTAAATATTTGTGGACTATTATGATTAATTTTTAAAAGTTTTTATTTATTTTTATTTATTTCAAAGATAGAGAATCCTCCAATCTGTTTAGGGCTCAAATTATTCAACAAAAAAGACACAAGGATAAAATTGCTCACTGATTGATCTGGGACATGCATCTTTCCTGTCTTCAGACACACGTGCTCCTGGTTTCAGGCCCTCAGACTTGGACTGCATTATGCTAGTGCCCTGCTTCACCAGCTTGCAGACGCCATCATGGCACTTCTTGGTCTCCATAATCCTGTGGGTCAATTTCCATAGTATCTCCCTCCCACTCCCCCCCCCCCCCACATGCTGATTCTTGTTTTTTCTGGAGAGCACTGATTAATTAATAATGGATTGAATGGAATAAATGAATGAATGCCATCTGCTTTTAGAATCACTGTGAAAACACACTTTCCAGTTACCAAATGTCTTATAAATACTGAAATTTACTAGAAAATATTCCCATCCAAAAGCTTTTTAAATTTTTTTCAAAATGGCAAGAATGTGCTTTTCAGAATATCAGTGAGTACAGTGTAGAAACCCTCCCTGTTCCCAAGTTGTACTTACTCTACGTGCTTCTATCGATGAACGTAATATGGTTTTAGGCTTTTATCAGTGTTTTATTCTTCATTTAATAAGTATTTTCTGAGGGATACTATATGTAGAACACTCTTGTAGGTATAAAAAATATAGGAATATCCATGTCATCAGTATCTTTTATATTAATGGGGAAATAGAAAATAAGCAAGAATATACAGTATGTTCAATATTTTAGCTAATGATGTATGCTAAGAAAACAATAAAGCAGGAAAGAGGGCTTTGAGATGAATGTGAGTCTGCTTGTGGAGTGATGGTAGTATTTTAGATGCATTGGCCAGGGAAAGCTTCAATAGTGATAGTGGTGGGGTTGGGGGGAGGGCCAAGTAACTCTAGGCCTGTAGACAATTCTAATGATTTCATGCTCAGTGAGATGGGAGGAAACTGAAGGATGTTGAGTAGAACTGTGGTATGACAAGACTTAGATTTTAACATAATTCTGCCTTCTGTATTGAGAAGATATTGTTAGAAGCAAAGGTGGATACAGAGAGTAATTATAAGGCTATTGGAGCCAGTGCTGTGGTGCAGCAGGTTAAAGTCCTGGCCTGAAGCACCAGCATCCCACATGGGCGCTGGTTCTAGTCCCGGCTGCTCCTCTTTGGATTCAGGTCTCTGCTATGGCCTGGGAAAGCAATAGAAGATGGCCCAAGTCCTTGGGTCCCTGCACCTACATGGTAGACCTGGAAGAAGCTCCTGGCTCCTGGCTTCGGATGGGTGCAGCTCCAGACATTGCGGCCATCTGGGGAGTGAACCAGAAGATGGAAGACCTCTCTCTCTGTCTCTACTTCCCTCTGTAACTGTCTTTTAAATATATAAAATTAATCTTTAAAAATTGTAAGGCTATTATAATAACCAGATGAAAGATGATGGTGGCTAAGATCAGGTCATAGCTGATGAAGCTTTGAAAAGTGGTTCTTTATTCTAATCAACATGAAGATGAAGACAACAGGATTTTTTGACACTTTAGATGCATGTAATAAGAGAAAAAGACAAACTGATAATTACCTAAAGATCTTCAACACAGACAACTGGAAAAACAAAGCTGCCTTTCACCGAGCTTGGGAAGACCAACCACATACAGAGCAGAATTTGAAAGGAATACGAGGGGGCTTTTAATATTTTAAGTTTGATATACTTCTTCATAAAGCAGAGATGTCAAATGGCATTTGGATATGAGTTAAGGATTCAGGACTAGAGATCCAAACACGGATGACATCAAAAGTCAAAGAGTACAAAAATTCAGAGATTAAATGAGTTCACTGGAGAAATGAGTGATAGAAAATAGAAGTTTAAATCTTGAGTCTGGGAATACTCTGAAGAGGATAGTAATGGATGTGAGTGAAATCCAGGAGAGAAAACTAGAATAGAGAGGCACATGCGTAAAACCAGGAGACTGAGAGATCATAGAAGCCAAAAATGGAAGAATGGCCTCAAATAGGAGATGGCAGAAGTCATCATGTTAATTCATGATACGGTCACTTTTGGCTCTTACCTTTCCTCACCACCCATATTGAATCCTCAATACTCCTTTCCTTCTTTCTACAAAATATATAGATGACATTTGTGCTTCATCAGAGAGGTGGAATTATATATGTTATGGAATAAGGGATTTATTATAGGAGTTAGACCTTGTGTATTTGTGAGAGCTGGGAAGGTGTCCATGGAAGTCTGTCCTTATGCATATAATGATGAGCTTAAAACCTGATGTCAGAAGAGCTGAAAGGAGGAAAACATATCTCTGGACTGGGTTGGGACAAATTAAATATTTTGGACTCCCAAAGGCACAATCTATCTGGATCTTTCTCTAATCACCTCCATCTCAAAAGTGCAAGTGATAGGCAGGAGACCTTGGCACTAATCATAACATAGCTCTGTCTCATCTGTCCATGCACATTCTAAGAAGATAAAGGCAGAGATCTTGGAGGAGCTGAAGGAGTTTTAGGTATACTGCTGCCCAAGATCCACAAGATGAACTACCAAATCAATAACAAGGAGCATGAGTTGAATCAGCACCTGGTCCACTACCCTGACCTCCACGATGTAAAAAATGGCTGCTTCATCTCCTTCTTCTAAATCTTGTGAATATTTCTGGCCAACCCTAATGCACAACCACACAACAAAAGGAATTTTAGAAAAGACAGTCCCTGTTTAACTAGCAAAAAGCCACTTCAATCCAGAATCCATCAAAGTGAAGCTTATAGTCAACTATTATAATTGTTTATTGATTTCCTTGAAAGTGAGGGGTAACTGCTTATATACTTTTTGGATTGCACTTCACATTGTACTCTGTTTCCATGGCTGTCATGGGAAGAATTTTTTCCCATCTTAACATCCCTAAATTTGGCTTGTTTGGCATAAAAAAGGTTCTATCAAACTTTTCTGTGATTCTAAAGAAAGATATTTTCTAGATACCAACCTTATGACATTGGCAAGAAATTAACATGGTTAATGTGGCTCTTGAAATAATCTCATTAATCATGTTCATGAATATGTTTCGCCAGTATAATTTTACTGACTCTCAGTCTCATTTTATCCTGTTTTTCTAGAGCAAGAATAATTAATGTCATTTATGTTTAATTTTTCACATACATATATATCAAGACTGTATAGATGGTTATGTTTTATTTATCTACAAATTTGTTCCATCCAAGACTATTTCATGTTGAAGTTTGGTTTTTGTTCATCTCTTAAAATTTTATCATTTCATATTTTTATTTGGTATTTCATTCCTATGATTTAGTCTTTACCAGAAGCAATAATGCACAAAAATCTCATGATATTTTTCTGAGGTGTGACATTTTACTGACAAGTGCTTTCAGTCATAAACATGGCCACAATAAATAGAAAGGGAGAAGAAAACTAAGAACTATTACAAATTGCTGTTATCCCATTCCTGACATCAGTTAAAACTCTAGAAGGCAGGTGAATTCATTCTGAGGTCTCTCACTTCCTCCTTAGTCTTGACCTGCTATGTATGCTCTTGTGTCAAACATCCCTACACTGCTTCCCACAGCTGATTACTATTTGGTTGAGTTGCTACAACAATGCTTGCAACAGTCAACTTTAAAGTCAGAAAACAAAAGATGAATTATAAAAGATGATTATCAGAGACAAAACATTGCTGATAATTTAAAGGAAAATCAAGCCTCTCAAAGTGATAATGAATAATCATCTGTATTATATACAATTTTCAGAAAAAAGAATAAGTCTATAGTTATATATACCATTTTCTGTCTTACCTAAGCACCCATTATTTTGCTCTTACAGGGCACTGGAGATATAATGATAAGAATATTGGTCATGCGCTCACCACTGGCTTCTATTCCAGTAGAATTTAAAGACTTAATGGATAAGGCTTGTGTGATAGAATTCTATGATAAACTCTAATAACTCTCACCCTTGTTTAATCTTTTTCATGTAGTTAGAACACCTGTTTTTATAATGACTTTTACTTGCATAATTAAGTTATGTTACATGGCACAGCTGACACTAAGATAGGGAGATATTTGAGTGGGCCTAACATAATCATATGACTCCTTTAAAGGCAGAGTGTTTTCTGTGGTTGGTGGACAAGCAGGAAGTTAAATATTTCAGGCATGAGGATTTGAAGCTGCTAGTTGCTATTTCTGGTTGAAGATAGAGGGAGCCATCAGGAAACAGAGAACTCAGTCCTACAACTGCCAAGGGACTAAATTTTGTCAATGAAATGAGCATGGAAGGGGATTTGTGGCCCCACAGCCTACAGATTATTTCAGGGTTGAAAGAAGAGGACTAGACATGCCTTGCCAGATTTCTAACCTATAGAACTATGAACTAATAAGCTGACATTTATTTTAAGCCACTATGTTTGTGATAATGTATTTTGCAGCAGCAGAAAATGAATACATCTTTTTGTTGCACTACATGGATGTCTAGAGTATATAGATTTAGAGCTGGAGAATTTTCTTCCTAGATGACCTACCTACATGGTTGGCAAATTAGTGCTGGTTACAGATGTGGCTTGGATGGTTCTGAGTACTAGCAGCATCAGTTCCTCTTTATGTGAGCCTTTCCACATGCTGATTGTCTCCACTTCAGCAGGCTGCTGGATTCAAAGAGCAAGCATCCTAAGAGAACAAGAGGAAAGACGAGCAAATTTATGATCTATTCTAGGAAATTCCACAACATCATTTTCATCATATTCTATCGGTTGAAGCCAACAGAAAAGTCTGCTTAGGTTTAGAAGGAAGGAACATAACCTTTATCATTCAATCAAAAGAGGTTCAACATTAACATTGCATAAGGTGCATAGGCTAGGACATTTGTGACAGCTATACAGTTATATAATGTAACGAGTCACTCCTATCTTAATATCCACTTTATATTTTTTAAAATGCTAACATTTGAAGTAAAGTTGGAAATGCAAACAGTGAAATAAAAAGCATTGTTATGCCTCAATGGTAGGTTAGGGATATGAATGTGTTTGAATATATAATGCACACATACATAATAAATCCCACAATAACAAATGTCAAGAACACCTGCTAACTTTAACATTAACTAAAATTTCTAGAAAACATTCAGGATGTTAAAAATGGAGACTGAGAATGAAAATTAAGATTTATTTGAATGTAAATGTAATATTTTAACATTAGTTAATAAGTTATTAACTTGAAATACACTATAGCTTTCTTGAACACCTATTTAAAGTATATAGCATTAACAATAGCTACATTTCACCTACTACATATTTTGGTTTACTTGATATATAAACGATAATAGAGTGCTGTTATTCATCCAAATACAAAATACAGGCAGCTTTTCTATTACAGACTTAAGTCTGATTTAGATGTTCTTCCCTAGAAAGAAAATAAAATTCAATATTGTTTTATTTATAGAATATAGTCGTAAGTAGCTATAAAGCAATAATGTTAGCCTTCGGAAGAGTTAGACTACATAAAAATACACAAAATATTCCTCTTAATCTTCTATACTAGGGTGATTAAAAAATAATTGAATCTCATTACTGACTGAACCAGACATAAGGAAAACACACTTCAATTCATAAAAGCATATGCACTTGTTACTAACATTAAAATTGTGGTCAAATGATGTATGGAGTTGGTAAAATAAAAATGTCTTCTATTTTACATAATTTCATAAGTGTAGTTTTAACAATATAAGATAGCTTTATATAAATGACAAAAACTAGGGAGTGCATTTTTCACATTTTAATTACAATTCACATGTCTGTATCTCCTGCTGTGATGTTTTGTTAAAAAGAGATCTCATTTGTGAAACTGCCAGTGTAGAAACTGACAGATGGTAAGACCAGTTTCCAACCTGCTATAGTACTGGTTTAATATGGTTAAGATGATTTTGTTAGTATTCTTATTTTACAATATAACTAACCACAAGAATATGTTGCCATTACAGATTGATTTCTTCTATTGCTATAATTGAGTCTATTTATATGATTTATATCCAAATTCAGTTTTAGCTTCATATTTTACCAATATACTGTTTTTAGAGTAATTTAACTGATGCCATATTTTAAAATGTGTCAGCTCCTATTTTATGAAATGTCTACAACCAGATAGGTGTGTGGAAACAATAATACAACAGTTCAAAAGCACAATTGAAAAAAAATCATTCTGAAAAATACAATCCATAGACATCAACAAATTAATCAAGTAACTGGGTTAGTTTGTTTAAGAGTTGCAATCAGGGTAAGTAAGTATTCTAACATGAAAATCATCTTATATTAATGTAAAAAATCCTGAAGTTATTTTCTTAATGATCTTTTTTTTAAACTTTGATTTAATGAATATAAATTTCCAGTGTACAGCTTATGGATTACAATGGCTTCCCCCTCCCATAACTTCCCTCCCACCCGCAACCCTCCCCTCTCCCTCTCCCTCTCCCCTTCCATTCACATCAAGATTCATTTTCAATTCTCTTTATATACAGAAGATCAATTTAGTATAAAGATTTCAACAGTTTGCACCCACATAGAAACACAAAGTGAAACATACTGTTTGAGTACTAGTTATAGCATTAAATCACAATGTACAGCACATTAAGGACAGAGATCCCACATGAGGAGCAAGTGCACAGTGGCTCCTGTTGTTGACCCAACAAATTGACACTCTAGTTTATGGTGCCAGTAACCACCCTAGGCTGTCGTCATGAGTTGCCAAGGCTATGGAAGCCTTCCAAGTTTGCCGACTCTGATCATATTTAGACAAGGTCATAAAAGACAGAGTGAAGATAGTAGCCAATGATCCTAAGAGTGGCATTTACCAGGTTTGAACAATTATACAGCATTAAGTGGGGAAGAGGACCATCAGTACACACAGGTTGGGAGTAGAGCCATTGGTGGTAGAGTAGAGGTTATGATTACAAAGGAATGAGGCCCAAGTACGCGAGACAGGGTCTAGAACAAAGGACAGAGTCATTATGAGAGGAGCTAAGAAAGGTGCTGTCTAAGCTACAATTAAGTTTTCTGATTGAGAGGCAAATAGAACCTGACAGAATTAGTCACTTTTGAAAATAGAAACAAAGATAAGGAAACTATGCAAAAGGAAAAGTGTCTAATGGTGAATCTGCTTATAAGGATTCATTTGCTTTGTCGATAAACCTTATTTTAATATGGTTTCCTTCCCCAAAAAGAGTCACAAATCCAGAGAACATTATTGTTGCCAGCTCTTACCTCCTTTCACCACTTCAATTTTATGCTAAATTAGGTAGCCTCCTGTGGAGACTCAGAATTACCTCAACTGCCAGGTAAGAGACACCTGGCCCCTCCTCTACTTTTCAACCTCTCAGTCCATTGAATGGGCTTAGAATTACATCACTTTGCCAACTTGGGACATTGTAACCCAGATACAAGATGAGTTGCTTGCACTTACTTAATGGTCTTGCTCCCAGGTCTGGCCTACAGTATAAATGCTAGGCGTCTGTGTAGTACCCATATCAAAGACAGCTCATGCAGTGAGTGTTTTGACCTAGTAACCTGGGTTTAGCTTCTGCTTAGGTTTCTGCATGAATAGAGCCTGCTGTCCTGCCACCTGACAGAGTTTCTGTTGTGAATAGGCAATAAACCAAATACAGTCACCATCATCAGATTTCTGAAAAAGAATTTTAAGTTCTTTCCTTAAAGATTTATTTTATTTACAGAGAGAGAGGGAGAAACAGAGAGAGAGGAGAGAGAACTGTCCATCCACTGGTTCACTACCCAAATGGCTGCAACTGCTGGGTCTGATCCAGACCGAAGGCAGGAGACAGGAGCTCCTTCTGGGTCTCCCATGTGGGTGCAGGGCCTCAAGCACTTGGGCCATCTTCCGCTACTTTCCCAGGCACAATAGAAGGGAGCTGGATCATGGAGCAGCTGGGACTCCAACGGGGACTCATATAGGCAGAGGCTTTACCTGCAATGCCAAAACGCCGCCCCCCTAAGTTCTTTCCTACTGTGCCTGTCTACCTGGTAGATTTCCCCAATTAAGAGCTTCCTACATTAAGATTGTTTTTTCTGCACTCTCCAGACCCAGAACTAAAGCTGAGTCAATCTATATATTGTTATCCCACACTTTCTCATCTTGCCATCAGGTACCCATATGCTACTTTCATGTTACAATAGTCAGCACAAAAGGATAATTCACTTCTTTGTTAATATGGAAGAAATCCAGAATGTGAACATCCTATCTACAGTATTTCCTTTATACTATTAGTGTCTGAGTCCGTTTGATGATGCTGAAACCGTACACTGTAGACTGAGAAATAGGTAAAGAAAAGATATTCATTTTCCACAGTCCTAGAAGCTGAGAAGTACAACATGGCAGAGGGCATCAAATGGCAACCAAGCACAAGAGAATGCACAATCAGTTCTCTCTTCCTCTTCTTAAAAAGACACTGATCTCATCATGGGGGCCAAATCTCATGACCTAATTTAACACTATCTCCCCAATGCCCTCCCAGTTAATACCATCAAAATACGAAAATGACAATAAAATTTCCAACGTAAGAATTTTAGAGGACATCTTCAAACTCTAGCAATTAGGCTGAAGCCAAAAGGGAAATGGGTGCAGGTGTGTGGCTTAGTGGTTAAGATGCCTCTTGGTATGCCTGGATCCCACATGCCCATATCAGAACGCCTGGGTGTGGGCCCCAGCTTCACTGATTCCATCTTCCTGCTAATGTGCACCTCGGGAGGCAGACAGTAATGACTCAACTACTTGGGTTTCGGTCACTCACACGAGATCCCAGCTTTGGCCTCAACCGGCTCTGACTGATGCAGGCATTTGAAGAGTCAATCAGCAGATGGGAGATCTCTGTCTTAAAAATAAATAAAAAGAAAAAAAATTAAAAATTAGACATGTTTTTCACTTAATGTTTTTCATAATGATTGGATAATCATAACAGATTATGAAGTAAATCAAAGAATGATTTAAAAAAAGCTAAGGAAAAATGGAGATAATCAAAAAAATTTTAAGACATTTCATCTACAAACATTGTTTTGTGGATGTATAAAAGCCAATTTACTTTCTAAAATATCTTTTGATTAGTAATGTGGTTGGAAAGAAAAATTATCTCCCTTACCTGCCTTGAGCTCTAATTTTACTTTTTTGGTGTAACTACTGAGGAATTTTTAATTTGGCTCATCACTTCAGTGGGAATTCAGTGCGCATAAGGGGCACATATGTAATTGGCAACCTAATTTTTCTGCTTTCATCAAATGGTGCAATGCCAAATCTTCATTGAACTTGCCAGTTAAATGCACTTGGGAACCAAACAGCAGCAAGCATACAAGAGATGAAAATGAACAAATTGGAAAGACTCATTAGCTGTCTGTTTTCCTATCACAACAAAAATTGAATCATTGAAAGTGTTGCAAAGTGGGAAATTCTACTTGAAACATTAAACAACCTTAAAAGAGAATATTTTATTTACTTCTAAAATGTTGCTTATTATAGTTTATAAATGGAGTTTCTAGTGCAGATTTTTTTCAACAAACACACAACACAGTTAAAATAAATCAACTTCTCTGAAGCGTGTGTTTAAGTCCTGTATTTTCTTAAATCCTTCTGGCCTAGAATATATGAATTCTAGTCTTTATCTGGAAAGTAATACTGTCAGAAATTAAACAAAAAATGTTGGCTTTATTTAATACCTTAATGAAAAAAGGCCATTGACAGATTGTCATGGTTCTCACTAATTATGAATGCAATTTGAGAGTGTGAAAATTACAATCAGTTGTGGTTAGAAAAAATGCCCTTGAAATATGTGGCCTAATATATATTTTTTAAGTATGAAATTAAATGAATAAAGAATTAAAGAACTAATTAAAGAATCACAGAAATAAAGAATTAAAGAACAAATGAACTGAGACAGTAAACACAGAAGAATCTTACCCAATATGATTGCACATCTTCCTTGAAGAGTGACAAGATTTTTAAAATGTCTATTTATAGTTTTTTTCATATAAATCACACATTTATTCACTAGTTTCAAATGTTCAGTAATCTCTTTTCTACTAAACCTTTTTCTGCAACCACAGCAGGTTGCACTTATTAAAACGGTGGAGAAAAGTTTCTTAACTTTTTCCATGTATGAGTTCAAGCATATTAAGACTTCTTAAATCCTTATTTGGTTCTAAAAAGTGAACACATTGCAAACCTTTCCTGTATTGTAAAAGAAAGGAGGAAGGATGGGAAAAGCCAATGGTTTGTAAATCAGCTTACTTCATACTTATCACAAGCTCTAAAGAAACTATTAAAACTTTTAACTGAGTCAGTAGTTCTGAATGGGAGGCAGTGTGGACAGCAGATTGAGACAAATAGGCATAGCTCAATCTTAGTTTAATCTTAGATTAATGGTATACCCTCCAAATTCTTGATGGTAAAACTGAGAAAATAATAATAGCTGTCTCATAGGGCACACATTAAATCCAAACATCCTTTGTTAATATATCCATTTTTCAACACTCAAAGAAGCTATAAGGTCCCAGATCTATACATTATTGACATAATTGTACTCTGGTCCCAGCTTTGCTGCCGTTTCTTACCGACACTTTTTTGCGTGCCCTCCTTAGGATGTCTTCTTTACAAATATAGCTTTATCACACGCTGAAACCACAATAGAGAAGAGATACATCAATATGAAAAGGTAGATCTTGTTGACACAATATAATGGGTCAACATATGATGAAACTCTGATGTATTATATGGCATGTGAATTGTCAACCTTGCTGCCACCTAACCTCCTAAGTATCTTTGCCATTTAGGTAGAAAAAAATGTTTCCCACAGTTGTCCCTGAAAGTAGAGTTATCACCAGGCCAAAATATACACCAACCATTATGATTCATTCAAAAAGTACACCACGTTTTAACCTCCGTTTAATCACATTTAGATTTTGTAAAAGTCCAGTTAGATATCATAGAAACACAGACACAAAGACACACACAGACACACAGACACAGACACACACACACACCTTTGAAAGAAGTGAAGATTGCCTGACACCTGGAGCTGTTTCTCATTAAAATGTAGTGTGAGAGGCTCTTGTAAACTGGGTAGAAGGCTAGTAACAGCCATCTACAGAGGTGGTGTCAAGTGCACAAGCTTAACATTGACAATGTATGAGGGAACTTCAAAATGCTCGTGCAAAAATGTTTTTAAAGGGAAAATTATTTTGGTTCAAAAATTATGAAATCCATGCATTTGTACTATTACCTAGAATATACTACAAGATGGGTTTAAAAAATGGCCTGCGCGCACACACACACACACACACAGAGTTTGATGCACTCCATCTGCTGTATTGCTCGCTAAAGATATAAAAACGGGAGTGGAGATCTATACAGGAGGGTGCATGGAAAAGAGTTCAAGACCCAATGCGAACCTGGAAGGAAATGAGGCAATGCCAGGGGAGAGAGGATCAAGGGAAAATAAATTAGGTAAGCAATAGCTTCATGCATCAGAAGTCTTCTCCATCTCGAAACTGGCAAATTTTCTACAGGGGGCCATCAATCAAATGATGTCAAATTGGTAGCTGGTTCTGTTTGCAATGCCTGCGTTGTCGTGCACCTTCTGTGTAGGAACACAAGTCCCACTCAGTCACAGTCATAACGCTTCCATTATCTTACAGAAAAAAAAAAAAATTGATTGCGGCAAATGGTTCCTGAGAGGCCTGACCTGCTATTGGAAATAAGCTAGGCTTCTTTCTTGTTACTGTGGAAGGAAGACACTTGTCAGGCTGTGACTGGGGTGGGTGAGGAAGAGGGAAAGAAAGACCCTTCTAATTTCCTCCCTTGCAAGTGGGAGAGGGCGAAGCCCACGCGGGTGGCTTGGAGAGAAAGGATACAGTGCATTTCCATGCGCTCGGGACTGTCCCTGTTCTCTCTCGTCTTGACCGGCCGGTACACTTGGACCCGACGCCCACAAGGATGGGCTGGGGAGACAGCCAAGTCAGCACGGCCTGCCGGGCCCCGCTTTCCCTAAAATGAAAACTCAGCAGCCGGCCGGCAGTGGCAGCGCGCGCGTCGCGGCCGGCGCAGGGGGCCGGGGCCGCCCCGGAGGCCGCCTCGGCCGCACCCCACCCCCGCGCCCTCCCCGCTCTAAAGGCCGCGCTCGCCCGCACCCTCCGCACAGCCCGGGAGCGCGGCCTGCCGGGGAGGTGGCCTCGCACCCCGCACACGGTCGCACTCCGCGCGCTCACACTCCTGGAAGCGCCTCCCCACGTCCCTCCCCTGCCCTCCTCTAGCTCTGCTCTTCTCTCCCTCACCACACACAGTCGCCGACCGGCTGCCGAGCCGCCTCTCTCTCCACAACATGACTGACTGGGAAGCGGTGGCTCGGGCAGAGCGGCTCTGCTGGCGCAGGCAGGAGGATTATTAAATAACGCAGCTCGACTCCGTGCAACTGGGAGTGGAGCGAAGGCGCCCTACGGCCGAGACGGGGGAGGGAGGGCAGAGCAGGGGACCAGGAAGGACACCCCCGTGCCCCGAAGACACAAACCCCTCAGTGCCCGGGAGCAGCCTTAACCAGCGGCGTGGAGCCCTCAAGGTAGTAACGCCCCTGGTGCCCCTGCGTCCGGCGGGGTGCGCGCCGCGTCGCCGCTGCGCCGGGACTGCACCCCGGGGATGGACGCCCGGCAGGTGACCGCGCGGTGCCCCGGTCGCCTGGGAGCAGCCCCCAGCGGAGGCCCGGGGCGCCGGCCGTGGGCCCGGCGTGCGCCTCGCGGGGACCTGGCCTTCCGGGCGGGGTGGGAGGGAGGCGGACGGGCTCGCTCGCCGCCGGCCCGCGACTCCCAGCGCGCTGCGTGGCCATTTCCTGCGCGCTCGGTTCCCCGCGGCGGCCCGCTCCAGGGCGATGCGGAGCGGGGCCGGCCAGCGAGGCAAGAGTTGGCGCAGGCTCCGGGCTGCCCCTTCCCCCCACGCTTTACTTCGCCACCCAGGTCCCGCAGGTAGGGGCGGCAGGCCAGCGCCCGCGCCCGGGCTGCGGGGGACGGGGCGGGGACGGCCGTGGAGCGGGGGAAGGGGAGGAGGTGGCAGGGAGCCGGAGCTCCCGGAGGAGCCGCAGTGCCGGGGCCGGGACCGCCTCTTGCCTCCGCCCGCTTGTCCTCTGGCGCCGGCTTCCTGGATTGGAGGCGAAAGCCTTCCCAGCGGCGGCTAGAACAGCAGTGACTTTGAGTGAACAAATTGCTTTGTGGTGGCGCTTCAAGGGCCCCTGGGTGCGTGTGCGTGTGTGTGTGTGTGCGCGCGCGCTCGTGTTCCTTCGTGTGTGTTCCCGCTCGGGACTAATCACTGCCTTGGTGCACCTGAGCAGGAAGTCAGCCCCGCGCGGAACCGCAGGTGGCTTCGCGGCCCCCTCGTCCATAGGCTGCGGTCCAGATACCAGCTAGGGGCTGGGGTGCGCGCAGGGGTGACGGAGGGATTTGTGAATGGTGCTGCTCTGCGCGTGGCGGCTGAGCCTTGCTGATGTCAGGAGGGAGGTATCCAGAGTGAGAAGAATGGCTATTTATGGCAAAGAGTTGTGAAATTTCTCGGGGTTTCCTTGAGTGTATCCTGAGCGTCTCCCTCTTCCTCTACTCTCTGAGAATGAGAAGCAACCCCCTCCTCCCGGCCCCGTCTCGTGGGACCTCATGTATTTGCAGGTAGAAAGAAAAATCCATTTTTGAAGTCACAGCGCTCTTACCTTTGAATGTTTTTATGACTTCTCCTACCTCTCCTCAATGGGAGCCTTAAGACAGAAAATCCCTGCTTAGTTTTAACAGCTTTAATTTCTGAAATCCTTTCGCTTGGATACCTTCCTGCTGAAAAGTAACCCCCGCTCCCCACACTTAAAAATAACATACTCATGTTTTACATAAAGCCTTGGGGAGGACAGAGAAGCAAACAGCTAGTTGTGTTATATATCTATCACTACTGATTTTTTTGAAAGCTGGTTCTTAAGGGAAGGCTTTAAATCCTCTTAATCCAATCTACAATGTAAGTTGTTTCGGTTTCTTTTTCTGTTGCTTTGTAACAGGTACAAATTCCAAAGATATACCTTGAACCACAGAACCGACCTGGGGCATTGTCTGTCATAGTTGAGGAAATTTATATTCTAAGAAGTAGCAAGCAAACTATGGAGCTGATGATTGGGTTGTTATTGTGATTATTGTAAGACAGTGTTCCTAATATATAACATTGAGATGTTTCTAAGTGCTTGCCAAACATGTACATTCCTTCATGTAAACCACCTTCAGCAGGGTCAGAGAAGGTAGGAGAACTGGTCAACCTACTGGGGGACTGGTTTGTCTTCGTTTGATTTCGTTGAGGACCCTGATGTTTGATCAGAGCACATGAACTGCTGTTTGTTTCTTTCCTCCAGGGTGAATGTAGCCTTCTTTAGTGGTCTTATTTGTTTGAAAGAGTCCAGAATTTGATATTTTGATTGGGTTAGGTTCATATTGGTTCAGAACACCAATTTTGCAGCTTTTGCAGTATTACATTAGTCTTAGATTAGAACTTAGTTGGAGCTCGCCACTCTGAAAAGTTCACTGCTCCAAATCATTGATATGTAGAAATAATGCTGAATTTAAAAATTTAATGAATGAATTCTATTACTGCACTCATGTAAAGTTTCATTGATGAATATTTCTGTTACTGTCAGAGAATCAGCACTTAAAGATACTTACACCGTTGAATGTTAATTTATATCAAACTCATGAAGTACAGGATGAAAACTGTTTTTACAACAACAGTTATTCAACTTTGCATTGTATTTTATTACTCATAATGTTCTCCGTGACAGGCCTATCATGTGTGAAGTGCTGCCTAGGCATTGTGTAGGACTATGAGGTTCCCCCTCCCCATTCTTCACAAACTACTGGCCAATTGGGAGGAATATGATGCTGATGCTTGAAATACAGAGTTAACAGCCCATGACAATAAGAGATTACATGTCTAATGAGGACTACAGGAGTTCAGAGCATGACAATAACATTTCATACTGAATTTTGTTTGAAAAGACTTCAGGGAATGAGGCAAGCTCTTGATCTTAAAGGATAATTAGGAATAATAGTTTGTGGGTGAGAAAAAATATAAAACAAAGATGCAAGTCTCATGGAATTATAGAAAAGAAAAAGACATAAGGAAAGATAAGTTTGCTATGACATAGGTTGCAATATTGCTTGGTATTGTACAGAGTGCAAGATAAAGCTGCCTTTGATATATGAGGGTTGGTAATTCTATTCTTGGAATTCATTGTCAATATTCTGTAGCTGAGAAGATGTCTTTAACTTTATTTTGCCTTTTAATAAGCAACACATACATGTATTACCTCAGTAGTAAAATACTGTACTTATATATAAATTGTATTTTAGGGATAAGTGTTTGGCCTAGCAGTTTAGCTAGCACTTGGGACACCCACATCCCCCGAGTGCCTGAATTTGAGTCTGAATTTGAGTCTTGGCACTGCTCGTGAGTCTAACCCCTTGCTAATATGCACCCCGGGCAGCAGCAGGTGATGGTTCAAATACTTGATTCTTTGCCATTTATATGGGAGACTCAAATTGGATTTCTGGTTTTTGGCTTTGGCCTGGCTCAGCCTAGCTGTTGTGGGTATTTGGGGAATGAATCAGAAAATGAGAACTCTGTGCCTCTACCTCTCCAAATAAGTACATAATTTAAAACAAAGAAAGAAAGCATACCTTAAATATTTAACCACATCATATGGAAATGTTAAGTTTTATGTTAATGACAAAGTGTTGTGGTCAAAACCTATTTATGTTGAGATGCTTTGGGCATTTTATTTATTTATTTATTTATTTTGACAGGCAGAGTGGACAGTGAGAGAGAGAGACAGAGAGAAAGGTCTTCCTTTGCCGTTGGTTCACCCTCCAATGGCCGCCGCGGTAGGCGCGCTGCGGCCGGCGCACCGTGCCGATCCGATGGCAGGAGCCAGGTGCTTCTCCTGGTCTCCCATGGGGCGCAGGGCCCAAGCACTTGGGCCATCCTCCACTGCACTCCCTGGCCACAGCAGAGAGCTGGCCTGGAAGAGGGGCAACCGGGACAGGACCGGTGCCCCGACCGGGACTAGAACCCGGTGTGCCGGCGCCGCAAGGTGGAGGATTAGCCTAGTGAGCCGCGGCGCCGGCCTGCTTTGGGCATTTTAAACCTTAAGTTTGTAAAGAGGAAGTGTGATGATGTGTGAACAGAATGAATAAGACCTGAGGATTTAACACTTAATTCTTCAAATAACATATGAAACCCATTAAATAATATTTGCTATATTTTTATTTTAAAGTTAGACTGATTAAATCGATTAGACTAGATTTTAAGTTACTATGTGCATCTACATAATAGTTCACCTTATTTGCCATGAGTATAGAGCTATGATTCTGAGTTTATGGAAAACTTTCCAGATTTATAGCAAAATCTTAAAGATACATTATTTTTCAGTAAATAAACTGTACCAAATATAGAAGCAAAGCTGTATATGTGCTAAATGTATATTTCTTTGTACATGTACGCTTGTTATTTATTTTGGACACAAAGCTGTTAAAATGTATTTCTTCATTACAAGAGAACAAGGGGCAGCATCTGCATTGACTTTGAACCTATCTATCTGATATGACACCCCAGAAGTATGTTAAGGTGACAGTAAAGTAATTGTACACATATTAGATATGACTTTCAATAACCAAATGGAATTACTTTCAGATTAGTTGAATTAAAAGACTTTCTCACATATATTTTGTTGACAGTGAATAGATAAGTGTTATTATAAAAGTGAAAGCCTATTAAATCACCAATTTCATATTCATGCAAGAATGGAATGATTTCTAACATGGAGCACAAAACAGCCTTTATATTAATTGGACTCTTTTGAGCTTGGTTTTGCACTGTGTGTCACAGGTATATCATTTGATAATGTAATCTCGCCTGCTGTATGACTGACAGCTTCTGCATGATTTCCCAATTGGATAGTGACAAAATCTGTTTGCTTTATATTGAGGACATACGTTGCTATCAGCAATATTATCTCCACTATACAAGAGTGTCAGTTAACAGTGAAACATGAAGTCTGTGGTGGGAGAGCAGTCAGAAGAGATGGGGAGATTGAGGACAAAGTACTATAACAAAAGAAACATGTCTCACTATGAAGCTTAAACAAAATGTAAAGCTGATTATCCTACACTACAATTTATATAGTACCAGAGTATTTATTATCTGTCTTATTTTAAACAGCCATATTGTATTTTAAGCTATTTTGATTGTGGAATAAGTTACAAAAAAAAAAAAAAGAAAAATAAGATGGTGTTTGGAAATATGTACTAATGTCCTTGGTGTGATAATAAAATGTGATAAAAAGATTTCTGCTTGGATTACTGACATATGAAGTTGTTTCCCTAAAATTCTGCTCCTGTGCCTTGAAATATGACGTTTGTTTTGCATTCTTTCCATTGCATTAACAATTTTAACATTTTAATTAAACTGATTAAAATTTTAAAGAACCAAATGATGTTTTGATTCTAAATAAAATACAAATCAAGTCCTCTGCCCATTTCTTAACTGCATTGTTTTGTTGTTGTCCAGTTTCTTGAGCTCTTTGTGGATTCTGTTTATTAATTCTTCATCAATTGCATGGGTTGCAAATATTTTCTCTCATTCTGTCGGTTGCCTCTTCACTTTGTTGAATGTTTCCTGTGCAGTATAGAAGCTTCTCAGCTTGATGTTATCTCATTTGTCTAATTTTCTTTGATTGCCTGTGCTTCTGGGGCTTTTCCAAATAGTCTTTGCCTATGCCAATGTCTTGCAGAGTTTCCCTGTTGTCCTCTAGTAATTTGATAGAATCAGATTGTAAATTTAGCTCCTTGATTCATTTTGAGTTGATTTTTGTAAAAAGTGAAAGCTGAGGGTCTTGTTTCTTAACTCTGAACTTGGGGATTCAATTTTCCTATTTGTTGAAGTGACTGTCCTTTATCCAGGAATTGATTTTAGCTCCCTTGTCAAAGATTAGTTTGTTGTAGATGCATGGATTGATTTCTTGGGATTCTAGTCTATTACATTCCATTGGTCTGCATGTCTTGTTTTTGTTTTGGTACATGGCTATTTTTATTATAACTACCCTGTAGTATGTCTTTTTTATTTTAAGATTTATTCGTTTATTTGAAAGTCACAGTTACACACAGAGAGAAGAGGCAGAGAGGGAGAGAGAGAGAGGTGTCTTCCATCCACTAGTTCACTACTCAATTGGTCACAACAGCTAGAGCTAAGCCAATCTGAAGGAGCCAGGAGATTCTGCTGGGTTTCCCATGCAGATGTAGGGACCCAAGGACTTGGGCCATCTTGTACTGCTTGCCCAACCCATAGCAGAGAGCTGGATGCTGGATCAGAAGAGGAGCAGCCAGGACTCAAACTGGTGCCCATATGGGATCTATGGGATGCCAGCACTGCAGGTGGTGGCTTCACCCACTACACCACAGCACCAGCCCCTGTAGTATGTCTTGAAATCTGTGATTGTGATGCCTCTGGCTTTGTTTTTGTTGTAAATTGCTTTAGTTACTTGGGCTTTCTTATGTTTTCATATGAATTTTAGCATTATTTTTTCTAGATCTGAGAATAATGTCATCAGTGTTATGATTGAGATTGCATGAAATCTGTAAATTGCTTTCGGTTATGGACATTTTCATGATCTTAATTCTTCTAAGCCACAAACACAGAAGATTTTCCCATTATTTTTGTGTGTGTCTGTTTCTTTCTTTAATTTTTGTGATATTTATCACAGAGATTGTTCATCTGATTGGTTAAATTTATTCCAAGATATTTGGTTCTTTTTGGAGTGATTGAGAATGGGACTGATCTTACAAGTTCTCTGTCATGTCATTGTCTGTGTATACCAAGGCTGTTGATTTTTGTGTATTATTTTATATCCTGTACCTTTACCAAATTCTCTTCTGAGTTACAATAGTCTCTTAGTGAAGTCTTGTGGTTTCCCTGTGTATATAGAATCATGTCATCTGCAAATAGTATTTGAATTTGTAGCACTCTTGAATTTGTAGCACTTTGATTTCTTTTTCTTGCCTAATGGCTCTGGATAAAACCTCCAAGACATATATTGAATAGCAGTGGTGAGAGTAGGCATCCTTATCTGGTTCTGGATCTCAGTGGGAATGCTTCTGACTTTTTTACATTTGATATAATGCTGGTTGTGTGTTTGTTGTATATTGCCTTGACTGTGTTGAGGAATGTTCCTTCTGTACCCAATTAGCTTACGGATATTTATCAAATGCTTTATTAGCATCTACTGAGATAATCATATCATTTTTATTCTTCAGTTTGTTAATATGATGTATCACATTTATTGATTTGTATATATTGAACCAAATCTGCATAACAGGGATAGGTCCCACTTGGTCTGGGTAAATGATCTTCTGAAGTGTTGTTGGATTCAATAAGCTAGTATTTTGATGAGTATTTTTGCATCTATTTTCATTAAGGGTATTGATCTAGAATTCTCTTTCTCTGTTGTGTCTTTTTTCTATTTTGGAATTAAAGTGATGCTGACCTCAGAGGAGTTTGGGAGGATTCCCTCCCCTTCAATTGTTTTGATGAGTTTGAGAAAAATTGGAATAAGTTCTTCTTTAAAAGCCTGGTATAATTCAACAGTGAAACCATCCAGTCCTGGGCTTTTCTTTGTAGGGAGGGTCTTTATTACTAATTCAATCTCTGTCTTTGTTATTGGCCTGTTTAAGTTTTCTGTGTCTTCATGCCTCAATGTTGGTGGCTTGTATTTTTTCAAGAATGTATCCATTTTTCTGAATTTTTCAATTTGTTGGCTGTTTTTATAGCTGTTTGTACTAATTCCTGATGATTCTTTTAGTTTCTGTGGTATCTCTTGTTACATTGCCTATTTCATCTCTGATTTTATTGACTTGTGTCTTCTCATTTTTTTTGGTTAGTTCAGCCATTGATGTATAAATTTTGTTTATTTTTTCAAAAAAAAAAGGAGCTCTACATTTCACTGATCTTTTGTATTTTTTTGTTTCAATTTTGTTTGCTTCTTGTATAATTTTAATTATTTTCTCCTAATTTTGAGTTTAGTTTATTGTTGTTTATTTGAGACCTTGAGATGCATTGATATCTTTTGATGCCTTGACAATTTCTTGATGCAGGCACTGATTGCTATAAACTTCACTCTTAACCCTGCTTTTGCTGTATCCCATAAGTTTTGACATGTATTGTTATCTTCCATTTTTTTCAGGCATTTTTTATTTCCTTTTTGATTTCTTTCTGTGACACACTGTTCATTTATGAGCACACTGTTCATTCTCCATGTGTTTGCATATTTTCTAGAGACTCATTGATTGTTAATTTCCGGCATCATTCCATTGTCAGAAAAGGTACATGGTGTATGTTCAGTGTTTTTTGAATTTGCTGACTTTTTTTTTTGACAGGCAGAGTGGACAGTGAGAGAGAGACAGAGAGAAAGGTCTTCCTTTGCCGTTGGTTCACCCTCCAATGGCTGTTGCGGCTGGCATGCTGTGGCCGGTGCATCGTGCTGATCCGAAGGCAGGAGCCAGGTGCTTCTCCTGGTCTCCCATGGGGTGCAGGGCCCAAGCACTTGGGCCATCCTCCACTGCACTCCCTAGCCACAGCAGAGAGCTGGCCTGGAAGAGGGACAACCAGGACAGAATTCGGTGCCCCAACCGGGATTAGAACCTGGGATGCCAGCGCCACAGGTGGAGGATTAGCCTATTGAGCTGAGGTGCCGGCCGAGACTTGTTTTATGGCCTAGCATATGGTCTATCCTGGGGAAAGTCCACACACTTAGGAAAAGAATGTGTACTCTAACTGTGGGATGAAATGTTTTCTAAATAATCAGTTAGGTCCATTTGGTCTAAAGTGTTGATTTTCTGTCTAGTTCATCTATTAATTGATGAAAGTGGGGGTGTTGAAGTCTCTTATTACTATGGTATTTAAGCCTATATATTTCCCTTTAGATCCACTAACATTTGTTTTAAGTAATCAGGCATCCTGCCATTGGGTATATATACATTTCTTATAGTCACATCTTCCTGTTTCATTGATCCCTGAATCATTATATAGTACCCTTCTTTGTCTCTTAACAGTTTTTATGTTAAAGTCTATTTTTTGTGATATTAGGATGGCAACACCTGCCGTTTTTGCTTCCCATTAGCATGGAGTATCCTTTTCTATCGTTTTACACAGTCTGTGTATTATTGTTCGTGAGATGCGTTTTTTGTAGGCAGCAAATATATGGGTCTTGTTTTTTAATTCATTCTTCTAGTCTTTATCCTTTAATTGGAGACTTTAGGCCATTTACGTTCAAGGTTACTATTGATAATGTTACAACTTAGCTTTGACATTTTTCCATAAATATATTGTTTGCTTTGGATTTTTTTAATTTGACAGATAGAGTTAGTGAGAGGGACAGAGAGAAAGGTCTTCTTTCTGTTGGTTCACTCCCCAAATAGCCACTATGGCTGGAGCTATGCTGATCCAAAGCCAGGAGCCAGGTGCTTCCTCCTGGTCTCCCATGAGGGTGCAGGGGCCCAAGCACTTGGGCCATCCTCCACTGACTTCCTGGGCCACATCAGAGAGCTGGACTGGAAGAGGAGCAACCAGGACTAGAACCCGGCATCCATATGGGATGCCAGCGCAGCAGGTGGAGGATTAACCAAGTGAGCCATGGCACCAGCTCCTGCTTTGGATTTTCTTTGTACTTTTACTGGGAGATTTTCTGCCTTCACATTCTTTCATAGTGATGACTATCTTTCTGTGTTGGTGTGTGTAGCATATCCTTAAGCATCATTTGTAAGGCTTGAAGCATGGTGACAAATTATTTCAATTTCTGTATGTTATGGGAGGACTTTATTTCACTTTCATTCATAAATGACATCTTTGAATGTTTCAGTGTTCTGGGTTGACAGTTTTATTTCCTTTAAGATTTGGACTATGTCTTTCCCTTCTCTCCTAGCCTGTAGATTTTCTAATGAGTAATCAGCTGTCAGTCCTATTGTAGATCATCTGAAGGTAATCTGATGTTTCTCTCATGCACATTTTAGAATCTTGTTTTTTTTTGGACAGAGTGGATAGTGAGAGAGAGAGACAGAGAGAAAGGTCTTCCTTTTTGCCGTTGGTTCACCCTCCAATGGCTGCTGCGGCTGGCGCACCGCGCTGACCCGAAGGCAGGAGCCAGGTGCTTCTCCTGGTCTCCCATGCGGGTGCAGGGCCCAAGCACTTGGGCCATCCTCCATTGCCTTCCCGGGCCATAGCAGAGAGCTGGCCTGGAAGAGGGGCAACTGGGATAGAATCTGGCACCCTGACCGGGACTAGAATCCGGTGTGCTGGTGCCGCAAGGTGGAGGATTAGCCTGTTGAGCCATGCGCCAGCCAGAATATTTTGTTTTAGTGTTGAAAATTTGAGTACAATGTGTGTAGTAAAGATTCTTTTTTTTTTTTTTTAAGCGCTTTTCTGGTCATGTCTTTTTTTTTTTTTTTTTTTTTTTTTTTTTTATCTGATGCGCCAACTTAGTGTTTTCCACCAACTCGGGGAGCAGAAACCTTCACAGGCTTTACAATCTTTTGCTTAGGTGCTGCCTTTGTTAGGAGCCTTAGCAGCAGCCATTGCTGTCTTTAGAAGCCTTTTTGGCTTCCTTGGCAGCCCTGATAGCTTGTTCTCGTTGAGCCTTTCTAACTTCAGGTTTCTGATCTCTTGGCCATTATATCAGCAAGACATGTACCAGTGATGGCTCTCTGCAATCTGACTGCACGACGGGTTCTTTTCTTTTGAATTTCTTCCGACTGCCCCTTTTTATGTTTTCTTCTGTAGAGGACAGTCCAGTTTATCTGCCGAGGATTTCTCTTGGAAATAAATGCAGACTCGCATTTTGCGTTAAGAAACTGGAAAACCTTCCTGTCGGTCCTGGCATAGCGCCTCCCGTGTCTGGGATAGATCTTGTACCCGCTGAAACTGCACAGTTCGACCTTCATGGCGGCGGCTCCCCGGGAAGAAGAAAGATGGCGAAGGGCCTGGTCATGTCTTTTAGGAGTTCTGTGTGCTTCCTGTTCTTGGATGTCCCTTTTTTTCTCAAATTAGGGAGGTTTGCTGTTATTATTTCACTGAATAGATTTTATAATCCATTGTTATTTGCATACCTTCAGGAAATCTTGAGACCCATCAGAAAATCCTAAGACTTGTATGTTGGGTCTTTTGATAGTATCCCATAAATCTCCAACATTTTTGTAATTTCTTTTTTTTTTGTCTGAGAAATTTCCAAAGATTTGTCTTCTAGTTTTGATATTCCTTCTTTTGCCTCATGAAGTCTGCTGTTAAGGCTTTCCACTGTTTATTTGACATTGACTTCTTCATTTCTAATATTTTAGTTGATGTCTCTTCAAAGGCTATCTCACAGGGAAATTTTTTACCCATGTCATGTATTGGATTTCTTTAACTCATAAATTTTCTTCTTTTTTTTTTTTTGACAGGCAGAGTTAGTGAGGGAGAGAGAGAGACAGAGACAGAGAGATAGGTCTTCCTCCGTTGGTTCACCCCCTAAATGGCTGCTATGACCGGTGTGCTGCGCCGATCTGAAGCCAGGAGCCAGGTGCTTCCTCCTGGTCTCCCATGCAGGTGCAGGGCCCAAGGACTTGGGTCATCCTCCACTGCCTTCCTGGGCCACTGCAGAGAGCTGGTCTGGAAGAGGAGCAACCGGGACAGAACCGGTTCCCCAACTGCAACTAGAACCTGGTGTGCCGGCGCCGCAGGCAGAGGATTAGGCTATTGAGCTGCGGAGCTGGCTAATGAATTTTATTCTTGCTTTTGAGTAATCCTATGATCATTCTTTTGAATTGCTTTTCAGGCATTTCATCAATCTTTTCATCTTCACCTTCTAGTGTTGAAGTGTTGTTGTGTTCATTTGGTGGAGTCATGTTGTTTTCCTTGTTCTTGTTTCTTGTATTTCTGCATTTATTTTTAGGTATTTCTGGAAACACTTGTTGGTTTTCTTCACTGTTGGGTGTTATGTTTGAACTTTACCTCTGTGGTTTAGTGAAATGACCGCTCCTTCATTGAGTACCGAGAGGCGTGTGCTGGGTGGAACCAGAGAGCTCTGATCAGTGCTCAAGGGTAGGGTAAGAATCCAGGGTGACACCCAGGTTTGGCATGGTTGAGCTCCTCTTTTGTTAGCAGTGGGAGTGTCTGATCATATCTGTTGACATTTTCACAACCTTACCTGCGCTCTTCAAGGTGATAATGCCTGGTGTTAGCCTGCAGTGGGTACAACCCTCACCCATACTGGCACATAAACTTCACAAAGAATCTGTACAGTCTTCTGCGTGAGCATGGAATCCTCTATAATGACCCACCTCAGGCAGTCAGAGAGTTCTGAGCCTCTGACGTCACACACAGTGATTGCCCAGAGATCTGGCTACACCCCACACCCTTTCATGAGTCATGGAATTCCTAAAGTCATGGGGTGCAGAAAATCCCTTCTCCACTACGCAAGCCTGCCCCATCCAGAGAGAGCAGAAGGTTCTTTCCAGAGCCAGGTGCTTGTGGGTGCTGTTGGCAGTTTAAACCCTGGAGACTGTGATAGGATTGTGAGATACCCACATCTTCCCAACCTAAGTGGGTGCCTAGCCCTGTGTCACCCCTCCCAGCCAGACTCAAAGTCAGTAAAATCCCTAGCTCAGGCACTTGAGAACTGCCGCAGCCTCTGCTGGTGTTAAGATGGTGCCCCTCTCCCCTCTGGTTGCGCACACCTTGTCGAGTAATGGGGAGAAAGAAATGTGCTTTTCCTCCACCATATTAGAAGGGTGCTCTGCCTCCACCATGGCTCCAGGCCAGACCCAAAGTCAGTGTGGTCCACAATATTCTCTTTCATACAGTATTGATAGTGGCTCGGGCTCCTAGAATCTGTCTTCACTTTGCTCTCAACTTGCCTTCTTCTCCAGCCTCTGGCTGCGGGCTTCATGTGTGGTGTCCTTGCTTGCTGCTGTGTGTCCACACGTTGCACACTGCTCCACTATATCCCTCTTCTTTCTGTAGAATTTCCACTGCAAGTTTCTCTTCAACTCTTCCCTGGGAAAAATATACTTCTCCACTTTTCTTCTGCTTTCAGTCCCTGGTCAGAATCAGCACGTCTTCTCCTTATTCAGCCAACTTGGACTCTACCATGGATTAACTACTTAATTTAGGAAAATATACACTCTCTGTCAAAAGATTCTTATCTTGTGTTTTCTGATGAAAATTTAGGTTACTTTCCAATTCCTATGACATGTTTGCTGTTGATTGGTGAGGGGGTAGTTGAGAATTTAACTGGAATAGTGATGTCAGGCTGAACCTTATTGGTAGTCACTAAAAAGCAATGATTCTGCACATTGTACAGATTGACCGTTTTGATATTTTTGGTATTGGTATATAGCATTTATCTTTCCCTGTATAAGATTAAAGTTATTTTAGTTCACACATGTGGAATGTTTTCAAAGTCTTTGTGCTGAAATACAATCTATACCACATCTCTAAATCTTTCAGGAGTAGAGGTAACATGTTCACATTGTGTTATCTCTTAGTAGTGCTTGCCTTTCCCTTGCCTCTCCGTTTCCTCAACCCTTGCTTCTCTATTTCAGGTATGAACTCAATCATCCTTCCCTAAAGATATCTTTCTTGACCTGTTTACTATGTCAGTTGCTGTATTATATTTTTTAGTTCCATGTTATGCTACCTAGTGATAATTATTAGGGTTTTAATTTTACATGTATTTTTGTTATTGGCTCAATGTTACATCATTAGGGATAGCACTGTTGGGCACATTGTAGATACCCAATAAATCGCGGTTGAATGAATGTGTGAATAAATAACTGAATATTTATGCTCTCATATTAAAGGTGTTTTGATTTTTTCCAAAGAAAGACACTTGAAGGAATATTTAAAAATGAAAGTAGTATTAGAACGTGTATGGGGCAGGCGCTGTGGTGTAGCAGGTAAAGCCTCTGCCTGCAGTGCCAGCATCTCATATGGGCGCCGGTTCATGTCTCAACTCCTTCACTTCTGATCCAGCTCTCTGAATCTCATTGTAAACTGTTTTTTTATTCTGTGATCTGCTATGCTTTAATTTTTTTAAATTACAATGATGTAAAAATTATAACTAGTAGAGAGAGTTTGAAGGGGAGTTTACTTTCTCTTTTGTAATTAGACTCAGAGTCCACCAATATCAATTACCTGTAATTCCCTCTTTCACCTTTGGGGAAGTTGCTGTTGCTTCTTGTGTGATAGGCATAGTTGAAGGAGAACCTGCAGGACTGATAACCTATCTTCCTACATTCTACTACTTTTTTCTTAGTACATTTTTCTGTACTGTTCAGTCATGATTCTCTTACCCTCTGATCAGAATCTCCTAATATATTAATGTAACCAAATGTAATTTTGAAAATGTACATCTTTTTTCAGAGAATGCTCAAAGATTAGGTATTCTATTTAACATTTGTTTATATGTAGTTTATACTTCAGAAAAGTTCATATGAAACTTGGAACACCTTGCTCAAAAAAGGTTATTTTTAAAAAGATTTATGTTTAGGGGTCGGTGCTGTGGTGCCGGGTTAAAGCAAGTAAAAGCCCTGGCCTGAAGTGCCGGCATCCCATATGGGCACCGGTTCTAGTCCTGGCTGCTGCTCTTCTGATCCCAAACTCTGTTATGGCTTGGGAAAGCAGTGGAGGATGTCTCAAGTCCTTGGGCCCCTGCACCCACATGGGAGACCTGGAAGAAGCTCCAGGTTCCTGCCTTCGGAACGGCGCAGCTCTTGCCGTTGCGGCCATCTGGGGAGTGAACCAGCGGATGGAAGACCTCTCTCTCTGTAACTCTGTCTTTCAAATAAATAAAATAAATCTTTAAAAAAATTATGTTTAAAATTTATTTGAAAGGTAGGTTTAGGGAGGGAGGGAGAGAGAGATTTTCCATCTGTCAGTTCACTCCCCAAATGACTGCAATGTCTGGGGCTGAGCCAGGCTGAAGCCAGGAGCGGAGCTTCTTCTGCATCTCCCATGTGGATGCAAGGGCCCAAGGACTTGAGCCATCTTCTCCCAGGTGCATTAGTAGGGAGCTCGATCAGAAATGGAGCAGCCGGGTCTTGAGCTGGTGCCCATTTGGGATGACAGCATAGCAGGTGAAGGTCAAACTTGCCACACCACATTGTCCAACCCTCAAGGAAAGTTATCTTAGGTGCAGACTATGAATCCAGCTATCTTCACATGAAAAGGAAATAAGCCCACAAGGCAGTTTCATACTCAGTTGATCTTATTTGTGACTCTTTAATCTTCAGTGTGCCTATTTAAATTTGGGTTTAATGAATGTTCGAATGTGGGAAGGGAAATATTTGCAGGCTGATTCCATGGAAGTACAGGGACAAAAAATTACCGAATTACATTTGGTAATTCTGCAGCCTTCTACTAGGTAGACTATGCAAAGTTATATTTCTTAAAGCTTTAAATTAACCGATAACACGAATAAAATTAAATTCATAATACCTTGGAGAAACAATTATCAGTTGGTTAACTGAACATTTCACTTGTGGTCTTTTGTCAAAGTCTATTTCTGTTACTGAAACTGCCTAGTCATTAACTTGAGCATCAACCCTGCTCCTGATTCAGGAGCATTCCTTCTGTGGAGTGAAAGATTGACTGCTTTCTAGCCCAGTATTTTGGAAATTAGCATCAGGCTATCCTTAAAATTCAGATTTAATAGTATAGAATATTACCAGTAATTACACTTCTTTCTTATAACTGAAATTTATTTCTCATTATGTGTATATATATATATATATATATATATATATTGCATATTGTCAATTTAGCCAAGCTACCTGTTTTTCCTTTGCGTTTGAACCAGGTCTTTCTTTTGACAAGGACTTCTATACTTGTATTTCTTTCTTTTTTTTTTTTAAGATTTTAATTATTTACTTGAGAGGTAGAGTTACAGACAGTGAGAGGGAGAGATAGAGAGAAAGGTCTTCCATCCACTGGTTCACTCCCCAAATGGCTACAGTGGCCAGAGCTGGGCCATTCTGAGTCTCCCATGTGGGTGCAGGGGCCCAAGAACTTGGGCTGTCTTCTGCTTTCCCAGGTCATAGCAGAGAGCTGGATCGGAAGTGGAGCAGCCGGGACTCGAATTGGTGCTCACATGGGATGCTGGTGCTGCAAGGTGGGGCTTTAACCCGCTGCGCCACAGTGCTGGCTCCCGACAGCTGGTTCTTTATACCACTTCCATGGTACAATGAAAATCTGGTACCCAGGTCATGCCTGTCACCAGACTGCCTTATTTTGCTATGTGTAATATTTCTTTCCCTGGCTTTGTCCTGCTGTACAGCTACTCATATTCACTATCACTGACAACAATGGTTTTATAAATGTATTTTGGATACAAGTAAATGTATTTCAGAAAGAATAGACCTCCTAAGGGTATAATGTTAAAGTATAAATTACCAGTAACTCATAATGTTGGTAAACAGCTTAATCCACAATAATAAAATATGTGTTATATATCTTTTTAGTGGTCAGATGTGATGTGTGTGCAACTATGTGTATAATGTACACATAAATTCTTTAGAGTTTTCCTCATTATTTTTCTGGTCAATTGTTAATGTCAAGATGATCTGCATTCTCTTTCATAATATTATTTGAATGTGATACATTTAGAATGCAGAACAGCTGAAGAAATATACTACAAACAGTGAGGGACCCTGTCTAATTTTCTGTATTCATTAAAGGGAAGTACCTCTATGCCCAAAAAATATTTTTGGGAATAGGGGTTTGTCTTTGCGGTTAAGATGCCTGATCACATATTGGAGTGCCTGGATTTGAGTCCTAGCTCTACTCCCAATTCTGTCTTCCTGCTGATGTGCTTCCTGAGTGGCAGCTGGTCATAGCTCAAGTATGTGGGCCCCTGCCACCGATGTGGGAGATCTGGATTAAGTTCCCAACTCTTGGCTTCAACTTGGCCCAGCATCAGCAGTTAAGAGAATTTGGGGACTGAACCAACATCTGGTAGCTCTCTGTCTCTGTCTCTCAAATAAATAAATTTTAAAAAGAAATGTTTTAATTAAGCTATACTAACTTATCCAACCTTTCTGGGAGTCTCTGTGACAATGATGTACCTTCTTTATTAAACAAAATTAGACTAGTCTGTCATGTTTATGTACCTATCAATTGAAATTGCTTCTTTTTTTGAAATAGTTATATATATTGTGATTCTTTTAATGAGTTTTGTTGTTTATGTAAATGGGAGTTATTTGTGTGTTTGCAATAGCAGCAAATAAGCCTATATCAGATTCACAAATAAAATGAAAACAAACATGAGTAGAGGCATGGCAGAAATAAATGCAGATGTAGTCCTTAACATTCTAGGCGATATTCTTTTAAATAACTATTTTTATATCTGTTTACTCTTATTTATTTTGTAGATACACAAATTATGAGAGCATTAAATTTGAATATAGGAAATGTGTAAAGTGAGTGCTCTTTTATAATACACAGTATTCTCCAGGACTTGGAAAAGCTCAAAGTGGGAAAGGCATTTCATATACGCCAGAAATATAAGAGAAAGGAAGGAAGGGAAAAAATACCTCTAAACCAAACGCAAGTTCAATGTTAGAAATGCAGACTAAATGTAACTCATTGAAATAAACTTTAATTTCATGGGTTTGTATATTAGAATTTCTAAATTTTCAAAGGAATCTTATCACTGGACAGAAACCTCAAGACAGTTATTTGAATTTTTTTCAATTTTTAATATTTGTATGCATTAGACTGAAAAATACTAAATGTATTAATAATGACTTCCTTTAAAGTTATGTACCTCCTATAATCTTAAAAAATAAAATTTAGATTAGTAATACATTACAAATTTGTACTTAAGAAGTATGTAAACTTTTAGCAACATTAGGACTAGAATTTTAGGAATATTTCTTAAAATATACTTCACTATATTAATATAGTGGTATTAGGGCAATAGCTTCTTCATTGATAGCAGTGCAGTATCTCACAGGATAAAAGGGCTAAGGGATGAGAAGGTCTAAATTGATGTTTGGAACAGAGTAATATGAAGCCCGAGCCTTGATTGAAATACTGGGGAAATAAAGACCACAGAGCACTAAACTTTGCAGTTAAGGGAGGAATTTCCTCCTCGGATATTTTTGAGACAAGTCACATCCTTTGGATAGTGATATAGAGAGAGCTCAGCTTCAGAGGTGAAATGCAGGGAAAAAATGGATTTTTTTAATAGAGTTTTTTAGTATAGGGTATATTGGTAAATGTTTCATTCTGGAGATCCTCTAATCCCTCTTCAAATCTCATAGGGCTCAGCTCCGATCATACGGGGCTCAGTCATTGTTGATGCCAGGGAGTTATGCACGGTACTAGGTCCTGCGGAAATGTTTTGCACAGTGCAAAATAGGTTGGTTTTGTTTATGCTAATCCTTGAGCCTGCTGTTGGCAGATGCTGCATCATTCACCTGGAGTCACTAACAGTCTGTCACTTTGTATGTTCTCGTGGGACCTTCAAGGCTCTCTTGAAACATAAAATCAAAGAAGCCCATTGCAATCCTGTGCAGGATGCCTATTTTGAGTTCCACTAACAACCTGTGCATGTTGCCATCAATTCTACTTTTAGAATATTATAATTTGCTGCATGCTCATTAGATTGTGAGCTCCATGAGGGCAGGGATTTCTTATTTTACTCTCTTTCCCTAGCACATGGTCTAAATCAAAGATGTGCGAGGATCCTCCCTCCTTCCAGTGCTAGCCACTGTCCCGAGTCACTTGAATACTCTCCTCCCTGACTGTTACATAGATAGACTGAAAATGTATTCTTAATTTTGACCCGAGTAACCAAAAATGGCCCTAACAACCTGAAAAAAAAAAAAAAAAAAGGGAAAGGCTGGGGAAACTGTGGCATCCGTATCATGGGCAGTAGAGAATTAGTGAGGCCCCAGGTAGTGAGAGGCAGAAACACACAACACAGGCTCCTGAGAGTGGAAGTCAGAGGAACATCTGTTTAGTCACTTCCTCAAATTAGAATCCAAAACGTCCTCTCTGCTTTCACTTTTAAGCATCTCCTCCCACTTCTCACAGCTCAGATTTGTGTTTTGAAATGCCCACGAATCTTGAGTCCATGTGGGACTGGCAGAATACTTTCATTCAGTAAACAAATGTTACTAGGTCCTGTGTAGGTTTGGGTTTATGAGACAGGGATGTTTCTTTATGTTTTAGTTTCTAGTAGCAGAGTCTGTATTGGTCATGGTTCTTGGTGGAGTAGAAGCTGGCAGACTTTTTCCTCCTGTAGCCACTTTAGTGACCTGCTCTCCTGTCACATACTATAGGTACGTTGTTTCCAGTACCCCACCTCACACACCTGTCATTGCTATGGGTGTCCAATGTGGCAAAAAGGGACTGTGATGTCGCCCAGATCCTCTTATTTACATGTCAGCCATCCTGTCGAGAATGTGGTATTAACCTGCCGATCACTTTTACATGATGTTGACAGATTGTGTGCTGTTCAGCTATTCCTTTATAGGAATATTTTGATAACTGTTTGGGTTAGTTTCTCTTTGGGTCAAAAATTCCTTGTATTCCAAGTGTATAAAACCATGGTTCATAGAAGTTTGGCCTGTATATGGGGGATCTGTTCACTTTGTTGTCTTACCTTTCATGTTTTTTAAGTGGGTATACTCTCTGTCCTGTTCTGTTTCTTGATTTTTTCTTTAATTGCAACAGGAATGTTTCAATAATGAAGGAGTAAACTAAAAGTTGTATTTGTTAGTAGCTTTTCCCCTAAACACCCGTTATATAACTTAGAGACATAATGTGGATTTAAAAATAACAGGGTATAGATGAAGAGATTTTGAAAGTATGAAGTTAAAAAGTGAGTAAAACCAAAATTTTCTGGAGCTGGGAGCCGCAGTGGTGGCCAGCTGAGATGCTCTGGCCGTCATCTCCCTGCAAAGGCAGCCATGTGAAGAGCTGCACACACCCCTGGTCACCCCCACGAGAGCTGTGGGAGCCAGGCGAGTGTGTAACACACCAATTAAGCCCATAGTACAGAAAGCTCATAATTCCTTTGTTAAATATTTAAAAGTATGTCAAGTACATGATTTTCATTAATTTTTAGGATTAAAAGCCACTAGTGACATTTTCCAATACTAGAGATGAAAACCTCCTGTAAACACTTTATCTAAAAGAAAAGTTGTCTTCAGGAGTCAGTATGTTATGTGTGCTCACGGCTGAGGTGTTTTATAGTGAAACAGAGAAGAACTTTTGTAATGATAGGAATTACATGTATTGTATAGATGTGACCCCAAGAATCTCCAGCCACTCTGTCAAACTTAAGATTCCTTAGGGACCAAAAGTAGTGATTATTTATGATTGAGGGTATGGTCATGAAAAGTTGGGGTTCTGCTGTGATTGTTTGTAGTCTTCAATAGGTGAAAATAATGAAGTTCACACACCTACCACAAAGCCAGTACAAATATTATTAAAATGTTCTCACTGAGTGTTTTTTGACATTATGTTAAACTTGAATCAGTGTTTGCTATATATGCTCATGTATGACCATACACAGGCACCCAGTATTGCAATTGCTGTCCTTAAGTCTGCCTTGTATAACTTCTAATAATGCAAGTGTTTTCAGTTGATTTTTCTTGAAGAGGAAAGGTTGGTCAGTGTTCTCCAGGGAAACAGACCACTAAAATATAATCTGTGCCATTTGTCTGTTTATCTATGAAAAGATTTACATTAAGGATTTGGCTCTCGTAACTGAAATCTCAAGGGCTGACTGGCACATGGGAAACTCGAGCAGGATTTCTGGGGTACAGTGTTGAGGCAGAATTCCTTCCCCAGGAAGCCTCAGTTTTCACTCTTCACTACCAAGGATAATCTGCTTTAGTTAAAGTAACATGATATCAGATAATAATCGTGTTTAAAAAATACCTTCACCATAGCATCTAGAGCAGTATTTGACCAAACAGGATACCCCACCAAGTTGACTTACAAAATTAACCTTCACAGTGGGTTGAGGGTAACTTATTAACAAGTCCTTTCAGTGTTACGTGATAATTTGGTGCATACAATCTGCCCTCTGTTTCTGTGGGTTCCACATCATGGGTTCTCCCAACCTTGGATCAAAAATATTTGGAAATAAAAAGTACAGAATTTTTTTCCCTGTCAGTTTTTTTTTCTTAAAAAGAATTTATTTATTTGAGAGGTAGAGTCACAGACAAAGAGAAGGAGACACACAGAGATGATGCTATGCAGTTAAATAATATAAAGAAAATGAATGACAGGCTGTATCTTCTAACTCTTACTTCTAGGAAGAGTCACAAATACAATAGATGCCCAAGTGATAAATAAAAGTGAAGAATGAAGATGTTTCTTTTTTCAGCTTAGCCAACTAAATGCCACTTTCCCATGAAAAAGCACTAAAATACTTATGGCAAGTGTTACTATGCCAAGTTATTATGCTTAGTAGCTTAAGGATGAGGCATATGTATAATTAAACTCTGAAAGGTACTGTTGCCTACTGTGGATCAGTTTCATGTGGACAGTTTTGACTATGCATTCATTTATTTTTGCCTATTGAAGGTTTCAATCTGTATTTGACCTATGTAGAGGTGATTCACTATGTGCTCAAAGAGATCTGATAAGTTAATTTTCATATTTTATTGATAGTATTGGTCATCATGTAGTGTAGAACAATACATGGTTGTTTTATAATGCCACTTTTTGTATTGCAGAACTACATTTTTTTTTCATTTCCCTTAATGAATTAATATGAACTTGTATGCTGGGTTTTTGGGGTCCTTTATAAACTTACCACACTTTGTTAATCCAAACACAGATCTACCACTTTGTTAAAGTCTTGTAACTTACAGTGCGACAACGTGAGCATACGCACACACACACACACACACATCCCACGTGCATTTAATCCTATCTGTTTATGCAGCTCTCAGCTGTCATTACAGACCTAACTCCACGAAACCTTCTGTGATGACTCTGACCCGCCTAGAGAGTTCCTTTGCTGTTTTCTGAGTTGTGAGCAATACCTTGTTGGCACCAGACAATTAGGTACAGTCTGTTCAGCTACAATGCATTTTTGTGTAATGAGAATTAGCTCCTACATGATGGGTAAATAGGGGAATTATGTTATTAGTAAAATGAGAAAGTTGGTTCTTGTATAATTTTTTTCTCCAGCGTATTAGTATCTACCCTCACCAAATTGCTACAGCTCAAAGCAAATTATGCTAATACAGGCAAATGAAAAACACAGCTGAGAGATACAGTACCATCTAGTTACCCTGTATTCTTTTATTTTTCTGGTGTGACTAGTCATGATTTTAGCTTTGGAAATGTGGTTTTACTCCATCTTTATATTCTCAGCTTTTCTTTATACCTTAACTATTTTCACTAATTTTGTTAAGGAGAACAGTTTATTATTTCTTATATGATTTCTTTTTTTAGAAACTTTACATGTTCTTTTAGGCATATAATGATTTTCATAAAAATTGTTATGGCTTTGGTTTTTTAAAATTTTGATGTTTCTACTGTAGTCCTGTGTGTGTATACGTGTGTGTGTGTGTGTATTTTTAGGAATAAGCCTGTTATGTCCATTTGTTTTCCTGAATGAAAATATACATCTATTGCAATAACAACCATTAACCAAATTTACTTTGAATCACTTAATGTTACTGAACAACCATTATGTGTCTCTCACTAGTGCTAATGTTGTATGTGTGAAATGTGAACAAGGCTTACTATTTAGTACACGGGACCTTCTAAGCAAAAATCCTGTTTGATGTTGACTCTATTGCTTAGCTCAGCTGAAGGGGAGGAACAGAGGCAATAAGAATTAATCTTCATTTTCCTGCACGTTCCTGCCTCTGCCTGGAATGCTGTCCCATTCCTGCCTTACTGAGTTGGCTTCTTCACAAACTTCATCTCTCAGCAAGCATGATTTCTTCATGTTATCACGTACCTTTGCTTCATAGCACTTAAGGTAGTCATAATTTCATGCTTATTTGTAAGTATTTAAATAACCTGTCTCTTCCTTCTTAGACTGTAAGTGCCATGAGAACAGAGAGCATGATTGCTTTTTTCTCATCTTTGTATTTCCATTTTGCTTGTGCACATATAGACACATTCCAGGTATTAAAATGCATCACAATGTAATATATACATTTTATGTATTTATCAATTTTTTATTTATTTGACAGATAGTTAAACAGTGAGAGAGAGAGACAGAGAGAAAGGTCTTCCTTCCATTGGTTCATCCCTCCAATGGCCACTACGGCCGGAACTGCACCGATTCAAAGCCAGGAGCCAGGTGCTTCCTCCTGGTCTCCCATGCAGGTGCAGGGCCCAAGGACCTGGGCCATCCTCCACTGCCCTCCCGGGCCACAGCAGAGAGCTGGACTGGAAGAGGAGCAACCAGGACTAGAACCCAGCGCCCATATGGGATGCCAGAGCTGCAGGCGGAGGAATAACCTAGTGAGCCACGGTGCCAGCCTCAATATATACATTTAAAACATGTATGTATATGTCAGACATTCAGTAAAGTTTAGTTAAATGAATGAATAAACTATTTTCCTTTATTTTTTTACCAACTAAATTTTGAATATTCTTCCTAGATTCAGCAAGAGTGTTTTTTCTTAAGTGATATCACTTATCACCACATATCCTCATCCTTACACTGATTGATTTTAAGGCCACTTCAGCACCCAAACTAAAAGATAGCTTTTTAGAAGTGAGAAATATAAATTGTCATTTTGTAACTTCTGTTTTTCCTCCAAATATTTACCAGTTTGCTTTATTTCTTGAACTTTTTTTGGGGGAATGGGGCGGGGCTCACAGATTTCCTGAACTCACTCTCATACCCTGTGTGGTCAAGTTGAGCTAGGTAATGTTCACATTCTTGCCAGTGCAATTTGATTAGAGAATGAAATGTTTACCATTTATTCTATTGGTTGTAATTGCAAACATTGTAGATGAGATTTTTGCTGTTTCTCATATTTTATATAAAACATCATCAAGTCAAGTACCTGTCGATGATCCTATACACCTTGGGACGTTCGTCTTACCACCCTGTAATAATTGTTTCACCCACTGCCTTGGGTGCAAGTTGTGAGGTTTCGTGTCTGTGCACTCAGATTGACTCAGTGCACATAGGAAAGCCTGTGAGTAACCTCTGATTTAAGAATTGGGGAAATGGAACAGTGGTGAGGTGGTAGAATGTAATTAGAGCAAATCTAGTTGTCCTTTCAGATAAGAAATTCCAACTGGATTTTAGGTGGCCTTGGTGCTTTAAAGTGCTTGGAGAACGCAGTGTAATGATCACGTGAGATTTTGTGCTTTTTACACACCACAATACATGTAACCAATTTCTGAAATTAAGAGTACTGCTATCACTGAACAATTCCTATGGAAAGTTTCCATTACAACAGTTTATTTTAATTCTTAGAATTCAAATACCCCTTTATTTGTTTTTGAACAATTGCATATTTTTATCATCCAATAATTAAACAATTATTATTTGATATTCTAAAACTAAGGAGTTCAGCTTCTTTAAATTATTTTTGAGTAATATTTTAATAATTTTCCAAAAGTTATTTTCATTTTAATAAAAACACTCTATTTTCTGGCTACATGTATTTTTAAAAAAGATTTTATTTATTTGAGAGGTAGAGTTACAGACAGACGGAGGGAGACACAGAGAAGTTGGTCTTTCATCTGCTGTCACAGTCTCCAAATGGCCACAACAGCTGGAGTTGGGCTGACCTGAAGCCAGGAGCCAGGAGATTCTCTCAGGTCTCCAACGTGGGTGCAGGGGCCCAAGCACTTGGGCCATCTTCCACTGTTTTTCCAGGCTGTTAGCAGAGAGCTATATTGGAAGAGGAACAGCAGGACATGACCAGCACCCATAGAGAATGCCTATGCTGCAGGCGGAGGCTTAACTCACTCCGCCACAGCAATGCCTCCCGTGGCTACATACAATTTAATCTACTAAGTAAAGGGAGTGGGCATGTGGCCCAGCAGTTAAATACACCTGCCTCACAAACTGGAGTGCCTGTGTTCCACTTCCAGCTCCTCTGCTTCTGAGCTGGCTTCCTGTTATATGCACCTTGGGAAGTAGCAGGGCTGGTTCAAGTACTTGAATTGAGCTCCTGGCTTTGGCTTGGCATTGCCGTTGCAGGCATTTGGGAAGTGAGCCAGTGGACTGAAGCTCTCTGTCTTCTGTCTTTTTCTCTCACTATAACCTTATAAATCAAAAGTGAAAATAAATAAATGAAAATAAAAAAAGAAAAATATGATAGAATGCGTCCAGAAATTCATTAATATGAATGAGGGTCTTCAAAAATTTTATATGTATTATGAAAAAACTAGGCATGGATTTCAGATTTTTTTACAAAATAAATATAGCTTAGTTCCATTTCCATGAACTATATGAATTTCCTCGTATAATAAAATGAATGTATTATTTTCATAGATGATAGTTGAAATGTTAATCCTATTGTTTTGTTACCATCTACCTTTTAAAATATTCAGTCCTCCTAGGTTCTGATTAAATTTTAAATCAAAATCTCAAAAGTAGAGCACCTTTCAATTTAATAAACAAAAGCATTTTTTATGCATGAGGTAATGCTAAGTGATCATGGAATGTCACAGAATAAAAATGGCACTTAAATAATTAAAGAGTTACATTATTACACTAGGAAGGATAACAAAACAGTAACTGTAACCCTGTCTGCCTCTGGAGTCATGTTATTGCCTTTAAAATACAATGGCATTGCTGTATCAGTGTGTTCCTTAGTTTTATGCTCTGTACCTGGATTTGGAATCACATTGTCCACATGTTTCACTGACTTACTGTATATAATATTTCAATATCTATCGTATCAAAAGTGATTTTGCTTTTTTAAATTAATAGTCTATGTATAGATTTGCTGACTACTTAAACTGTAAAGGAATATAATCTTTATTAAATCATTGTTTTAAAGATTGCATTATAGATTTTTCATTGTTGTTTTCACTATATTAATACATTTTCTATCTGCAAGGTACCATGTAATCAAAATTACATTTTTTCTTTTACTGTGTTTTATAGAATGCAACTGTGCAGCTAAAACCTCATCACCCACACCTAATGTGTACAATAGCTGCAACAAAAAATTAAATTTAATAATATACAATTCTGTATGTTGTAAAAATTAGAAATAGGACCAGAAATTGCATATTATGCTCACTCATACTTTCATAGGCACTGTTTTAGGAAGGATTTTTTTCCATTGATGCTGACAAATGAAAGATCTGATAAATTTCTGGAAATAACTAAATATAATTTAGTTAGCATTTACTGAAAACTGTTATTAAGTATCTATGAAGTAACAATCCTCCCTTCCCAAGAACTGAAAATAAACTAAGTGGGAAAAATAGTTAAGTAGACAGTTCAAGTAAAGCAGTGAAAAAGGGCAAGAGAGATGAATATGGTTCTTTTGCTGTATGATTATATAGCTTCTTCATTTCTAACATTCTAATATATCTAGTCTTTTGAAAAGTGAGATCAAGCTTATATAGCACAGATGTAGAATTTTAATCTACATCTACAGTATAAGAATAGAAGATCAGAGGAATATTTTAATATGTAAAGTCTTTAAATTTTTATGCAGTGTAATATAATAGTGCCACATTATGCTTTTACCCATGTTTAAATTTAATAAATATAATGGGTATGATCTTCAGAGTATCTTTTTCTCTCAAATCATTTGTGTCATAGTGCATATTGCCTCTGAGTTAGCTTGAAAACAGTCACTGTTGTCTTAATTTCCCGTAAGTTTAGTAATAAAAGAGGGAGGAGGTGTTAGAAGATTTAGATTAGTATTAATAATCTTGTTAACTTTTAACTGTTATTGGCTAGCATCAACAAGTGTAATTTTATATCAGCTAAGTATTATGTGACCAGATAATTTTCACAAGTTAATATAGTTAGTCATTACTTATCCAAAGGATAATATCTTTTGAAACAACATATTTTGGAAAATATTTCCGTAGAAGATGATCAGTTTTCCTTGGTTTGTGGATGTGGCATTGCCTTGGCCATATTCTTATTTATTTAACTTTTTGTCAAATCAACATCAGTGCTGTGTTAGTCTCTGAAAACTAGAATGCTCTGATATCTTTATAAAATTAACATTTAAGAGTAAATATTCATTTTCATGATCTCAATTAAGTTGTGAGGTTAACAATTTAATTTCTTTAAATTGTTTTCAGGCTACTATTTGTATCTTCATTGTTTTTTTTTAATATTTTGTTTATTTGAGAGATAGATTACAGACAATAAGAGGGAGAGACACAGAGAAAGGTCTTCCATCTACTGGTTCACTCCCTAAATGGCCACAACAGCTGGAGCTGAGCTGACCCGAAGCCAGGAGCTAGGATCTTCCTCTGGTTCTCCCAGGAGGGTGCAGGGGCCCAATTGCTTGGGCCATCTTTTACTGCTTTCTCAGTCCACAGCAGAGAGCTGCATCAGAAGAGGAGCAGCCTGGACTCGAACCGGTACCCATATGAGATGCTTGCGCCTCCGACGGAGGATTAACCTACTGTGCCAGAGCACCGGCCCTATGCTATTTATCTACTTGTTCATTTATTCAGTAGTTTATTTATTTGGTATTTAAAAAATTATCTATTTTCCCCTACTTGAAAGACAGAGTGACAGAGCAAAAGAGAAAGAGAGAGGGAGAGAGAGAAAAAGAGAAAAAAGAGAGAGAGAGAGAGATCTTCTGTTCTCTGATTCATTCCCCAAATGCCTGCAATGAAGTTGGGTCAGGCCTAAGGCAGAAGCCTGGAACTCCATCCAGGTCTCCCACATAGGTGTCAGGAGTCCAAACACTTCAGCTGTCATGCTCTGCCTTCCAGAATATATTAGTAGGAAGCTGGATTGGAAGTGGAGTAGCTGGGACTCAAACTAGCACTCCATTTGTGACTTGGGCATCGTAATTGGCAGCTTAACCTGCCATATCACTCTACCCACATCGATATTTATTTTTAAAGCTTTTAGAATGTAGCAGTTTTGAGGACTATCTATGTGCCAGGGCCTATACTGAGTGCTCAGTGGCAATGATCTCATTTTCTTCTAACAGAAACTCTTAGGTTGTTTGTAACCCTCATTTTTTCCCTTCCTCCTTTCCTTTTCCTTTCCTTCCAGAGAGAGAGAGAGAGACAGAGACAGAGACAGAGACAGAGAGAAAGGTCTTTCTTCCGTTGGTTCACCCCCCAAATGGCCAATACAGTCGGGTCGGCATGTTGTGCTGATCCGGAGCCAGGTGTCTCCTCCTGGTCTCCCATGAGGGTGCAGGGCCCAAGGACCTGGGCCATCCTCCACTGCCCTCCCAGGCCACAATAGAGAGCTGGCCTGGAAGAGGGGCAACCGGGACAGAACCCTGCGCCCCAACCGGGACTAGAACCCAGGGTGCCGGCACCGCAGGCGGAGGAATTAGCCTAGTGAGCCACAGCGCTGGCCCTAACCCTCGTTTTTGTTTGTAAAAATATAGGTACAGAACGATTGATCAATGTTTAAAGATTTATTTATTTGAAAAGAAGAATTACAAAGAGGCAGAGAGAGAGAGGTCTTCCATCCGCTGGTTCATTCCCCAATTGGCCACAACGGCCAGGGCTGGGCCAATCCAAAGCCAGGAGCCAGGAGTTTCCTCCTGGCATCCTATGCTGGTGCAGGGGCCCGACTTGGGCTATCTTCTACTGCTTTCCTAGTCCATAGCAGAGGGCTGGATTGGAGGTGGAGCTGCCAGGACTCGAACCAGCTCCTGTATGGGATGGTGGCACTGCAGGTGGTGGCTGTTATTTGGTTTTATCTTATCAAATGAAGCGTCCCATTAAAAATGGGACTTAATAACTTTGTTATTTCTGAGTTACTAACATATAGAACTAGTACCTGCAGATATGAAAGTAATATTGGCGATATTCAAGTGCCTAACAGGCTAGCACAAGTCATTCTAAATAAATAATTTTGTGAAATCCATAAATATTACTTAGGCCTCAAAACCTCTAACTTTTGAAGAAATTGGTGTGTTGGAAGCAAGAGCTTTAAAATACTGGGAAATCTTAATGATGAAATTATTTCAGTTTTGAAAATGAGATAAAGGTATCTATAAATATAGTTAAAATCACATTCACATTTATATTCTGAGAAAGAAATACTATTTCATTGGGTTTACCAATTTGCCTTCATTAAGAAAATAATACTCTGCCGGCGCCACGGCTCACTAGGCTAATCTTCTGCCTTGCAGCACCGGCACACCGGGTTCTAGTCCCGGTCGGGGCACCGATCCTGTCCCGGTTGCCCCTCTTCCAGGCCAGCTCTCTGCTGTGGCCCGGGAGGGCAGTGGAGGATGGCCCAAGTACTTGGGCCCTGCACCCCATGGGAGACCAGGAGAAGCATCTGGCTCCTGCCATCGGATCAGCGCGGTGGCCATTGGAGGGTGAACCAACGGCAAAAGGAAGACCTTTTTCTCTCTCTCACTGTCCACTCTGCCTGTCCAAAAAAAAAAAAAAAAAAGAAAAGAAAATAATACTCTATAAAATTATGTACTTACAGTCTGTGGATTAGAATGTGATTAATTCTGAGAAAATTTATTTGAAGACTATAGTTGCATTTTGAGTTACAGGCACCTCTTAGGAGTTAAATAAATAAGTGATGCTTCTGTTTCTCACTCAATAAAGCGTGTTTGCTCAAGATGCTTTGGCAAACAAGCCAAACTTATAAACATTATAAGTTCTGATAGTTTATGCAACCCACTAGAGTGCCTGTGGATTTATTTTGAAAAGACCAATTCTACTCTCTTGAAAAAAATTGTCAGAAAATAAAAATATCAGTCTTTTGCAGTGAGTTTGTATGCCTTGGTTGACATCATTGCAGAAAAACCCAAAAAACAAACAAAACCAAAAAATGCCCAAAGAAATGTATACTTTTTAGAAAATGCAGATTTTTGATACAGTTGTGCTCCCGGTCAGTGCATAAAGGGCTTCGTATTCACAGAGAAAGTTCAGGGAATAGGAGTTTGTCCTCCTGAAGTAACTGCAACCACGTTTCCCAGACACATCGATGTCTGTAAATGGCTTTCCCAAATTTTACCTCATTTGAATTTCACTGTATAATTATTTTAATTTTACAATGGGCAAACCTGAGGACTTGGAAATTAAATGTTCTTCCTGTGATTTCACTCTTAATTAGTGTCTCTGCGTTTAGCTAAAGTAATCTTCTCTCTGTCACATTCTGTGGTGCCATCAAGATGAACCTCTAACAAATACTGACCTGTGTGTCTGCTTTTCTCCTGTGTGGTTTAGGATTAGAATACTCTCTTTTAGTCTCTTGAGTCCTTCTTCTCAATGCCTTGTTTTACAAGTAGATCATGTATAATTTAATAAAAGTTATGAGTAGTGACTTGTACGTTAGAGTATGAAAGGTATTTTGAATTTGATAGTATCTTATACATTTTATTAGCTCTGTTTTAGAAATTAATGACATTTGTAGCTACAGGTAATAGCCAGCAGTGATGTAATTATTTAAATTTATCAGCTGCTCTTCTCAGAATTTTATACATATTGACTTATTGAATCCTGAAAACCTAATGAAGTGGATGAAATTTTCTTTACTTTGCGAATGAAGATACTGAAGGATAGACATGTTAGTTTACATTATATGTTAGTTTACAAATAGTTTACGTTCACACAGAAAGTAGTTGAGCAGGGGCCTGTCCACGTAGTAGAGCCCAATGCTCCTGTTCGTAACCACTTCACTACATAGACATGGAACCTGACCCAAGTTTTCTGCATAAATATTTGCTTATTTTATTGTTGTTAGGCCAAGCCACTTGGTGGCCCTTTCAAGAACTGTGGGAATGTAATATTGATAAAATTGCGTGCTTCTCTTTCATTGGTAAATAACGAATATGCTTACCTTGATAGTGGAGGCCATTGGTAATTGCTATTAGCTCAGCCTCGACTGGGAAGTAACTCAAAGCAGTTACACTAGTGTGAGATTCCATTTAGTCAGGCCCAACATCCAGTTATTTTTCAAAAAATATTCATCTTTGAGAGAAGCAAAATGTCTAATTGAGATTAGAAATAAACATGAATATCCTTGGCCTATATATGCCGGTTAGGGAAAAACTCTATACCAACTAAACTATGATACTTGTTTAGGTGATATGCTTGTTTTTAGCTGGAAATTTTGTTATAAGGCCATGGATGTTGAAACTCTTTAGAAATTTGCTTAAAATATTTAGTAGGAAAATTGAGACATTCAATAAAAAATAGTTTTCTCATAGCCAAGTCTGCCTTGTACTTAAAAGCTGAAATTTAATGTTTTCTAGAGTAAAATATTGAAGACTTTATAGAACGGACAATACCCCCAGAAGACAGAAATTACCGTTTGTGCTGACTTCTTGAATTTTGTTGTTTTACAAAGGAATGAATGTCAGTCTGAGTTTTACATTTATTTTTTCTGTTCTGTTTTAAAATAGAGCTCCCATAGTTGTGTCAGTGATAGTCGCAGATGTGGAAAAAAACGTTGGCATTAGCAAGGATACAAATCATGTGTTCTGTCTCTTACCACTTAGAATGAAAGAGGTCATGATTTCTGATCACTCGTGTATGTGTGGAAACTCACCTTTTGCTTTTCTAGCATATTACTAGCTCGTGAAGTGTTCTGAAAAGAACACGTTTATTTGCACCTGTATCTCATCCATCTTCATCACCCTTGTCAATGTCCTGATGTAATAAGCAGTATGTTGTTTAAGCAGTACTGACAAGCATGATCTTTTCATGTCTCAGACACTGTAATTATTAAAAGCAAAGATCAATATCTAACTGAACAAGCTAGCTTTACTTGATCTAAATATCTTTGTACAAAACACAAGTGATGAGTGCACTAGGTTTAGTCTTTATGGATAGATGACTTTAATAATCTGTTTCTTTTTAAGAATTTAAATAGTTATTAGTTCAGGGAACAAATAACTGTAACCAAGTTTTCTCATTGTTTTAATATTTTTGTGGTTTTAGTTTATTTAAAATATTATTAAAATCTTTCAAAATAAATCATTTTTCCCTCACAAGAGTGAAACAGTTGATTCAAGGAAAGGTTCATGAACCATGCTGTGGCTTAACAAAGACCTGAGTGGTTGATTAGCATAAATGAGAATATGAAAGATTTAAACAAAGCTGTCAAGGTAATTGGAACTAAAGTCTTCCTATGGCTGAATAATGAAAATCTGTACCAGGAAACATTTCAAATATACCTAAGAAAATCATGCTTATGCAAAAGAAGATGATAGTGAATGAAAGAAATAGAATAACAAAAACCAAAGAGGTAAAATGTTCAGATAGGACTTTAACATATTCTTACCCCAATTATATTTTAGATTCATTAAAGAATATGATGGTTCTGCAAAAAGGCATATTTATAATTTTCAGTTATGAATTTTTTAGGACAGTGGTTTGACAATATTTGCCTTTAAAATAATTTCTATAATCTACCATTTGGTGCTTTTTTAGAATTTAACATCATTTAAAATTGAAATTACAGTGGTGATTAAAAGACATTCAATATTTAATATACATTTTTCCTCTTAATGCTTCTGCATCTAAAAAATCTATAATATATTGATAGGTATATCAGAATATTTTGAGTAATTAAGATTCATAATACAAAGATACACCTGGAGAGCATAGAAAATCATTTTGTGTTTTTATTAAGATAATTTATTGTAGGAGATAACTATCAATATTTTTTTCTACTTTCAATTATTTAGTCAGTTATTTGGTTTTAACAGTCATTTTTCCAGTCTTTACAATGTATATTTGTATTTGTATTTACATTGTGAAAGACATGAGAGTGAATTAGACATGTATCTAGTAAATAGAATGTTAATGCAATAAGATACTTAAAGTGGTACAATTTTAAAGGAGAAATTATCATCAGCTATATCAAAAAAGGAATTATCTTTAAATGAATTATTTGAATTTGATTCTGAAGTATATGAATGTTGGTTTAAAATAGTTTTGGCTGCAAATACCTCAAATCAAAGTATCTTAAAAAACACCAGGGATTTCTTGGCTCACATAACTCAAAGGGTTCACAGAAAGAGCCATGAACAGATACAGTTCATTGAGAGCTTCCGCGCTCTTTCTTCCTGATGCTAACTTCTCTGCTCTTTCTCTTGACTATTGGAAGGGTGGCAGGAGTGAATTCTGAAACTCACAACAGCATAACAGTCTCTAGAAGAAGAAACATTGCCCCAAGAAAACATTCTGAGACCTACCTTCATTGGAGATGCCTAGGTTACAAGTTTGTCCTAACCTATAGATACAGTAAAAGGGTGAACCAAGGGTCATCCCTAAAGCTGAAAATTGGGCTTGATTTCTCCAGAATATTCAACTGCATGGTGGAGTGTTTTGGGATACTGCAGTGAGCATGCATGTACTATTTTTGTTTTAAGATTTATTTTGTTTGAAAGGCAGAGTTACAGAGATAGGGATATATATATATATATATATATAGAGAGAGAGAGAGAGAGAGAGAGAGAGAGAGAGAGCAAGTGAGCGCTTCTATCCACTGGTTCACACTCCATATGGCTGCCAACGCTGGAGATGGGTCAGACTGAAGCCAGGAGCCAGGAGCTTCTTCTGGGTTTCTGATGTGGGTGCCAGAGCCCAAGCACTTGGTCTGTTTTCCACTGCTTTCCCAGAGGCATTAGCAGGGAGCTGTTATTGAAAGTGGAGCAGCCAGGACTCAAAATGGCATCCGTATGGAATGCTGGTGCTCAGGTGGCAGCTTAACCTACTATGCCACAGCGCTGGCCCTGCATGTACTATTGAAGATAGGAAAGGAGAATAGATTCTGAGTAGACAGCATTGTCCAGTGGAGTGTGATTTAGACATTTAGAAATCAGGAAGGACATTCAAGCATAATGAATTGTGAGAACGTATAAAGGAAAGCAGATATGAGGTGTGTGTAGAGCACTGACTATTGTAGCTTGGCTGAGGTAGAAGATGCATGAAGGGAAGCTGTGGAAAGAACATCAAATGGGAAAATAGGGATCCATGGTGGAATACCTGGAAAATGAAGCAGCGAGATCTGAAATTCATTCTGTTGGTGATGGGAGGTACTTGGTGCTTTGGGTAGCAGATCAACATACTTGGAGTTGCTATTAGTATTTGAATTTATCAGTGTCAGGCTTTTAAAGAATGGTATTGCCAGTGAATTATTTTTGGCTTCAGTACCTGGTTGAATGGTGATATCATATTCTCATAAGGGGGATGAGGGTGAGAAGCAGGTGAACCCAGGTGTCTAGGAAGGTTGTTGTTTCTTTATTACAAAGCGAAAATACAGTAGTGCAAAACTTGGGGTGGGAGTGTTGAAGAGTCAATGTTTGGATAAACCCAATGAACTATTTAAGGACCTATTGAAGGATAAAACCTTTGGAATTCAATTTTTCAAAGCTTTCTGTTATACAAGTGAATAATTCAATACTCACAGATTCTAGGGAAGCAACTCACACTGCTTTATGTTTTGGAGTTAGTTTTCACATCTAGTTATTTTGACCCTAAGTTCAGTTTTCTGATCATTTTAACATAACTATTTCCATACTTGATGTTCAGATTCATATATTTTTCCCAGAATAATAAATGACACATACCATATATTGAGGATCATTTTCTTTCAGACATTATGCCACACAGTTTTTATTCTTACTGATAATATTTGGTTGATAGCTATGATCATTGAAATCATAGTACCAAGAGTAACTGAATACTTAGAACACGACTTTTCACTGGGTCCGGCAATTTTCATTTACAGATATTTTTACTGTGTTTCTGATCAACATCCTATGGTAGGCCATGATGTTATTCTCATTTTTCTGATTGGGAAATTTACACATGAGATTATGTGAAATACCAAAGATCATATAGCCAGATGGGCAGAGCAAGGTTTGAATCCATGATAATAGTAACATTCAACTATTTATTACACATTGCCACCTCCAAATCCTGAAAAGACTATTTTGGCTTGGTGGAGGCAAGGAGTTTAAAATTATAAATGTGAGGTTAATAATCCATCTAGAGATGAGTCCTATTAGGGCTGATGGTACAGATATCTTAGTTCTGTGCATAAAGTTGGAAATTAAAGTTATGAGTTTGGTTGTGTAGAGAAGGGAGATGTTAGAAAGAGAAGAGGCTTGGAATCAGAATCTGGGAACCAAAGAATAAGATTGAGCTACTGTAAAACAGGGTGACTGTCAGGAGAATTCTGTGACAAAGAATCAAAGGTGAGGAGATTCTCGAAACAGGGAGGAAGGCCAGATTCTATTAGGCTTGGTGACTAGGTCGTCGGGGGCCTCCTGAGAGACCAGTTTTTAATCACGTCTCAGTTGCAGAGGACACTGAAAACAGGCTAATAAGTAGATGCAGTAACTTTATACAGTTAGAAAAAGATTTTCCTCTAATGAAAAGAAACCTTGATGAATCACAAGGGAAATGAAATAGGTAATGAAGCCTGGTGTTTGGGGTCATAGGAAGAAATGGAGTGTAAGCTCCCAGGGGAATAGTAAACTTTACAAAAGAAGACTGGAGACAAAATTAAAGATTGATGAGTATGAAAGGAATAACAACTGACATTGAGATCTCTGCATTCTCAGACATGTATGGGACTAAGCCATCAATGTTATTTGCATCATGATTTTGTCAAATATCATATATATCATCATGATTTCCTATAAATAAAAACTTTTAAATTTAAATCCAGTTGCCAAAAAGATAAGCTATCAAAAATAGGAATAATGCAAAATAAAACTAGCTGCCCATGAGGTGCTTGCTTTAAATGTAGAACCTGTGATGTTTATGCTAAATGAACAAAACAGATTGCATTTGTTGTAAACTTGTGTTTAAATCTCATCTCCTAAGTTTTCTTACACTAGATGTTTTTTCCTTCTTAGTGATGACCTTTGTGTCCTTCCAAATCTCTACCTTTGGTTTTCGCACTTTCTTTATGCAAAATTAGAAGATATTAATGTTTGCAATAATAAAAGGTGATAGTTATTTAGCACTAATTGTGTCATAGGCACTGTTCTATTTTCAAATTATTTATTTGAGAGACTGAGAGAAGAGCGAGTGATCACTCCTATCTGCTGGTTCACTCCCCAGATGCACCAGGCCTGAGCTGAGGCTGAAGCAGGGAACTGGGAACTCAATCCAGGTCTCCTGCTTGGGAGGTTGGGATCCAAAAACTTGAGCCATCATTGCTGCTCTCAGTGTCTGCCTTAGCGGGAAGCTGAAATTGGGGGCTGGTGTTGGGTATTGAAACTTCATACTTCGGCCGGCGCTGTGGCTCAACAAGGCTAATCCTCCGCCTAGCGGCACCGGCACACCAGGTTCTAGTCCCAGTTGGGGCACCGGATTCTGTCCCAGTTGCCCCTCTTCCAGGCCAGCTCTCTGCAATGGCCTGGGAGTGCAGTGGAGGATGGCCCAAGTGCTTGGGCTTTGCACCCCATGGGAGACCAGGAGAAGCACCTGGCTCCTGCCTTCGGATCAGCACAATGCGCCGGCCGCAGCGCGCCGGCCGCGGCGGCCATTGGAGGGTGAACCAACGGCAAAAAGGAAGACCTTTCTCTCTGTCTCTCTCACTGTCCACTCTGCCTGTCCAAAAAAAAAAAAAAAAAAAAAGTACATACTTCCATATGGGACCTGGGTATATATTAACTTGCCTCTTAACTGTGAGATCAAATGCTTGCTCCCCAAGCACTGTTCTAATGACATATAATTAATCATTTTTTCTGCCTACCAACTGTGAGTTAGATATGACTTTTATCCACAGGTTGTAGGTGAGGAAATTCAAGTGCAGAATTTATGAACTTGTTGCTAGATTACCATACTATTTCATATAGTATAGAAATGTATGAATACTATAGATTTATCTAACTTTTCAAACAAAATCATTACAATAATCACTTTAAAACTTTTAGCAATGTGGAATTAAAGGCTTACCTTTTGTCAAATAGAATTTATCAAGCAGGTAGAGAAATGTTGCATTGTAAAGAAATGATACTTGTTCATCAAAACTACTCTCACGGCTCAAAAGATAAATAAATGAGGTGTTTTGAGATATGGAATGTGGTGAGGTAGAAAAAGGATAATTTAGTGGAATGCATAGGTGGAGAAGGTAGAAAGTTCTTGCATGCTGACCCTCCTTTTGAATTGGAAAGCTCATTTGCTGCCTCTTAGTGAACTATCTGTTGACAAACTGCCATAGCCACTGCCTCCTGGGTGCAATGCAGGCATTCCTTTCATTGTTGTTTTTTCTTATTCTGTTCCCAACTTGATTAATATTTTATATTTTACATGCTCTGTCATAAGCACTAATGTTTCCTTGATATTAAATATAATAGAATTCATGTATATGCACATATATATTCCTCTATCATTTCTATCTGATGATGTAAGAACATATTCAGCAAATAGGTAGTTGAATAAATCAGTCTTTTTTTTTTTAAAGACTTATTTATTTATTTAAAAGTCAGAGTTAGACACAGAGAGAAGGAGAGGCAGAGAGAGAGAGGTATTCCATCTGCTGGTTCACTCCCCAATTGACCGTAACAGCGGAGCTGCACTGATCTGAAGCCAGGAGCTTCTTTCAGGTTTCCCACGTGGGTGTAGGGGCCCAAGGACTTGGGCCTTCTTCTATTGCTATCCTATGCCAAAGCAGAGAGCTGGATTGGAATTAGGCAGCCAGGACTCAAACCAGCACTCATATGAGATGCCTGCTCCCATTTGTGATGCCGGCACTGCAGGTGGCAGCTTTACCTGCTGTGCCACAGTGCTGGCCCCATAGATCAGTCTTAATGCCTGTATTTATTCTTTTGTATGTGAAAGTACCAATGAATTGTGTATTAGTTAGAATTCCTAAAACTTATACTTCATTTAAATGATTGTGCCAGTACTCTGTTTAGTAATCTACAAGTCAAAAGAGAAGTTAAGCCATCCAGACCCTAACAGTGGTAGGAAATGACTTGAGCAGTGACAAAAAGAGAACCCAATGAGTCATAAATAAGCTAAATTAACTCAGGACCACAAAGATGTGGTTGCTACCTTTTCATCTATGACAAAAAAGTTTTCTTTGTTCTTCCCTGGTAGATGAAGGTGGCTTCATGAGATTTTTATCAATTTAATTTACAGTATTCAGTATTTGAATATAAACGTAAGAAGAACGATGCTCTTAAAAAATGGTATATTAGAGTGTGTCAGAAATAGCAGCTTGCATAAGTGTGTTAATATTTTAGGTCACTAGAGAACCATTTAATTGAATGATCTAAAATGATTTGTTTCTCTGCCCAGTGAGTAAGAAGCTGTGAAAGTTATTCATAAATGTCACAATTCTAAAATTATTTTTCTTCAGGTGTTTGAGTTCACTGTGCTCATATCTCAATAGTAGAGTTACATATCATTATTTTCTTTTTTTTTATTAAACTTTTATTTAATGAATATAAATTTCCAAAGTACAGCTTATGGGTTACAATGGCTTCCCCCCTCCCATAACTTCCCTCCCGCCCGCAACCCTCCCCTTTCCCGCTCCCTTTCCCCTTCCATTCATGTAAAGATTCATTTTCAATTCTCTTTGTATACAGAAGATCAGTTTAGTATATATTAGGTAAAGATTTCAACATTTTGCCCATATAGCAACATAAAGTGAAAAAACTACCATTGGATTACTAATTATAGCATTAAATAGCAATGTACAGCACATTAAAGACAGAGAACCTACATAATTTTTTTTCAAATTAATTAATTTTCTATGTCATTTCCATTTTAACACCAGGTTGTTTTTTTTTTTTTTTCATTTCCAATTCTCTTTATATACAGAAGATCACTTCAGTATATAATTAGTAAAGACCTCATCAGTTTGTGCCCACACAGAAACGCAAAGTATAAAAATACTGTTTCAGTACTAGTTATAGCATCACTTCGCTTTAGACGACACATTAGGGACAGATCCCACATGGGGTGTAAGTACACAGTGACTCCTGTTGCTGATTTAACAATTTGACACTCCTGTTCATGGCGTCAGTAATCTCCCTAGGCTCTAGTCATGAGTTGCCAGGGCTATGGAAGCCTTTAGAGTTCGCTGACTTTGATCTTATTCCGATAGGGTCATAGTTAAAGTGGAAGTTCTCTCCTCCCTTCGGAGAAGGGTACCTCCTTCTTTGATGGCCCCATTCTTTCCACTGGGATCTCACTCACAGAGATCATTCATTTAGGTCTTTTTTTTTTTTCCATGATATCTTGGCTTTCCATGCCTGCTATACTCTCATGGGCTCTTCCGCCAGATCCGAATGCCTTGAGGGCTGATTCTGAGGCCAGAGTGTTGTTTAGGACATCTGCCATTCTATGAGTCTGCTGTGTATCCCACTTCCCATGTTGGATCTTTCTCTCCCTTTTTGATTCTATCAGTTAGTATTAGCAGATACTTGTCTTGTTTGTGTGATCTCTTTGACTCTTAGACCTATCAGAGCTATCAATTGTGAGCTGAAATTGATCACTTGGACTAGTGCGATGGCATTGGTACATGCCATCTTGATGGGATTGTGTTGGAATCCCCTGGCACATTTCTAACTCCACCATTTGCGGCCAGTCCGATTGAGCATGTTCCAAATTGTTCATCTCCTCCCTCTCTTTTTCCACTCTTAGATTTAACAGGGATCACTTTTCAGTTAAAATTTAAACACCTAAGAATAATTGTGTGTTAATTACTGAGTTCAACCAATAGTACTAGAACAACAACAACAACAACAACAAATACTAAAAAGGATAAAGTAGTACATTGTACATCTAAAGTCAGGACAGGAGCTGATCAGTTCATTGTTGCTTATAGTGTCCATTTCACTTAACAGGTTTCCCCTTTGGCGCTCAGTTGTCACCGATCAGGGAAAACAAATGATATTTTTCTCTTTGGGACTGGCTTAATTCACTCAGCATGATGTTTTCCAGATACATATCATTATTTTCAAAAATTTGTCTCCTAGTTTAGTAATGGTTGTTTACTTTCAAATAAAATCCTCTTTAGATTTGTTGACTTCATTATGTATTCCTGTTTTTTTCTCTGGCCTTTTTAGTGTATGATGCAGAACTAAAGCATTGCATTGTTAAAGGTGGATGTCTGGGTCTGATGTGTGTTGTTTTATTTATTTATTTATTTTTATTTATTTTTATTTTTTTTGACAGGCAGAGTGGACAGTGAGAGAGAGACAGAGAGAAAGGTCTTCCTTTTGCCCTTGGTTCACCCTCCAATGGCCACCGTGGCTGGTGTGCTGTGGCCGGCGCACTGCGCTGATCCGAAGGCAGGAGCCAGGTGCTTATCCTGGTCTCCCATGGGATGCAGGACCCAAGTACTTGGGCCATCCTCCACTGCACTCCCTGGCCACAGCAGAGAGCTGGCCTGGAAGAGGGGCAATCGGGACAGAATCCGGTGCCCTGACCGGGACTAGAACCTGGTGTGCCGGCGCCGCTAGGCGGAGGATTAGCCTATTGAGCCGCGGCGCCGGCCTGATGTGTGTTGTTTTAACAGAGTACCTGAGACTGGGAAATTTGTTTTAAAAGTTTATTTGACTCACAGTTCTGGAGTCTGGGAAGATGAAGAGCGTGGCCCCAGTATGGCAAGGGCTTTTGTGTTGATCATCCCATGGTGAAAGGCAGACGGGCAAGAGAGCATGAAAATAAGAGCGAGGAGGCTGAAGTCATTTTTACAAGTACCCACTTGTGACAGTGAGTGCACTCCTGTAACAGTAACATTAGCTTATTCATGAGAGCAGAATCCTCATGACTGAATCACCTCTGGATATGCTCCATCTCCTGAAACTGTTGCTTTGGGGATTAAATTTTGAGCACATGAATTTGGGGGACACAGTCAAACCATAGCAGCAGACAAATGTGATGAAGTAGGTTTGTTGTTTGTTTTTTGCTTTAAGATTTTGTTTGAAAGGCAGAGTGACAGAGAAAGGGAGAAACAGAGAAAGAGCTAGATCTTCCATCTGCTGGTACATTCTGTCGTTGGTTGCACTGGAGGTAGTTGGTTCAGGCTGAAGCCAGGAACCTGGAGCTGCATCTGGGTCTCCTATGTGGGTGCAGGGGTCCAAGCACTTGGGGCATTTTCTGCTGCTTTCTCAGGCACATTAGCAGGGAGTTGAATCCGAAGCAGAACGGCAGGCACTCAAACCTGCAGTCCGATAGGGGATGATGGTGTCCTGGGTGGTGGCTTAACCCACTGTGCCACAACATCAGCCCCTGATAAAGTAGTTTGAATGTAATAAGAGTAAATTATAAAATGTTTAATAGCTAGTAGTAGAACAAATAGATTATATAGGAATAAAGCATAATTTTTTGAATGCTTCAGAATTTATGCATTTTAGCTACCTTGATTTTGAATTTAGTTCAAAATATGCATTGATTTCCTATGGTCTCCTCTTCTATACTGAGAAAAATGGGGAAAAAATTATACTTTTTACTTTTGACCAAGGAATCTGATAGTTCTTCCAGTACATAGAGAAGCAAAGAAGTTCAACTTCGAGTTATAAACTCATACTTTTTCTACAAAATGTTATCAATCCATTTTGATTGAATTTGCTTTGTGCCTAAAACTTTTCTATGTATTACCCAATTTATTCTCTAATGATTCTTACTTAAAAATGACCAATCTGGAGCAAGTGTGTAGCCTGGTGGTGAAGACGCCTGCGTTGGAGTGCCTAGGTTTTGTTCCCAGTCCCAGCTCCTGACTCCAGCGTCTTTGTAATGCACATCCTGGGAGGCAGTGGTGATAGCTCCTGTTCCTAAAATCTATTTTAATCTAATTGTTGTTTTGGTTATTGGTGTACCCAAAATGTTTAGTTTCAGGAATGTGGTGTGAATTGGAATTCTTGAAATTATGCTACAATTAGCCTATTACTGATTTACTCCTTTGAGAATAGCTTAGAAGGAAAAGTCATGGAAAGAAGAAATTATATCTTTATTCATTCAACAAATGTTTATTAGCACTGTGTCAGTTATCAGAGATACAGAGATAAAAAGGAAATCTCTTTGACCTCATGGATTATATTAACTACTGGAGAAGAGATGTATGTAAACAGATTATAATTACATGTTTCTATTATAATGCTATGCAAATATGATGCATGCTAAAAAACAAAATAATTTGAGAGCTGGTTTAAGCTTAAAAGACTGATTGCCATAGGGATGGAATCTGATTGATGAGTTATTTGGGATGAAAATTTTGTGGCACAAAATGAGGCAAGGTGAGTTCAAGCAGTAGAAGGCTAGATGATAAAGTAGGAACGTATGAATCCAGAGGATTGTTAGTTTAACATGGAAGGCTTAAGGGAAAACTAGATTAAAGCTGGGGATGTTGGCTTCTGTAATTTAAGCATGAAAGTTTATGGTAGGAGTTATAGTCAAAATAATAGGTAAATTAAAACTGCCATGGAGAGAAAAAATTACTACATGATCCTGGGTTATAAACCAGCATCCCATATACTGGACCCAGCATATTTAAGGAAATAGCAACCTCAAGGAAGCATTTTGTTTAGAGTATTAAAAACTTATATCATTGTTTTAATCAAGGGCAGAGTCATTTTCAGATTTTTACTTTGTAGCTATTATCAATATAAGTAAAATACATAGATTTTTTTTGTTTTGTGATTTCTCAAATCATTTTTATAATAATCCACTGCAATAGAAACAGTTCTATGGCAAAAGTATTTTTAATAGTACAAAAAGTATATTATTTTATAGAGTATAAAAAGTATATATTTATATAAGTATATTTATATATTTAGAAATATATTTACATATTTAAAATATATTTACATATTTATATGTATATAAAAGTACATTTATATAGTATAAAAGTAATTTTATTAGTATACTGAGTTTTCAGGTATTTTTCTTGCAAATATTTGTTGAATTATAAATATCAGATTTTAAAATTTATGTAAAACACATCATATACCAGTTTGTTTTAGAGAGTATTAATTAACCTACATAGCTAGTATAATTAATTTACCAGTGTTTAAGTAATTTAGGATGTTAATATCCTTAGATTGATGCCATATGAATTTTTAAAGGTAGGTTTTCTCTTTTTGTCATACTGTTAATTCCTTTGATATTTCCAGCAAGGAACTGTCTATTTAGTGAATTTCATAATCTTTAATCAAGTATAACCCTGTATTATCTTCTAATGTAAATTCTTATTATAATTAATGGTCATATAAATGATGTCACTTTGCATTAAAAAGCTGGTAAAGTAAAATTCACCAATGTTAAAATACTTAACACTGAAAAAAGTTGCACAGATGGTGAATAAAATGTCAGTAAGTTCATTTAAAACAAAAACATCCATTCCACTTTAAGTATGCTAGTGACATTCTACATATATTTTCAATTACAACTATTGGTAATGAGTTAATTTTAAGGATATTATTACAAGGGTAATAATACACAGTGAATATTAGAAATTTATGAGAATTTTGTTAGGGCTAGTAATGTGGCACACTGGGTTAAACCACCATTTGCAATGCTGGCACACCAAATCAGACCATCAGTTCTGTCCCAGCTGCTTGACTTGTGATCCAGCTCCCAGCTAATGTATCTGGGAAAGCAGCGAAAGGTGGCTGAAGTATTTGGGTCCCTGCCACCCATGTGGGAGACCATGATATAGCTCCAAGTGTAGGACTGGCCCAGTCCTGGTCATTGTAGCCCTTTGAGGAGTGAATGAGGAAATGGAGGATCTCTTTCTGTCTCTGTTTCTCCCTTTTTCTCTGTCATTCTGCCTCGCAAATAAAATAAATAAGTAAATAAATAACATTTTAAAAATATTATCGTTCTTTCAGTGGCCAAGGGAACATGATCCATAAACCAAGTAACCATTAGTGAGCAAGGATTATGGTCAGGATGGTTTAGGGAAATTTAATTGCAGTGTGAGAAAAACCCAGTTACTCTCAGTGGGGAAAAAAAAAGATATAATTAAAAAGTTGTGGCGTTGCTATAAACCTCATGTTTCTGAAATGCACTGATTTTAATGTGGAGTATTCTTTTGTTGATATATGTTCAATAATCCTTCATAAAACTTTGTTTCTTATTGATTTCTATGGTTGTGAATCAATGTTTTATTGTATGTACTTGTGTTCCTCTCATGTTTAATTCTTAGTTCTGAGCATAAACACTTTTTTTGTAGTTTTCCAGTCTGAGGCTCCTATGAGAATCATTTTCTCAGGCCCCTCCCCTTCCTCTTCTCATCACTCCCTCCACTCTCTGTGCTTATGTTTCTGTCTCCTAGAGGAATAACTCCTCCTGCCTCCTTTCTGATTTAGATCATCCAGGATTCCCTATGGCTCTCATTCATTTCCTGTATCTGCTGAAAGCTTCCAGATCTCCCTACAGTCACACATCATGGCTCCTACCTAATTGTCTGCTTCCCTAGGTCTACTGAAGTGTGTTTGTTTTCAGTCAAAGATGGCTAGACCTTCTTTTCCTAGAGACAGGTTAAATAGATCTATAAACAGTCGGCTTCATGCAGTTGCTTCTCTCTCACAAATTAGATTGCTGTAGAGCTGGTACTTGGGCAACCAAATGGATTTAATATTCTATCAAACGTTAGATTTATATTGTTTTTGCTGATTTTTTTTCCTTTTACAAACTAATTTATTCCTATGTTGCTAGAGTTATATGCAAAGAACCTTGAAATATCTTTCTACAATCCCATACATAACTGACTTAATAGGTGACTTTTTCTCTATCTATTACCATCTGTTAGCATTGAAGTCAACAATTTAAAAATAGGTAGAAGGAAGAAGTGTGGGAGGGAGGGAGGAAAGAGGAGAGTATCATTATGTTCTGAGACTTGTATCTACAAATCATACTGAATTTGTTAAATTAAAGTGAAAAGATGAAAAAAAATCTTAAGAAAAAAGAAAAAATTAGATTAAGAAATTATCTAGTTTTCTTTGAGTGATTATCAAACCGAAACCTCAACAATGTTGTTAAGAACTTCCTACTGAAATCTAAACTAAATGCTCATTGTGCCAAATTGACTGGAAAAAACAGAATTATTCATAATGTAACCATATATTACTTTTATTTATTTTTTAGTTTTTTTCAAGACTTATTTATTTGAAAGAGCTAGAGTGAGAGAGAGGGAAATATATGTAAAGCATCATGCTTAGTGCAATAAGCCAGTCCCAAAAGGTCAAATACCATATGTTCTCCCTGATCTGTGATAACTAGTAGACCACCTAAAAGGAAATCTGTAGAAGTGAAATTGACATGTTGAGAAGCAGTGACTGGAACAGCCCTTGTCTTGACTGTTGAGGAACAGTTTTTTTTTTTTTTTTTTCCCTCCATACTATTTATGGAACTCTACTTAACAAAGAGTTAATCGTATGTGAATAAAGTCAATTGAAAATAGATCTCAGTGAAAATAAGAGTGGGAATAAGAGAGGGAGGAAGAAGTTTTTAACTGTAAAGCTGTATAGTTCTGCATACATTCCTACAGACTTACTTCTAAGGGTAGAGTTTAAAAACTTGCCATGGGACTCCAAATCCCATTAAGCTGGGTGGTAAAAATTCCATCTTAAGTGTTAAAGTGATCATATTAAGTATTAAAGTGATCATTTAGATAGGATTAAATGTTAACTGGATCATATGAATAAGATCAAATGTCTGGTAATAATAATAGATAAAATAAAAAAGGAGAGAATGTTCAAACGTGGGAAGCAGTCCACGTAGCAGACCTATAGAATGACAATTGTTTTAAACAGCACTCTGGGGCCGGCGCCGCGGCTCAATAGGCTAATCCTCCGCCTTGCACCACCGGCACACCGGGTTCTAGTCCCAGTCGGGGTGCCGGATTCTGTCCCGGTTGCCCCTCTTCCAGGCCAGCTCTCTGCTATGGCCCGGGAGTGCAGTGGAGGATGGCCCAAGTGCTTGGGCTCTGCACCCCATGGGAGACCAGGAGAAGCACCTGGCTCCTGCCTTCAGATCAGCGCAGTGCGCTAGCTGCAGCGTACCGGCCGCGGTGGCCTTTGGAGGCTGAACAAAGGGAAAAAGGAAGACCTTTCTCTCTGTCTCTCTCACTGTCCACTCTGCGTGTCAAAAACAAACAAACAAACAAACAAACAAAAAACAAAAAAAAACCACAAAAAACAGTACTCTGATTTCAGAATCAGCCTTAAGGCATTCTGGTCCGGCTGAAAAGCCCATAAGAGCATGTCAGGCATGGAAAGCCAAGACACTGTGGCAAATAAATGTCCTACGTGAAGAATCTCTATGAGACTCCAGTGGCAAGAAGTGGTCATTAAAGAAGGAAGTACTTTTCAGTGAAGAGAGGTGAGAACTTCCACTTTGTTTATGGCCTCGTCTAAATACTGATGGATATTGTGGATTCAAAGGCTTCCATAGCCTAGGTGGCTCATTTCAAGAGCCTCGGGTAGTCCCTGACATCATACATAAGAGTGTTAATTGTTAAATTAAGAACAGGAGTCACTTGCACTAACTTCCCACACAGGACTTCTGTCCTCTATGAGTTATATTATGAGAATTAATTGTAAAACTTGTTCTCAAATAGTTTGTGTGTGTGTATGTGTGTGTGTGTGAATACTGTTGAAATCTTTACTTAGTATAGAGTTGATCTTCTGTGTATAAAGTTATTTGAAAATGAATTTTAATGGAGAATGGGACTGGGAATGGGAGATGGAGGAAGAGGTGGAGTGTGAGTGGGTGTGAGGATGGGTATAGTGGGAAGAATCACTGTATTCCTAAAGTTGTACTTAATAATTTTATACTCATTAAAAAAGGAGTGAGTGTGTGTGTGTGTGTGTGTGAGAGAGAGAGAGAGAGAGAGAGAGAGAGAGAGATCGTCCATCTGCTGGTTCATTTCCTAAATGGCTGCAACAGCTGGGGATGGGCCAGGCTGAAGCCAGGAGCCAGGAACTTCATCTGGGTCTCCCACATGGGTGCAGGTGCTCAAGGACCTGGGCAATCTTCCACTGCTTTCCCAGGCAAATTAGCAGGGAGCTGGATCAGAAGTGGAGCAACTGGGACTTGAACCCTGGGCCCATATGGGGTGCCAGCGTCACAGGCAGTGGCTTAATCTGCTGTGCCACAACACTGTCCTCCTGTATTATTTTTCAGCACTGTGTCAGCTTTTGCTTGCCTACTGTATACTGTTTTCTTAAAAGCCTTTTAAATCACACCCTTATTAATTTAATTGCTTTTTATAATCTGCAAGTATAACTTCCAAGCACTAAAGATTTTTAAGTTAAAAATACTTCAGAAATATTTTGTCACTTAGAAGCAAATTTTGCTGTCTAAGTCCATTGAAGTCAGTTATAATTATTGCAGTTGGCAGGGATTAGTGTAGTGTAAGGGGATTATCAGGCTTCTTAGCAGCACAGGCGAGAGGGTGCATCCTGGGAAGACAGAGCAGTAAATGTTGCAGTTGTACAATGAGAAGAGCTTTGTTCCAGCACCCTCTTTTCAAAAAACAGTACCAAACCAAGAATTTGTATTGTGTTCTACTCTATATGTTTGCTATAAGTGGTAGACAGTACAGAAATATAAGGCATGCCTCCCATTCTCAGAAATTCTACAGTCAATCTGAGGAAGGCATATGTTCATGTGGTGAGCATTTTATAGAACTGTGTTACTGACAGCATTACAGCATTATTTTAATGCAAACAGAGAAACAGAGAATCAGCAAAGTCAAATAACTGCTAAAGGTTTTACGGGTGGATGATGGCAATTTAAATTCAACCTTTTTATGTCTGAGTGAACAAATCATGCCTTTTTATATTTAATCAATAGGATAAAAAGGTGTTCCTATATGCAGTAACATTGAGCACCTGTGTGTTGATGACTTTCATTGTGAGCGTAGTATAGAGTTGCTTGAGAAGAACTCAAGAAAACTTAGTGTAACATAAACACTTCATAGAAGAGAGAATTGAATTGTATTTTGAAGGAGAGTAGGAAAAAGATCTTTCCAGAGAAAGCTACAACAAAAGAGAAGAGATTGGTACAAAGGAATGTAAGTTGAAGTATGCTAAATGTATAGTTCAATTGTGGAAGCCAATAGATTTTGTAGTAGAATTAATCTTTTGGCAATAGATTAAAATAGACTGGATTGGACATAATTGCAGTAGCTACATTGATTGATCATGTACTAATCATAGGTATAGTTATGTACTTTAAATATATTATCTAAATCTACATAACAGCTATACCTGAAGGGAACTATAACTAATTCCATTTTATGATGTTCAGAGAAGTTAAACAGCTTCTCCCAAGATTTTATCATCGGTAAGTGCAGAGTACAGAACTGAATGCAAATGTAAACATTCTAGCTGTAGAGCCAGTAGTACTTTCTTAACTACTGCTCTGGGAATATGAGGTAATATTACATGCAGTTTTGAAAGTCATATGCACCACCTGCACTTGGACCAGGAAAATGGAATGTTGACCTAGGATTAAACAGTGTTTGTGCCTGGGAGGGCTGGAGTTAGGTAGTGGATGGTATGCAATAGGATTGGAGAGAAATGTTATAATATTCGAAATAACTTGTGGTTGGTTATAAATACTGAAGGTCAGGTAAATATTGCATTCATATGGAAGCCTAGACTGTAGTGATTGGGACAGTGCTCGTGTCAATTACATGTAAACAGATTGGGTGTAAGAAACTGCTTGGAAGGGAAAAAGTGTGAGTTCAGTTTTCCTGTGCTGATATTGTGCTGGCAGTGAAACAAAAATATTGACACCCAGAGGCACATTTCTTGATACAGGACAGGAAGTCTGTAAGATCACAGAAATTAAGACACCACTCTGTAACTCCTAAATTAATAGATTGAATACATGTTTAAGAGTGTAAAAACTTGCTTAAGTGTTACTCAGAGTGGGTTACATGGATCATTAATGGAACACAATTGTTCCCAGACAGAATTAAGAAAAATTCATGTGGATTTTTTTTAAAACAAATGCATTGATCTACAATTGGGGGTTTAAAAAATCCTAGTTCTTCAGGGTAGGTATTTTGAGAAGGACTGTTCTGGTTGGTTTTCTTTCTTTGGCATAATGATCAATCAATATCAGGATGACTTGGATGGACTGAGGCAGTTTCCAGCATTTCAGGATCAATTTCAGTTGAATTCACTTTATTTTTGTCCCTTCAATCCTGTTTCCCACCCAGATAAGTAGGAGCCAGGGTTACTGATCTTGTTGGGTAGTGCACTGCACTGGGAGTCTTTAGAAAAGTCCTGGGGCAGAGCATCACTTCTCTGTAGTTTGTAACAAATGTGAGCAATCCAAAAGATAGATTCCTGCATAGGACCAAAATTAATATAGAGAAACTGTCTCCTGTGTCATCACCTCAAAGCAGTTTCAGCATTGAGGGTTAAAACTGAAGAATACAAACACAATTCAAAGCATTTGTGGAAAATTTAATTAAAAGTTATTTATTTCAATGAAGAATTTTTTTGAAATTCAGGCATATAAAGGATCTTTAAAAAGTTCAAGAAAAAATATGCCTTACGAAAACCTTGCATGGACTTCAAATATTTTGATTCAAAATAAAATTATCTTATGATTTCATTCTACACAGACTTTTGAAGTACCCTTATAGGAAAGAAAGCAATCATTTTCTGTTGGCTTGACATTTTCTCAGGTCGTTTATGGGTTACTGTGGTCTGTTTTGGAATTTTTAGGAGCATTGTCTGGACCTGCACATTAATGGTATGGCAGGCATCAGGCCTGTTTAACTGAACCTTAACATGAAGATAGCTTACTTAATATTTTTAAAATTTACCTACACCATTGTTGAACTTCCTAAGAAATCTTGGGCTATTCTATATGATTCTTATGCTTATTTTTTTCCAAGTCAGAAACACCACTATATTTAATGGTTTCCCCTGATGACAGCAGCTGATAGGTTTTGTTGCTGAGTATATAAAATTTTTCCATGATCCTGAGTAAGGAGTCAAGAGATGGCAACAGAAACTGCCTTCTAAGAAATGCACCAAGATGCCAAAGAGGTAAGAACTGCATGGTGTGAGAAATACAAAAATAACAAGAGTAATCTGCCAGAATTAGGATTTTACAGCTAGTTTAATGTGTAAAGCATACAAAAAGCCCATAATTAAGAACAGAAGCAAGACCAATGGTTGAGTAACAGTTTGACCTATGTGGAATGGCAAAAAAAAAAAAAAAATAGGAAAAAAGCATATAAAGTATTAGTTTTCAAGACAATGACTATCAACCAACAAATAACAGTAGTTTGTAAAAATTGGAGAACAAATGAAATGTGCCTTGTGATTTCCTGTTTAGTGCCTGGAAAGTTCTCAAGTCCCAGTGAATGTGGGCAAGAGGGATGAAAGACTCAGGTTGAACTCTGGTAGATTCTCTACTCTAGTGAGGATGTAGAATTGAGGGTTGAGATTGCAGGAAAGAGTACAACACTTAAAGAAAGAATGCCAGAGGTATGAAGAGGATCTCCACGCCCCCCATCCCTCCCCTCCCCTTTAGCATTCAGCTGAATACTAAGTAGTATGTGTCTGAGGAAACTACCCAAGTTCAGGAAAAGAAATTCCCTATATGAATAAAAGCAACAGTGACTGATAGAAGTGGAAATAGTATCTGTTCCCACTTAGCCAAGCAACTGTTAGACTGGCTACTATTAAAAAGAGTGACCATATTGACAGTTGATGAGATTGTTGAGCAGCTGTTGGTGGAAATGTAAAATGTTACAAGCATTTTGGAAGACAATTTGTCAGAGTCTCAAAAAGTCCAACATGCTTCTACCTATTTCAAACACAGTTATTTACCCAAGACAAAGGAAAGCACATATCCATACAAAGAGCATGCATGTTCATAGAAGTATTGTTTTTAAGAGTCAGAAAGAGATGGAAACAAATTGAAAATCCATCAGCTGGTAAATGGATGAACAGATTGTACTATATCCACAATGGAATATTACTAAGTAATATAAGGGAATGAACTATTGATAAATGCTGCCATATGGTTGAGTGCCAGAATAGTTACACAGAGAGGAAGGGAGAAGACAAAATGTGTTCATAGTATATTACTCATTTATGTATGAACTTTTAGAAAATGAAGCTAATGTTGTAATGATAAAAAGCTGATTGTTGGTTCCTTGGGGGAACTATTGGGGTGTGTGCTGGCCATGGAAGATGGGCAGCCACAATTACATAAAGAATGAGCAAACTTCTAGAGTTGATAGATATGTTAATTTTATTGATTGTGGTAGGATTTCACAGGTGGATACATATGTAAAAACTTAGAAACTACTATTTATAATTTAAAAATTTATAGATTATATTAATTTCTCTCAAAATCTTAGAAAAAAGAACATAAGCAAAGGATATTTATGAAATGAAGAGCAGACATAATAAGTACAGTAGTTGTTAAGAAAAAATGTGAGAAATAGACTATGAATCACTTTCAGCTAAGAAAAGTAAAAAAAAAAAATTGGAGGTAGGATATATATTAAAACTTTATACATTTAGGTGGGTAGGTGAGAGCTGAATGGGGGATGAGTACCGTAAAATAAAGTCATCGAAGTGGGAACAGTCGTGAAATTTCTATGAGTTGGGAAGGCTGTGATGTCAACTAGAGAGGTAGATAGAAATGATGAGAAGGATGGAACTGTTGAATAACAGGCCAAGGATTTTTGGTAGAATTGTTGGGGTGAGGATGCTTGGAATTATCAGAATGGATGAACCCTCTCAGGACAAAAGCTTGTTGCTGTGAGGAACACAGGGCACAACCACGTCTTCAGAAGCATGTTGGTTAAGAGAATGCTAGAGAAAAGTTACACAGATAGAAAAGGAGGGGTGCAGAAGACCATGCAGTCATCATAATATCAAATACATGAGTGACAAAATCTACAGAAAACAGAGATACAATTTTGGAAACATCAGTGCATTGGTCTTGGAGAAGAGGTGATTGAAAGGGACATGGATTTTTCAAAAAGATGTTAGTTTCTTAAATAAACCAGAGAAAAGGATCTCTACTAGCACAGTATTGGACATACCCAGTTATTGAGAGGTCTTCTAACAGAGTATTCAGAGAAAGGAACCTGCTGTTGAGGTTGGGATTTTTCTATGAGGGCTATTTCAGGGGCAGATTTCACCTGATTAGAAAAAAATTGACTTTTGGAAAAACTGTGGGTATCCCTAAACCCTGAGGACACTCAGAACAATCCCAGCTACTGTTGGCAGCAGGATAGGTGTAAAATTATACTGACATGTTTAAATGTCGGGAAGAGATGGAGCTGCATTTGGCACAGAAGTTAAGATGCCTGCCACACTTGGGACTTCCCCATCCTTTGTCTGAATGGCTGGGCTTGGGTCCCGGTTCCATTGTATCTATGTACTAATGTGTGTCCCAGGCAGCATCAGGTGATGGCCTAAAGTAGGTGGGTCCCTTCCATCCATGAACTCAAGATTGAGCTCTTGGCTCTTGGTTTTGGCCTGGCACAGCCATGATTGTTTCAGGCATTTGGGGAGTGAACTAGCAGGTGGGAACTCACTGTCTCTCTTTCTCTATCTCTGCCTTTGAAATAAAATGAAGTAATATAAAAATTTAAACTTAAGAATGGGGAATTTTTGGGGGGCCTGAAAATTAGAAGATACTTGCTAGGGAGGCCCACGTTTCCCCCTTTTGGGTTTCAGTGGGAACCCGGCAATTCTGTAGAACACAATCAGTCAGATGTACTGTGTAGCACTGTGTTATTCTCTGGGTACGGATTAGTAAGGCTGCTGTAAGCTACACTCCCCAGTTCACAGCTGAACAAGCTGCTGCTGACAAATGAGTTAGCATTACATTATGAGAAAAACATGAGCGGAGGAGTTGCAAAGTTGTATGGGCCCATGAAGCAATGATACACAGCCAAAGTGACAGCTTTTACCAGCAGCATATAAAAAGTGCCCTCTGGTAAATTTACCATGATATTTTCAGATAAACTGTGCATCCAGGACACATGGATGATGACAAGATCATGAAAATCATCTCTAAATATGAAAGATATGATATATATGTGGCTATCAAAGAGTAGTTCATTTTAAAAATGAGCCATATTTTCCTATAGATGCAGGGCAAGAGAAGGGGAAATCGTTTATAAAAGGAATGAAGATGTTGATCTCTGACAGCCCATCTTTTCAATCTGTGGAAATACCAGCTGTAGCACTAACAGCAGCAACAAACTCACTGATGTTTTTTCTCTGAAAGGTACCTTAGATATTTAAAGTGCTTTTTGCTTAGGATAAGGGGACTGGGTTTTCTGCTTCATTACTGGATCCCTGAATGAGGAATCTGTAATCATCTCAGATGTTGTAGATCCTGTTGATGTGGTAGGTACTCTTAGAGACTGTCCTTCTGAATGCATTCTGGGTATTACCAAAGTGATCCTAGGCAGTTCACTCTCTTGTATTCTCACGTCTGCACACATCTCAAAGCATCACCACCCCCCAACCCAGAAAAAAAAAAATCACTGTAACGTTTGAAGTTATATCCACTGAGCATGTATAAGCCTAGAATCAAGGGACTTATTACTGCTTCTCTTCACAAGACTAGATCTTTGGTACAAAGTTAACAGATATTTTTGGAATGTATCCTTCGACTTTGAAAATAAAAATGGCTATATTGTGTTTCAGCCTAAAATGTATCAATCTTATATAACTAAAAGGATTTAGAGCATAAAACTATTTCTAAGATTCTGCAAAATTGTAATTTCAGAGTTGTTTGGCTTTACAAGGAAACTTTTTGAAATTATAGTAAAAATATATTAACTAGGAGGAAAATTAGACAGCTTTAGTGAGTGGAAACAGCTAGATTCTAGTTAAAAAATGTTTTTCTATTTCAGCCACCCCCCTCCTGTTTTTAGGGCAGTGTTATAACCAGGCATTTCATGTGGGTTTTTTTTTTGAAAGATCAAATATTTGATGTTAATTTTTGTTTGAAGTGGTGAAGGCTTGGCTGGAAAACTCTGAGTTCAAAATGTGACATTTATTAGAGCATTATGTATCCTTATGGAGGAAAATGGAATATAAATAAGTGTTAATGAATGTTCTGGTTCTCCTATAAAGCATAATTCATTCCCACGCAGTAAATGAGAAAAGCAGGAGGAGGGGAAGGTGATAAACCATTCCAGATGAGTGTCCTGGACCTAGGAAATACCAGCATTAGTAAGGAAACAATTAGTCCCTCCAGTGACAAGGCGGCCATCAGTTTGGTCTTAAGAAGTTCGAGGTCATTAGTGTTATAATACATAATGTTGGCCGGCACCACAGCTCACTAGGCTAATCCTCTGCCTGTGGTTCTAGTCCCGGTTGGGGCGCCAGATTCTGTCCTGGTTGCTCCTCTTCCAGTCCAGCTCCCTGCTATGGCCTGGGAAGGCAGCGGAGGATGGCCCAAGTGCTTGGGCCCTGCACCCGCATGGGAGACCAGGAGGAAGCACCTGGCTCCTGGCTTCGGATCAGCACAGTGTGGTGGCCATTTGGGGGGTGAACCAATGGAAGGAAGACCTTTTTCTCTGTCTCTCTCTCTCTCACTAACTCTTCCTGTCAAAAAAAAAAAAAAAAAAAAAAAAACCAACAACATAATGTGTGTGTGTGTGTATATATATATATATATATAATATAAAGCATGTTTGTATGTTTCAATGGGATCTTTTATGTTCTCCCATGTCAACTTGCTTGGATATATGGATTAATATTAATATTTGAAACCAGAAAAGCATTGAGGGTTCAGTGTTGTTTTTCTTACTATTTATCTTGAAAGAGAAACTTACACACACACACACATCCTCAGGGAGATTGTTCCTGGTGTTTGCAGATCATCAGCATCCTCGTGGGGCTGGTGTAAGCAGAGATTCCTGTTGGCTTTACACAGCTGTTGCTCTGTGTTCTCAGGAAAGTGGTACTCTGCAACACTGCAGGGACAATCTGATCAAGTGATGTGTTTTCTTTTATTGAAAGTATTTCAGTGAATACTCTTGTCATGGTGCATTTAGAAGGGAGGTGTAAAGCCAAATGAACAAGGACATAGCCCAGATCTAACCTAAGAGGAGATGTGTGTGTGTAAGTACTATGGCTGGAATGGCAAGTAAGCTGCATGTCCCCAACATGTGCAAGATATTTTCTGAGGTGTAGTAGCAAATATTTCAAGCATTTCCTTTGAGCAATCCCAGTCATGGATGTCCACTGACTTCCCTGGAAGTCTTAGTGTAGTCTAGTGTTTTTATTAGAAATTATTTCCTGATGTTTAATTTCCTTTATTCCATTCTTTACCCAATTACACTCTGTTATTTCTAGCTGGTGTAATTATACAAATGCTAAAAGCCTTTCATGGTTTTGTTTCTTGGTAGATAGGAAGACTTTGTTGTTTTGTATTCAAGGCTTTTTTTCTTTTGTTTTTAGAAAGAGATGGGGCCAGTGTTGTGGAGTAGGGAATTAAGTGCTGCCTGCAGCGCCAGCATCCCATATGGGTGCCAGTTTGAGACCCATTTCCAATCCAGCTCCCTGCTAATATGCCTGGGAAAGCAGCAGAGGACACTCCAGGTCCTTGGACCCCTGCCATCTACATGGGAGATCTGGATGGGACTCTGAGCTCCTGGTTTCTGCGTAGCCCAGCCCTGGACTTCGAGGCCATTTGTGAAGTAAAGCAGCGGGTGGAAGACCCCTCTCCCTTTCTCTGCCTCTCTCTCTGGCACTCTGCCTTTCAAATAAATCAAATAAATCTTTTAAAAAAAGATTTCTTTTATTTATTTAATTGAGAGGTAGAGTGACAGAGAGACGGAGAGACAGAGAAGCATCTTCCATCCACTGGTTCTCTCCTCAAATGGCTGCAATGGCAGGAGCTGGGCCAATTCGAAGCCAGGAGCCTTCAGGGTCTCCCATGTGGGTGTAGGGGCCCAAGGATTTGGGCCATCTTCCACTGCTTTCCCAGGCCATAGCAGAGAGCAAAATTGGAAGAGGAGCAGCTGGGGACACCAACTAGCACCTTTATGGGATGCTGGCACCACAGGTGGCAGCTTTTACCTGTTACCCATAGTGCTGGCCCAAGTAAAATAAATCTTTAAAAAAAGATTTTTAAAATTTATTTGAAAGGTAGAATGACAGAGAATGGGAGACATACAGAGAGAGATCAACTGTTCTGCGGTCAACACCCCAAATAACTGCAATGACCAGGGCTGGGTCAGGCCAAACCCAAGAGCGCAGAGCTCCATCCTGATCTCCCATGTAGATTACAGGGGCCCAAATTCTTGGGCCATTATCAGCTGCTTTGTTAGACACATTAACACGGAACGGGAGTGTAAGCATATTATCCATGACTTGAGTTGGTACTCTGATATGGGATGCCCACGTCACAAGAAGTGGTTTAACCCACTACAACCCAACAGTGATTCCTATTTTGTGGCTATGACTTGAAGGCATATCTAGAATATGCAATACGTAGAAATTTTGAAACATTTCTAATATATAATGGGAAATAAGTGACAATAAAATTATGTACATTGCTTATGGTCTAAAACATTTTTGCCATGCATATGTTTGGTTTTCTTAAACAGGGAATTTTGTTGGAGTTACTTAAGCACTAGGATATTTTGTGTTTGGTTTTGCTGTATTTTGTGGACCAAAGATAACTACTGATAATTTTTAGGCATTTCATAAGCAGTTTAATTGTGTGCATCATTTTTAGAGTTGCAAGAAACTTTCTCAAGTATCTTAAGACAACTCTAAAAGTTAACATTAAAGAGATAACTGTTTTCTTTCTTAAAAAAACTTCCCTCTTTGCCCTGTTTGTTATGAATTAACTATTTTCTTAATAAGCCACTTTCAAATCACACTGCTAGCTGATTCTCTATCACCCATCGTCATACCATCTCAAAAATTTGCACAAGATTTGAGAAAATGAGAAAAAGAATGTAGTAAATATTTCATGACTATTTTGAAAAGAAATAATACTTAAAAATAATTCTAGAAAACATGTTGTGTCTAATACTGGATTGAGAGCTAGACTACATGGGTTTGAGTAGTTATTCTACCATTTACTAGAACTAGTTATCCGTTGGTAAGTTATTTAGACTCTGTATCTCAATTTCTCCGTCTCTATCATGAGTGCAATTGTCTCTACTTCATGTGTTGTCAGAGTTAAGTGAATTGATATGTACAAAACATCTAGAAAATTTCCTGGTACAAACTAAGCACTTAGTAATAGTTAGCTAATGGTGGTAATAGTAGTGATTCATACAAAATGCAACTTTTTTATCTAGGGAAAAGATATGTATAATGTGATATGCAAAAAGCAATACAAAAGTCATAAAGTTTTGATACATGCTACAATGCACTACAACATGGATGAAACTTGAAGACATTATGCTAATGGAAATAAGCCAGACACAAAAATGCATATCTCTTGACCCATTTTCTTCCCATCTTCACATTTACTTCCCATTTGTAACCAATCTCAAGAGAGAACAATGGAAGGAAGCCTGTAAAAGAGTACTGAAGAAAGGTATAGGGGAAAGAAGTAAAAGAAAAAGGCAAGTAGCAAGGCAAGAGATGCAGTGGTGCCAGTGGTGGTGGTAGGGATTAGTCAAGATTTTTCAGTGGCTCCAATGAACTCTTCAATTATATTTTCCCTGATTTAAACTTCAAAGAGCAGCTTTTTATTTAAAAATTAAATTTCTGAATAAGTGCAATCCTCATCAGTTTATGAGTTGGCAGAACCTATGATAGCTTCCAGATGGATTTACAAAAGAAAGACCCTAGGCTGGCACAATAGATACTTGAGAGAGGAGTCAGTGACAGGGTTATTACCTTTCTCTACTAAACCCAGTCCTCTGAGAGTGAAAAAAAAAAAGAGCAATCTATCAAAAAATGTCATTTGGTGAACATTTAAGGACTTGATTTTGAAAGAATAGGGTGAGGTGGGAATCGTAAGATTTGGAATATAATAAGGGGTTGTGTGACAATAGTGGTTGTAAACAGGGGCTGTAGGTAGAGGATCTGTATAGAGGCTGAGGACACAGTGTATCTTTTCCTTTTTTTAAAGATCTGTTTTATATATTTGAAAGTCAGAATTGCAGGGAGTGGGAGAGACACAGAGATCATCCATCCACTGGTTCACTCCCCAAATGGCTATAATGTTCAAGGCTAAGCCATAGTGAAGTCAGGAGCCAGGAGCTTCCTCTGGGTCTCCCATGTGAGTGGCAGGGCCCCTAGCACTTGGACCATCCTCTGTTGCCTTCCCAGGCACATTAGCAGGAAGCTAGATTGGAAGTGGGGCACCCAGGACTGGAACTGGCATCCACATGGGATGCTGGGCTTCCCAGGCAGCAGCTGCACTCCCATGCTGCCCTCACAGTGTATCTTAAATCTGTTATTTTGCAGATGAATTCAAGCATGCTTTGACTTATGCTTAGATGTTTTGGGGAGAAATCTTTTTATATTGTTAGAAATAACTTCTAAAGATACTTTTTATTACGTGTTACAAATAAATTGGTTTCTCATTTATATTTTTCCTTTATGTTGGTGTGGAACTGAATTGCCTTTGTCTAATTGTCATATAATGAGGCTTCTTATAGTTTGAAAAGTAAGGATTATGATTTTTAACACCAGAATATATTTGTCTTTGATTTGATTCCCTTTACTTGACCTCAAAGAAGTAAAAATCAGATTATCTATGATTATGATGAATGGAATTCTCTAGGAAGCAAAATTGGTTCAATTAGAACAATTACTGTTTTTCATTGTTGTTTGCCCAGAAGTAGGACTGGTCTTTCTGCTGTTCTTTACTGATGTCTGCCAAGATATTATAGTCAATTTGCTTTCCCCTGAGGTGAAGGAGGCTGCTCAGCATACTTGTTACCCTATCAAAGAGTTGCATGTGGGTAATCAAGGGAGTCTCTGGTAAAAAAAAAAGAAGAGTCTGGCTAATGTTCCAGGGAAAAAAGGACTCTTTAAGCTTCTTATTTAGGCAATTGCAGATAGTGAAGTATCTGAAAATTTTAAGTAAAAACTTTCCACTTTTATTTTAGAAAGAAGACTTGAGGAAGCTAAAAGCTTTGAGGAAAGGTTGACTATTAAAAAAGCAAATATATACCTAAAACTTTGAAGAAATATACACCTAATACCTGTATCCTGAAAGGAAATTGCATTCATCAATGATATGCGAATTGAATGGAAGAATGTTTTAAAAAGGGTTTAATAAGAAAAAAGTATTAACTTTTTTACAGATTTGCTTTAATATAAATTATATGTAGTTAAATTGTATTCACTTTTAAATAAGCTTTTGCTGAAATGAAGGATATCCATTTGTAATTAGAGAAAATTAAGTTTTTCCTTTTCCTTCTCTCTAAGTTTTATATCCTAACTTTCCTGAGGATAGATTGATTATTGCTTGTCAGTAATGCTTTGGACTAGAAGTGTTTCTGGGTTTCTGATTTTAGAATATTTGCATATATATAGGGAGGTGCCTTGGGGAGGGAGACCCAAGTCTAAATACAAAATTCATTTATGTTTTGTATACACCTTTTACACATCACCTCGAGGCACTTTGTGCAGCATTTGTAGTACACTTGTGTTTTGACTGTGCCTGTCACATGAGGTCTTATGTGGAATTTTCCATTTGTGGCATCGCATTCACAGTGAAAAAGTTTTGGACTTCGGAGCATTTCAGATTTTGAGTTTTCAGGTTAGGGATACAAGCTGTACCACAGTATAATGTTAAACATGATAACATTTTTTCTATATGTATTTACAAAATATGAAATTTCTAAAAATTTACCAGTGGATCTTAAGGGAGTGTTTAAATTATTGAATTAAATATTTATTTTTTTCTAGGCAACTATGAAATAGATGTAATTTGTCTTAATTTCCCTTGTTAGCTTTCCTACCAGTTGTATAATTCTTGTGACCTCCACACACACACATACACACACACCCCACACTCCACATTGTATCCTGTCTTAACCTTCTAGTAAGGATAATGACTAATTTCTGACTACAGGTATAACCTGACAAAAGTTTGGGTACAAAGTCTATGATGATTTATTTGCATTTTGTAAAAGGAGAAGGGTGGGAGGTTGGAAGGCATGATTGGAATGAAAGTCACATGGTGAAGTTGCCTCTGCCTGGAGACCTTTAGCCTGACTCACCTTCCCTACCAAGGCGTGTCAGTGCTGTTTTCCCCCAACACATTTGCATACACATGCACATGCATGTTCACATATGTTTGCCATATTGAATTGAATGATGAACTTATAATTCCTTTGAAATGGAGTTCACCAGCTATACAGTGGTTCTGATTTGTGTTTTTTTCCTAATTTTTAACCCTCAAATGCAGCCATAAGGACAATTTTAGACTTCACTGTAAATGAAATTATTTTCTATTGTCACGGTGGGGAAATGTCCAGGACATCTTTATTTCACTCCACACAATATATTTGAAGTACATTTTCACAGATGTATAAATTAAAATTCTTAGGGAAATTGTTATTTTGAGAAATTTCATTTTTATTTTATCTGTATTTAATTTGCCAGGTAAAGGCAGACAAAATCAAAACCATAAGATTGAGGTATGTTTTGTTTGTGCTTTGTTCTAGAAAAAGGAAACAGCATTTTGAGAGGCATCGTAAAGCACATCTGAATGGAAGTATCTCGCCAGCAGCTGCTGTGTGCCTTAAACATCCAGTGTCAGTGTAGAAATAACGTGTCGTGGAAGAGATTCTGTTAAGTTGTGAACGTGTTTCCTGAGACCTGAAAGGCACTTAGGCTTCGTTGCTGTGCATTGTTGTGTTAGCCGTGAGCTAACAGAGCACTGAGGAGAACCGTAGGCTTTCACAGAAGCAAAATACAGTACTTACCAATCCTGCAGCATGTTGATCTATGGCAGGAACCTCTGCCAGGAGCAGATGGAAGGATTTTCACCAAGGGACATGTTTCCAAGTGACACCAAAATCATCTGTCACGTCAGGTGCAGGTCTCACTTTGACTTTCCTAAATTTTTCTTTAGAGAGTTTTTCTCTGTACCCAGTTTTCTGTGGTTTTAGAGATATTTTGAGGGACCAGCACTGTGGCATGGTGCTAGCTGCTGGCCCTCTATGTGGATGCCGGTTCCAGTCCCAGCTGCTCCACTTCTGATCCAGCTCTCTGCTATGGCCTGGGAAAGCAGTAGAAGATGGCCCAAGTGCTTGGGCCCCTGCACTCATGTGGGAGACCCAGAAGAAGCTCCTGGCTTCGGATTGGCGCAGCACTGGCTCTGGCAGCCATCTGGGAAGTTCAAATAAATAAATAAATCTTACAATTAAAGAGTTAACCATTCATAGAGAGGCAAGAAGATGCTACTATTAAAAAAAATACTTTGAAGCATCAGAAGGAGAGGAGCTGTCAGTAGAAACTGACAAGCAGCATTCTGAAGAGGCATAGCTGTATTTTACTGAGACTTTTTACTAGTTGAATACGAGATAAAGTTTTAGACTTTTAGCACCAAGTGCTAATTAACTGCTGGGAAAGTCAAAAGTGTACAGTTGTTCTGAATCTACCACCTCATGCTCAGGTGCCAATGTTTAAATACACCTGCAGTAGTGTCTGGACTTCTGGGATGAGAAATGGACACTGGGTGGAGCAATGACAGTATGGTAATTGCCTTTTTAGTGGAGCTGCGTGGAAGTCATATGATAGCAGAGGGAGGGTGGCCTTGAGGAACTACTTGAGGGACTAATGTAGCCTTGGATTCCCACAAAAACGATGTACTTTGCATGCCAGACTGCAATGATAGTTACTGCTGCATTTCTGGATTTTCGACATAGTTAAGAAAGCAAGAATTCCTGTCTCAGTGCTAAGACTTCCTTATTCCCCAGAGTTTAACAAGACTTTACATTAATTTATGGAGAGTGAGGATAAGCAGCATCAGTCTTTAACCTTTTTTAAAAGATTTATTTATTTATTTATAAAAAAAGATTTATTTATTTATTTGAAAGGCAGAGTCACAGAGAGGTAGAAGTAGAGAGAAGGAGGTCTTCCATCTACTAGGTCTCTCCCCAAATGGCCACAATGGCTGGAGCTGGGCCAATCAGGAGCCAGGAGCTCCTTCTGGGTCTCCCATGTGGGTGCAGGGGCCCAAGGACTTGGGCCATCTTCTGCTGGTTTCCCAGGCCATAGCAGAGAGCTGGAGCAGAAGTGGAGCAGCCAAGACTAGAATTGGCACCCACAAGGGATGCCAGCACTGCAGGCAGAGGCTTAGCCTACTATGCCACATGACTGGCCTGTGTCTTTATTTTTAAAAAAGTGTTATTTATTTATTTTATTTGAAGGAGAGAGAGAGAGATAACAAGAGAGAACAAACACTTAAGACTTTCCATTTGCTGGTTCCCTCTTTGAATGTCCACAATAGCCAGGGCTGGGTCAGATTGAAGCCTGAGGCTGGGAACTCAATGTGGATCAGTCACATAGGTGGCAAGGACCCAAGTGCTAGAGCCATCACACGCTGCTTCCCACTGTCTCCATTAGCAGGAAACTAGAGTCAGGAGCTAATCCAAGACTTGAACCCTAATACTCTAATATAGAGTGTGGGCATCCCAAGTGGCACCTCGAACTATATGCCAAACACCCACACCTGTTTCCCTAAAGTCTTGATTTCAGTATGTGTTTAGTTAAATATTTTCTGAGACATCTTATGCATTATTGACTGATTTATGACCTGGCATATAGATATTTTGATATTATTTAGGAAAATGTTGTGATAGCTAACTGAAGAGAAAAGAATATGATAGCCTCATCATTTCTCCTATAGATGATTATTGGAACAACACCAGAACCACAATCATAGAAATATTTTTTTAAATGTTGATCTTGATACATGCCTTGAAAAATAAGTCAGGTATACAGTTTGGGTACATAATGAATAGAAGTATAAATCTGTCATGTGATTAGGTCAAGACTAAGGAAAGAACATTTGAGACCCAGAGAAAGTTGGATGCTGATGATAGAGCACTAAGGAGAAAGTGCTAGTAGAACACATACAGCACTGTTATTTGCATTCAGTCAGTAAAGCTCAGTAGGGACAATATTAAATAATGCCCCTTAGACAGCAAGAAAAGTTTTAGTTTTGGTCAATGTATTATGCAAATGAATATGTAGTATAAATCTCCCTATTGAAAATGTCTAAAATGAAATGATTTTTGATGATTGAATGTGAAATTAAATTTCAAATATTTGCGGCAGGTATTTGTGACTTAGTGGATTAAGCCACTTCTTGGGACATCAGCATCCCGTATCAGAGTGTCTGGGTTTGAGCATCACCTCTGCTTTTGATTCAACTGCCTGCTCATGCATACCCTGGGAAACAGCAAATGATGGCCCAAGTATTTGATTTTTTGCCACCCATGTGGGGGACTTGGATGGAGTCCCTGGCTCTTGGGTTCAACTGATCTAAACCCCACTGTTTGGGCATTTGGGGAGTAAACCTGCAGATGGAAGATTCTTTCTGTATCTCCCTCTCTTTCACTCTGCCTTCCAAATAAAACAAAATGTTTAAAAAATAAAGTATCTGTGCTTTCCACAACAGTTTCAAGGAAGTGAGGCATTATTGATGGCATAAATTTTGTTTTCACAAAGGATAATTGCTTCCTTGTTTAGGGACCACCCACACACAAATGACACTGTGCATTTTTAATGCAGATGCTCAGTGTGTTTGCTGAATTGAATTGCAGTTCATATTGTGCTGCATTAGGCTTCTATCAATTAAGCATTTTCATGTTGAGTTACAGTTATTGCCCATGTTCAAATAATTTATACATTCCACAGCCCTCAACCACCTAACGTGTATAAGAGTAGGATAGACCAATGAATAGTAGCTCTTGACTGCTAAGAGATGATCTTAGGAAAGTGTCTTCAGGCACATAATAGTATATTTACTGCCTCTATTTTGGAAATAAGGCAACCAGATGGTTAAGGGACTTGGTCAAGGTCCCATAGCATGTTTTTTTTTTTTTTTTAATATGACTTCTCTTATAAACTAAAAATGCTTGCTGTCTTCAAAGGACACATATGTCAGGTTGCTATATTTCTGTGGAGTGAGGTTAACTCATTTCTACTGGGCCATCACTGTGGTATAGCAGGTAAAGCCACCACCTGGTACCCTAGCATCCCCTATGGGTACTGGTTGAAGTCCTGGCTGTTCCACTTCTGTTCCAGCTCCCTGCTAATGTTCCTGATAAAGCCTGGGACCCCCTGAACCAACATGAGAGACCCAGAGGACTCCTGGCTCCTGACTTCCTTCTGGCCCATCCCTGGCTGCCAGAACCATTTGGGGAGTCAACTGGCAGATGGAAGATTGCTCTCTCTCTGTCTCCCCCTCTCTTTCCTCTTTCTGTTACAGAGCCTTTCAAATAAATAAAAATAAATGTTTTAAAAAATCATTTCTACCAGTCATGCAGGATGTAAGTCAGTGACATGACTGTGTGTAAAGCCCAAGATATTTGACGCTGGGTGACTTTTTGAACTCTGCTGTTGGTATCAACAGCACATTCTATGACTCATTTTAGAATAAATTAGTATCTCCCTGAGGACTTAAGGAGGGAAAAGGTATCTCAGATCATAAAATATGAATTAGAAACCAAGAGTGAATAAATAGCTTTCTAGTCTAGTGTTTATCATTTAACAATTTTGATAACTGTACAGTCCGATATCTACTTATATCACTAAGAAATCCCTCCCCAATCCCTGCCTTTAACATTGTTGGACGCCTTAATAGAAATATGGTTCCCTTAGGTGTATCGCCTCTGTTTCATCAGTCTCTAATTTGTCTTCAGATTAGAATATAGACAAAGCTGCAGGGTTCACTTTTGTGCTGTTCGCGTTTGCTTTCTTTGCTTCTCTTAGCATCTGTGCTTTGTATGTATCCTGAAGCCACTATGCTGAGTGGGATTCCCCAATTTTCTCCCTACTGCTGCACCAGGGCCTCTTTTGAGTGGCAGCCTAGATCAAGGGTACAAGCTACAAATCTACCCTTCTTTGTATCCCTCTCTGAACCCTTTTTTCCCTCTCCTCTTTGCTTTGGTAATCTGATAAATTAATATTCCTTATTGCTTTAATGACTGCTAATAGATTAATGCATCTTAATGACTGCTAATGGTTTAATCTGCTACACCTCCTGGGTAAAATATTTGCATTTTAAAAGGGCTTTTAGAATCATAACCTTATTTAAAGCAGTGACTCAGTGTGAGAATCTAAAAACCTGTTGACAAATCACTTGGGAGAAGCACCATGTTAGTTTTTTTTTTTTTAATACATTTTAGCATTTTTTAAAATACATTTTAACATCTCTAGCATTTTTTAATACATTTAACATCTCTGAAAACAAGAACACGTTCTTAAAATTGGTGTGATAAGAGAACACTGTGTTGTAGATGCATTGGAAAGATTCTCTTTCTCCATTCTTAGTGCTGCATAAAATAATGTGTCTTAAAATCAATGACATTTTAGGTCTTGTAAAAATGCATTAGCTGTTTGTTTCCATTTTTTTGCCACTCATCAAACCATACCTTGTGGTAGATGGTAACTACCTCTCTTACCATATTTTACACATTCACACAAACTCAGTCCACAAACTAAACACTCATCAATAAATACATGTCCCAGCACCAATTAACCATTGGCATTCTCACATTGGCTGCTGTGGAAGCTCCAGTTAAAATCGGTGGTCCATTTTTGTTGAATTTGTTTCCTTTCTGGGGCTGGGGTGCACATTGAAGAATGCTTCTTTAACTTTGTTTAAGACATGTGAAAAATCCGCACTGGAAATGACATTCTATTTATAACATCTATTTGCTATTTTTAAAAAAATGTCACTTATGGAACTTTAGTCTTTCTTATTCTGTCTCTCTTTGCTTTGAGTGAGAAGTGATAAACCTGCGTAAATACCACGGGTGAATGCAGTGTCTAGAAGGACTGGCTTTCCTTTTAAAGATGAGAGGGCTTTGTATCTGTAATTACCCATCATACGCAGTTTCAAATGAAAGAGTTAGTGTCATTCTTTCTTTTTGGAAGGCATTAGAAACAATTGCGGAATAAAAAGCAAGCTCATCAACAACAAAAAAATGAGTCAGAAAATTGGCTAAAATTCAGCTCTTTGTGCTCTTGAGACTGAAAGCTGTGGCAGAAAGAAAGCTCTCCAATTTTCTACCAGGCAAATTCATTGCCTCCTTTCAGATTGGTTTACTCTTTTGAAGCAGTTAAGTAGTAGATTTTCTTAACAAGAGGAACACTTACTTATTTAAATAATTCTTTGCAAATTTCATTTTTTTATTCTTTTCATCTTTCACCATCGATTCCACAACCCTGAGTGGGATAGGCATGAATACTAAAATATGTTCTATGAGGTATCTTTTAGGTTAAAATTCAAAATTGGGACAATTGAGCTAAGGAAAGGAGTTTTCAAAATAGAGAATACTAGTCATATTTTCATTCTTTGATAATATATACAGTTTTAGTATTTTTGTGAATGAACAATTCATTTAACATCTGTTATTATATTGTTATATTTTTCAAAAGTTTAAAAGAAGGACTGAATTTTGCAGGAACACTTTGACATATATGAGCGTAGTTCAAAACGTTTATGAAAGGAGTGGGCATTTGACATAGTGGTTAAACCATCAGTAGGGCCTCTCACCTCCCATATTAGAGGACCTGGCTTTGTGTCCAGTTATGCTTCAGATTCCCACTACACTTCTGATCCTGCTTCCTGCAGGTGTACACCCTGGGAAGCAGCAGGTGATAGCTCAGCTGGTTAAGTCCTTTCCAACCATGTGGGAGACCCTGATTGACTTCCTGGCTCTGTTTTGGCCTGGCCCAGCCCCTGCTGATACAAGCATTTGGGGCATGACCCAGTGGATGGGGGCTATGAGTATGTCTCTCTCTCTTATTCTGTCTTTCAAAATAAAAAGTCAGTTGAGTTGTATTTTTTTAGAAACGTTACAGCAAAATAAACACTTCAAAATTTCATTTGTCATGAACTTCAGGCACCTTTGTATACTTACTAAATTGCAGAATAAATGGTAAAATTTAGAATTATCAAGAGCTATCATTTTCTCCTTTTCCCCCGGAAGCCTTTTTTTTAAGGAATACAAAGTTCATTCATTTCATAAATACAACTTTAGGAATATAGTGATTTTTCCCACTGTACCTGTATTCCCACATACACTCCCACCCCTCTTCCTCCTCTCTCTCCTATTCCTATTCTTATTTTCTACCAAGATTTATTTTCAATTAACTTTATACAAATACGATTAATTCTATACTAAGTAAAGAGTTCAACGAATTGTATGAAAAAAAAAAAAAACTATTCCTCAATAGTTGAGACAAGGGCTGTTCAAAGTTACTGCATCTTGAAGTGTTAATTTCACTATTTACCTTTTAGGGGCTCTATTATCATTTTTTATATAATTCTTAGTATACATGGAACCTAGTAAAATTGAAAACAAAAATTATGTGAAATATTAATGGTAATCCATTAGAACATTCCGAATATCTTAGCATGGAATAGTATTTTTCTGACTAATAGTGTTTAACGAGATTTAATGACTTAAGTGAATCAGGCCTAGGACAGGAGACAACGGGTGTAGAAAAAAAAATGATGAATCTAATGAAGTGTTGATAACTAATGGCAAGAGAAGGTTACTTTCTAGAAATAAAGAGGATTTAAGGGGTGTAGATACAGAAAACAAATTTCACCTTCTTTGTGTTTTTGCCTAGGGCTAGCTCAGGGGCTTTGAAAAAGAATGGCTGGCCAGTGGCTGACAGCAGTGTTGCAAAAATTAACATCATTTTTACATGCACATCTGTACCTTTTGAGCTGTTTGCATTTTCCTGTGAAACTAAATCCTTTAGCTGCCATACTGTCACAAAAGGAAGGAGGTATGTATTTAGAAGGTAGCTAGGAAAGCCTGTCAGACCAAGGATCTGTGAAATGTGTCTTTGTCAAGAAAGGCACGTGCGAGTCTATTACAAGCACAATGCAAGATGGTTTGTAATGAATCTCCATCCCTAGAGAGCTCTAAATATAGAATAGATGGCCAAGTCTTTGGATGGTATAAGTGATCAACTGAGTAAAGGACAGGATCTCTTCAGATGACCTCTTAGTGCCCCTTGCTGCTCTGCAGTTCCAAATCTGAGATACTGCCCTGAGCATGTAATGTGTGTGTCATTAGTGCGTACATGTGTATGTGTATATACACACAAATATATATATATATATATATAAATATGTGTGACATTATCTGCTTAAGATTTTTTGTTCTCTTTTTATTACCCTATTTTCCTATGCAGAATTTATTCTGTTTTCCCTTTCTCCATATATTTGCTTTATATATAGATATATAAATTATACACACAGATATTTCATTTTACATTTAGATGGACACCGTTTTGCAGTTCTTGAGGGTTTAGTTTATTCATTGAATGTTCCTATAGTTTTGTTCCTGATATTTTACTCACAGGAAGCTATGTTTGTTTAATTTTAAATGTGGTTGGCAGGGGGTAGAAGACATATTTTCAATATAGTAGGAATTTTGTTGTTTACTAAGAAAAAGAAATGTAAAACAGACACTTTAGTTTGGTGACCCGTGATGGTTACGGAACCACTAGAGGAGAGTAGGGGTTAGCATATATATCTACTTGCATCCGGTTATTGTTTGTGGAACAATGAAAGTTTTTCTGGCATAGTCTTTCTGATAGAGGCATGCAGCTACAGAAGATTAAACATTTATGCATTGTGATTAGGTTCTAGTGCTTCATAACTACTGTTGTTCAAGAAGTGGAAGTATAGAAATACCATGGGACCTGGTATACAATAATGAATAAAACCATCCAACTCTGTGTCAGACACTAACTAGAGAAAAGGGCTCCTCCCGTAGAGCAAATATGAGCATACCCAAGCGTATTTGCATTCATGATGAAAAGCAGTCTGCTCTGTCGTGAGTCCTGTGGAGTCATAATGGGGAAAGTTGAAAGCATTGTACATTGTTGTTATGTTAAACCACCACAGTGGCTTTTTTTGCTAATGTGATTATTCACGAGGGACTGGTGGTCATGGTCAGAGTACAGAGATTTCATCAGAATGCAAATAATTGCTCATAAATATTTGCTACTTTTTTTACTTTCACCAAAAGAAAAAGCATTTTCATTTTTCAGCTCTTAAATATTTCTCCCCACATTTTATTACAACAGGAACTATTTATGGTTCATGCTTATGCTTATGTATGTGTATGTGAGCTTGATAACAAACCTAAATTTGCAAATTCTAAAGGACAGGTGATTCTTGGCTATTTACTCCTAGGCAATAGTGATACTTTTCTTTGCCATTGCCAAACTGCCATCTGGTTACTCTGTCATCCTGGTTAATTCTTATGTGATTCAGAAGGAACACTTTTTTGAGCAAGATGCTGGCTGCAGCTGTTAATTAGAGCCAAGCAATTCTTCTTAGTAATTGGAACAAGATGATTGTCAGCAGCAGCAACTTGGATAAAGAAAATTTGAAATTCTGCTCGTATATGATAGATAAGTTTTCATTTCCAGTAATATTTTTCTGTGTGATCAGTACACATTGAAAAAGGGCACCAAAGTTTATGCTGTGATCTTAAAACAACCAAAAGGATCTGATGATTTCTCAGAGGAAGAAAAACAAGTGGCCAAGAAGTATATGAAAAAATGCTCAACATTACTAGCCATTAGGGAAATAGAGATCAAAACCAGAAGGAAGTATCCACACACCGCTGTTAGAGTGGCTGTTATCAAAAAGACAGGAAGTAACATACTGGCAAGGATGTGGAAAAAGGGGAGCTCTTACATACTGTTGATGGAAATGTAAATTAGTATAGTCATTATGGAAAACTATGGAAATTGCTTAAAAACTGCAAATAGAACTGCCATATGATCCAGCAATCCCTCTACTGGATATGTACCCTGAACACGTGAAGACAGTGTATCAAAGAGATATGTGCTCCGCCATGTTTATTGAATTTCTACCATAATAACCAAGATTTGGATTCTACCAAAGTGTCCATCATCAAGTGAATAGATAATGAAAATTGGCTGTGTGTGTATAATGGAATATAATTCAACCATAAAAAAGAATGAATTCTTGTTACTTGTAGCAAGATGGGTGGAATTAGAGGACTTATAAATCAGATACAGAAAGACAAATACTACATATTCTCCCTTATATGTGGAAGCTTAAAAAAAAAAACCCACAGAATAATGACTACTAGAGGCTTCAGGGGTAAGGGGAGATAGATTTCATAAACAGGTCTCAAATCAAAGTCAGATTGAAAGAATAAGTTTCCTAGTTTTACACAGCGTAATAGGATGCGTATACTTAACGAATATGTTATATACTTTATGAGCAAATAGAAGCAAAGGGTTCTAAGACTCCAATCATAAAATAATGTCAAAGAGTAGGAAATGTTGATTACCTTGATTTTTTCATATACATGTATTGAAATATTGGTATATAGCCTGTAAATACACACACACACACACACAAACTCACTACCAATAGAAAACAATTTATAGCTGTACTTTATTAGCATATTTTTGTCATTCTTAAGAAAAATGTTCTATACACAGAGATTTATGTATTTTTATCAAAATAGATAATATTTTAAGGATAGCAAAACATTTGGAAATGGGCGATTTTAACTCAGTACAATAAATTTTTCTCCTCGTTACTAATTACCCCCCAGAAATGATTTGATGAGAATATTCAGTGTCATATTTTTTAAAGATTTATTTATTTATTTATTTGAAAGTCAGAGTTACACAGAAAGAGGAGAGGCAGAGAGAGAGAGAGAGAGAGAGAGAGAGAGAGGCCAGGAATTTCTTCTGGGTCTCCCATGCAAGTGCAGGGGCCCAAGGACTTGCGCCACCTTCCACTGCTTCCCCAGGCCATAGCAGAGAGCTGGATTGGAAGTGGAGCAGCAGGGTCTTGAACTGGTGCCCATATGGGATGCTGATGCTTCAGGCCAGGGCGTTAACCCGCTGCACCACAGCACCGGCCCCATATCTAAAACTATTTAAGGAACTATGCCTTGCCTATCAATTCCTCCATCTTTTTGGACTAACTTTACTAAACTGTTATTTTTATTCATAATGAGTTAATTGTTATAAGGTTTATAGGAAGAGTGGAGGACATGACTGGGCAAACCTTTCCTATGCAGGACTTTCCAGACAGTAACTGGCAGATGTTGTTTAGAGAAGAGTTAAGCCTCTTTCTCCCTCTCTCTACCTATTTCTAAACTGCATTTTAAGATCTAAGTATATAATTTAAGATCTAAGTTATGTAATAGCTGGTGTGAAGTCCACCCAACAGAAAAAAAGACTCCACTCTAATAAAATAATAATAAGGGCAAAAACATGAAAGAATGGAGATACTGTGAAGTAAAAATGTTAATTTATTCAATAAACATTCAGTTTTAGGCACCACGCTCTAACCAACTGCCGTGGATAGCATTCAGTTTTTACTTTGAGAAGCACTATGGCTTGAGAAGTTCAACATGGGAACAATTAAATTCTGGATTTGAATTCTACCATTGCTGCACAGCAATTGTATAATCTTGTAAAATATGACATTACTGAAACTATTTTCTAATAAGACAAATGGGGACAGTAATAGTACTTATCTCTCAGGAGTATTGTGAAAGAAAATGTTCAAAGTACCTAATGCATGGTATCTGCCCCTTAACATGTAATGCTAAATATTATTTATACTGGATGTAATATACTGGGTAGAAAGTAAAGCTTCTCTTTAGAATGGGAAGTGGTTTGCTAGGAATGATGTTAGTAAAAAAATTAAAAAGTTATATTTCAGGGGAATGGGTTTGAATAGGAAAAATTTAATGAAGTTATTATTTTCCCTCATGTCATTAAAGTTTGTAGACATACTGCATTAATAAAATAAAGAAAAGGACAAAATGTTTTTTCTTCCAAGACAACAGCTTGTGTACCACATATAACTAAATCTTAAAATAAATTTGATTAGAATGCCTATTATCACCTCAGCATGCAAAGGACAACCTACTGGGAATTTCAGGAGTGATTATTTTGTATTGAGGGAAGGGATGTATTAGTTGCCAATGCCTCTGATTAGCTTATGTTTAAAAGAGGAAAATCTGATATTAAACTGCCTGTATAGGGACTATGGTTGCATAAGTTTGAATAACTAGATTGATTTTAAGAGTCAAATAAAAGATTCAAGTTATCTATAACCATTTTGAAGGCAGCACCAAGTATGTTTTGTTTTCAGATGAACCTCAGTGTGTAACAGGTGCCTGATACATACTTGGTGTTCAATAGAGTCGTGAAGTAAAGGAGAGACCTCTGTTGTATTTCGTACATTGAGCTACGCAGAGGGCTGTTCCTTAATATGGTGGTAAGAATATAGAATTTGGAATTGAAGAGCTAAGTATTAATGTAAGAGATTTAGCTAACTCAGAGACAGTTTTCTGTTCATGGAGTTATTTTGTAGTAAGGTAAAATAATAATGGAGACAGTCACTTGGGCAACAGTAAAGTTGTGATATACAATCTTGAAAGTTGTTACTTCGTTTGATCACGTAATTGAAGAGTTCTTTTATCTCATCTTTACTGGTATCCTTTGGATGCAGTCTGAAAAAGGTTTATAACATAATAACCCTGATATCCACATTAATTAAAAAATACAAGTATTTAAAAAGCATTGAGCATCATTGTTCTGTGCCCAGAACAAGAAAGCAAAATATAAAAATATGTGCCAGAATATTTGAAATCAAGGAGTTTGATTCTATTCTATATTTAACAAATTAGGTGGGCATGATTAGGATATTAAATATTATACATTTAGTTGTTTATACTGCATAAACAGATTTAGTAAACATTCAGTCATTCAGTTAAAATACATTAAGTTCTTTTGGAATATGTTGATGTCTTAATCTGGGTTGTTTGTCCAATGAAGTGTTAGCTATAGTAGGATACCTTAGAAAGATAAGAGTTGCATGGTTTTTATTCTAGGACAATGATATTGTGCTGTGAAGATTATAGTTTGATACAGATATCTTACATTAAAATACCAGCCTACTCACTAATTACTTCATTTTGTGCAACTTATTTAATGTAAGCCTCTATATTCTCATCTGTGAATTGGCATACTAATGTCTATACCATACTGCTGTTAAGAAGATTAAATAAAATTATGATTAAAGGGCCCTCATTACAGTGTATAATATATAAACCATGCTCAGTACCTGGAAACTCTTGTTATGTGTCTGCTCTTACTTTCATAGTCAGAGATTTGGAATTTGTGTTTTGTATTTTTCCAGCTTTAAACCTGTGAGTCTTTAAATTTGAACTTTGCTAAGTCTCTTTGAACTGTGTGTGTGTCTTAGTCTATTTTCTTTTTTTTAAAGATTTATTTATTTATCTTAAAGGCTGAAATACAAAGAAGGAAGGAGAGAATCTTCCATCTACTCACTCCCTAAATAGAAAGAACAGCCAAGGCTGGGCCTGCCAAAACCAGGAGCCAGGAGATTCCTCCAGATCTCTGACGTGGGTGGCAGAGGCCCAAGTACATGGGCCATCTTCTGTTGCCTTCCCAGGAGCATTAGCAGGGAGCCAGATTGGAAATGGAGCAGCCGGGACTCAAACTGGTGCCCATACGGGATGCCCGGACTGCAGGCGGTAGCTTTACCTTCTATGCCACAGTGCTCACTCCCTCTTTTTTTTTACTTTTAAGATTTATTATTTTATTTGAAAGTCAATGTTAAAGAGAGACAGAGTTATAAAGAGAGAGAGAGAGAGAGAGACATTGATTGATCTTCCATCTGCTGATTCACTCCCAAGATGGGCACAATGGCCAGCACTGGGTCAGGTGGAAGCCAGGAGCCAGAAGCTTCATCTGGGTTTCCCATGTGGGTGGCAGGGATCTAAAAACTTGGGCCATCTTATGCTACCCTTCCCAGGCCATTAGTTGGATTGGAAGTGGAGCAGCCAGGTTAGTCCATTTTCTTTTGTTGTGAAAGACTAAAGGATAGATTTTTTTAGCTCATGGTCTGGGAGGCTTGGAAGTCCAAGATCAAAGGCCCAGCACCTGAGGCTGGTGTTATGGCTCAGTGGGTTAAAGCCCCAGCATGCAGTGCAGGCATCTCATGTGGGCGCTGCCTGTTCAAGTCCCGGCTGCTCTTCTGCCAACCCAGCTCCCTGATGATGAGCCTGGGAAAACAGTGGAGAATGGCTCAAGTGCTTGGGCCCCTGCACCCATGTGGGAGAACTGGAGGAAGCTCCTGGCTCCTGGCTTCATTCTGGCCCAGCCCTGGTCATTGCGGCCGTGTGTGGAGTAAACAAAAGGATGGAAGATCTCTCTCCCTCTCCCCACCTTCCTTTTTCTCCCCCTCCCCCCACTGTAACTCTGCCTTTCAAATAAATAAAATAAATTTTTAAAGAGAAAACAAAAGACCTGCATCTGATGAGGGTCTTCTTGCTTCATGATTTATTGGAAGGCATAAGAGGGTAAGAAAGAACAAGAACGTGCCAGCTCAGGTTCTTCTTCCACTTGTAAAGCTACTAGTCCTGTCATGGGGATCCATCTTGATGACCTTACTCAATCTTAATTACTTCCCAAAGACCCTGTTTCCAAATACCATCAACATATAAATTTTTGAATTAAGTTTCAATGAGTTTTAGAAGATTTATATAGCATGTCAGTGTATATATATTTTGTTGTGTAAACATGCAACTTGGACTCCATCAAATTCTTCATATCCTCAAATTCAGAATCCACAGATTCAGCCATTCACAGATTGAAAATATTTGGAAAAATGCACATTTTAGGATCTTTTCTTTGTGTTTCACTGTGGTGAGTTTGATTACGACGTGTCGTGGTGAGGATCTCTTTTGGTCATGTTTATTAGGGGTTCTATGAGCTTCCTGTATTAGGATGTCTCTGTCTTTCTCCAAACCTGGGAAATTTTCTGCTAGTATCTCACTAAAAAGGCCTTCTAATCCTTTCTCTCTCTCCATGCCTTCAGGTACTCCTAGAACTCGAATGTTGGGTTTTTTAATAGTATCCTGTAGATTCCTGACAGTATTTTTTAGATTTCTGATTTCTTCTTCTTTTCTTTGATTTGATTGTTTCCTTTCCTGTTCTCTGTCTTCTAAGTCTGATATTCTCTCTTCTGCTTCGCCCATTCTGTTTTTAAGACTCTCTAATGTGTTTGTCATTTGATCTATTGAATTCTTCATTTCATTAAGATTTCTCGTCACTATCACCATTTCTTGTTCCACTAGTTGTTTCATTTCATTTTGATTCCTCCTTAATATTTCATTTTCACGAGAGAGATTTTCTACCTTGTCCATTAAGGATTTCTGTAGTTCAAGAATTTGTTTTTGAGAACTTCTTAATGTTCTTATCAATTTTTTGAGATCTGCTTCTTATATTTCTTCAATCTCCTCATCTTCATAATCTTGAATTGGGGTGTCTTTTTCATTTGGGGGTGTCATAGTGTCTTCCTTGTTCTTGTTAGCTTGGTTTTTGCGTTTGTTGTTTGGCATGTTGGAGATATTTGGTTTCTTCACTGTGGTGTTTTTTCTTGTTACACTATGGCTCTATATTAAGTGGACTGTCTGCTTTCAGTGGAGCCTTAGAGGCTTGAGATGAGTGTGGACTGAGAGCTGTGTTTGGTTCCTCAGGGTTGAGGGTGTGTCAAGGATGACACTCCCAGGTTAGGTGTGGTAAATCTCTCTTTCTTTTTTTGATTTAAAAGGGAAGTAATTCCGCATAGCTGAACGTAATTGGAGGTAGTTAGCAGGCAAATGATATACCCACAGGAGCCAGAGATCAGAAGCTCTTTCCCAAGGACAACACAGGGGATCTCTGCTGCCCTCAGTGTGAGCTCCAATTCTCCTGCAGTCTCCCACTGGGTTGCCAAGTTAGATGCTAATCTCCTGTTATTTCACCCCTCCCCCCAGAGTCAGGTTTTTCTGCTAGGCTCAGGGCTGGTGCAGACCTGAGGTCGCCCTGCTTATGACGTATGTCCAAAATGGCGCCTGCTCTGTCTTGCTCGCCTTTGAGAGGTGAGCGGAGAGAGAGAAACTTGTGTCCGTATCGGTCGCTTTTTTAATTTTTTTCCTCTCTCTCTTCTAGTTAGCCTGGTGAACTTTTCCCCACGAAGTTTCAAGCCTTGTTCCCTCTAGCCTCCTCTTTCCGCTTCCCTGCTGGTGTCTCGGGCTATTGTGGTTCGGCTCACCTCGCGTTCCAGCACTGGTGTGTTGAGTCTGCTGCTGGTGTCCCGAACTTGGGCTCCCACGCTCTCCACGCAGGTACACTGTGAATCACTAGTTCCGGAAGAGTTTCCTATGCTGTTTCATCCCCTACTCTTCCTTGACCCTGCAGTATCTCCACTTATATTAACCTGTCTCTCTCTCCGGACTAATCGTGTGCTCCATTCCTATTCCGCCATCCAGAAAGTTCCAAAACCAAAACTTGATTTTGCTCTAGGCTAAATTCTATGGTGATTCAAAGCAAATGAAGCAATGCATAGCATAGGCAAGCCCTGCTGTAGGCTTCCACCATCTCACAGATCCCCTGCTTTCCCTAGCATTTCTGGTTTGAGCAGTGTTCACCCAACATTTCGTTATTATGATGTGTAGTTAGGCCTACAATAGTTGTGTCTGTACTGAATATATACAGATTTGTTTTCTTGTCATTATTCCCTAAATAATACAATAGAATTATATACCTAGCATTAACACTGCATTAAGTATTACAAATAATTTAGGGATGATTTAAAAGGTAGTAGACAATGTGTATAGGTTTTATGTAGATACTACATAATTTTACAGAAGAGACTTGAGCATCTGTGGATTTTGGTGCCTGTAGGTAATCCTGAAACCAATCCCCATGAATGTGGAGAGACATCGATATAGAATATCTGATCTCATTTGGGTGGTCTTAATTGATGTAATTACTACCTGTTAATCCTTGTGGATGACTGGAAAGCTGAAATTTGAAGGATTGTTTAGATAAAAATACACTCATTTTTTATAATAAGAAAACATGGAAACTGTGCATACTAAACAAACAAAAAAAGGAAATTAAAAAATAACATTTAAATAGTGCAAGAGAAAGTAATTAGTATAGTTTTAGTATACTTCTTGTAACTCAGTTACTCTTAAGAAAACCCAAAAATAGTTTTGTGGAAGTGTAGTAAGTTTCACAAGTTTCAGAAAATCAAGAAGTGTATGTGTGGTGCAGGAGGCACATAGGAAATCTGTGTAATTTCTGCTCAGTTTTGATGAGAACCTAAAGCTTCTTTTAAAAAATAGTCTGCTGAGGCTGGAGTTGTGGCATAGCAGGTGAGGCTGCTGCCTGAGATGCTGGCATCCTATTTGAACACTGATTTAATTTCCAGCTGCTCCACTTCTAATCCAGCTCCCTGCGAATGTGCCGAGGAAAACAGGAGGAAATGGCCCAAATACTTGGGCTCTGCCACCCATGTGGGAGACCTGGATGGAATTCCAGGATCCTAGTTTTGGCCTTGCCCAGACCCAGCCATTTCAGCCATTTGAGGGGGAACCAGTGGATGGAAGATCTCTGCCTCTGTCTCTGTCTGTCTCTCCCTCTCTGTAACTCTGCCTTTCAGATAAATAAGATAGACTTCTTATAATTATTTTAGCAGACTTTTTTATAATATCAAAAGGGAGTAATTATTCATGCCCATCAGATACACAGTTGGCATTTCATCCTGAGGAAATGCGGATGTTAGATGACAAGGATGTTTATTGCATCCTAATGGATAGTAGCAAAATGTTGAAAATAACCAGTGTCCAGCAGTAAAGGGACTACTTGTAAGTTATGTATATGTAAAATTAAACCCTGTTTGTTATATACCTAATGCCTTCTCTCTCTTCTATGAAAACAGAACTTAGATATTGTTCAAGGCAGCCATAGTCACTGTTCCAGGCATTTTCAGGGCTTCCCTTCCAACTAGGAGTGGCCATGTGATACAGTTCTGGTCATTGAGATGTAAAGGGATGTCTACAGAAAACTTTGGGAAAATCCTTTGCTTTCCTAAAATGAGGGACAAATTCTGTTAATATCCACAGTCACCTTCTGCAGACTTCATGTTAAGTTAGAAAAATGAACTATTTGTTAAGCAGGGGTCAGTTTGGCTTGCTGTGACTTGGATCCAAAAGTCCCTCAGTGTGGTAGATTCAATGCTGCACTTCCCACATCCTCTTTCAGACTCCTAGATACTTGAAGTGCTACAGGATGGCTGCTATTATCTGTCAGCTCTCCCCAGGAATTGCACTCATTTGAAGTCAGCTGCATTTCCAAAAGTCATACTCCCTTCCCAGGGGGAAATCCATATCAAACTATATAGGAATATAAAGTCCCAGGCTTCTTTGTTATTTGAGGTATCCCTAGGAGTTGGAACCCTTGTGCTTACTACACTCTTCTTTGATTGCCTAACTTCCCCTTCCCCATACCCTACATTATTCCCTTCCCCCATAGGTATTGATCTCAAGAGCACTTCCTGATAAACTCTGCAGAGATGTGCAAACATAGACACAGACCTTACATCCACACACACAGAGACATACATACAAGTGATCGTAGCTTACTGTCTGCATACATTGTATATGTAGTATATAAAGCTCTAGAGTATTTGAAATAACTGACTTTTTTACAGTGCTAACAGTGAAATACAGGTTGCTTTCACGGTTACATTAGGGAAAACAAAAGTATTTTTCTTACTTTCACCAGTCACCAGATATGTGTGAGCTTTTTCCACACACTGACTCACACAACTCAAGAAGATGCTACCCACTTTTACCCATTTATTGTAAAACCTATTACAAAGGATACAGATGAACAGTCAGACAGAAGACATGGTATAGGAGAAGGGGAAAGCAGCTTCCATTCCCTGTCTAGGCTCACCACCCTTCAGGTAGTTTGGAAACCTCTGAACCCAGTCCTTTGAAATTGGAGGGATGGGGAGGCTATTACATAGGCAGCCTTCAGCCCCTAAAAGTTCCAACCCTCTAATCAAGTGGTTGGTTCTCTGGACAAGTGTTCATTCTTAGATTGTCTGGAAGATCCAAGCCATCTGTTTTCTCTTTACTACACCAAGAGAGTCCCAAGGGCTTTAGAAGTGTTTTCCAGAAGCCAGAGACAGAGATCACTATGTATTTCTTGTTATATCACAGTAATGGATAGGCTTGGTGCTGAGTAGGAATATGAATACAACAGTTTCTTTTTAAAAATCTTTCTATACCATGTGAAATGTTTTTTACCTTTGCTGTTTTAAATCTAGACCTTATATTGGGTTGAACGTGAAATTGCAGGTGAACTTCAGGTTGGTGAATTCCACTTTGGAAAGATTGGTCTTTTGCAGAAACCTTCAATTCACCATCGATAGCACTAAAAGGGATGCTCATTGACCTTTACATTTCAAAAGAACTATTTCAAATCAATCATGTAAGAGATCTTTTGAAAGGAATGTACAAGCCCATCAGTCCAAAAGAGCTCCTGCTTGAAAAAAGTGATGGAGAATCAATAAAAATGCCTTGCTTCATCTCTTGACCACTCTTTGCGTGAACAGCATAATTTTGCTGGTTTAAAGGCTTTGAAAACTTGTAGATTACTCAGTTCTTCATGTTTATCATGACTGTTTTTGGATTAATTGTCACTTAAGGATACAACTTACAACTAATTATTCAATGAATTTTCTTTCACTTATGAAAAGAAACCTATTGTCAAGTCTTTTCACTAATCTTGGTGTGCGTTAAGTTTTTCATGTCTAATACACTGAGATTCAGGATATGTTTTGTTCTTTTGTAAGAAACTCATAAATCAGCTAAAGTCAGTTATCTTCCAGTTTAACAATACTTGTTTTGAAATACATTTTTACTTTATATGTACATATATATTAAATTTTATTATACCTATTTGAAAGGCAGAGTGACAAAAAATTTTATATATATATATATATATAGAGAGAGAGAGAGAGAGAAAGAGAGAGAGAGAGAGAGAGAGAGAGAGAGAGAGAGAGAGAGAGGGATCTTCCATCCGTTGGTTTGGCCACAACAGTTGGGGGCAGGCCAGGTCAAAATTAGCAATCCTGCCTTCCATCTGAGTCTTCCACATGGGTGGCAGGAGCCCAAGCACTTGAGCCATCTTCCACTGCCTTCCTTCCCTTATTAGCAGTGGGCTGGATCCGAAGTGGAACAGCCAGGACTTGAACCTAACACTTTGATATGAGATGCCAGCATTGTAGGTGGTAGCTTAAACCACTGTGCCACAACACTGGCCACTATATTCTTATTTTTTATGATATTTCTACAGAATACTTTAAAAAGAGCAGTGGAATACAAAATTTAACCAAAATGTCATGAAGTAAATTCATGAGTATCTTACCATTTTACTAATATTAGACCAGTAATATTCATCTTTAGGCTGTATTGGACTTGTTATTTTTTTTTCTTCAGTTGGGAGTACCCTAAACCTGTAGCAACATTTGCTGAACATCCTCTTTAATGACTTAATTACCCCTTTTGTTTTTCCAGGAAGTATGATGCAGCATGTAATAAAAGTCACTTTGCAATTTCTACCATGGTAATGTTTTGTTAAAATGAAACAGTTATTCTTATAATATAACATAGTATTTTATAATTAAAAATTCACACAAACCCTATTGGAGATAACTCTTCCAACTCCTCCTTTTCCTCTCTTCTCAAGCAAGTAAAAGAGTTTGAAGAGGAAAATGTGTGGTGGGAATGTATGGATAATTTATCTTGTATATCCTTCAGAAGAGTAGGATCATCAAGTCCTGGCTTTGTAAAATTATTGAGCTTGAGTTACAGTGGATTTTTGTGAAATTTTTCATGCTTGTTTATGGTGATGACAGTAGTCGTCATATTTTGGGGGCCTCGATGTGCTGTTCTCCTTACATTTAGTATTTCTAATGCTCACAAACTTTGGCATTTACTTCTCAAAGAAAACCAATCCTAGATTTTCTTAAGTGATTTGCCCAGTATTGCCTAGCAAGGAAATGGAAGAATTAGGGTTCAAATTCATGGTATTTAATTCTAATGCTGTTTAATTTCCATTACATTCCTAGTCCTGCCAATCTCATTCCCAACACTTGCACACACACTCATACACACCTGATCCTCTCAAAACTGAAGTCATTTTGGTGTAGTGTGGTGTCCAGTTTCCCACCCACAGCCATGTCTCAGGACTATCCCACATCTAAAATATTTTCTCAGGGTAAACAGAACCTTTCTCCCAGATTTAATTCTTTTGAGGTTGCCTTCTAAATTCTACTGAGGAATACATACTTAATAGTGAATTAGGAGATTATTTTTTCTTGAGAGCAAATAACTGTTTCCATAACAGGGTGTGCAAATACCTTGGTACCTACTTGAGATATTTTTGAAATTTTAAATTAGAAGATACTTTCAGTTACTCAATAATCAAATAAAAAGCAGAAATGCCAGCATTGCTTATGAACAGAGGCCATTCTAGAACTTTCAATAGTTATTACTATAAAGTTATGATACCTCCTTAGGAAAGAGAGGTGATTACAGTTCATTAGTAGCCTAAAACATGAGAGTATTAATAAAATTAATTTATTTAATAAGTCTTTATTTTACATATCATATTTCCAAGATGTTTTCTAAAGACTGCCAATTAGATTACATATATGTATGTATACACATGTATAATAATCTGTTAATCTATTTTAGCATCCTTAAGAGTAATCACCTTTCTTCTTTAGATTATTTTTCTGTATTTCCTTTGCTCGTCCCATGTGTAGTGCTGCTTTCTAAATGTAGAGATGAATATGAAATTCCTTTTTCAAGCATTTCGCAATCTGTGGGGAAAATGGGTACCATTTATTATTTAACATTTATGGTGAAATATAAAACATTACGTGTACATTTTTTCTAAAGAGATATTCCAAAAGACTTCAAATTAGAATTCATAACTCCTTCCGAATCCTGTCTAGGAATGTGAGAAAGGGATAGTGTCAAAAAGTCCCTCAATTTGTCTCTGTAAGTTCCAGAGGGCATGATACTTACACTAATAACACTGCATACAAGCTTTGGCTGTGCCAGCCCTTTACCATTCATAAGGTGAATATAGAAATTAAACTCTTATTTTCCAGAACCAGTTTTCCAATTAAAATACATGGTTTCATTTCCTACTTGACATAGTACATCAAAATATATTTATTTCTACTAATAGTAGGTTCTATATAGATTGTAAACTCCTGCTCCTAAAGGACATACTGTAGAAGTAAGGTTTAAAAAATTAGCACAGGGGCCGGTGCTGTGGCGCAGTGGGTTAACGCCCTGGCCTGAAGCACTGGCATCCCATATGGACGCTGGTTCGAGACCTGGCTGTTCCACTTTCCATCCAGCTCTTTGCTATGGCCTGGGAAAGCAGTAGAGGATGGCCCAAGTCCTTGGGCCCCTGCACCCGCGTGGGAGACCCGGAGGAAGCTCCTGGCTCTTGGCTTTGGATCGGCGCACCTCTGGCCATTGCGGCCAATTGGGGAGTGAACCATTGGATGGAAGACCTTTCTCTCTCTCTCTCTCTTTGCCTCTCCTCTCTCTGTGTAACTCTAACTTTCAAATAAATAAATAAAAAAAATTAAAAAATTAGCACAAGGCATTAGAGAAGTAGCACTGGATATTACATAATTGAGTAAAATGAGTGGTACAGGCCTCAGTTTTTCAAGAGAAATATAAGGTAAACCACATACCTGAAGCCTTCGCCTAGACACATTTTAAAAAGTAAAAGTAAGTAGGTAAAAATATTTTTTAATAACTTTCTTTAAGCTAAGATACCTAAATATCATTCAATGTATATATTCAATCTGAAATTATTGAGACATTTTTATTTTTTGACTAAATCTTTGAAATCCTATGTGTATTTATACTTTCAGCACATTTCAGTTTGATGTAGGCACATTTAAAGTGCCACTAGCCACATGTGACGGCAGTATCCAAACGTTCTGCCTAAAGTGAGAATTACAGGTTTAGAATAAGCTTAGGTCAAAAGAGAAGAGGTGAATATCATATGTCACACATGATTTGGGTCACAGAAATTTAACAGAATTTATGTTGGATGCAAGGAAAGATATTGAACAGTAAGTAGGATGCTAGCTTTTGAAGCATAATTTATTGAATATGGTCAAAACAGTTCCAGCTGTTGAACAGGTTACCAATCTATAATATATTTCAGGTTACTGTTAAGAAAGATTGATATACAGGTTAAGAATTGTGTAATAGTCAATTGGTTATTCTTACTACACTTTCTAAGGATATTGGGCAAAAACAAAATATTATTTAGTATTTCCAAGAGGCTATTCAGTAGAATATTTTGTAAAAATTGAATTGTTTAATGTGTCAAAAATGAAATATCCCTGATTGGTGATTCACAGTGAACCCTGGTGTACTAATTTCTCTTGGATGTTTTATAAATAAAACTCTTTAATTTTGCTTAATCCAGTCTTCCCCAACTTGCTAGAATAATGGTTTTATTTTCACAGCACTGCTGTTAACACCTGCAGATCTGGGGGCCTCTGGAACATATGTGTGGGAGGACTACTGTCCTGTGTTTTATATTTTCACAAGTCCATGTAAGATGTATTTGAAGAATGTTTTATCACTACTTCCGGAGTATAGGAACATTTCTGATTCTATCTTTCTAATTAGTCTGTCACATTTAGTTAGATGATGGCATTTATTCATTCATTCACTGAAATTGCTACTTATCTTCTCATCTATGGAAATGCATTTTTGTGAACTGCAGCTGCTTATATGATTTCTAATGACTCATGCAAATTGATAAATGATAGGCACAATACTTTCTTTGTACCTCATTAAATATTCTTCAGTTGAAAGGTCCAGAAATATTTGCAATCTGTGTTAGATTACCCAATGATTTTCAGAAAATTACAGGGACTAATTTTTTTTATCATTAAGTTTTAAACTGTGTATATAAACTATATATATATTTTTATATATCTAAACTATGTATCTCCAAATATATATCTCTATCTAAATATAAATGGGAAAGGGGAGAAGGAGAACAAGAATTAATATGAATGAATTAGAGGCAGACATTTAACCCTACCATTAAGGCACCAGTTAAGGTGCCTGCCTCTACCATGGTGTTAAGACACCCGGTTTCTATGCCAACTTGCTGCTAATATAGACCCTGTGAGGTAGCACTGATGGTTCAAGTAATTGGGTTTCTGCCACTGACTTGGGAGACCTAGATTGAGTTCCTAACCTTAACAACGCTTGCCTGGACCATAATGGCAAATTTCTCATGATTTACTGTTTGAGACCCTATGATAGTTCTAATTTTGTTTGAGAATAAATACTGCACATTTATTTTCTGTATGTGATATTAGACTTTGAAATTCATTTTTCCTCCCGGTTGCCCCTCTTCCCGGCCAGCTCTCTGTTATGGCCTGGGAGTTCAGTGGAGGATGGCCCAAGTGCTTGGGTCCTGCACCCGCAAGGGAGACCAGGAGAAGCACCTGCCTCCTGGCTTTGGATCAGCACAGTGCGCCGGCCGCGCCGGCCATTGGAGGGTGAACCAACGGCAAAAGGAAGACCTTTCTGTCTCTCTCTCTCACTGTCCACTCTGCCTGTCAAAAAAAAAAAAAGAAAAAAAAGAAAAAGAAATTCATTTTTCCTTTGATCCAGATTAAAACCTTAGGGATTTATCTTCAAATAAAATTTCTCTGAATTACTAAGCTCATTAGTTTTGTCTACAATTTTTTTTTTTTAATTGAGGGTGAGTGGTGTAATACGTAAGTGTTGCAAGCGACACATCCCGTACGGAATGCCTATGTTCAAGTCCCAGCACTGCTCCTGATTCTGCTCTCTTGCTTGTGATCACCTTGGGAAAAAGCAGGGAGTGGTTTTAGTACTTGGTCCCTGCTCCTTACATGGGAGACCTGGTTTGAGTTCCTGACTTCTGGGTTTGTCTTAGACCACCTATGGCTCTTGATGGGATTTGGGTAGTGAACCGACAAATGGGTGCTTTCCACCTCTTTTCTGTCTCTCTACTTTTCAAATAAATAGAACAAATAAAAATTGTGTAGTTCAAAATGTTGATCATACTAAGAATTCATCATTATCATTATTATTATTATTTTTTTTGACAAATAGAGTTAGACAGTGAGAGAGAGAGGGACAGAGAGAAAAGTCTTCCTTTTTCCGTTGGTTCACCCCACAAGTGGCTGCTATGGCTGGCGCGCTGCGCTGATCCAAAGCCAGGAGCCAGGTGCTCCCTCCTGGTCTTCCATGCGGGTGCAGGGCCCAAGCACTTGGGCCATTCTCCACTGCACTCCCGGGCCACAGCAGAGAGCTGGACTGGAAGAGGAGCAACTGGGAAAGAATCTGGCGCCCCAACTGGAACTAGAACCCCGGGTACCTGCGCCACAGGCGGAGGATTAGCCTAGTGAGCCACAGCGCTGGCCCCATCTTTCTCATCATTAAAGGCCGCCTCTAGTCTATTTTTTTCCTTTGTCTGAGTGAAACTGTCTCATTTCTTTGTTTTGTTTCTGTTAAAGTTCCTCTCTGTTTTCTCACAAACTAAAATCACTCCAGTCTCCCTGTGTAGGTATCTTGCTGTTTTTCTGTCCTAATCTTAACAGTAAAGAATTGGACTTCCAGCTTGTTACTAGCCCTTACAATCCCTTCTTTGCCCTTCCATTCTCTGTTTGCACTCTTTTTAATGGTTCAAGAAACACCTATGTAGGTGAAAGGTCTATTGTTCAAAAGAAGGAAATTGAGCAAGCGTTTCCTCTTTCCTTCTTGACCTGAATTTGCAGGCACATGGTTTTACCGCGGATCTCTGTTTCACATTGTTTTAAAAGAATCAATGATTGTTCCACAGGAACTTTGAAAAATCGACACAAAAAATATTGCAAATGAAATGTGCATTTCTTGTTTATTAATATTGAATTATGAAATCTGTATCAGCATTAATTATAGCTATTAAGCTAATTTTTGGCAGTAGTTTTAAAAGTGGAATATTTAAAATTATGTGAAACATTCAATCAATTATGTTAAACTTTAGTTAATGATATTAAATAAAAATAACAGGAAGCTGTTGTTTTGAATTAAGCTTCTGTCCTGGGTCCCAACAGACTAGAATAAAAATCAAAATGGAATTACCCGGGTTAAGTTCCTTTTCGCCACAGGGAAAGTAAATTGTTACTTTACCTTCTGGGAAATCAGCAGAGAGAAAACCAAATTTCCCTAACTGGTCAGTGTCCCTTCACATGATAATGAAGTTTCTACTCTTTTAATCCTTAAAAAAATGTAACCTAAAGTAACCTAATGGTCACAGGTACTTTTCTATTGTTCTAATTCCCAGTTCCCCTCTACAAGGAAAGCAACTTTGAAAGGATCAACCCATTCTTGTTCTTTTTTCTGCTTTTTTTCAGTTCTCCTCTGTGTATAAAGCCAAACTCTTCTGCCTAGCTCAGTGGAACACTGGCTATATTTTGTGGAATGAAGGGTTATCTGACTCTAGAATCAAAAAATGAAGCCAATTAAGATCTTACTAAATTGTACATTTTCTTTTGATAGTGGTCAGAAGATAAAAGATGTAAAATTAATAAAATTATTGTGGTGCTCAGATGCTTACCACGGGCTGAATTTAGCAGAAAACTAATAAATTCCACTGACATTATGAAAATAAAACACTAGGCTTTACATAATTACTATTTATATAAGCCTTCTAGAATTTTTCATGATTTCCATAAATAATAAAAGGTATATACATCCCTATGTGAACAATGACATAGTTTTCTTTATATAAATTCAGTGGCTAAGAAAATATGATTAATTAAATAATGTTCTGGAATGGAAATCTTATATTTTGATTTTTAATACTATCATTGATTACTATTAAAATTTTTATTTTTTGTAACTAGGCCTTTGTTACATTACTTAGCATTATAAAAATTACATTATTTATTGGGATGATATGTCTTTTCCTTAAATTTGTTATGTGTGTTCACACATTCAAATTTTTATCCTTAAAATGTATTTTATTTACTTGAAAGGCTGAGTTAACAGAGAGAGAGGAAGAAAAAGAGAGATCTTTCATCTGCTGATTTACTCCCTATATGGCTGCAATAGCTGGGAGTGAGCCAAGCAGAAGCCAGGATACAGGAGTTTCTCCTGGGTCTCCCATGTGGGGAGAGGGGCCCAATCACTTCTGATGCTCTCTCAGGTACATTAGCAGGGAGGTGGACTGGAAGTGGAGCAGCCAGGATTCAAACCATGCACACATGGGATGTGGGCATTGCAGGTGGCAGCTTTACCCACTACTCCACATTGCCAGCTTCATGTGTATTTAACAATTTACATGTTACTTAAATGATCTGCTAAGTATTAAACACACACACACACACACACACACGGGGCCGGCGCCATGGCTCACTTGGTTAATCCTCTGCCTGCAGTGCCTGCATCCCATATGAGTGCCGGGTTCTAGTCCTGGTTGATCGTCTTTCAGTCCAGCTCTCTGCTGTGGCCCAGGAGGGCAGTGGAGGATGGCCCAAGTGCTTGGGCCTCGGCCCCGCATGGGAGACCAGGAAGAAGCACCTGGCTCCTGGCTTCGGAACAGCACAGCGCCGGCCATATTGGCCATTTGGGGAGTGAACCAATGGAAGGAAGACCTTTCTATCTCTCTCTCTCACTGTCTATAACTCTACTTGTCAAAACACACATAGACACACACACACACAGAGCTTCAAAGACATTTCTTTGCATAGTAACATAAAACAATAACTGGGAATGGAGATTGAGAACTTTTCTTTCTGTCTTGGGAATAAAAATAAACTCCATGAGAGATTCTTTTAAACAGCTTCTTGGAAGAATAACAGCATTTAAAATCTCCATATGTGACTAGATCAGCAGATTTCAGTTCTGAACTGTAAGTTCTCCAAGCCTAGGAATTTGAGTTTCTCAAATCCCTGCTCTATTTTGAGCCATTTGTGGAATGGGTTAGATCTCTAATGTCATCCCCTCTTGGTTCAGCAGAGCCTTAGTTAGTCCTGCAGCATCGTAGCAAGGGAGGTTTCAGTGCTGGGAAGGAGAATGGAGACACTTAGATTTAAAGTTAGGAGGAGTGAGGATTCAGTGTGGCTCAGGGAATTTTAGGAAGAAGAGCTGCTGTTGTGACTATGGCATCTCTGCTATTTTCTGTCAGATACAGGGGAACACCAAGACCAGCTGAGACTCAAGAAGAGACCACTTAGCCTGCCTTCCAGAAAGGGAACAGCAAAACCACAGTGAAAATGAGCTTCCTGCATGGGGGTATTCTTCCAGCCATTTGTGGAAATGCAATCTGCCATAAGTTGTCACTATTAGGATCTTGGATTTCATTCTATAGGTTGCTATATTTCGTGAACAATATTAGAAAGGGCTAATGAAATCAGAACTATGTTTAAGAGGAATTCTTAGAAGATACAAGATAATTAAGATGTGCTTTGTTTTTTGCTCCCTCCCTCCCCTAATGAGTCTGAAAGCAGATAGAAGTGGAAAAGAAGAAACTATCAAAAAGTCTTATACTTGAAGGAAGTGTAGATTATTTAAGGAGACATTCTTAGTGAAATGTTGTGTTTACTTGCAAGCAACAACTCAACCACGTATTTGGTTATTGGAACATAGCTCTTATCCTATATCTGCCTTCATTAAGAAGAAAAATTTCAGTATGAATCATCCAATTGGGTACTTTTTTCTGAAGACTATTTGATTTGTCTGTAGAATAGTGGCAAGTGAAGGGCAATGTGTGAATGAAGAAAGTGAGATTATGAATGCCTTTGTAAGGATTTTTGGCTTTTATTCTGTGTGGTGTAGGAAAGGTTATCAGTGGTTTTAGGGGGGAGTGGCATGATCTGATTTCTTGTTTAACAGGTGCACACTGGTTTCATTGTTGAAAACAGCCTGAGGCAGAATAATCAGTAGAAAGCAGGAGGAGGCTTTGACAGAGTGATAACAGTGAAGGTAGAGCCATAAGGAAATGCCAGAGGATTGATGCACAGGGTTAGCTAAAGGCACATCAGCTGTGACTGGTTTTAGGTTGAAGTGCATATATGGAATTGCTGTGTTCTGAGATTGGGATGGGGATTATGAGATGAGCAAGTATTTAAGGGGAACAGGTAGTTAGTTTGGGACATGTTAAGATTGAAATCACTACTAGACATCCAGATGGAAATACGAAATAGGCTATAGAATATGCAAATTTGAATTTCAGAGGCCATGTCTGGACTGGAGACATAAATCTGGAAGTGTCCTGTGTATGATTGGCATTTCAAGGGTGGGGCTAGATGAGGTCACCTGTCGAAGGGATATATATAATAAAACGGAAAGGTCCAAGAACTGAGCTGTTAAGCTTGTGCACCTATGGGGGTTTTGGACACTAGCAAGATAGGAACAACTGATACATGCAGAAGAGTGAGTGAAAGAGGGAGCAGAAAAGTCAAGAGTTTCCTGTACCAAAAACCAAGTAAAGAAATTGTTTCAACAGGGGATTCTTCAACTCTGACAAATGCTGCTAATAGATCCTAAATAGGATGAGAGATGAATTTAACAGTGGTCTAAGAAACGTAAAGATCATTCATTAATTTTGCAAGAGCTGTTTCATGGAAAAACGGGTTGATAAAAATCTGATTGGAGACTGTTTGAAAGGAAATGGGGGTGAGGGAGCAGAAGTGGAGTCAGAATATATGAGAGAGCCTTTTGAATAGTTTTGCTGTAAAAGAGAAAAGACATAGAGCAATAGCTGGAAGGAGGGAGTAATTAAGTGTTCTTTGTTTTCTTTTAAAATTCAATGCATTATGTTTGTAGGGAATAATCTGAATAATTCTGTAGGTGATATTCAGAAGAGAAGACAAAAATTAAGCATGTCGTTGAGAAAGAGCACAATTATTTCTGGAATGAAGCCATTAATTAGCTAAGAGAGGGTGGAATGTAGTACAAATGTGAAAGAATTGGCATTGGGAAGGTGCATGAAATGTTTATCTTAAATAATGGGAGGAGAGGCAGACTGTGGGAATTGGAGTAGGTGGGTTTGAGGTGTGAGGCAGGGAGTCTAGAGAACTTAACAGAATGTATCTGCGTTTTTAATGATAGGCGAGTCACCTATGAGAGTGAGGGTGTTGGAGCAAGTATTGGATGTTTGAGGAGAGAAGCAGCAGCATGAGTAGATTATCTATATGAGTTAGGGAGAGATGAATTATTAGGATTGCTGGAGATCACCCAGGGACACAATGGAGGTTAAAGCCTAATAATCTACAATGTGATCGATCTGCTTAGTGATCAGTTAATACTCTGCACAGAGATGAATAAACTGTTGATTTCTCAGTTCTTGTAATGGCATTGAGTCCTGTAGTTGCTAGATCATTATGTGGAAGTGGAAAGCAAGTATATGTCTTAAGGAAGAGCATTGTGTTAGGAAATCTGGATTTGATAAGTAGTACAGATGCTACCAGTGTTGTGAGTAATTAGGTCCTAGGTGAGTATGAACTCTGAAATCTGAATAATTATATAAACTTTTGTGATATTGGAATTTAGAGAACCTATTTAGAATGTTCTCCTAATTTTATAAAGAAACTGAAGTTCAGAGAGGTTAAAGGAATTCTTGTATTCTTTTGAAGTCTCACATTATCTTTTACAGAGAATTTTGAATAATCTAGTATGTTCTTCCCAGAATGTTACATTTTATTCTAATTTTATTCTTTCTAATCATGCATTCCTGCTTGGTTTTTCAATTTATGTTTGTACGGTTATGGAAATTCCTTTTGACAGGTTTGTTATTAAGCACAGAAAGATGAGTAAGAATTCCAGTTTTAAAAACTCATTAATTAGAGCCTAGGGAGATTTCTGACGCCATAAACAAGAGTGTCAAATTGTTAAGTCAACAACAGGAGTCACTGTGTACTTACTTCTTATGTGGGATCTCTGTCCTTAATGTGTTGTCCAATGTGAATTAATGCTATAACATTAATGCTATACATAATTAATGCTATAACATAAAATACTGAAATAGTATTTTACACTTTATGTTCTTTCTGGGTGCAAACTGATGAAATGTTTACTTAATATATACTAAATCGATCTTCTGTATATAAAGAGAATTGAAAATGAATCTTGATGTGAATGGAATGGGAGAGGGAGCAGGAGATGGAAGGGGTGCGGGTGGGAGGGAAGTTATGGGGGGGAATAGCCATTGTAATCCATAAACTGTACTTTGGGAAATTATATTTACTAAATAAAAGTTTTAAAAAAACCTCATTTTAAAGAAATGTGCCATGAATTAATGTTTGGAGAAATATATTTTTCTTTTTACATTATTTTTTTCTGGATGAATACAATTCTGTCAAAAGAAATAGTTTATTTAAAAATGGCTAGATAGTAGTTGCATAAAATTCTCCTAAGCATGTGCACTTTTCCCTAGAAATAGATTGTCTGTGATACTCAGCTAGTGAGGCATCATCATCAACAATACACGGTTACATAGCAGCCCTTCTTTACAAAGCTAGCTATAAAAATGTTTTCTTCTCAAAGCATTTTTAAAGGATCTTTCACTTGAGTGAACCTTTAGTAAATCAAAGCCTTCTCACTAATGTATATATTTTTTGAGCATGTTGACTAGGAAAATATTTCCTTGACCTACTTGTTTATAAGCAATAAAACCAGTTACTTTCTACTTTTAGCATAGTAGCCTGTTTAACAATGGGTGAATAAGCCATTACTGTAAAGATTTCAACATAAGCTGGTTTTCCTTAAATTCAGGAAGGACACAAGTGGATCTCAGTTTAACCATTATAGTAATACTTGTGCATGCCCATTTGAAAAAACAAAATTAATGTCCTGTCTACTTGGGTAGCAAATTTATATTTCCTAAGTACTAAAACATACTAGATTTTCAGACTGCTAAATTTTTTAAAAGATTTATTTATGTATTTGCAAATCAGAGTTACACAGAGAGAGGAGAGGCAGAGAGAGAGAGAGAGAGAGAGAGAGAGAGAGAGAGAAAACCTTCCATCCGAGATGGATCACTCCCCAATTGGCCACAACGGCCAGAACTGCACCTGGAGCTGTGGTCTGAAGCCAGAAGCCAGGAGCCAGGAGCCAGGAGCCAGGAGCCAGGAGCCAGGAGCTTCTTCCGGGTCTCCCACATGGGTGCAGGGGCCCAAGGACTTGGGCCATATTCTATTGCTTTCCCAGACCATAGCAGAGAGCTGGATTGGAAGAGGAGCAGCCCAGTCTCGAACCAGTGCCCATATGGGATGCTGACACTTCAGGCCAGGGCATTAACCCCCTGTGCCATAGCGCTGGCCGCCAGACTGCTAAATTTAAGGATATGATCTAGGTTAGTGTAGGTGGTTAGGCAGCCCTAAAACTTAACCACTTTCTGTGTTGTGTTTGACAGAGAAAATAAGATGCAGGGTACTGAAGGCCAAAGGGGATCAAAGTATCTCCTTCAATAATAGGCCGTATGGTTCCCAATAATTTGGAAACATAGAACTTTCTGGCAAAGGTACACTGCAAAACATGGCTTAGATCCGAGGCCAAAATGAAAACCTGCAGCATCTGCTCTAATTCTATATGAGACCCACCTGTGAAAGTTCTGGCCAAGAGACTTTGCAATATGGGACCCTGAAGCAGGAGGGAAGAGCAGGAGCAGAGGTGGAACCTGCACAGAGTATTTGTGCAGCAGGTTCAGGAAACAGAGGATGGACTGTGTATGTGTATCTGCATGTGTATGTTTGTGCATGACTAGTATTTCGTGAAAAATTCTGAGGGGTACACAACTTGTCAAGCTTTAATCCCTGGAATGATACCAATAAGCTGGTATAAAGGAGTAGAAACATTTTCCGTAACACAAATCCTTGCTACTTGGACGTGTGGTGGTCCTTGAATGAGCAGCATCTGCCTCACCTAGAAGCTTGTAAGGCTCCCTTCCACATTGGCTGAATCAGAATGTACTTTTCTTCAACATCATTATCCACTCCAGTGTGATTAGTTTGTGCATTAAATTTGACAGGCACTTATCTAGTATCCAGATGTACTGCTAAACATTTCTTCTTCTGTGTTCTAGTTCATGATATAGGAAAGAGTTGGAGAATTTCTACCTATAGTCAGAGTTTGTCAGCTACCATTATCTAGGTCATATGTTTACTGTTTTTTAAATAGTTCAGAAAAAGGGAGTGTTTTTGAGATCTTTCAACCACAAAACTATAATAGTCAGTCTCTTATGTTTAAGATATACATGTTAGAGTTCCATGTAAGATATCATTTGTGAAAGAGAGTTTTGCTACTAAATAAAACAAGAGATAAAAATAAAATGAAAAACAAAAGATTAAACTTTGAGGTAGTCTAGCTTTAATTATCTATATACAGGTAGCTACACAATAAGGGCAACTTATAAGTGTTGCATTATTTTATATCTTTTGGATATGTTGGATCATATGGCAGTTGTATTTCAAGGTTTTTTTTTTTTTTCAATAATATCCATACTGCCTTCCACAGTGACCGTAATAACTTGCATTCCCACCAATAGTGTATAAGACTTCTCCTTTCTCCACATCCTCACCAGCATTTTATTTTTGGTCTTTTTGATAATAGTCATTCTAACAAGGGCAAGGCACATCTCATCTTGTTAGTGGTTTTTATTTACATTTCCTGATGGCTTGTGAAATTGAGCATTTTTAAATATATTGTAGGCCGTTTTTATTTCTTTTGATATGTGCCAGTCCAGATCCTTTTCCTTTACTTAATTGGATTGTTTTTGTTCTTGAATCTTTGTGTCACCTTACATATTTTGAATATTAATCCTTTGTCAGTGAAGTATCTTGCACATATTGTTTAAATAAACAATATTGTATATATTTTGGTCTACAGTTTTTCATTTAAATATATGTATACAATGTGTACTGATCAGAGGCTGGTGTTGTGGCACAGTGGGTTAAGCAGCCAGTTTTGACACCAGCATCCCCTATAAGAGTTGTTCCAGTCCCAGTTGCTCTGCTTTTGATCCAGCTCTCTGCTAATGTGTCTGGGAAAGCAGCAGATGATGGCCCAAGTATTTAGACCCCTGCCACACACATGGGAGACCTGCATGGTGTTTTTGGCTCCTGGCTTCCGCCTGGCACACCCCTGGGTGTTGCAGGCACTTAGGGAGTGAACCAGGCAGATGGAAGTTCTCTTTCTCTAACTCTACTACTCTTTCCGTTGCTCTGCCTTTCAAATAAATCAATCAATCAATTTAAAAATGTTTATTGATCAAGTCAGGGTAATCAACATTTCCCCCTCTGATATTACTTTATGATTGTAGCCTTGGAACTCCTCTCTTCTGTTTGTTCATTAAATAAATAGTGATCTTTTGTATTTATTTTTTGGTTTCAGTTTTGTTTTTTCTCTATTTTTAGTTATTTCTTCCTCCTGCTAATTTTGGATTTTATTGTTTTTTTCTAGGTCCTTGAGATACATTGATAGCTCATTTATGTTGTACCTTTCCAATTTTTCATGTAGGCACTGATTGCTATAAACTTCCCTCTTAACACTGCTTTTGCTGTATCTCATATGTTTTTATATGTTGTATTATCATCTTCATTTATTTCCAGAAATTTTTTGAATTATTCTATGACCTACCCATTCAGGAGCATGTTCTTCAGTCTCCATGTATTTACATATGATTTAGAGATTTTTCAGTTGTTGATTCTAGTTTCATTACATTGTGGTCAGAGAAGATGCATGGTATGATTCTGATTTTTTTGAATTTGCTGAGACATGCTTTATGGCTTAGCATATAGTCTATCCTAGAGAAAGTTCCAAGCACTGGTGAGAAGAATGTGTATTCTGCAACTATGGGGTGAAAAAGTTCTGTAGATATCAGTTCCATTTGGTCCATAGTGTTGATTAGCTCTCGTTTGTTGATTTTCTGTGTAGTGGATCTGTCCATTGATCAAAGTGGGATGTTGAAGTCCTTTGTTACTATGATATTGGAGTCTGTGTCTCCCTTTAGATCTGTTAACATTTCTTTTAAATAGCCAGGTGCCTTGGGATTGGGTAGATATACGTTTATTATAGTCATATCTTCCTGTTGAATAATTTTCTTAATCATTACTTAGTACCCTTCATGTCTCTTTTAACAGTTTTTATGTTAAAGTCTATTTTGTCTTATGTTAGGATGGCAACACCTGCCTTTTCTTACTTTCTGTTAGCATGCAATGTATCTTTTTCCATCCTTTCACTTTCAGTCTGCATGTCTCATTTTTGGTGAGATGTGTGTCTTGTAGGCAGCAAATATATGAGTCTTGTTTTTTAATCCATTCAGCCAGTTTGTTTCTTTTAACTGGAGAAGTGAAGCCATTTACATTCAAGGTGACTTTTGATAAGGAAGGACTCGGCTCTGCTTTTTTTCCATATTCTTATTATTTACTTTGGAATTCTTTTGTGCTTTTACTGGGGCTTTCTCTACCTTCACATTGTTTCATAATGATGGGTATCTTTATGTGTTTCTGTGTGTAGCACATTCTTAAGCATCTTTGGTAAAGCTGGACAAGTGGCAAAAAATTCTTTCAATTTCTGTTTGTTATGAAAGGTCTTTATTTCACTTTCATTCATAAATGGGAGCTTTGCAAGGTATTCTGTGTTGACAGTTTTTTTTTTTTTTCTTAAGTCTTGGACTATATCTTGCCATACTCTTCTAGCCTGAGAGTTTCTGATGAGAAGTCAGCTGTGAGTCTAACTGGGGATCCTCTGAAAGTAATCTGGCATTTCTCGTTCAGGTTTTAGAATCTTTTCTGTATGTTTTACTTTTGAAAGTTTGAATACAGTGCGTCATTGTGAAGATCTTTTCTGGTCATGTCTGTTAGTTCAATATGCTTCCTGTACTTGGATGCCCCTTTCTTTCTCCAAATCGGGGAAGTTTTCTGTAATTATTTCACTAAATAGATCTTATGTCCATTCTCTCTTTCCACATCTTCAGGAACTCCTAAGACCCTTGTGTTGGGTCATTTGATTGTATCATATAAATCTTTAACACTGTTTTTTTTTTTTTCTAATTTATTCTTGTTGTTTTTGGTCTGACTGAAAGATTTCCAGAGATTTGTCTTCTAACTAGGATATTCTTTCCTTCTCTCTTACTAAGTCTGTTGTTGAGTCCTTTCCCTGCATTTTTATTTGATGTATTGAATTTTTCATTTCTAATATTTTCATTTGATTTGTCTGTTTTAAAATTTTTTTTATTTGTTAGAAAGGCAAAATTACAGAGAGGCAGAGGCAGAGAGAGAGAGAGAGAGAGGTCTTCCATCTGCTGGTTCACTCCTCAGATGACTGCTACAGCTGGTCCTGGGCTGATCTGAAGCCAGGACCAGAAGCTACTTTTTTTTTTTTTTTAAGATTTTTTATTGATTTATTTGAGAGGTAGAGTTACAGACAGTGAGGGGGAGAGACAGAGATATAGGTCTTCCATCTATTTGTTCACTGCCCAATGGCCTCAATGGCTGGAGCTATGCTGATCCAAAGCTAGGAGCCAGGTGCTTCTACCCAGTCCCTCATGCAGGTGCAGGGGCCCAAGGACTTGGGCCATCTTCTACTGCTTTCCCAGGCCACAGCAGAGAGCTAGATTGGAAGAGGAGCATCTGGGACTAGAACTGGTACCCATATGCGATGCCTGAGCCTCAGGCAGAGGATTAACCTACTGCGCCATGGTGCTGGCCCCCAGAAACTGCTTTTGTCTCCCATGTGGATGCAGGGGCCCAAGCTCTTGGACCACCTTCTACTGCATTCTCAGGATGTAGCAGAGAGCCTGATGGAAAGTGGAGCTGCCAGAACTCCAACTGCTGTCCATATGGGATGCCGGTACTGCAGGCAGCGGCTTTACCCACTATACCACAGCGCTGGCCCTTTGATTTGTCTTTACAATCTCAGTTTCATGGGAAAAATTTTCATTAATGTCATGTATTGTTTTCTGTAGTTCATGGATTGCTTCTGATTCCTTTTGAGTAATCCTGAGATTATTTTTTTGTATTCCGTTTGCAGCATTTCTTCAATCTCTTCATCTTCACATTCTAATATTGAAGTGTTATTGTGTTCCTTTGATGGGTCATGGTGTTCTTGTTTCTTGAACTTCTGCATTTATTTTTAGACATTGTGGAGTTGATTGTTATTTTTTTCCTCTCATGGCTTTTATCTTTGAGTTTTCCTCTGTGGCTTAGTGGAATGTCTGCATTTTCAGTGAATACCAAGAGGTGTGTTGTGGGTATGGCCAGGAAGCTCTGGTCAGTGTTCCAAGGTGTTTTGAGTATGCAGGGTAACACCCAAGTCAGGCGTTGTTGATCTTGTCTTGTTAACAGAAGGGAGGAATGGAATGGTCACCTTTGTTGCTGTAATCATACCCTCACCTCTCCTTCAAGCTGAGCATCCACAAGTATTAGCCCCCAGTGTGTTCAACACTCATCCATGCTGCTCTATGACTGCACAAATGAAATGCTCAGTCCTCACTATGAGCTTAGTTCCTACTGCAATGACCCACCCCAGGCAACCAAGGAGCTCCGAGCTACATGCAGTGGTTGCCCAGAGACCCATTCAGGAGCATGTTGTTCTGTCTCCACATGTTTGCTTATGCTCTAGAGATTCTTTTTTTTTTTTTTTTTTTTAGCCAGACAGAGTTAGACAGTGAGAGAGTTATAGACAGTGACAGAGAGACAGAGAGAAAGGTCTTTCTTCCATTGATTCACTCCCCTAATGGCTGCCATGGCCAGTGCTGCGCTGATCCGAAGCCAGGAGCAGGTACTTCCTCTCGGTCTCCCATGCAGGTGCAGGGACCCATCCTCCACTGCCCTCCCGGGCCACAGCAGAGAGCTGGACTGGAAGAGGAGCAAATGGAACTAGTACTCAGCGCCCCAACCAGGAGTAGAACCTGGGGTGCAGGCGCCGCAGGAGGAGGATTAGCCTAGTGAGCCATGGCGCCAGCCTCTAGAGATTCTTAGTTGTTAATTTCCAGCTTCACTCCTTTGTGGTCAGAGAAGATGCATGGTATGATTCTGATTTTTTTGAATTTTTCTGTATGGTTGATTTGTCCATTGATGAAAGTGGGGTATTAAAAGTCCCCCATGAGTATTCTATTGGAGTCTATGTCTTCCTTTAGATTCATTAACATTTCTTTTAAATAGCCAGGCATCCTGTAATTGGGTGCATTTATATTTTTAAAGGTTTATTTATTTATTTGAGAGGCAGAATTAGAGAGAGAAAGGAGAGAGAGAGAGTTCTTTCATTTGCTGCTTCACTACCCAAATAGCTACAATGGCTGGAGATAGGCTGATCCAATGCCAGGAACAAGGAGCTTCTTTTGGGTCTCCCATGTTGCAGGGGCCCAAGCACTTGGATTGTCTTCTGCTGCTTTCCCAGGTGTGTTACGAGAGAGTTGGATTGGAAGTGGAACAGCCAGGACACTAACTGGTGCCCATATTGGATGCCAGTGCTGGCAGGTAGAGGCTTAGCCTCTATGCCACAGAGTCGGCCCCAGTGCCTATACATTTATTATAGTCATATCTTCCTGTTTAATTGATATCTTCATCATTACATAGTGTCTTTCTTTGTCTCTTTTAGATACTCCTTAAATATTTAACTATACTTAATATATTTGGTGCTTGTTTTTCAGACAACATACTTGTACTACATTATTGTTATCATTTCAAATATTATATTGTGTAGGTGTCTTCAGATTTCTTCTTAGACTGGATTGCTCATCAGAACTGCAGTCGTAACTACAGTATTTAACCAGCTCACTTGTGAGTTTAAATTTACTTTCAATAAAAATCATGCCTTGTTGCTTATTGTAAATAGAAATGGGCATTTTTGAGATCCCACTACTTACATATGGAATATTATTGACATTTAGATACTGAGAAAAATTATTTTGGGGCAAGAATTGAGAGTATACCAGTTCTGGTATTACTTTGTATCTAATGGTTATTTTCTTGGAATTATTAGATTTTCTAAAGCCATACCATATAAGTATTCTATGCTCAAATACAGAGTTATTAAATTAAATGAGGAGAGTCAGAGTTTTCACATTGCTTTCATAGATTTGGAATGAGGAAATGGATCTGTGGGGAATCAGTGTAATAATGTTAAATAGGTATAATATTATTAAATATTTCTATGATAACATCATTTTTTTGAAATTTTAATTTCATCACTTTAGCATGAATCTTTTAAAAAATATAAAACTGAGCTTTCCTGGGGCTTGTTAGCTCATGATATCCTGATTTTAATTTCATTACCCAAGTGATATTTTCCCCTATGCATGTGAATATATATTTCTTCTTGATTTAATTTTGATTTCAGTTGAAAATATATATAGTTATTAAGGATATTTAGTGTGCTGTGTCTTTTTCAGTGAGATTAGTTATTACTTTTAGAAAGATTTTAATAAAATGATTTCTGACAGCATAACAAAACAAAAATCAGGTTTGATAGACTTTAACATATGTAGGGTATACATTCTGTCTGAAAAAAATTCAACACATCTGGCACATTTTCTGTACTTTGTATCCATCTCTGCTTGCCGATTTGTGCATTAGCGACAGCGACGACGTTGATAAATCACTTTAATTTACCAGGCTACCGACTGTTTGTTCAGACTATCTGTAAGAACCAGTTAGAGCTGGTCCTGATCATTTCAGATATGTGTATTGTTTTTTAAAACTGTAACTGATCAGAAGCAATTTAGCTGTGTCCTTGCACCACAATTGTATGATAATACGTATTTTAGTATCTTCTGTATTTGTTATTTTTCTTTCATTCCCTTCATTGTCTTTAATGAAAAAAACCAATATTTATGTAAATATATGCTAATTAAGTTAGTCAATACAATTGTGATATGATTTAGCATTTTCTGAGTTTTGAGGATCATTTTATAATTAAGTTTATAAAAATGGGAAATGACTTTAGAGAAAAATTTGCTTCATGCCATTTAATAAGCAAAACAAACAAACAAAAAAACCCCATTAGTTTTGACACTAGTAAGTAGTGGTATCAGTTCTTTCCCTTAGATTGTTTAGACTATAGGTGGAAAAGAGACAATAGAATAAATGAAATTCCAGCATATTGTAGAACTGTACTGAAAATATGTCTAATGGTAAAATAAGACAAAACCTTGGGACACTATTGAGAGAGACGATAAACACTTGTAAATAAAGAGTTTGTATTCTCTTGGTGTATGGAAGTTACAGCTTTTTGAGATGCCTTCTAAGTTAACATCATGTTTAGGTGACAAGAGAGCTTGTCCCTGATTATGTGGCACTGTTACAGAATTGTTATTTTCTACAAATGTGTAGCACACCTACAATATGTTGAGACCTGTTTGTAGCAGCCTTTGCACATGCAGGGGGTACATTGGACAATATATTATGCCCCATAAGTTTGGTCTAGCCTTCATATGCCTTCTGTTATTATTATTTCTTGATACCTGAAAATCTACTGATCACACTTACCAACGTAGAACCGTTACCAATGTGAAAATACAAATTGTATGTATTTTTTATTCAGAACTGTTATTCCTAGAAGTTATTGAGTCTTCATAGCTATCTACTGTATAATGTGAATGATTATAGTCTGTTCTGTCGCAGGCACTGACAGAGAAGTAGTGGTGAATATGGATGTGACTATTTGAATTGAGTTGGCACCAACTTAAGAGCAAAGAGATAGGAGACCATGTATTTATTTATTAACTATATTACATATTGAGTAGGACTAGTCTTGGCTGCTTTTATTAGGGTTACAATAAAATGTAGATCAGACACTAGATACCTCAAACTCATACCTAAAAATCTAATTTAGTCCGGCACAGCAAATAAAAGCCCTGGCCTGCAGTGCTGGCATCCCATATGGGCATTGGTTCAAGTCCAGGGCTGCTCCACTTCCTGTCTAGCTCCCTGCTAATGCACATGGTAAAGCAATAGAGGATGGCCCAAGTGCTTGGGCCCCTGCACCCACGTTTGAGATCCAGAAGAAGCTCCTGGCTCCTGGCTTCAGATCTTCTGTTTTGGCCATTTGGGGAGTAAACCAGCAGGTGGAAGACCTCTCCCTTTCACTCTGTTTCTGACTCTCTGTAACTCTGTATTTTAAATAAATACATCTTTGACCAAAATTCTGTTAGTCTTTGATTTTTCTATGTTATATTTCTATGTTATATTCTAAGAGTGACTCAGATGTTTTCACTTGGTAACATTAATGCAGGTGCACCATGTGCTAACAGTGAATTTCTCCACCTTATGTAACAAAGCTAGTAGCTAGTGCATGAGAATGATTTCTGGAGTAGGGATGGATGTCCATAAGAAATACTAGCTTAGTTAACAGAGAAAGTTGTGATTGGCTTTATAAAAATTCTCAATGTAGAGAAGTCTAACACTTGTTACTCTTTTGTGTGTGTTTTCACCATTTTTGCTATAGCCATGTGTGTTATGATGGAAACCAGTCACATCTTGGTAGAAAAAAAGGTAACACGCTCAGTTTACCTACTGGGGAAATGGGACTTGTAAGCATCCAACATGCTTCTTGCTCCTAAAAAAATATTTTCTCAAAGCATATTCTAAGCATTGTCTATAAAGCCTCACGCTTGATTTTTATTCTCGAATTAAGGAAGCTTTTCTAGCTATGTGAACAGTCTCTCAAAAGATTCTCTTTTTAGTCCATGGAAAATATAACATTCATCACCTTTCATTATTTAGGTCTGTAAACTCGGTAGGGTGTTAGATGCTGGTGCTAAAAAGTGTATCAAATTTAGTTTAAAATAATATAATTTTTTTATTTTAATAAGTCAATTACTGAACAATTCCTCCTCAGTTGGGCCAGTGCCAAGCTTGCATAATCCACAAGGAGAATATAAAACCATACCCATGAGATGTAAGGTGACTGTACAAAATAATATGCAAACAAGAACACTTTGAGAGAGTGGCAGTATTAATAGTGGTAAGCAATATGCATAACCTAGGAATGTTTCAAGCACACTGGATCATGTGTTTACCCTAAAAATAGAATTGGCATAATTATTGAGACAGTATTAGAAACTTCTTTTTACTGAGGGTTGGTGGTCAGGTGAATCAGTAAGTAACTGTGGGCTTAAAAGCACAGAGAAAGATCCTAGGGCCAGTGCTGTGGCGTGGGGAGTAAAGCTGCCACCTATGGTGCCAGCATCATGTGGGTTGTAGTTCGAGTCCCAGCTGTTCCACTTCCAATCCCACTCTGCTATGGCCTGGGAAAGCAGTAGAAGATGGCCCAAGTCCTTGGGCCCCTGCACCCATGTGGGAGACCTGGAAGAAGTTCCTGGCTCCTGGCTTCAATTCGGTGCAGTCCTGGCCATTGCAGCCATCTGGGGAGTGAACCAGTGGATGGAAGGTGCTCACTCGCGCGCGCTCTCTCTCTCTCTCTCTCTCTCTTTCTCTCTGCCTCTGCATCTCTGTAACTCTGCCTTTCAACTAACTAAATAAATCTTAAAAAAAAATAAAATAAAATTAAGGCACAGAGACAGATAGGTCCCATATTTAGACTGGGAACTGTTTAGGTGGAGTCTTCCAAGGACCTTATTTCCTTAAGAAGATGGCTTAGTTCTCATTAGCATATTAAAAGACAGAGGAGCATTAAAGAAGAGGAATTTAAAGTATACTTTGATCCAGTCCAATCCTTTGAGCTCTTGTAATTAATTTTCCTACCTCTTTCTCACCTCATAATTCATGCCTTCACATTTAAACATTTCTGATTGTTGTTGGTAGGAGTTATATGCATAGTTTAGAGGATAAGTCATTTTAATAGCATTGCCTCTGTTTCAAAGGCAGGTTTGGGCTTGGCTAGATTTAGGAGTTGCTTTGAAAACTTGGCTTAGCATATTGTTCAAAATGGAAATGTGGGAATTAGAACAACGGAACAGATAACATAGTGCACACATGGCTTGTTTTATATTGATATTTTCCTTGCTTTTAAATTTCGAAGTGCTTTTTTATCTGTAAGTACTCACTACAACATAAAAGTTTACGTTCCTTGTTTTCAGTATATATCTTTGTTACTCATATCTACATGACTATCTTTCATACTTATATTTTTTCATATTGAGACTATGGAAATATGCTTTTTTAAACAAATTTTTACAAAGCTAATTGTAGATTCATGAACAATGCTCACATGCAGAGATTGTGACCCCTTTGCTTAGTTTCCTGCAATGCAAGATAATAGTAAATTAGAACATCCAGGATATTTTCATTGAAACAATCCACCAAACATACTTAGATTTCACCAGTTTAGCATGTACTCCTCTGTGTGTGTTTAATTCTGTATAATTTTTCACATATGTAAATTTGTGTATCTACCACCTGAGAAGATACTGAACAGTCCATCACCTCAAGAGTTCTTCCTATTCTTTGTAAAATTGCATCTACCTCAGTTCTGTTCCTCTCAATTCCTAACCCCATGCCATTTTTGATGTTTTCTTTCCACTTCTAATATTTTGTTATTTAAAAAATGTCATGTGAATAGAAGGTTGCAATATGTAACATCTTTGATGACCTATTCTTGTGTGTTTTAAACAATATGTGATTTTTCACATGGATTTTGATTATAAGGCTGTAAGAATGTGGTAAAAGACAATGCTGATTTTAATTTTAGAGATTGAGGATAAAGTAGTACTTTACAATTTAGCATATATGGAAATACGTAACTCTTCATAATTTGTGCTAATGGAGAGAACCAATTATGTGTTAAGAACACTGCAGACTGCAAATAAGATGTGACTCTGAGTCTCAGAAATACTGATGGCACTGATTGTTAGCATGAAGATTCACGTGGGCATCGATCACTGAACTGTAGTATGGAATAGGGGTTCTCAAGGGTGTCCCATGTAAAAGAGGGAGAAAAAGGTAGGTTTATAGCTACAAGGGCTAGTAAATGCTGAATGCTATTAATTCAGTAATTTTACTGAACTGATTTTAGATCTAGAAGAAACCATGAACTCAAAAAATAATCTGTATTGCATGAAATATAATATAGGTCAAAGAAGTTTGTTCTGTTATAGGTTCAAACTACAGCATTTCTTTTATGTATCTTTTCAGCATATTTGCCCTAGAAGAAAGAAAATAAAATTCACGTTCTTTGCAATTAGGCCTATGTGATATCATGAAAGTAAATATCTTGTTCATCTTTGTCTCCTCTCTGCTTAGCTAGATTAAACATGCTTGGTAACTATTTATTGAGTAAGTGTGGTTTATGAGGTTGGGAACTTGCTTCTGTAAGCACATATTATCCTAGTACCTTTTAAAGTCAATAGTTTCTGCATTTATTATTAAGAATTAGGGGATTTTGAATGTAGCACCATTCAGATTTCATTGATAAGGGATTGTGTATTTAGTTATGTACCAAACCCAGCTAATCAATTTGAACTGCTAGTTAGAATTCCAGCACTAATCAGCAGACTGAGAAAATGCAGATTACTGAGGTTGTCATAGTACAAGGGAACCACTAGGGTTTGTATTTTGTTCACGTTTTTTTCTTTGCCTCTTATATCGTTGTTTTGTGGGATGTCAGAGTCATCTAACAAATAGTTGGAATGATTATAAAGATATTGCTATAAAATGATGATTATAATGGATTGCTCAGTTGCTGCATTATGTAAAGAAAATATGGTTGAGTTGAAAACCACTGGAAGTGGATTTTATGACAGTAAGTCCTTTATGCATTCATTACTTGCTACCCAAGTCTATTGTAACATGATTTTTCTTTTAATTACCAGAATATTTTATAAAATATTAGAAAGAAATGATTATAATATGGAGCACATATAATGAATAATGAATAAAATATATAATTTTTTGTTTCACACGTGATTTAAGATGTTTTCCTTGAAGGAAGGAATTTTTTCATTTTCACAGTTGTGTATAATGTTTGTCATGCAATACTCAACAATTTTTTGAATATATGATAGTTTTTATAATTTGTATCTGTAAAAATGATGCAGGGGATGTTGTCAGATCCAGTACTAAAAGTGCTCTAGAATTATAAAGGCAGGCCCTGGGGTTATAAATAACTCAGCTCTTATTAGGTATTTCCAGATGACTCTGAATTCCCCAAGAATGCCAAAGATTTCTTGTCTCTCACTGTATACACAGCAGCTCTCAAAGGTTCAGTATATAAGATCTCTGCTCTCCACATACATAACTTACCAATCTTAAGACAGACCCAGGGGGCTGGCAGCTACCACTTTCACTTTCCTGTAACTCTGAACCATTTTATGAGGTGTTTTTCTTTCCTGCTAATGATCCTGTGAAAAAAGTAGCAGATGCCAGGTTAGCCACTGGTTCTTTCAGCCATCTCAGCTGAAGCACCAGGTAAGGTAAGTGGAGCCATTTTGGGTTTCAGCTCCAGTTCAGCCTCCAGGAGAAATACTGTTACTGCATGAAGGACCCTAGGTTAGGTCAGCAGAAAAACCAGCCAGCTGAGCCTTGCTCAGATTGTAGGATAGTAAGGAAATGTATTACTCAGCTTTGCATTACTGCACTGAAATACCTAAGATAAGCTACTTAGGAAGGAAGGAGGTTTATTTATTGCTATTGTTTTTGGAGATTCACAGCCCAAGATCAGTGGCTCTATTGGTTTGGAAACTGATGATGGTGTTCTTGCTGGAAGAGTTCTGAAGCAGTGCAGAGCTGCACATGGAAACACACATGTCCATGTCCTGTTGATACCTCTCCTTATCATTGCACCCTGATCCAGTCATGGGGACCCCACCCTAAGAGTTTAATCACTTCTCAAGCCTCTCCTCTCTGACATCTTAATGGGATTAAGTTTCTACCTTACCATCAATCTAAGAATTTTGAGACCAAACTTTTGACATTTGCGCTTTTGGGGAACATTCAGCATATACGCTGATATCCAAATGAAAGCACCAAAAAACAATAGTTTTTTTTTTTTTTTTTTTTTTTTGACAGGCAGAGTGGATAGTGAGAGAGAAACAGAGAGAAAGGTCTTCCTTTTTGCCGCTGGTTCACCCTCCAATAGCCACTGCGGCTGGTGCATCATGCTGATCCGAAGCCAGGAGCCAGGTGCTTCTCCTGGTCTCCCATGCGGGTGCAGGGCCCAAGGACTTGGGCCATCCTCCACTGCCTTCCCGGGCCATAGCAGAGAGCTGGCCTGGAAGAGGGGCAACCGGGATAGAATCCGGCGCCCCAACCGGGACTAGAACCCGGTGTGCTGGCGCCGCAAGGCAGAGGATTAGCCTGTTAAGCCACGGCGCCGGCTCAAAAAACAATAGTTTTAAGCCACTAAGTTTGGGAGTGTTTTGTAGGTAGAAATAAGTATCTGAAACACCCACTGACTTCCAAATTTACTTTGTCTCCATATGCTTCATACTGAATATAAAGTTTCTGTTATCTTTATGCCATTCCAAGAAACTGGGACCTAAGGCAAGCTGAGATTCTAGTTCCTCCTAAAAAGGGCAAGAGAAATGTAAGGAATAAGAAATGTTAAAATCAGATAAGTGAATATTACACTCATAAGAAAATTAATTTCAACTATCCCACAAATCTTCTGGAAGGATTAAAAAATGGAAAGATAAAAAATGTTCAGAAGATACGTATGAATAAATGAACTTAACAACAATATGATGGAGCTTTTTCATGTTTGAATTGAACATGGGACTATCATATGCAGTAGATTGCCAAAAATTGCATGGGAGCTAAATGAAAGTAGTATGTTCTCCCCTGCGGGAGAGTCAAGGTGCGTTGGCTCTCTACCTTGTTGAGACATGGGGTATCCATGGAGGCATGCGGCTTGCTCTTTGTTTAGCAAAGAACTGATTCTTCAGCTGTGGAGAGTCAGTTAACTGACAGTTCTTAGCTACAGAGCATTTAGAATACTAAGCAGACTTCAAGTTGTGGCTCTGCTCTTCCATCTTCTCCCAGCCAGTGGACTGAGTGATGTGGGACTGTGGGCCTGGCCATTCTTGTCGATACTGGACTCTGTCAGCCTGTCTTTGCACTCCTTCTCCACATGATGTTGGCCAGGACTTTGTGAGATCTGTATCGTATAACCAGTGTCATTCTGCCTATTCAGTTCTCCCCATCCTCTTTGTTTTCACAAATGTGGCATCTGATTTGTGGTGTGAAGGTTTTCCTCATATGATCCTGTTTCCTTTCTCTAAACCTTTCATAGTTGTTACTCCTTAGTGGTTATCTTGTACTCCTCACTTTGGCTCAGCATGTGCATGATAGAACCTGAGCACAACACAGTTGAGAGAACTAAACTGACAGAAGGTTCGGATTAGACGAATTTTAATGTCTCATCCAACTCTGCAATCCTGTAACATGATCTGCAGCCTGATTGCTTCTGTGCAGAGTTGGATAATTTTACAACAGTTCTAAAGATTCTAGTGAGGTTCATTATACAGGATGCCTTTTGAGGTAGAGAGGCACCTATCTGAATCACAGACTTTACACTTTGGAAAAATCTGTATTTTCTTTTTGATTGCAAAGATGCGTTTGTATTGTGGTCCTTAAATTTGATTTCACTTGCTAATATTTTTAATAATCTGGAGTCATTTGAATCTTGTAAACTCTGAACAAAATAATGGAAGTACATGTTTCTATATAAAGATGTATATTTAAATTAAGCTCTTTGCAATATACATATTTTTTGAGCAGATAGCATTAACAATGAGGGTGATTAAAAAAAAAGATGTGTAGAAAAGTTTTCATTCATTGTGCTGTTTATTGTAACTTGGAAAATAATCTTCCGTTTTGTTCTCTTTTTAATATGTATTTTATTAGCCTGAATTATTCCTCCCATGTAGCAACATTAGCATATAACAATTAGCAGCAATAATAATGACCAGTATTGAGATACAGACACTATTAAATTATGCATCTTCTAGGATATTTTCTTTCTAGAGGAAATGAAATTGTGCTGAAATTTACTTAATGTTGAATGGTTGGACCCACTGAAATTCTTTGAGGTTTCTTCTTGGTTTTTATTGTTGTTGTCTTATTAATGTTGTGCTTATAGGATGTGAATGGGAAACCTTACTTTGAAAGTTTGAAATTAGAAATTCAGGAAATATAGCATTAGGCCTCCTGTGTTAACAGTGTGGCTAACAGTAGGAAAATATTGGCCAGATAGAACTTTTCCTAGGGCTATCCATATTCCAACTTTGCTCATGGTCTTTTGAAATAATTTGAATTGATCAGTATATTGTGTGAAACTTAGTAATAAGATGTAGCTCTCATACCACAGAGTTTTTTATTTGCCTTCTTGTTTTGTATAAGTTGATCTTTACTGAGTCCCTATTATTTGCATAGATACTATGCTAAATTCCTCATTTAAATTATCATATTATCACATATTAAAGATTATTATTTCTATTTAGACACAATGAATTTGGACATAGATTAAATAATTTTACTGATGTCACAGTGACTCATTACTAGGCATTATTTAAAGTATTAACAGTAGTGCCTGGTTTAATGCAGCTCTGGCTGACTTGCAAGGTCCACACTCTCCTGAGTACTTTGTTACCCGATCTTTCTGTTCCTTTGATGTTTTTGCTATGCTCTTAGTTGTTGAGAGCTTTAAGTGCCCATGGTTAGTACATAAGACATGGCTGCTCCTGTAGCTACTGCTCTTGTCTGCTACCTCTTCTGCCTTCAAAACCAGGCTGCAGATGCTCAGGGTACAGCGAGCTGATGTATAAAGAGTTAAAGGAACTCTTGCTGCTGCCAAACATGTTGTTATCACTCACTTCACTGCTGCTGTCATTAGTGCTGCTGCCAACACTGCCAGCTAAGCTGTTGCCAATGCCAGTGCTGCTGCTGATGCCTTGGGCTCTCCATGTCCCAGGGTGATTCTTTCGACAAGCAGCTGCTTTTAGATTTCACTTACTCATTACTTGTAGGTCCTGTGCCTTAGGACTCAGGCTTAAGTCCATGGAGTCTGGAATAGAAGACACTTGGAAGTGTGTTTTATCTTCTGTAGCATTTGGGACAACTGGCCTTGAATCAAATATGTGCACCTTGGTGCTCTTTCCTTCTGTAGAGATTTATTTTCCCAGAGGCTCTTTCTCTACCCATACAATGTGGCACTAGCCCTGGAATCTTGAGCATAAATGCTTGAACCCAGAATGAACATAATTTAGTCCTAATATAGAAGCCTGGCTATGTTATTTTAGCTTGAAAGTAATAAAAACTTAGATTTCATAGTTATGAATACATCTAAATTTATACTTATCTTTGCAAGAAATGATCATGATAATTACTAAAGCATTACTATGTAAATATAAATAGCTTTAGAATCAACAAAAGGTGGTTTCCGTGTGGGTTTATTAAAAATAATTATTAGTGCTGAAAAAGCCAAAACAGTTCTTTGAGGTCCTATCAATAATTCATGTACCTCATATCAAGAGGCTTATAGGGACAAGGTGATTTTGTTGGAGGGGGCAGTTTCTTTTTTACTTTTGCTTCTGATTCTAACTTACAAAAAGGGTAAGGTTGCATCAAAGCTCCAAAATAAGGAAATAGCATGAACATTTATGAATATCTCTGCTCAATAAGGAGATGCAAAGTAAGGAATTTTTAACTCCAGGAAAAGAATGTCACATTGTTATCCTCTTAACTGGGAGCAAAACCTTGTTTTAATTTTTAATGGAGAAAGGCATGTGGGGTTGGGGGGAGCTCTAAGGTTTATTCCAGAGCAGAGCCTTTTTAAAAAACCATTTGCTAGTAGTCTAGCAGGGGAATGACATGGCTTATGTGATGATCCAGATGAGGATCCTCTGAATCAGGAACTATGTTTTTCTTTAAAGACAAAACAATCAGTTTTCCTCTATTCGTGTTTCCATCCCATCTGGAAGAGTAACAGTGGAGAGGTTTGTGTTTGTTGTTTTTATTAGGAATATGGGAGTTGGTAAGTAACATGGAAACATATCAATTTTGAACAAAGTGAGCATCTTAATTTATCAGATGTATGCATTTGATTCCAGGACACTTTTTGTTCCAGTAAATTATAATAGAAGTATAATTTTATTTAACAAAAGTGAATATATGAATTTTGGAATGTATTTAAATATTCAAAGTTATTCTAACATGTTAGATGTGTGCGAGTCATATGGGTGTGCATTTAATGATTTTTCTTCTAAATTGATTTGCTTCTATTTATTTTAAAGTTAGAGTGAAAGAAAAATGTTTTAGAATATCATGCATAATAAGTACACCAATGATATGATTACACAGAAATATCTGTACACTGATATGTGATTTGTTTTCTGAGCTATATGCCAAAGTATATTATAGAGAATCCTGTTTATGGGTAAAACAAATATGAGAAAGAAGTGCAGAGAGAAGCAAAACACACTTGTGTGACATTTAGGATCCTCCTTACTCTTTGGGAATTTGTCTTTGTTGTTTTCGCCTGAGGATGCTAATGTTCTCTTAGTGAAAATTGTTAGTTTTAAAATTTTACTGTAAGAGCTCTTAACTTTGTAAGATGACAAATAGCATTTATGAATACAATATAAATAATTTATAAATACAGTTATAAATAAAATATAAATTTATAAAATGCTTATGAGTATTTAATATCCTATCATCTACACTTAACATTTTCATATCATTTTTACAATATGTGTAAGAAACATTTATGCTGTGCTTACCGTTCTTTTCCTAGATAGATTTTTTTTTTCTTATGCTCCAAACCTGGTCAGGCAGACAAGGTTTGAAATTAGTTGGACTCTGAGTTCTTACAACTGGTGGGAATATTTCTCAATTGGATTTTCAAGGAAACATTAACTACCTTATTAAGTACATTAAAAAATCAATTTTCTTCTTTACTGTATACAGCATAGAACATTTTGGCTCCTGACTTGGCTGAAAACTAAAACAAAACCATGAGTATGGAAATAGGCAATCAAAAGCATAAATTATTTAGGGAATCTGGAAATGGAGGGCTCACAAACTCTTACATTTGGAGTCTGTATGCTGATTCTAGACTGCATTCTATCACGGGGTAGATTTGTTAAATGTCTCAATTTATTAACCTGTGAAACCAGAACTTTAAGTTGAAAATAATAACAGCACCTTAAATTATGGTGATTTTATTGAGTGTCTGCTACGCTAATGAAAGATGCATTCTTGGTTTCCAGAGCAGTGGCAGCTGTCAAACAACAACATTTTTCTGAGAGTAGGTGTAGTGTAGTCTATTTTTCAAGGACAAGTTGCTCTGCTATTGTCTCAGTGAGCACTGCTAGTTAATATTCAACAGTTTTCTTAATCAAAATCGTGTGTTCTGCTCCCCAGAGTGTTTGTTAAAGTGTATGTTTATCAGAGCCTTCAACAGCAAAAACAGCATATTCCTGGCTGAGGTGCTGGTAATGAGAACCTATATTATCCAAGGATGCTGATAAGAAAAGGAAAATGCTGTCAAAATACATTGCTTGTAAAAAAATAATTACTATAGCTCAAAAAGTCAAACCTTTCTTTGAAGCCTTTTTACCTCTATAACTTCAGTTGTTTATCTAGGGTAATGGGGTGGCAGGAGTATGGTGATATCCTGCTGTAAACTCCTAGAATGGCATGCCAGTGATCAAGTAGTCTGGGGGTCTATTAATCATTGCTCCTGCTGGATGGCTGATTAAGGTTTTTCACAACGTGTTTCCCTTAGATTACGGAAAGTTCTTAATGAAGTAAAGCTTGGGGGACATTAGACAGCTAAGTCTGTAATTGTACTACTGATACAGAAAAGTCACTTGGGAAAAACAGGTTTGCCAAAAGTAAAATAATAACATAGCTAATGTTTTCTGTGAATACCCTGCCTAGGATGAAGATTTTATTACCGTGTTTGTGTTAAATCCCAAACTATTTCCTGTTGCTGGTGATACTGCCCTGCGAGCCTGGCTGTTCTGAGTGAATGTGACTTTTTCTGCTGTGGGTTCCTACTGCTTCCTGTCTACCCCATTCCCCATACACATTGAAAGCCATGGCACCTCTTTAGAATTTGTTGTTTTTTCTGTGGTGGAGCTTTGTGAAGAATGAAGTCTTCTGGAAAACAGTCCTTTTTCATAATTATATCGATGGGATTTCCTCTATAATTACAATACTCAGTAATTTCTGAGAGAGTTGATTCACATAATAGAAAGGACACTTTGGACCTTAATTAGGAAACGGCGTACCTACATGCCTTGGGAGTTTGTCTTTGTAAATAATGCTACTTTTGAAGGCTACAGCCAGAACTGTTGGTCACTTCAGTGATACTGAGACATGTGCTGCACTTCATACATTGATCTTTTTTTCCCCAAAGAAACGTTTTATTTAAGGAATACAGACTTAATGTATTTCATAAGTATAACTTACGAATATAGTGATTCTTCCCACCATACCCACCTTACCATCCACTCTCCTTTCCCTCCTCCTCCCTCTCCTATTCCCAGTTTTATTCTCCACTAAGATCCATATTTGATTAACTTTACACAGAAGACCAACTCTGTACTAAGAAAAGAGTCTAACAATTTGCACGGGAAAAACAAAACAAAGCAAAACAAAAGCTGTTCCTCAACAGTTGAGACAAGGGCTGTTCAAAGTCATTGCACTTTGAAGTTAATTTCACTTCTGTGGTTTTTTTTTTTTTTTTTGAAACTTAAAAGAAACACCCATGAATGGTACATCTTTTGCTAACACTTAGATGTAATTATAATACAACTCTTTGAGGACAGAGGTCTTGCATGGGAAGTTAGTGCATAGTAACTCTTGTTGGTAATTTAACAATTAACACTCTTATGTATGACATCAGTGATCACCTGAGGCTCTTGGCAGGATCTGCCTAGGCTGTGGAAGCCTTTTGAATCCAAAAGCTCCGTCAGTATTTAGAAAAAGCCATATGCAAAGTGGAAGTTCTCTCCTCCCTTCAGAGAAAAGTACCTCCTTCTATGATGACCACTTCTTTCCACTAGGATCTCACCCACCGAGGTCCTTTGATATAGAAAGATGGACACAATGGGGCCGGCGCCGTGGCTCACTTGGTTAATCCTCTGCCTGTGGCACCGGCATCCAATATGGGTGCCGGGTTCTAGTCCCGGTTATCCTCTTCCAGTCTAGCTCTCTGCTGTGGCACAGGAGGGCAGTAGAGGATGGCCCAAGTGCTTAGGCCCTGCACCCACATTGGAGACGAGGAGGAAGCACCTGGCTCCAGGCTTTGGATCGGCGCAGCACCGGCAGTGGTGGCCATTTGGGGAGTGAACCAACGGAAGGAAGACCTTTCTCTCTGTCTCTCTCACTGTCTGTAACACTACCTGTCAAATAAATTTTAAAAAAATAAGAAAGACGGGCACATTAATGTAAAGATTGCTACTCCATATTTGTAACATGAGCATGCTCCCTGCTAATATTCAAAATAACTATTCATTTAGTGTTCTTAGGTATAGTCAACTAATTTTTCCTTTTAAATAAATCGATTACAAACTTTTATTTTTGTAGATTCAGTTGTTTCAAAACGTGAATTGCAATCACACCAACTTTTTGTAAGGTTTATTTATTTATTTGAAAGGCACAGTTATGGAAGGGGGTTTGGGAGAAGACACAGAGAGACCTTGCACATGCTGGTTCACTTCTCACATGGCTGCAATAGCCAGAGCTGAGTCAGTCCGAAGCCAGGAGCCAGGAGCTTCTTCCTGGTCTCCCACGTGGATGCAGGGGCTCAAGCACTTTGGCCATCTTTTTGCTGCTTTCCCAGGCACATTAGCAGGGAGCTGAATGGACGTGGAGCAGCCAGGACTCAAACCGACACCGATACACCCACTATACCATGGTGTGGGCCCCAGTCACATCAATTTTGGTACCACGTTTCTCAAGAACTGTGCATCAACTAGTCTAGTTTGGGGATGGAACCACATATTAGGTTAAACAAGTAAGTTTAATAAAAAAAAATCACTAAGCGGCCTGCGCCGCGGCTCAATAGGCTAATCCTCCGCCTAGCGGCGCCGGCATACCAGGTTCTAGTCCCGGTCGGGGCACCGGATTCTGTCCTGGTTGCCCCTCTTCTAGGCCAGCTCTCTGCTGTGGCCAGGGAGTGCAGTGGAGGATGGCCCAAGTGCTTGGGCCCTGCACCCCATGGGAGACCAGGAGAAACACCTGGCTCCTGCCATCGGATCAGCGCGGTGTGCCGGCCACAGCGCACCTACCGCGGCGGCCATTGGAGGGTGAACCAACGGCAAAAGGAAGACCTTTCTCTCTGTCTCTCTCTCTCTCTCACGGTCCACTCTGCCTGTCAAAAAAAAAAAAAAAAAAATCACTAAGCTATGAGAAAATAGTAACCATGAGATATCAGGATACCTAAGTGGTAGCCTAGGACTGAGGCAGTATATTGAAGAAGGACAGACTTGGAAGAAAATTTAGATCCTGTAGATAAGGTGTAATTCATACCATTGGAGATCCGAGTTTTCAGGTTTGGCTGAGCATCTGGAGATGGTAAGTGAGACCAGGGAAGTCTTGTACAACCAAGCTGATGTTCGACTTCAGAAGGTGTGGGTTCTCTCCAGGGCGGTGGGAGCCTGTGCCAGGTGGGACTGCTGGCGATTGGTGATCCCAGGCTGGTGGCATGTGGGCCTACAAAGGGAACTCTGGCACTGGGGAGTACTTTTATGTGGAGTAGGCCTCAGAAAGTTATTGCCAGGCTGACCCTGCAAGATTGACATGGAGAGGCTGGCACTATGGCATAGTGAGTAAAGCCGCTGCCTGCTATGCTGGCATCCTATATGGGCGCCTCTTTGTGACCTGGCTGCTCCACTTCCCACCCAGCTGTCTGCTATGACCTGGGAAAGCAGTAGAAGATAGCCCAAGTGCTTGGGCCCCTGCCCCCAAGTGGGAGACCTGAAAGAAGATGCTGGCTCCTGGCTTCAGATAGGCTCAGCTCTGGCCGTTGCGGCCATTTGGGGAGTGAACAAGCAGATGGAAGATTTCTGTCTCTGCCTCTGCCTCTGGCTCTCTGTAATTCTGCCTTTCAAATAAATAAATCTTTAAAAATAATAAAGATTTACATGGAACCACTGTGTGGCTGGGCAGAGCTTCACTGAATGTCCTCAAGCCACTACTCAAACTGCTGACCACCCTGCAGCCAGAAACTGCAGGAAAACCTCTTTCTTCCAATGTCTCCTATTGGGAAAGCTCAACATCAAGCTCACTGTAAAGGAGAACTGCTTAAAGGAATTCCATCTGTGATCATAGGCATCTGTTTATTGAAAGATGTATTCAGAGCTTGGAGGCAATTACTTCATAACTGGTGCAACACTGACTTAAATTTAGTTGCACTGTGAACATTGACAATTCTGGAGGCCTTAGAATGTCGTGCTTTACAGGTGCCCTAATTTTGGCCATTTGTATTTGTCTATCCAGATTAGGCACATTATCCTTCCTTTCAGTAGCTAAGGCCCATGCTTATTTTTTCAGTGTGTCTTTTCTGCACCACCTGTAGTTCTGTGCAGTAGGCTAGGAAGACTGTCTAGATATGCAATTGTTTATATGCTCAGATTCTTCATGGTTTGAGCAGCCTCCATGGAAGGAGCTCATGAAGTTTCAATAGACTCTATTCTATTTAGAAACATTCAGGTCTCTTTTATAAGCAAGCAAGAAAAGTGTTTACTCCCAGAGTCTATACCAGCAGTAACACATAGTTCATTTGGCAAAGCTAAAGAGCAATATTGATTTGGGGGCACTGAAGAACATGCAGCTGCATAGATCAATTTGTTACTAGTCAGTCATTTTTTTTTCTGCCCTTAATACAACCATTATTCTGGCTTAGGGTGGAACAGGTTATTATTACAGAGTGCTTTCTGGTGTTTGATAGAGATTTCATTTTCATTTATATTCATATCATGTTGTATTCGTGTGTCAATGTGTTATCTACAATTGTATATTATGTATACATGAGAGACAAGCATACAGGTGTCAAATACAGTGTTTAAAAAGATGTGTACTAATTACTGTGAATAATAATTCTTGGTTTATTATGAATCACAATAATAGGAAGGTCTAAATCATTCATGATATTTATGTCTATTTTTGCTTCAACCTAGGAATTACCCACTGGCAAGCAGTTTTCTAGTACTTATGACATAGAATGGTTTTGTTATAAATTGTTTGTTCTTTCTTATGTTAAGGTGGGAAAAAGCCTTTGCTGGAAATACTATAATTGCTTTGGCAATTTGCTTTAGATTTGTAATCTTTCCTCAGGGTGCTTTTTTTTCCCCTTGAGGTAAAAGTAGGAAGGAGGGGAATGTTAGTTTATTATGCATGGGGAAAAAATCCAACAGGAATAAATCCAACAGAAAAATTGTTGTAATTTGTGAAAGAGCATTGCAGGAACTTAAACATTGAGAAAATACTTAAGTACAAATGGCCTATTTGTAGTGCAGAAAATAGGTGATGCTAATAAAAACCATTCTAATTCACATCTATAAAATGAGTAATGGAATGATTATAGGACAAGGAATAAGCCTTGGGATGGAATCATTTTCTAAGTCTCCTAACATTAAGCTAAAATACAGTAACCCCAAATAAAAGGTCTGTGAATGAATTTCTATTCATCTATCATGAATGTAGCAAAACTTTGTTATAGTGGACCTAAGAGTAATAGATACTATTCACAACTTTAATGAAATAAAAATCTAAAGCTTTATACCTGTAAATTTTGTTATTGCTACATTAAAAAAACACACAAAGTAATTGAGTCAGAATTACATTACCTATTCAGAACCAAGAAATATATGAAAGAGATAATACATGAGTACATACAAAAGATAAGAAAAAAGTGGGAAAGACCATGGACCTAGGAAATGATATGGTAATTGTCAATTAACAGATAACCATGAAATACATAATTCCCATTTCACTAGGATATCTAGCATGAAAGTAACCAATGTATTTATTTTTCATCCAGTTATTAAAATATAGCAAGTAATTATAGATAACATTTATTGAGTATCCATTAGATTTTTGATTGATGTGAATGCAATTGGCAGTCTTTACTAATTCACTAGCCTTCTAAAAGTAGGATTTACCCCTGGTATGCAGGGATGGTTCAACAATTGCAGATCAATGTGATACATCACAATGAAAAACTGAAGAACAAAAACCATATGATTATCTCAATAGAGGCAAATAAAACATTTGATAAAATACAACAATTTTTCATGATGAAAACGTTAAGCAAATATAGGTGATTCATGACAAACCTATGACCAATGTCCTATTGAATGAGGAAGAGGTATAAGCACTCCCACTAAGATCAAGAACCAGACAAGGATGCCCACTCTCACCATTGCTATTAAATATAGTTTGGGAAGTTTTAACCAGAGCCAACAGGCAAGAAAAAGAGATCAAAGGGATACAAATTGGGAAGGAGGAAATCAGACTATCCCTATTTGCAGATGACATGATTTTATATTTAGGAGATCCAAAAGACTCCACTAAGAGACTATTGGAACTCATAGAAGAGTTTGGTGAAGTGTCAGGATATAAAATCAACACACAAAAATCAATAGCCTTTGTATACACAGACAATGCCATGGCTGAGAAACAACTTTTAAGATCAATCCCATTCACAATACCTACACAAAAAATCAAATACCTTGCAACAAATTTAACTGAGGATGTCAAAGATCTCATGATAAGTATTATAAAACATTAAAGAAAGAAATAGAGACACAAAAAAATGTAAAAATCTTTCATGTTCACGGATTGGAAGAATCAATATCATCAAAATGTCCATACTACTGAAAGCAATTTACAGATTCACTGTGATACCAATCAAAACACCAAATACATTCTTCTCAGATATAGAAAAAAATGATGCTGAAATTAATCTGGAAACCTTTGAGAACCTGAATAGCTAAAGTGATCTTATACAGCAAAAACAAAGCCAGAGGTATCACAATACCAATTTTCAAGACATAGTATAAGGCAGTTATAACCAAAGCAGCCTGGTGCTGGTACAAAAACAGATGGATAGACCAATAGAACAGAATAGAAATGCCAGAAATCAACACAAGTGTATACAACAAACTTATCTTTGAAAAAATGCTAAAATCAATCCCTGGAGCAAGGATAGTCTCTTCAACAAATGGTGCTGGGAAAATTGGATCTCCATATGCAGAAGTATGAAGCAGGACCCCTGCCTTATACCTTACACCTTATACAAAAATCCACTCAAAATAGATTGAAGACCTAAATCTATGACCAGATACCATCAAATTATTAGAGAACATTGGGAGAAACCCTGCAAGAGATTGGCATAGGCAAAGAGTTCTTGGAAAAGATTCCAGAGGCACAGGCAATCCAAGCCAAAATTGACAAATGAGATTACCTCAAATTGAGAAGCTTATGCACTGTAAAGGGAAGACTCAGTAAAGAGGCAACTGAAAGAATGGGAGAAAATATTTGCAAACTACACAACTGGTAAAGGATTAATAAGAATATATAAAAAGATCAAGAAATCAATAAAAACAAAACAACCCATTTAAGAAATGGGCAAAGGGCTTAAACAGGCACTTTTCAAAAGAGGAAATCCAAATGGCCAACAGACACGTGAAAAAATGCTCAGGATCACCAGCCATCAGGGAAGTACAAATCAAAACCAAAATGAATTTTCACCCACTCTTTCCCTCATTAGAATGGCTTTCACACAGAAATAAGCAAACAATAAATGCTGGTGAGTGTGTAGGGGAAAATGTACTCTAATCTGTTGGTGAGAATATAAACTTATACAGCCACTGTGGAAGACACTATGGAGATACTTCAGAAATATGAATATAGACGTACATATGACCCAGCCTTCCCACTCCTGGGAATTTACGCAAAAGAAATGAAGTCAGATTATGAAAGAGTTATCTGTACCCCCATGTTTATTGGCAGCTCAATTCATAATATCAAAGTTATAGGCCGGCACCACGGCTCACTAGGCTAATCCTCTGCCTGTGGCGCCGGCACACTGGGTGCTAGTCCCGGTTGCTCCTCTTCCAGTCCAGCTCTCTGCTGTGGCCTGGGAAGGCAGTGGAGGATGGCCCAAGTGCTTGGGCCCTGCACCCGCATGGGAGACCAGGAGGAAGCACCTGGCTCCTGGCTTTGGATCTGCGCGGCATGCTGGCCACAGCACGCTGGCCGTAGTGGCCATTTGGGGGGTGAACTAACGGAAGGAAGACCTTTCTCTCTGTCTCTCTCTCTCACTGTCTAACTCTGCCTGTAAAAATAAATAAATACATAAATATCTAAGATATAGAATCAACCCAAATGCTTGTCAACTGAAGACTGGACTAAGAAATTATGATAAATGCACATCATGGAATAGTACACAGAGGTAAAATAAATGAAATAATGTCATTTGCAACAAGATGTTTGAAACTGGAAAACACCATACTTAATGCAATAAGACAGTCCCAAAAAGACAAGTATAATATATTCTCCCTGATCTATGATAACTAATTGAACACCTAAAAGGTGATATATAGAAGTGAAACTGACACTGTGAAATGCCATAACTTTGAACAGCCCTTGTCTCCACTGTTGAGTAACAGGTTTTTTTATACTATTTGTTGAACTCTTTACTTGGTATAGAATAAATCATGTGTGCATAATGTTAATTGAAAATAGATTTTAGTAAAAAAAGAAAATGGGAGGAGGAAGAGGGGTTGGAATGTGGATCAGAGGGTAGGTACAGAGGGAAGTATCGCTATGTCCTAAAGTTGCACTTATGAAATACATGAGGTTTGTATTCCTTAAATAAAAGGTTTCTGGAGAAAAAAATAAATAACACCAGCAGAAAAAAAGTCAAAAGTGATGAACAGAGATACAATCCTGGATTGCACATCCTCAAAGCCTAGGTACCTCTCAAAATCAAAAAAATGAGTAAATTATTTGATTCTGTAAATGTTAGGAACTGGATGATTTTATTAATTACCATGATTAAACACTGAGAATTCTGGTAATTTGTATTAGAATATAGTCATTCAACTTTTTAAAAATAATTTTCCATAAAGCACTAATAGATGAAAACTAAAATCTTTTAAAATGAGTAGGATGTATAAATTATAAAGTATAATTTCTGACTAGTGGGAATCTTTTCACTGCTATGTATTTTCAAGTTTTTGTCTTAAGAAAACTTAAATGTGTTCATTTCAACTTTGGCTTATTTTCAGGTTCTTCTCTAACTTTGCTTTATAACTATTATGATAGCAAAAATAATCATAACAATAAGTGTATAATTACATATTCCCTTTTATTTTCTGTTATCTCATTTTATCAACTGAAATGTTATTTTCAGGATTATGATACTTTTCCAAACAGAAAATAAGATTCTTAAATATTATATCACAATTTGTCTTATTGCAAACTGGTTACTAATAACTGTCATAGGTTAAACATCTGATTATTCTGAGTGGACAGAATATTTTAAAGTAGGAGTTTTTCTTTTTAAAGATTTATTTATTTATTTGAGAGATAGAGTGACAGACAGAAGGAGATAGAGATGCAGGTCTACCATTTGCTGGTTCACTCCCCAAATGGCTGAAATGGCCGGAGCTGGGCCAATCTGAATCCAGGAGCCAGAAGCTTCTTCTGGGTCTCCCATGTGGTTGCAGGGATCCAAGGACTTGGGTCATCCTCCATTGCTTTCCCAGGTGCATTAGCAGGGAGCTGGATAAGAAGAGGAGCAGCCAGGACTCTAATATAGGATGCCTGAGCCACAGGTGTAGGCTTAACCTACTACACCACTGTGCCAGTCCCATAAAATAGGGGCTAAGTTTTGCTAAGTTTATCATGTAAGGTGTTTTGATAGACTATCCCCTGGCTTCTGATCAGATCAGCTCGAGCTGTTGTGGGCATTTGGGGAGTGAACCATCAGATAGAAGACCTTTCTATCTCTCCCTCTCTCTGTCTGTAACTGCACCTCTCAAAAAATAAATTTAAAAAATCAGAGGCTAAATAAATGAAATTGAAACTAAAAAAATAGAAAAGATCAACAAATCAAAACAAAAAGCTTGGTTTCAAAGATTAGCAAAATAGACAAATCTTTAACTGTGTGAATAAAGAAAAAAGAGAAAAAGCACTAACATAAAATTAGAGATGAAAAAGGAGATAATACAACTGACAATGCAGAAATACAAAGAATCATAAAATACCATGAACAACTATATTTTAGCAAGTTAGAAATCCTCAAACAAATGGAACATTCCTGGATACATATAACCCACCAAGATTAAGTCAGGATGATAGGGAAAATCTAAACAGACCCATATCAAGTACTAAGATTGAAGCAATAATTAAAAGTCTCCCCCTAAAGAAAAGTCCAGGGGGGCTGGTGCCTTGGCTCACTTGGTTAATCTTCCGCCTCCGGTGCTGACATCCCATATGGGTGCCGGGTTCTAGTCTTGGTTGCTCCTCTTCTGGTCCAGCTCTCTGCCGTGGCCCAAGAAGGCAGTGGAGGATGGCACAGGTGCTTGGGCCCCTGCACCCAAAATGAAAGTATTAACAAGTGATTTAGGAAGAGAAAGAAATAGAGGCCATCAAAATCAGAAAGGAGGAAGTCAAATTTACATGAGACATGATTTTTTAAATGGAAATACCTGAACACTTTACAAAAAGCTGTTAGAATTGATAAGCCAAGACAGTAAAGTTGCAGGGTACAAAAATCAACATACAAATAAACTAGCATTATTTGATTTTTTATTATTATTATAGAACTTCAATGAAAGAAATTATCAAAGACACAAAAAAATAGAAAGGCATTCCTTGCTCATGGATCGGAAGAATTAATATCATTAAAATGTGTGTTACCTAAAGCTATCTATAGATTCAGTGCAATGCATATCAAAATGTCAATGGCATTCTTTATAGAATTATAAAAAAAAAATCCTAAAGTTCCTTTGGAATCAGAAAAGACCCAGGATATTAAAACAATCCTGAGCAGCAAGTAGTCAAGCTGGAGGCATCACAATACCTGATTTGGAAGCATACTATAAGGCTATAGTAATTGAAACAGCATGGTAATAGCACAAAAACCAATACAACTGTTAGTGGAACTAAGTAGAGATAGCAGAAATTAATCATTATACATACAACTGATTTTTTGGCAGGGATGCCAAGAGCATACATTAGACAAAGGATAATTTTTTCAATAAATGTTGCTGGAAATCTACACACATGTAGAATAATAAAATACACATGCTGAAAAATGGAAAAAACTAGAAATACCAGTGTTATTACACCCAGCAATCCCACTGTTGGGTATATACACAGACATATACACACAGTATCAAAAAGATATGTTCCACCAAGTTTTCTAGCAGCACTGTTCACTATAACCAAATATGGAATCAACCCCAGGTATCTATCATCAGATAAATGGGTAAAGTGTGGTTTGTATCCACAGTGGAATACTATTTAATCCTAAAAAGAATGAAAGTCTGTTATTTGCTAGAAATGAATAGAACTAGACATTATATTGAGATGAGTCTGAGTCAGAAAAACAAATGCCATTTTTTTTTTCCCTAATAAGTAGGAGCTGAGAAAAAAAACCCCAAAAATAAAAAGTAAGTATGAACACAGGATGTTGATTACTAGAGACTGGAGGGGGTGAGTGGCATAGAGAGAATTTAGAAGAAAAAAATATGGGAAGCCGGGTGTGATTAATAGATGGTGACAAATTCACATTAGGGGAAGCTAGATGTGTGGTATATGGAAACTTTTCATCTTATTCCACAAATTCTGTTTTGTAAATTTAAAACTATTCTGAAATTTTTTTAAAAGAATATCAGGGAAGGGCATTTGGCACAGTAGTTTAGACACTGCTTAGGACACTGCATCCCACTTTGCAGTGCCTGAGTTTGAGTCCTACCTCCCCTTCCAATTCCGTTTTCCAGCAGTATGCACCATGGGCGTCAGCAGATGATGGCTTAAGTATTTGGGTCCCTGCCATCCAGGTGTGTTTCCTGTAATGAGTTCTCAGCTTGTGATTTCTACCTGGCGCACCGCCCGCAACTTTGAGGAGTGGAACATTTAGATGGAAACTCTCAGTCTCTGCCTCTGTCTTCCAAATAAAATGAAAATACACAAGTAAAATGTACAAAAATAATTCAACAGATTCTTTGTTTGCAATGAAGTGGTGTAGTATAAAGATTAAATACTTTGCCTAAAAGATACAGAAACCTCTAAGTCCTAAGAATTGCTTAGAAATAAGCTTAGAGGCATTGTGAGAAAGTGGGAAAAGAATGAACTTTAAAGTCACATGATCTGGTTGGAATCCCAGCTCCATCATTAGCACTGTGAATTTGCTCAAGTTGAGTAATCTTGGTAAGCTGTATTTCTTCAGCAACAAAATAAAAATAGCATCTCTTTAGGTAGGGCTTATGTGAGGATTATTGTAGTATTTTTTCATTAAAAAAGGATCTGGCACAAAGAAGTTACTCACTAAATGTCGCTACTTCAAATTTCAAAGTGGTACATGTGATGTAGTTTATATCCTGAAGATTGTTAATATTCCTCTGAATTTTATGGGGAGAAAATAAGGGGGATTTTGAAAGTCAAAGGTAGATGGAAGATTTCTCCCTCTCCTCTTCTTAGTCCATCTCCTTTCCTTTCCCTTTTCCTCACCCTGTCTTACTCTGCCTTTCAAATAAGTAAATACAATCTTAAACAGGAAAAGGCCCTGCTTGTTATCAATTGACTATTTTAAGTTTTGAATATAATATTTGAAAAAAGATTTTAATTTGCTTTATGGTAAACATGTGCAAAGTTTTTTATTGAGAAAAGTCAGTCTGCTTTTTGTTTATTTTTTTTTTTGTTTTTGCTATTCTTTCATGGTGTCATTAATTTCTCCATTTGAAAGGGATAATCTGGTGACTGAACCTTTCTCTAAATGATGTGTTGGAATCTTTAATGAGCTTACTTTTAGCTTTCTTCCCATGAATCAGAGCATGCAGAAAAAAGACATTCTTGTTGGGTTGGGTTTATTTCATATTCTTTTAACAGTCCATGATTAGTTGAGTATTAACTACACAATTTGTATTTGTATGAAAAATTCTGAGCAATTGTATAAAAATGACCATTGTACAGCAAGGTAACATTTATGTTAACATTTCCAAGTGATTTAAATGAAAGATTTACAGTTGAAACCATTATTTAATGTTTCAGATTTTGACTCTCTCACCCAATTCCTTCAGGCCAACTTCATAGATTTTCTCCTTCATCTCTGGTGTTTCTGAAACAAAAGAGAAAACTTGCCAGTTGCACTGATAATGTCCAGCTTTAAAATGCTAGGGTTCTCTATATAATTAAGATGTCCCAAGGCATATTATGAAATAACTGTAGCCATAAGAAATCTAACAGCCTAGGAGAATTAGACAGAATAAATAGCTTTCCTGGATTTTCTCCCTTGGGAATAAAAATAAACAGTCATTGTAGAGATAATTAACATTGTTTTCTACATACTCAGTCATCTTGAAATAGTTATCCATGTCACAGCATGAAGCACTATTATTCACTGGGATTACAAACTGATTGATAACTGAATCCTGTGTATGATTGTGGAGATGGACATTAAAGGAAAAAGGCCTTTATTAACATTTCCAGTTTTACAGTTCTACTTCATACATTGCCATTTTGATTTTCAACAATATTTTGCGCTTAAAAATAGTGTGCAAGACAAAGTTTTTTTTTCAAGGCCATGCGGTTGGAAGGTGACATAAAATCATAACCCAGTTTGATCTGATTTCAAATTCTAATCTTAGCTCTGTGCACTTTTGTTTCTGTACTTGAATATGATTTTTAGTGCTTTACTGACAAATACAGAATTTGCTTATTTGTTTTTACAAGAGATACAAATAAAAATTCTGTGGTTAATTCTCAGCTAATAGGCCGTTATCAATGCATGTAATGAGTGCAACCCAATAAAAAAGTTTCCTGAACTCTTTTTTTTTTTCTTGTTCTCAATAAAATTTCATTCCTTGAGATTTTTAATGAGTCTCTGTTGATGCTTAGTGTTACAGGCACAGGGTAAGGCAGGGACAGAGACGGACCTGCTTTCATGATGCCGACTTTGTAGTTAGGAAAGACTCCAATAACCACCTGGGAAAACAAGTAATAAAAATATCAAGTAGTGGTAACTGCTGTGTAGAAAATCAAAGTGAGGTGATGCAACTAAGTACGTAAGCAGCCTCTTTGGATTGGGTAATTGCGAAAGGTCTCCCTGACTATTTGATGTTTACAACTGAGATTTTCTTCTTCAAGAAGGGTCAACTGGCAGTGGTTGAGAAAGGGCATTGATGAGGTCAAGAAACTTAAATGTCCCTGCATAGTAATGAATGGAGGCCAGACTGGTGGAGATAAGGTCACAAGTAGCCCTGGGCCAGATCCCAAAGGGGCAAACAGGAAGGTAACTTTGACAGATCTGCGGAATGTGCATTATGGTGGAAGAACAAATACAGAGCCCCAAAGAGATGTCTTCTGCCAATTGGGAGGGGAAGCCACATGGCTTTAGTTGCAGTGGATTGGATGTGGGTGGTGAGTTAAGTGGTTTGCTGGATAGTTCCCTTTTGTTGAGTACTGGAGGATACTGGTGCGATTTACTGAGGAACTGGGGACAAGAGATAGAACAGATTTGATGGAGTGAGAAACTCAGGATTTTGTAATTTGAAATAATTGTGAAATTACTAATATTCCATTTCTGATCATCAAAAATAAATACCTATTAAATACCCTTGTGGCGATATTAAATAGGCCATTACTCCCAAGTGTGAAGTACACAAGCGATCTGAGATTAATACATAAGTCTGACAGTTACCACCAGTGACTGAATGAGGTCAACAAATGGAGTGAACATGTAGACAAAGAATAGGGCCTAAAATAATCAAAAATCAAGTCAAAATTATTGTGTGGGTTAGTAAGAAATGGAAAACTAGAATTCTTTTTTATTCTTCCCTTTTTGCTGATATCTGACCCTAGTTACTTATGTGTACTGTAGTAGAGGCTGAATGTAAAATGTAACCTCTGCTAACAAATTCTGCCTCCTATTGATTGAGATTTGGGGTATTCTGATGTTTTTTACAGTAAGCGTCATATATGCTACAATAGAGTCTCAAGGATAAATGGATGGTGGAGGTGATATGTAGAACTTTCACAGCCAAATGGCTCTCTGTTCTTTTCTGCCCAAGAGCATAGCTTTCCAACTTGTGGTCAGCATATGTATACATATAAAAACTCAGAAGATAGATTGAAGAAAAACTTGCTGTGGAAATTGGGTTGCTCTAAATATTAAATTGACCAACATCTTTATAACCATCAGATTTTATTTTATATTTTTGTTAGAATTAAGCAGACCTCTTGTTCTAAATATGCAATTTCAACTTCACAAATAACTGAGAAAATAATATAGGTCATTTCAGATTGGTGTTGCAACTTTCCATGCTTATGAAGAATTTGGAAAACCATTTGTTTCTATACTAAGAGAAATGGAAACTATCTTAGCATAATGTGAAAGTGCCTAGATAAACATATTTAATAGAGATTATATAATAAATATATAGTTATGGGGAGATATATGAACTATTAAATGGATTCTGCAGTTAATAGTCATAATCAATTCATACTTACTCATGTTCATATATAAATGAATGTATATGTTCATATATAAAAGGAGTTGTTTCTCTTTTATTTTGAAACGATCTTGTTTCTATTATGTTGAAAAGCATATGTGATCTTTAGATGGAAGCAATTTCCCAATATGTAGCTGAGAATATCATTTACTTTGCATTTTCCGAAACTGCCAACATATCTTTTTGGTTCAAAATATGACAGAGAAAACAAAATATAAAAATTATTTTGGTTTCCACATTTGCTAAATAAAATATAGGCAGAAGCTAGCTATCTATTACATTGGTTTGAATATATTAGGTAAATATACTTAGTCACTTTAATGATTATTAGAATTATTGGTTTCAAAGTTTTTCTATTAGTGAGCATTGAAAGTAAAACAAAGGGGCCAGGATTGTGGCGCAGCAGATTAAGCTACTGCCTTTAATGTTGGCATTCCATATTGGAGCACTGGTTCAAGTCTGGGCTGCTCTGCTTCCTGCCACCTCCCTGCTAATGTGCATAGAAATGCAGTTGATGATGACCCAGATGCTTGGGTCCCTGCCACTCATTTAGCCTGGCCCAACACCTGTTTTGTGGCCATCAGTAGATGGAAGTTTCTCTCTCTCTCTCACTGCTTTCAAATAAATAAATGAATAAATCTTGAAAAAATAAAGTAAAATATATGGTAAAATGGTGAGTGGCCTTTACAAACAGGTACATGTGATGTTGGAAGAAGGACTTTGTCTTTCTTGCATGGCACTGTTTTTCTAGGCCTGGCATGTAATAAGTTCTTAGTAAACATGTGTTGAGTGAATGAATATTAAGGTACAGGCTAAAGATGAAAATCTGAGCATAAACAATTCCTTACTGTCATCTCACATAAATCAGTGGATTCTTTATGTCCATTGACTGTACTCCTTGTTTCCTATTTCCTATTTGAGTTTTTCTTGGCTATTCTTGTACTACAGATTTCACATCAGAATCATGACAGTTTGTCACTCATTTACTGATCAGCAAGTGAAGAGATTAAAACCTAGGACACTTAGCACTAATTCTCTGCTTGGCTCCTTCACTCCTGGGTTTCTTACCTTACTGTTGTGTATGTGTCCCTGTTCAATACCCTGTGACTCAGATTCCACTACTCTGCTGTGTCTTTTGTTCTACCAGAACGTAATTAAATATAGAGTCAAATGAACTGTTTCTTAACAATTGTCGGACTTAAAATTTCAAAAATCTTAATTCCTTTTTCTCAATCCTAGACTGTGGTGGCAAATGTCTAAATTCTAATTATAAGAAAATAAAAGCATCCTTCTGTGGCAAAGCCACAGCAAACTTCTTTCTAGTTCTTCATAACACAGGCTGTATTCCACAACCCTGGCTACATTACCCCAGTCAGAGAAATTTGAGACATGTGGGAAAGCTTAGTGGCAAAGTTGATCTTTGTAGCAGTCAAACCTTCTTGTCATACTCAATAAAGAAAACCAACCATTTAGAGAGACAAGAGAGTCCCACTTTTGTCAATGAGGAACTTCAGTGTGCTAGGATAACAATTCATATTGTGAGGAATTATTAAATTATATTTAATATAATTATTCAACCATTTTAAGTATGCAACATACTAAACATACTAAAGTTCACAGAATTGTGCAAACCCATAATAAATTTTATAATGTTTTTATCATCCCAAAAAGAAGCACAATACCCTTAAACAGTCATAATATTCTCTAATTCTCCCAGCCCTAGGCAAACACTAATTTGCTTTATGTTTTTGTAGATTTACTTATTATGTACACATCATCATTCAATATGTGGTCGTTAATGACAGGCTAATTCACTTACCATGATATTTTTGAAGTTCATCCATCTTATAGCATGTATTAGTACTTTATTCTTTTATTGAAGATTATATACTCAATATATAGATATACCATGCATTTTTCCATTCATTGATGTTCAAGTTGTTTCCATTTTTTTTGGCTATTGTAAATAAAGCTTCCATGAAACTCCAAAGCTGCTTTCCAACATGAGCTACACCATTTTATCATCAGCACTGTATGAGATTTCAGTTTCTGCACAACCTGGACAAGGCTTGTTACTATCAGTCTTCTTTATTGTAATCATCCTAGTGTGTATAAAGTGGTAGCTCATTGTAGTTTTGATTTGCATTGCCCTAATGCCTAATTATGTTAAGCGCATTTCCATGTGCCTACGACCATATGTATGTCTTCTTTTGATGAATACCTGTTAGGTTTTTGTCCATCTTTTAATTGGGTTATTTGCCTTTTTATTGAGTTGAGAGTATTTTATGTATTCTAGAAAAAATAAAAATTTATAATGTATATGGTTTGAAAATGTTTTCTCTCCTGTGGATTTTTTGCTTTCTTGACTGGTGTCCTTTACAGCACAAAATAAATTTAAGTTAATTTATCTGCATTTTTTTGATTTTTGCTTGAGTGCTTTTTATTTATTTTAAAGGTTTATTTGTTTATTTAAAAGGCAGAATCACAGAGGCAGGATAGGGGGAGACAGAGACAGAGATCTTCCATTTGCTAGTTCACTCCCCAAATGGACACAACAGCCAGAGCTGGGCCGTCTGAAGCCAGAAGCCAGGTGCTTCTTTGGGTCTCCCACATGAGTGCAGGGGCCCAAGCACCTGAGCCATCTTCTGCCACTTTTCCAGGCACATTAGCAGGGAGCTGGATCAGAAGTGGACCATCCAGGACACGAACTGGTGTGCATGTTATGCCAGCACTGAAGGACGTGGCTTTACCTGCTATGCCACAGTGCTAGCCCCTTCTTGTGTTTTGATATTGTGCTGAAAAAGACTTTGTTTAACCTGAAACCACTAAGCTTTACTCCTATGTATTCTTCTAATTATTTTATAGTTTTAGCAGATGTATTTGGATTTGTGAACTATTTTGAGTTAATATTTTGTGTATGGTGTGAGATGCAACTTTTTTGTTTCATATTTGAATATTCCATTGCTTTAGGACATTTGATGAAAAGATATTCCTTCATTGAGTCAGATTAGTGCCCTTATGAAAAGAGGTTACAGAAGTCTCACCTGCCGCTTCTACCATGCAAGGGTGCAGTGAAAAGACCCCAGTTTGTGAACTAGAAAGCAGACCCTCACCAGACACCAAATTTGGGGGCATATTTGTTTTAGAGTTCCAGCTTCTGTAATTGTGAGAGAAATTTTTGTTGTTGATAAGACGCCAGTTCATTTAATTATGTTCTATCACCCTGAATTGACAGTTTTCTTCCTGTGTTGGTTATATTATACACACAGAGAAACAACACATTCTATGTTACAAATCAGATAATGCATTGTTATAATTACTTGGGTTCTATTGAATGGTAGAGTGAAGATAAATGTTAGTTCATTGTATATTTATTTCTCTATTAAAAAACACTAGAAGATAGTAGGACTTTGGGTGTTTTCACTATAAAGAAATGTTAAATGATTGAAAGGATAAATATATTGACCCTACCTGTACATTATGCAATGTATCCATGTGATAAAATATGTATACTTTTATATGTCAATTTTTGAAAATATCACTGTTAGATAATTTTATGCCTTGTAAGGAAGCTGAGAGAATAATGGAAAGTAAATATATGTTTTCGTAGTTTTACCATATTAACCTTTTACCACATCTGGGTCTCTTCATTTCTTCCTGCAGTTACCATTGGTGGCCTTTTGTTGCTCAGTATGGCTTTTTTCCTCACCATCTTCTTTGTGTTGTTATATCTGTATGTTATAGGCCCAACACTATAAATACATACAAACTATTTTATACATGCTTTTAAAATCACTTAAAGGAAAAAAGGAAAAGAAAAATGCAATTGCATTGCCTTTTATAATTTTCTACATAATTGTCTTCGTTGGCATTGTGTGCTTTCTGATGTGGTTTCAACTCACTACCAGATGTCACCTAATTCCAGAAGTTCTTCAGAACCTCCTTCAGTATTTCTTGAGAGACAGGCGTGCTAGCCTTGAATTCTCTCAATTTTTGTTGATCTGGAAAAATTGTTTTCTTGAATATGAGATACTTGATTGAGTTTTATTTTCTTTTCAATATTTTGAATCCATGGTCCCATTGCTTTGTGTTCTCTCTTTTTTTTTTTTGTGAAAACTCAGCTGTTATTCTTACTGGGGTTCCCTCGTATGCAACAGATTGCTTTTTAACTTGCTGCTTATAAAATTTTCTTGGGTTCCTTGTTTGCTTGTTTATTTGCTTAGTGACTTTGCTTAGCTATTTTAATGAAGTTCATTTACCCCAAAATGTGTAGCCTCTGACGTTGTTACCCAAAGGCACAGCCTTGGACACATACGTAGCCAATCTGACCTCTGTTGTCCTGGCTCCAGAGATGGCAGTAGCTTTAGTCATTCTCTTTTTGACTTTCTTTGATTTCTCTGTTAAATTTCTAGCTAGTTTGTCTATATTGGTATCATACCCAGCTGTTAGCCATCATTAATGTTAGCTGATTGAGCTAATGTTTTTGACAACACCTGCAGGCATAGATTGCTCCACAGTCTGATTCAATTAAATTTGGTCCTCCTTGCAGAGATATGCTTTGAGATAAGACCTTAGTATTTACTGCTACCCCAGGAGTGCTCGCTGTAGTTGCAGATTTCCTTACTTCTCCCTATTGAACTTCTGCCGTGTATAATGTTATATGTGTTGCTCTTCTGGAGCTTACCATCTCTTAACTTGTCTACATCAAAATCTTCATTCTTTTCAATAGCGTCTTATCGGTTGCATTTCCCACGCCCTTTCCTAAATAAAGGCACATCTTTTAGGCACATGTGTAGAGAATTCTGTTGTTAGGACTCCCCCACCCATGCTCCAGAGCTGGCCCTGAGGAGTGGCTCACTTCTCCAGGGGTGACCACCTGCTCTCAAGAGTGGGATGCTTGGCAGGAGCAGTAGCCCTCTTGTTGTTGTTGAACCCACACTCCAGAAGCTTGCTGAAGCAAGGGTACTGAAGGCTCAGGATTACCATCCACCTATGCCTTGGGTAGATTTTCCATCTTGAGTGGAAGCTAAATGGAGGAAGGAAGCCCAGGCCATTTGGCTGCTTTTGTCTGGAATGGTGCTTCAGCATGACAAAGCTGACCAAAATGGGAAATGCTGGTGACCAGCTCCTTTTGGGAGGGACTGTAACCTTACCTGGGGATGTAGGAAGAGAGTGCCTAATGTTCTTCAAAGCCCATGTTTTAGGATAGATTGCATAAGGATGAAGTGGGCAGGAGGGTTGAGGCTCAAGAGCCATGGACTGTTGCTATTCATATTGAGATGTATTTTATTTAGTTGAATCAATTTTCTGTATTTAATCCATGTCTTTATGACTATTTAAGTGATTATGCTATATAATTTTTTTTTTACTCATTTTAGTTACTTCACTGGGGAGAGAGTCCACAGAACTGTTCAAATCACCATTCTGGAAGAACTCTCTCAAATAGATTTTTATCCTTTGCTTGGTAACAGGCACTCTCCAAATGATAACTGTCAGGTTGAAACATACATAACAGTAGATTAATGGGATTTTGGATGAGAATGAAAAACCAAGGACATCCACACAGATTCAATGTGCATAATTTATTCTTTGAATTTATAAAACACCCTTATTCTTTGAAATGATTTATTGTTGCCTGATAATGCATAGCAAAGATGTGTGAAAAGTTAGTTTAAATTTTGACAGCTTCTGATTATTTTAACCTATCTTTGTTCTTTGAAAAACAGAGCTGGATACTTCAGTCTTAATGATTTTTTTTTTTTTTTTGCTTTTACAGGATCAATGTCCACTGGATTCTAGCCCAAGAATATTTAAATGTATATTACTGGTATATTTATAAAGTTTTAAAATGTAGCTTATAGATGAAATATGGGCATGTGCTGCCATACTACACTTTAGGAAAAATCAAATATTTTAAATTTTTTATGGAAAGAAATACATGTTGTGGTGGTACTGTGGTACAGTGGGTTAAGCTGTTGCTTAATAATGCTGGCACCCTGTAGTTGAGAGTCCTGGCTGCTCTGCTTCTGATCCAGCTTCCAGCTGATGCGACTGGAAAGGCAGAAGATAAAAGCCCAGGTATTTGGGCTCCTGCCACCTACATGGGAGATCAGGTTGGAGTTCCCAGCTCCTGGCTTTGGCCTGGCCAAGCCCTGGCTGTTGCTGACACCTGGGGAGTGAACCAGTGTGAATTAGTGAATGGAAGATTAGTCTTTCTGTCTCTGCCTCTATCTCTGTCTCTCCCTCTGTCTCTCTCCTTTTCAAATAAATCTTAAAAAATACATTTGTAGCAGTTATACTAATTTTACTTATTTATTTATTTATTTATTTTTGACAGGCAGAGTTAGACAGTGAGAGAGAGAGAGAGACAGAGAGAAAGGTCTTCCTTCCGTTGGTTCACCTCCCAAATGGCTGCTACGGCCAGCACTGTGCTGATCCGAAGCCAGGAGCCAGGTGCTTCCTCCTGGTCTCCCATGCAGTTGCAGGGCCCAAGTACTTGGGCCATCCTCCACTGCCTTCCTGGGCCACAGCAGAGAGCTGGCCTGGAAGAGGAGCAACCGGGACAGAATCTGGCGCCCCAACCGGGACTAGAACCCGGGATGCCAGCGCCACAGGCGGAGGATTAGCCAAGTAAGCTGTGGTGCTGCCAATTATACTAATTTTAAAATAAGGAATCCTCAAAGAGTTTCTTTAAGTAAATGCCTTCTGTGTTTTTTAAAAAATATTTATTACCATTTGCAAAATTTTGTGTATGTTTATGAAAGTACTATAGGTACATGTATACCTTATGACCATATTTTTATCCCCTCTGTTTAATCTGCCTCTACCAATAAAGGTCTTCTTTTTAAGTGAAATGGTAAAGTTTTCAAAGCATAAATCAAGGGAGAATTTACTGTAGTGCTTTTCATTAGCAAGTAACAATCCTTTAATAAACACTTTCTCCAAATCCTTTTAAAAATGCCATCAGAATTAATTTATTAATTCACAAAGAAAATTATAGTTACATAGAACTATTTGAATCAGTGTGACCATCTTTTTTTCTCATTAGTGATATCTACATGTGAAGCAAATTCAAAATTATAAAGTTGCTTAGTGACCATGGAATCAGAACAATAGCTAATCTTTGAAAATTGGAATGATTAATAGTGTCAAACCAGTTTGTTTTGCTTGTCTTTTTGTATCTTTAGCCTCTTTGCTATACTTCTAATAAATTTGAATAAATTTATTTGAACACAGGCTATTATAAATTAGGGCATCTCAAATATAAGTCTTAGTCTTTTTTTCTGTTGATATAACAGAATGCTCAAGGCTGAATAATTTAGAAGGGAAAGAAATTTATTTATTCGGGGTTTGGAAAACTGGAAAGCCAAGATTGGGTGGCCTCAGCTGCCAGGGGCCGTCATAGCTTGGCATCATAACAGCAGAAGAGTTTAAGAGACAAACAGGAACATTAATACTTGGTAATGACTTAATCACTTCTTTTTTTTTTTTTTTTTTTTTTTTTTTTTTTTTTTGACAGGCAGAGTGGATAGTGAGAGAGACAGAGAGAAAGGTCTTCCCTTTTGCCGTTGGTTCACCCTCCAATGGCCGCTGCGGCCGGCACATCTCGCTGATCCGAAGCCAGGAGCCAGGTACTTCTCCTGGTCTCCCATGTGGGTGCAGGGCCCAAGCACTTGGGCCATCCTCCACTGCCTTCCCGGGCCATAGCAGAGAGCTGGCCTGGAAGAGGGGCAACCGGGATAGAATCCGGAGCCCCGGCCGGGATTAGAACCCGGTGTGCCGGCGCCGCAAGGCTGAGGATTAGCCTGTTAAGCCACGGCGCCGGCCAATCACTTCTTAAAGCCCCACCTTGCAACACTGCCACAATGACAATCCAATTCCAACCTGAGTTTCAGAGAGGACAAACTGTAGTAGGTATAATTCTAGTGTATGAATTGTCATTAGTAAATGAAAAATTTAGATGTTTATGAAAATATTTTGCAAACTTAGTGTTTTTACTTTCTAACAATCCTCAGATCCCTATTAAAATAATCTTTACAGAATTTACTGATAATAGAATAGACGTCTGGCCTTTAAATGCAATATATCACAGTATACCTGTTGCCTGTCACCCAAAAAGGAGTGAAAGAGCACACACGAGGCAAGAGAAATCTTTATAAAATAGATTGTGATTATCCAGTGCGCAAGTATGGTAATTTCTAATGTTTGCATTCTGTGTTTCTGACACTGTTCACTTTGCATGTTAACGTCATCCATTTGTTACAATAGATCGGAATGTTGGTGAGGAAGCTGAAACTATAGATATTTATGTAGCTTACCTAAGTTTGCATAGCTAGTTAATGATGGGACTGTAGCATTTACTGCTTTAACCCAACTCCAGATTCCTCAGTCTCTACTCTCTGCCTTGCTGTGTCCAAAAGTATGCAAAGATATTTTTCTTCATCTTCTATAGTTTGTTTCCTCATTCTGTACATATTTGAAAAACATGTTTATTGACACTATTTTATATCCAGCTGGAGTTCTGTGTTCTTCTAACTTGGTTATTTAGAGTGCTCAAGGAGGCCAGCTCTATATAGTCCCCATTCATGCTCAGAAATTCCCATTCTGTCTATTGCAAAAATGCTGATGTACAAGATGATTTAGATGAAGAAGTATATAAGAGCCAAAACCTTGTGCCAAGCATTTTCCAGTGCCTTATGTTATCTCATTTAATCCATAATGAAATTCTGAGAGTTGAGTATTATCTCCAGTTTTATAGAAAAAGAGACTGGTTAACGAATGTGGTTCTGGCTGTGTTGTTTATAGTTATTGAATCTCAATTGTACTGATTTGTCCTGGAGATAATGCACTTTAAAATATTCCCAATCCCCCTGAATCTTTGGCTTTGTAGAATCTGAGTAGGTTGCCATCAGAACATTTCTATAGAGGTGGTTACCATGAGCCATGTGTGAAACATATAAGAAACTCAGAAAGATTATTCATATGAAATATGTTTATGTAACTTACATTTAGATTACTAAAATGGGTTACTCAATGGCACAATCAAAACTTAGGTCAAGAATAATTTTATTGATTGTTATGAAAAATATTGGTGATATTGATATTAAACTTATTTGAAAGTTAACATTATTTTCATTATTTTAGCAAAAAAGGAAAAGAGATGGTACAAAGCATTGTTGCCCAAATTTGTCATAAAATGCAGTCTGTCAATATTGTGGCATTGCTGTTCATTATTGTTATTAAAATATTATTAAAATAGTTATTGTTATTAAAATCATAGTTATTAAAATAGGGCTTACGAGTCTAAGACAGGGATTCTGTAGAATTTAAGTTTCTAAAGCATGTCATATAATGAGCATTCAGTGAATGTTTATTAAGGAAGAAAATGAGATATATTTGGTGTATTTAAAATTCAAATAAGCAAAGCAGGGATTTATGCTAGTGGATAGGAAAGAATAATTTGGGCATACTCCTTTTGTTTGTCTGGATCTCCAGAGACAGAGCCAGTAGGGTAGATAGAGATATCAATATGTTTCTTTCTAGTAGTTTTTCTACACAAATATAATTAATAATATATATTGTGTTGTTTGAGTCTTCTGAGGCAGCCAAATGTGATTAGACTTTCAAGTATTTTAATAGAGGAGACACCTGAGGAGGATAAAGGAAGACAGCAGGAGTAGACTGAATAAATCACGGATCACAGTGCAGATATCACATATGTGTGAGAAGAAGGGAGGAGGAGGAGAGAATTGGTAGGAAGAAGTTCAAACAGCAGAACCATCTGAGAACATCTTAGCTGGGCCACTAGGCAATCCCTGAATGAAAGTTTCTCTTAATAGGAGTTCCATATTTGGTAGGAATGGCCTGATTCTAGGATCTCTGTTGTGTTCAGTCATTGAATAAGGACAGACTAGGGCAAGTGTAGCCTCCAAATGAACACTGTAATGGATTCAAATGTGCAGTAGTTGAGAGTGTGAATTGGTTGTGCTTTCCATCTTAGACATTGCCGCAGGAAGATCTTAGTATAGTACCTTCGTAGAAACATCACATAGACAAATCAGGGAATTTCATGATATTTTTATTGACAATAATACCAAGCATTCAGTTTTTCTCTGAAAAAATCAAGGGTTGTGGGAGTTTAATCCTGTCAATACAATGATTTTACATTATTAACTGTTATTAACTAAAGAAAAAATGGATGTCCTTTAAAGATTTATGTATGATTAGAAAACAAAAAGAAGTCAGTAGGCAAATCGGGATTATAATTTGGGCCCATCATTTCCTGTCAAGATTTCTTGCAAAGTTGCACCTTTTTTGATGAGAGGAATGATCAGGAACATTGCCATGGTGGAGATGGACTTTCTGTGAAAGCTTTCCTGTTTTTCTGCTGAAGCTTTGGCTAGTTTTCTCAAAACACTCTCTTTGTAAGTAGATGGTATTGTTCTCTGGCCCTCCAGGAATTAAACAAGCAAAATGCCTTGAGCATCCTCAAAAGCTCTTACAATGACTTTTTGTCTTAATGGGTCCACTTGTGCTTTGACTGGACCACTTTCACCCTTGGTAGCCATTACTTTGATTCTGCTTTGTCTTCATGCTGTCAAAGCCATGTTTCATCTCTTGTTACAGTTCTTCATAGAAATGCTGTAGGATCTTGATTTCATTTGTTTCTGTTCAAAACTGTTATTTTCTGAGCTTTTCTGGCACAACTGCTTTGGCAACCATTGAGCAGAAGGTTTGCTCCATTTTAAGTTTTCAGTCTGAATTGTATAAGCTGAATTAGTTGAGATGTCTATGGTGTTGGCTGTTGTTCTGCATTTAAACATTGGTCTTCCCCAAATAGGACATGAATGAGATTCATTTCTCTTTGCAAATTGATGTGGATGGTGTGCTTCTCTGGGCTTCAACTTCAATATCATCTCATCCCTGCTTGTAATGACTTACCATTTGTAGACTGGAGGTGTCTTTGGAGCATTATTCACATAAACTTCTTGTAAAGCCTCAATTATTTCACTGTTCTTCTACTCAAGCTTCCCTATAAACTTGATGTTTGATTTTTCGTAAATTTTTAGCATAATTCTTGTTGCTGTGATTTGGGTTCTTTTCAAATTGATGCGTAATCCTTCTTACTACCTCATCTAGATATACTGTTCAAACATACTGTAACAAGATAGTATTTGTTATGATGAAGAATATTTTTGAAATTAAGACAGTTTTTACATAATATGTTTTTCATGAATATTTTAAAGATCCCACCTATAATGATTTACAAAATAGGCTCATAGTAGGTGTACATATATAACTTGTATTGAGCAGTTGAAATTTTGTCATGAAATACTTCCATAGTCATATACATGTTGCATTATATTCAGAAATGTATATCTAGTATAATTTGTCCATCTAAGACCATATCTGAATTACTTAATTGAGAAATATTTTGTATCAAGTATGTAAACTCATAGGTAGTTTAGTATTTGGTACTTGATTCATGAGGTGTTTTAAAAATCCTAATAGTGAAATTGACACTATGAGAAACAGTGACTTGATCAGCTCTTGTCCTGACTGTTGATGTACAATGTAATACTTTATCCATTTTAGTTTTTTTTTTTTTTTGTTCTAGTACTAGTGGTTGAACTCTGTAATTAACACACAGTTAGCTTAGGTGTTTAAATTTTAACTGAAAAGTGATCCCTGTTAAATATAAGAGTGGGAAAAAGAGAGGGAGGAGATGAACAATTGGGGACATGCTCAGTCGGACTTGCCAGGGGATTCCAATACAATACATCCAATACAATCCCATCAAGGGGGCATGTACCAATGCCATCTCACTAGTCCAAGTGATCATCTTCAGTTCACAACTGATCACACTGATAGGTCTAAGAGTCAAAGGGATCACACAAATAAGACTAGTGTCTGCTAATACTAACTGATAGAATCAAAAAGGGAGAGAACGATCCAACATGGGAAATGGGAGACACAGCAGACTCATAGAATGACAGATGTCCTAAATAGCACTCTGGCCTCAGAATCAGCCCTTAAGGCATTCGGATCTGGCTGAAGAGCCCATGAGAGTATTTTAGGCATGGAAAGCCAAGACATTCTGGGAAACAAACAAACAAACAAACAAAAAAAGAAGACCTAAATGAAAGATCTCTGCGAGTGAGATCCCAGTGGAAAGAACGGGGCCATCAAAGAAGGAGGTTCCTTTCTCTGAAGAGGGGAGAAAACTTCCACTTTGACTATGACCCTGTCGGAATAAGATCGAAGTTGGGGAACCCTAAAGGCTTCCATAGCCCTGGCAACTCATGACTAGAGCCTAGGGAGATTACTGACACCATAAACAAGAGTGTCAAATTGTTAAGTCAACAACAGGAGTCACTGTGTACTTACATCTCATGTGGGATCTGTCCTTAATGTGTTGTCTAATGTGAAGTGATGCTATAACTAGTACTAAAACAGTATTTTTCATTTTGTGTTTCTGTGTGGGTGCAAACTGATGAAATCTTTACTTAGTATATACTGAATCGATCTCCTGTATATAAAGATAATGGAAAATGAAAAAAAAAAAAAACTTGGTTTTAAATTGGAAATTGCATAGAAAATTAATCAATATTTAAAAAATATCATGGAGGATTTCTATTCTTAATATGCTGTACATTGTGATTTAATGCTATAACTAGTACTCCAACAGTATTTTTCACTTTGTGTTGCTATGTGGGGGCATACTGTTGAAATCTTTACTTAATACATACTGAACTTATCTTCTGTATATAAAGGGAATTGAAAATGAATCTTGATGTGAATGGAAGGGGCGAGGGAGTGGGAAAGGGGAGGGTTGCGGGTGGGAGGGAAGTTTTGGGGGGGGGTAAGCCATTGTAATCCATAAGCTGTACTTTGGAAATTTATATTCATTAAATAAAAGTTAAAAAAAAAATAAAAAAAATCCTAATAAAATAGCTACTCATTGTTACTGGTCACGGAGGGGAAGGCATTTTCTGCAGTGAGTCTCATGGGTTCTTTTCCTCAGCTTAGTATAGAAATAAAAAGCTTGGGAAACAGTTTGCAAAGAGGTAGAAACTTTTACTTGACAGAAAATAAACTTTTATTTGATTGGCAAGCAATAGAAAAAGCGTCTGGTCTGAGAGGAGACCAGGCAGAGTGCCTGACCAGGACACTGGCTTTGAAGCAATGTCCTGGGTTTTTAAGGCATTACTATCTGTTCATTGGGTTATCCTATTATGGATACCCATTGGATGGGTGTTTCACATACATATGGTTTTTTTTAATTTTTTTTATTTTAAACTTTTATTTAATGAATATAAATTTCCAAAGTACAGCTTATGGATTACAATGGCTTCCCCCTCCCATAACTTCCCTCCCACCCGCAACCCTCCCCTCTCCCGCTCCCTCTCCCCTTCCATTCACATCAAGATTCATTTTCAATTCTCTTTATATACAGAAGATCAATTTAGTATACATTAAGTAAAGATTTCGACAGTTTGCACCCACATAGAAACACAAAGTGAGACATACTGTTTGAGTACTAGTTTTAGCATTAAATCACAATGTACAGCACATTAAGGACAGAGATCCCACATGAGGAGCAAGTGCACAGTGACTCCTGTTGTTGACCCAACAAATTGACACTCTAGTTTATGACGTCAGTAACCACCCTAGGCTGTCGTCATGAGTTGCCAAGGCTATGGAAGCCTTCCAAGTTCGCCGACTCTGATCATATTTAGACAAGGTCATAAAAGGCAGGGTGAGGATAGTAACCAATGATCCTAAGAGTGGCGTTAACCAGGTCTGAACAATTCTACAGCATTAAGTGGGGAAGAGGACCATCAGTACACACAGGTTGGGAGTAGAGCCATTGGAGGAAGAGTAGAGGTTATGATTACAAAGGAATGAGGCCCAAGTGCGCTAGACAGGGTCTAGAACAAAGGACAGAGTCATTATTAGAGGAGCTAAGAAAGGTGCTGTCTAAGCTACAAGTAAGTTTTCTGTTTGAGAGGCAAATAGAACCTGATAGAAGGGGCTTGATAATAATCTGTTGGGCTTTAGGCCTTGTAAGTTAAGAGGCCCAGACCTATCTATCTCTTCACATGGGGTACATCCTAAGGGAGGTGTGAACCTCCTAGGGGAAGGCACTCTGTTGACTTTCATTACTTGGCTGGCCTGGGAGGAGAGCTGGCCAGGTAAAGGCAGGTGGTATCTCTAACAAGAAATTTACAGTTCTGCCTGCAATGTTGCTGACCCTACTTGGCCGTCCCCTCAGCTGCAGTGGTGACTTTGGAAGTTGGGCTGAGTGAAGGGCTTTTCAGCTTCGAGCCAATAAGATCTGTGGCTCTGACCTGGGCATCCTTTGACTCTAGGGCAGGTCCATTTCCAGTGATCCAACTCTTGGCAGAGCTGCCTGGGCTCTCACAAGTTGCCTTCTGCTGAAGCCCAGGCTTACCACATTGAAAGCCATGGCAGTGGACTGGGCTGTTGGGTCTCCTTGAGGGCAGATCACTGTACAGATCAGCCATTAATAGGCCTGTCACCCATTGCTTCTGATGCCTAGCTTTCTTTTCCTCCTGGTTTTTGTTGAAGCAGACTAGAGAATGCAAGTCAAGGGAGTGCCCAAGTCCCATCTCTAAACTTGGCTTGGGGCTCATTGAGATGGCAGGAGTCTCCTGGAGACTGTCCATCTCCTTATGGGCTCACTGCCCCCCAACTAACTCTGAGTGAAAGATTGCAGCCACCCTGGAGGTGTGATTTAAAGCATAAGGCAACACAAGATAGCCTGGATCTCCTGGATCCCCAGGTCTCCTCAGGGGCTCAGCCCCTTCCCCTGCTGGCTCTGAGTGAAGTTTTGCACCCACTGAAGGGCCGGTGCTGTGGTACATTGGGTTAAAGCTCTGGCCTGAAGTACATTCTATATGGGTGCCGGTTCTAGTCCCAGTTGCCCCTCTTCCAATCCAGCTCTCTGCTATGGCCTGGGAAATCAGAAGATGGTTCAAGTCCTTGGGCCCCTACACCCACGTGGGAGACCTGGAAATAGCTCCTGGCTCCTGGCTTTGGATAGCCACAGCTCCGGCTGTTGTGGCTATCTGGGGAGTGAACCAGCTCTCTGTCTCTACCTCTCTATGTAACTTTGTCTTTCAAAAAAATAAAAAAAAGATTGCACCCACTCTGAAGGTGTGATTTAAAGCTGCAACTTCACACATACAGCACTTGAAGCTATTAGTGGGAGAAATGCCAGTTGGTCTGGAGACAGGCTTTCCAGCTACAGCTGACAGCCTGCTTGTTGAGGACATTCTACCTAGGTCTGAGGGGCCCACAGAATCCCAGCCCCACTGGATGATCTCAAATCCCCTCCTTCTTTAATCCACACCCTTCTACTATAGGGACTTAGGGCATCAGTGTCCTTCTGGCTAATTGCTGCTGACAGGGAGTCGTTGTCCTAGGGGCACTTAGGGTGTGGAAAGTCCAAGGTGCTGGTGGTGGCCATCATGTTGCTGTGGTAGAATGCAGTCTCCATATGGGGTTCCATTCTGAAGGACAATTTGCATTAATGGAGTCTAACCTTTGAGAGACAAATTTGACAAGGCAGTTAGAGATACATGGGCCAAACATTAGAGTAAGAGGTAGCATGCAGAATGGGCCCAGCAGAGAAAGCATCCACGCTGTGAGTGGCAACCAGGATTTTAGTTGTTCCCAAACCTAACCTGTCAGGTGGGTTTTAACTGATGGGGTTTTAACCTTGCTATCTTTTGTAGGATGTGATCTGTTTGTGTGTCTACAGCTTCTGAGATGTTGATATAGAAGTAACAAGAACTGTTTGCTACCGCATACTTGTTTTGTCACTAAAAATTCTCAGACATGTTATACATTCAGTGTGCCTCTCAAACTTGAATGAGATATGGAGAAAGCTTATTAGGTATGCTAGTCTGCACTGCTTGAACATAACCATTTTCCCTAAGAAATAGTAATTAACAGTTTTTAAAAAAAATATTGATTTATTTGAAGGGCAGAGAGAGAGAGAGAGAGAGAGAGATCTTCCATCTGCTGTTTGGCTGCAACAGCTGGAGCTGTGCCAATCTGAAGCCAGGAGCCAGGAGCCAGGAGCTTCTTCTGGGTCTCCCATGTGGGTGCAGGGACCCAAGCACTTTGGCCATTTTCTATTGCTTTCCCAAGTCATAGCTGAGAGCTGGATCGGAAGTGGAGCAGCTGGGATTTGAACTAGTACCCACATGGGATGCCGGCACTGCAGGTGGCAGCTTTACCCGCTACACCATAGTGCCGGCCCCAGAATTAAATTATTTAAGGAAGAACCAACTGTTTTAATTCTGCTAATTTTATCTAAGATTCATTTAATAGGATAGAATTATTGGGGATACCACTTTTTAACCAGATGGAAATTTTTGTTTCTTTTTATACACTTTTAACAAAGTATTGTCTGCATAATTTATATCCTGTTATACATTTAAAAGAACGTATAATTTATGGTGATTATTGATAGCTTCTGAAAATGTTATTATATCTAAGAAGCCTTTGCTTAAAGTTTTGTTAGTATAATTTGATTCCCTTGGGTTTTTAATTACACATATGACACAAAATAAATTCTTACAGATTTCCAACCTAAAGATTCATGAGCTCTGTGTTTCTGTGTGAATTTCCTACCACCAGACTATGTTTAGTTGTATTTTTTTATATTAAAAGCATTTTATCATGTGAGCTGTACCTTAAAACTAAAACTTTGAATTTAAGATTGCATGTATTTTGGCTGGCGCCGCGGCTCACTAGGATAATCCTCCGCCTTGCAGCGCCGGCACACTGGGTTCTAGTCCCGGTCAGGGCACCGATCCTGTCCCGGTTGCCCCTCTTCCAGGCCAGCTCTCTGCTGTGGCCAGGGAGTGCAGTGGAGGATGGCCCAAGTGCTTGGGCCCTGCACCCCATGGGAGACCAGGAGAAGCACCTGGCTCCTGCCATCGGATCAGCGCGGTGTGCCGGCCGCAGCGCGCCTACCGCGGTGGCCATTGGAGGGTGAACCAACGGCAAAAGGAAGACCTTTCTCTCTGTCTCTCTCTCACTGTCCACTCTGCCTGTCAAAAAAAAAAAAAAAGATTGCATGTATTTTGTGATGAAATCTTTTGAAATTACAAACAGAAATTATACTACATAATTTTCTTATCTAAAAGCTTCCTTGTTAGAAATGTACAGAATTAGAATATTTTATAATATATGACCTTTATATGGATACTCTGTATTAATTCATTAAAACTGGATATGCCAATTACTTAAAGGATTATTAGGAAATGATTTAAGAGAAATAAAGTTGATCTTGATAGAAGAAAAACAATAAGATAAATAATAATAAGATAAATAATAAATAATAATTTGAAAACAATATTTGACTAATAAATATTTTATCCCATTTTATAACAGTCAAGACTAGAAATCCCACTTTTAAGAAATAAGCAGTTTTTGTCAATTTTGGCATTTTTTACCTGTGCTTTTTTTCTGGGGTCTTTTCCAAGAAGTCTTTGGCTATGCCAGTGTTCTGCAAAGAATATCATCAGTATTTTGTTTGAGATTGCATTGAATCTGTAAATTGCTTTAGGTAGTATGGACATTTTGATGATATTGATTCTTCCAATACATGAACATGGAAGATTTTTCCATTATTTTGTGTCTCCTATTTTTTTAATGTTTTGTAATTCTCAAAATAGAGATATTTGAAATAATTGGTTAAATTTATTCCAAAGTATTTAATTCTTTTTGCAGCTATTGTGAATGGGACTGATCTTAAAAGTTTTTTCTCAGACATGCCTTTGTCTGTGTACACAAAATCTATTGATTTTTCTGTGTTGATTTTATATCCTGCCACTTTAGCACACTCTTTTATGAATTCCAATAGTCTCTCAGTGGAGTCTTTTGGATCCCCAGTGTATAGAATTATGTCATCTGCAAACAGGGATAGTTTGATTTCCTCCTTTTCAATTTGTATCCATTTGCTTTCTTTTTCTCTCTTTTTAAAAATTTATTTATTTGAAATAAAAACACAGAGCTCACAGAGTTACACAGAGAGAGAAGGAGAGGCAGAGAGAGAGAGAGTTCTTCCATCTGCTGGTTCAGTCCCCAACTGGCCACAATGGCCCAAGCTGCGCCTATCCGAAACCAGGAGCCAGGAGTTTCTCCCTGGTCTCCCATGTAGATGCAGGGTCCCAAGGACTTAGGCCATCTTCCACTGCTTTCCCAGGCCACAGCAGAGAGCTGGATCAGAAGTGGAGCTGCTGGCTCTTGAACCAGTGCCCATATGGGATGCCAGCACTGCTGGCGGCAGCTTAATTTGCTATGCCACAGGGCCCGCCCCTGATTTCTTTTTCTTGCCTAATGGCTCTGGCTGAAATGTCTGGGACTATATTAAATGACAGTGGTCAGATCGGGCATCCTTCTCTGGCTCCTGATCTTAGTGGGAATGCTTTCAACTTTTCTCCATTCAATAAGATGCTTCATGGATTTGTCATAAATTGCCTTGATTCTGTTGAGGAATGTTCCTTCCATACCCAATTTGCTTATGGTTTTCATCATGAAATGATGTTGCATTTTATCAAATGCTTTATCTGAATCTATTGAGATGAACATATGGATTTTGTCCTTTAGTTTGTTAATGTGATGCATCACACTGATTGATTTATGAACGTTGAACCATCCCTACATACCAGGCATAAATCCCACTTGGTCTGGTTAAGCTCTGCACCACAAATGAAACACTCAGCAAAGTGAAGAGGCAACCAACAGAATGGGAGAAAATATTTGCAGACTACACAAGGGGTTAACATCCTGAATCTATAAAGAGCTCAAGAAATTCAGCATCCACAAAACAATCCAGATAAGAAATGGGCGAAGGACTTGAACAGCTATTTTTCAAGAGAGGAAATTCAAATGGCCAACAGACACTTGAGAAAATGCTGAGGATCACTAGCCATCAGGGACATGCAAATCAAAACCACAGTGGTGTTTCTCCTCACTCCAGTTAGGATGGCTTGCTTACAGAAATCAACAAGTAACAAATGCTGGCGAGGATGTGGGGGATAAAGGTTCCCTGGTCCACTGTTGGTGTGAATGTAAACTGGTACAGCCACTGTGGAATACTGTATGGAGATACCTCAGAAATCTGAATATATGCCTACAATATGATTCATCCATCCCACTCCTGGGAATTTACCCAAATGAAAATAAATCAGCATATGGCTGGTGCTGTGATATAGCAGGTAAAGCCACCGACTGTGGTGCTGGCATCTCATGCGGGCACCGGTTCTGGTCCTGGCTGCTCATCTTCTGATCTGGCTCTCTGCTGTGGCTTGGGAAAGCAGTAGAAGATGGCCCAAGTCCATGGGCCCCTGCTCTCGCATGGGGGACCTAGAGGAAGCTCCTGGCTCCTGGCTTCGGATCGGCACAGCTCCGGCCATTGCAGCCAATTGGAGAATGAACCAGCAGATGGAGGAATTCTCTCTCTCTCCCCCCCCCCCCCGTCTCTCTCTTTCTGCCTCTCCTTCTCTCTCTGTAACTCTTTCAAGAAAAATAAATATTTTAAAAAAAGAAAAAGTTACCTTTACCCCCATGTTTAAAGCAACATAATTACAATAGCTAAGATATGGAATCAACCGAAATGCCCATCAACTGTTGACTGGAAAAAGAAATTAGAAATTATGGTATATATGCACACTATGGAGTGTGTATATATATATTTAATGAAATCCTGTCCTTGGAAGAAGATGCATGCAACTGGAACCCATTATAGTTAGTGGAATAAGCCATTCCCGAAAAGACTATATGTTTTCTCTCATCTGTGGTAACTAATAGTGTACATGAAATGTAATGCATTGGAGTGAAATAGACATTTTGAGATTTGATGACTATACCCCTGTCTCTTCCATAGAGGAGAGGAATAGTGGTTTTTGTTTTTGTTTTGTTTATGTTTTTCTCCCTCTGTTTTCAAACTATTTGTTGAACTCTTACTTAGTGTAGGGTTAACTATACAATCATTAAGTAAACTGAAAATAGAGCTTTGTAAAAATTAAGAGTGGGAATGTGAGAGGTAGGGGGAGGAAGGGTTGCAGCATGGATAAGAGGGAGGGTAGGAGGGGAAGTGTCACTGTGTTCCTAAATTTGTATAAATGGAATACATGAAACTTATGTAACTTAAATCAAATTAAAAGAAGGAAATATGTGGTTTTTACATTTTATATATTTTAAAAAGATTTATTTATTTACTTGAAAGGTAGAGTTGCAGAGATAGTGGGAAAGACAGAGAGAGAGAGATCTTCCATCTTTTAGTTCACTCCCCTGATGGCCACAATGGCTGGAACTGGGCTGATCCAAAGCCAGGGTCAGGAGTCTCCTTCGGTTCTGCCACATGGGTGCAGGGACCCAAGCCCTTGGCATCCACGAGGGAGCTGGATGGGAAGTGGAGCAGCCAGGACTTGAACTGGTACCTTTATGGGATGCCAGCACTGCAGGCAGAAGCTTACCCTGGGCTACCTATCTCAGCATTTATATCTGAGAATTTAATATTGTCTTCAGATTATAAAGATGAACTTACTCTCTGTTAATTGATGGGTTTTCTTTTTTTCATCCTCTGAATTAATGTATTAATTTTGAATTTATGCCTGCTCAAAAAGAAGAACCCTTAAGAAATCCGATGTCATATTGTTTGCCTACTCTTAGCCCATTTTCCGTTTCTAGTATCTCCTGTGTATCCATTTTAATTAAAGGGTATAATTTTTCTTTCATCTTCATAAACTATGAGACTATTTTAAAATAGCATCTAGTAAAGAGTATTCATTCATCTTTGGAAGCTTGTATATTATAGTCTATAACTTGTGAGATACAGACCTTCATGCTATTCGGTTGAGGAGAAAAGGATTTGAACACCTTGTAATCTTTGACTTGACTCTTTTTCAGTTCCAGAAATAATTACACCTACCTATGTTGTCAGGGCAATAAAATACACTTAATTTTATCTTTCAAACTATAAACTTTTAAGTGCATTTCTAGATGGGTATTTATTAAAAAGATGCAAATTGGAGGTTAGTTTTACAAGTAAAATTGAACATTTTGGTATCTACACACATAACATTTATTATAAGCCTATCAAAAATTAGATAAGCCTTTGATTTGTCAAGTATTAACAAGTCATGTAGTGTTGCCAGCGCCGCAGCTCACTTGGCTAATCCTCTGCCTGCGGCGCCGACATCCCAGGTTCTATTCCCACTTGGGGTGCCAGATTCTGTCCCGGTTGCTCCTCTTCCAGTCCAGCTCTCTGCTGTGGCCCGGGAAGGCAGTGGAGGATGGCCCAAGTGCTTGGGCCCTGCACCCGCAGGGGAGATCAGGAGAAGCACCTGGCTCCTGGCTTCAGACTGGCACAGTGCACTGGCTGTAGTGGCCATTTGGGGATGAACCAATGGAAAGGAAGATCTTTCTCACTGTCTGTCTCTCTCACTGTCCACTTTGCCTGTCAAAAAAAAAAAAAAAAAGTCATGTAGTGAATTTGTGATAAATGACTTTCACCAATGTAGTATTAGACATGTTTAATATTCATTTTTTCTTGAACATAATGATGTAGGATTTGAAATGGTAATGATTATGAGATTATATCAAAATAATTTTAAAGATATTTTTGCCCATATTGCTATACTTTAAGGAATGCCAGTGAAGAAAATGTCAGAAATTACAATGAAATCTTTTATATTCTATGAGGTTTTGTCTGGAGCCATTAAAAAATCAAATTATCATTCTGAATATGGCAACAAGGTATATTTCATACTTAAGTGCCGAATCCAGCTGTTTTACTCTATGAAATATTAATTACATAGTCTTAAGGTTAAAATATAGGCCGGCGCCATGGCTTAACAGGCTAATCCTCTGCCTTGCGGCACCGCACACCAGATTCTGGTCCCGGTTGGGGCGCTGGATTCTGTCCCAGTTGCCCCTCTTCCAGGACAGCTCTCTGCTATGGCCCTGGAAGGCAGTGAGGATGGCCCAAGTGCTTGGGCCCTGCACCCGCATGGGAGACCAGGAGAAGTACCTGGCTCCTGGCTTCAGATCAGCGCGATGCGCCGGCCGCAGTGGCCATTGGAGGGTGAACCAATGGCAAAAAGGAAGACCTTTCTCTCTGTCTCTCTCCCTCACTATCCACTCTGCCTGTCAAAAAAAAAAATAAATAAATAAAATGTATTTTGTGGTACTTTTGTAAGAGAAAGAAATTGGTCATCATTCTATTTTATCTTCTTGGTTGAATAGGTACATAGAATAAAATGCACTGCCGTCTCCTGCCAATCACAATCTAAGACTCTGATTAAATAGTTCTATTACATTGTTACAGCCTTTTTAACCTTTTAAATATAGGTCTAGTTCTGTTGTAGCCTTCAGATACTTTGCAGCCATGTACTTTCCTTGATTGGCTGTTCTGCATTCCTGGAGGTAGGGAGCCTGAGATTTTCATTTCAATTTTAAATGATTTCACTTATGACCTTAGATAAGTATTTAAAACTACAATCTCCTAATGACACATAGCTCTAATAAATAGCATAACTATTGTAATGACACTGAAAAGAGCCATCCTGGCTCATCTTGCCAATCTTTCAGATTATATGAGTCACTATAGAAGCATTGAAATAAATTTATAAGTCCTAAAACAACTCAACCCACCTTTCCTCTCACCCTCCCTTTCTCCCTACCCTCCTCTCTCTCTTCCCTCCTGTCTTCTATTTCTGATTGTTGTTAGAGGAATCAATAATTGTCTGTAGAGAGCTGAAGTTGAATGGCATCTGCCTTACCTAGAATACTCATGAGATGCTTTTTTTCTATATTGTTTGTAATGATTGTCAGGTTCAAGTCTGTATAGTATTTATCTATAAAATTTGCATATAAAAACAATAGGTAGATACATTTGAGCTTTTAATCTGAGAAAATATTCTTTCTTTAGAGACTTTATTTTGTATGATAAAGTTTTGATGTGAACTCACAAAAAAACAAGTTATGTAGGTAAGAGGACACAGAAAAACTAAGAACCATAGCATCCATTACCAAACTTTGCTTCACTGTTGGAAAACATTATGAAACCACGTTCTAACCTGAGGAATATTCTTATTATTCCACTGTTCAAATTAACAAGAGTGGTGATTTCTCCTGTACCAAGTCAGAGGAAGAGGATTAAGACTCAAGGCAAAGAAATACAAGAAGGCAGGAAGGAATAGAGTTATCTACGCATGTTTTCACTGCTTTATTTTGCTCATCCTCCCATTTATATATACATTTATTTAAAAGGCAGAGTTAGAGAGAGAAGGAGAGAGAGAGGGAGGGAGGGAGGGAGGGAGGTCCTCTATCTGTTGACTCACACTCCAAATGACCCCAATGATTGGGGCTGCGCCAGGCTGAGACCAGGAGCCAGGAGCTTCTTCTGGGTCTCTCAAGTGGGTGGCAGTGGCCCAAGGACCTGGTACATCTTCTGCCTTCCTAGGCACATCACTGGATCTGGATTGGAAGTAGAGCTGCCAGGAGTTGAAACTGATATTGTATTCTTTCTTTCTTTTCTTTTTTTTTTCAAATTTATTTATTTATTTGCAAGGCAGAGTGACAGGCAGGTTAGGGAGTGGGGGAGACAGATGTTTTCCATCTGATGGTTCACTCTCCATATGGCCTCAGTGGCCAGAGCTGGGCCAATCTGAAGCCAGGAACCAGGAGCTTCTTCCGGGTGTCCCACATGAATGCAGGTGCCCAAGGACTTGGGCTATCCTCTACTGCTTTCCCAGGCCATAGCAGAGAGCTGGAATGGAAGTGGAGCAACTGGGACTCGAACCAGTGCCCATATGGTATGCCAGCACTACAGGCAGTGGCTTTACCCACTAAGCCACAGTACCGGCCCCTAATTTGTTCATTCTTATAAGCTCTGTTGTGATGGGGGTGAAAAATATGGTGTGTATCGGTAAGATACTCTTCTTATTTAAGAGTAATGTGAATTAAAAATATTCGTAGACAAATACTGTCCATACATGTTTCTGAGATGTTGAATCCAATAAATCCAAATCTTCAGCATGATTTTATATCCCAACTTCTCATCTTGTCCCACACCCCGCCTCCTTGGATCAGAAAGACTTGTAAAGTCTTGTAGTAAAGCTTTACCTAAACTTCAGAAAGAGAGACTGAGTAAGGGCACATGAAGTTTCCATTTGGTAGACTTATGTCATCAGCTACAGAAACTCATGGAAAAAATACAAAAAACTGTCATGTACCTGTAAAGTATTGGACTGAAAAAAAAATCACTAAAATATATTAAATAATCTTTTTGCATGACTTTATCATATTGTTTTTGCTTAAATAAATGTTATCACATCTCTTTTGCGGTTAAGGGAACTCAGACACGAAAGGGTCTGGCCTGAAGCGCCAGCATCCCATTTGGGCGCCAGTTCTAGTCCCGGCTGCTCCTCTTCTGATCCAGCTCTCTGCTATGGCCTGGGATAGCAGTAGAAGATGGCCCAAGTCCTTGGGCCCCTGCACCCATGTGGGAGACCCGGAAGAAGCTCCTGGCTCCTGGCATCGGATTGGCGCAGTTCTGGTTGTCGCGACCATCTGGGGAGTGACCCAGTGGATGGAAGACCCCTCTCTCTATCTCTACCTCTCTCTGTAACTCTCTTTCAAATAAAAAAAAATCTTTAAAAAAAAATACAGAAAGAGTTTGGGACCAGAATTGGGCATGTATTTGGTATTTATGTAGATGTAAAAATCCAAAATGTACTCTGATGTCTTCCTTTATTATAATCATAGCTTGTTCTCTAAAATTTGAACTTAATCATCTTGATCCTTGAATATCATAGTTTCAATATTTTCTATGAACGTTTTTATTACAGTGTTTTGTATTGAATTGCAGAATTCATGAACATAATTGGGTGAATTCAAATTTTTAAATGTATACATTTCAGTATACCAAAAGGATAACAAAATTAGAAATAGTTTTAGGAGAAATTGGGCTGCTATAGCTTGCTTTAGGATAAATATTTCTGTATAAGACATGGGAAAAAATTAAGGTGATAGAAATATCATTCTCAATCAAAAACCACTACATTTGGGGATTGATTATCACTTTCTATGAATGAATGAAGTTACTTATATTAACAAGTAATTTCTACTGAAGTTTCTTTTTATTGTACTTAGAAAATTGCTGTGGTGACAAGGAATTTTTTTTTTTTTGTGGATAGATAGAAATTCATTGAAAGACTTTTCAAGAAGTCAACAGATAGTCTCAAAATCAATTAGCAGGCTGGAATCCTATTTCTTGTGTTCTCTAAATAAACATCTTTTTTTTGAGTACCAAGCAAGAAAGAAGAATAAATTGTTGAATATATAGATGAATAAATGTGAATATATTCAGTGCTTCTTTTATGCAATTGTAAATAATTAAACACATTTTGTGATTAAATTCTTATGCAAAAGAGATGCATTGTATAGGAGAATAATAATATGAAAATAAAAGGGGCATGTTGACCATATTAATTTTATTAGAATCTGATAATTTTTAAGCCTAACTTTAAAAGTACTAAGAATACCATCTTCTTGCTGAATTCATTAGTAATACTTTTTGGTAGACTGGATGGCTATATAATTTGCATTGTTCAAAAATTTCAAAAATGGTGACAGAGAATTAAGGAGTGGAAAGACCCAATGCAGTTGCATAGCTTGTTCACACAAGTAGTGGATCTTGTTAGAACTATTGTACATTTGTTATTTGAAGAGGTTAGAACACAATAGATACAATATCTAGAGACACTTGCTGGGTTGTCATTCATAAATTTTACAAAGGATGTCAAAAATGATTTGATCACTAGGAGATAAACACATTCAGCCAAAGTGTTCAAAGAAGTATCAGAAAACTTTTAGGAAACGTACAGGAAAACTGATGAATTCAAAACTTCATATATTGAAATGCACTGTGGGATAACTGCCTAATTTACAGAGAGAGTTAAGAGTTTGGGAGAAAAGATATCATCTTCCCCGAGTATTCTTTACAGCATCTTTTACTAAGGGAAAATATACCTTTGATAATTCTGTGACTTTTTAGTTCACAACTGGAGATATTTCAGCATCTTTATTAGCTTATTGACTATTATTTATTGATGAGTTTCAGTGACTGGATTGCTTGTGTGTATGTGGGGCATGTGTGTGTGTGTGTGTGTTTATGTGTCTCCTGGAATCTTTCATACTCTAGCAGGGACTCTCTTGAGTAGTGTTTCCCAATTCAAATTGCACTGAGTTTTCTTTCATGTATTCAGAACTTAGGAAAAGAAGGAAGAGAGATAACAGCTGTTATTGAAAATTGGAGATACTAGGATGTAGATCATGGGAGTGAAAATTTGATTAGTAGACAGGCAAATCATGTGTTTAATCAAGGCGTACTGTAATGGCCATACCGTTTTCCCGTAAGAAGAGGATTGTACTGAGAGTCCAGGTCATGGTGGGAAAGGTACAGCACAGAGCCTGCCAATTTCCATTCATTGTCCATGTCAGACAAAATGTCCTTTTATGGCATGTTTTCTGGTGGAACTTGGTTAGACCTCACAAGTATCCTCAGAGTTTCACTCCAGGTTTTTTAAATCACAGGTATTCATTGATGTCAGCACTGATCATTGTCACAGCTCTGGGTAGAAGGGAGCAGAGGGAAGGAGGACTCTGCTGGAGCTTTTTGTGTAACTACTAGACCACCCCTCTCTCCCCTTGATAAATAAGCCTCTGTTTTAAGACTGAGATCTATAATGCTTAATTGGTTGGAGTCAGATAACTAAGAAAGTAGAAAGCAGAAACCAAGAGAGTGTAAATCAACACTAACATAGGCTCCTCAGTTATGCCTGCTTGTAAATTCCCCAACTACCGTTCTCTCTGTTGCTATGAGCATTACCAGAGTATCTCCTTGCCAAATTAGGAAATTAGAATAAGAAAGTACAGACTTCGACTGGCACAGGAGAATGTCCTTAACCCATTAATCTAAATATTTTATCACATTGGTTGAACAACTATTGGAACATTTCCAGTAAAAGCTGCAGAGTCAGTTTTCAGCCTAGATTATTGTCCTAGTAGCCTCACTCCTGTTGCTTTGTAAATCCTATGCTCATATTACACTGCCCAATGTTCATTCTCAGATAGATTTATTGAAATTAAACAGACCAAAAACATTTGTGATTTTACTAATATTTATACGCAATGATGTTTCCAAAAGATTGAGGAAAAATTGAATTCAAGGATGTTTATTTTGATGGAAAAACATTATGAAATTTGTAATTTTCATAATATATTTTCCATGAAAATTTTGATCTCCTTACTATTTTATAAATTGAAAATATTTTAAATATAAATGATCTTTTTACACTGTAATATCTTTTTTTGAATATTTTATTTATATATTTGAGAGGTAGAGTTACAGACGGTGAGAGGGACAGACAGAGAGAATGGTCTTCTGTCTGTTGGTTCACTCCCCAAATGGCTGCAACTGCCGGAGCTGTGTTGATCTGAAGCCAGGAGCCAGGTGCTTCTTCCCAGTCTCCCACGTGGGTGCAGGGGCCCAAGGACTTGGGCCATCTTCTATTGCTTTCCTAGGCCATGGCAGAGAGCTGAGTTGGAAGAGGAGCAACTGAGACTAGAACCGGTGCCCATATGGGATGCTGGCACTGCAGGCGGCAGCATTACCTACTGTGCCATGATACCTACAATATCCTTTTAATATTAAGAATTGCTTGAAATTTGTTATGTTCTTTTAATTAGTGCTGATTTGAGTTATACAGCCTCTTACCCTGTCTGTGATCAGGCTGTGTTCCTTCTTTATCTCTTGATGTTAAAATAAAGGTAAAACTGTAATTATACTTGGGGAAACAATTCACGTGAATGAATCCATGGCATTCCCAAGTGTATTTTTAAATTTTTGTTTATTCTTTTGGAAAGGAGGGAGAGGGAGAGAAGGAAAGAGAAAGAAGGAAGAGAAGGAGGAGGAGAGAGAGAGTAAGAGAGAGAGAGAGAGAGAGATTGAATATGAATCTCATCTACTGGCTCACTCTCCAAATGCTCATACAGCCAGGACTGGGCCAGGCCAGGATGGTTCTGGGAACTGAATCTGGTTCTGTCACATGGGTGGAAGGGACCCAGCCATTTGAGTCATCAACTGCTGCCTCCCAGAGACACACTAGCAGAAAGCTGGAATCAGGAGTGAAGCAGTGGCTGGAAACCAGGTACTCTGAGATGGGATGAGGCATAGCTCTTGTAGCATTTTTAACCACTGTGACAAATCCTGGCTCCTCAAGTCTGTTTTTCAACCTGTTAGCTTTTTCATTATGGTATTGGAAAGTGGGGAAACTATGATTGTAACCTACTCTTTGAAAATATATGTATAGAGGCATGCTTTTTTTAGATTTGCAATTACTTCATAATCCTGAACTGTTAGACTTGAAAATAAACAGAATTGCATAACTGAGACAGCATTAGCTTATTCAGTGAAAAAAGATCCAACTCCAGTCACCATGGGGATACCCATAATTGACTTTCCTATTTGGCTGTAATTCATTCTCACACATTTTGATGGGATAAAAACACTATCTTCCCTAAACTGAATTTTCAAAAAGACACTGAGGATGACTGAGCAGACCATTCTGTTATCAGCAGTGCTGTGCTCAGACAACAGTGTGTGAAATCTACATTTATGTCTGCAGTTTTGGAGAACTAAGAACCATATGGTATCTTGGTTTTATATTCCTGAATCAGCTTAATTACATCTGCATACCAACTAGCCTTGAATAAATACGTTTGAGTGCTTTTTGCTGATATTTTGTTATAAAGCTTTACTCAAATTTCACTAGTACTTTATCTATACTCAGTTTATAAATGGTTATTATACTATGGTAATAAATATATATGCTAATTCTTTTATGCTAATAAGGGAACTATTTAGTATTTCTGTTTTTCCTAGCAGTTATTGACTTCAAAATGATATAAAGAGTATCTCATCCTTCCATGAAGTAGGTGAAATTATCCACATATGTTACTGCTATTAATTTCTATAAGACAATTTAGAATGTGAATGAAGTTTAACTAGTTGGTATTAGTGTTTTTTAAACATTTAAGTGGTTAAATATTAATTTTGACCTGAAACTTGAGATTTATACATACTGAAATGATAGATATGTCAGATGCTTACCTTATCCAAATTACTGTATCAGCAGAGATTAGCTGCAAATTTCTAAATGTTTTCAGTCAGCAAACTTATGTGTCGTGTCCTTATTGATGTTGCTGTAGAGGCTGCACTCCTTAGGAGCAGCCTTAGGTATGACTCTTTAAAGGAGTTGCATAATTCACGAAAGAGCCCTTTATGGGTCACTGTATTTGCAAGAGTCAGATTAGGATCCATTATGCTATTCGGTCCACTCTCAGATCCTATTGATGTTGATAAGAGTTTTCTATCCAGAATAAAGGGATAGGTGAGCAGTAAGTGTTCAAAGTTACATCAAAGCATTTGGTGTGAGAAAATAAAATGATTGTCATACAGCATTACTTTAAGGCTGCTTTCTCCTGCTTTGAAAATAAATGGCTTTACTTCACCTGGATATTTATTTCCCATATTCTCATATTTCTTCCCAGAAATCTACTTTATGGAGCAGTAGGGGATCATTACCTAGTGATAACATGTTATTCTACTCACATTATCTTTTAGGTAAACTTCTTAGTGAGTAATCTTGCTCATAGAAACCCTAATACTTCATGGTATTTTGGGATTTAAAAGTACCTTAGCATTAGTGTGGTTTTAAGATCAGATTCCATAGCACTGGTTAGAATGATTAAGTGACATTATATATGACCAAGTACTCTTATTAAATGTGTAATAGGCTAAATCCATTTTATCTTTGATTTGTAATTTCATTGTTTTGAAAATGAAATGAAGCAGACTTTATGATGTCACCTATTGATAATTAATTTTAAATATAGCAGGAGAATGATTCTCTTGTTTCATTACAAATAATTTATAGAGTTCTTATGGTAGTTTGTATCACTTATACAACTTCCTCGATTGATGCTTTCCTTGTGAAGTTTTTTTCCAGGGGTAAATGGTAACATAAAGAGAAGTAGTTTATGGAAAGCATATGATTTACCATTTGAGGAAAAAAGTTAAAGCTTCACTAATTTAAATTCTGTGAGCATTTATTGTAGATATATTCCTTCAAATAAGAGTAGGACTTTTGTTGCCTCAGAAAAAAATTCATGCTCTCTGATCTTCAAAGACATTTGTATTCTAATCCCATATCTATTCTTTCATTCTTATCTTACCACTTTGCACCCTGTGTTTTAGCCTCCAGAACGTCATCTACTACACAATACCCCAATGCTATGTGCACATAGAGAGTGTTTTGTTTGTTGATAAGTTTCTTGGTTCAGTTACTATCAATTTGTGGTCCCATACCAGCAGCATCAACACCACCTGGGAATCTGGTAGGAAAGTAGGACCTGCTGTTTCAGCCGTGCTGCTTTCTGTGGGATTGAGAGTCAACAATCCCTGTGTTGACAAGTCATTTTGGTGGTTCTCATGCATGTTGAAATTTGAAAGTCATACCTAAAATATAGACAAATTAAATAATTAAACATGAGGTGCGTTTTGTGGTGCAGTGGGTTAAGCAACTGCGCAAGACACCTTCATTTTCATGTTGGAGTGTGGATTCCAGCACCAGCTACTCCACACTTTCAATCCAGCTTTCTGCTAACATTGCTGAAAGGCAGTAAATGATGACCCAAGTGTTTGGGTTCCTATGGTCTACATTGGAGACCCAGATATAGTTCCTGGACCCTGACTTCAGCCTGATCCGCTCTGGCTATTGCAGGCATTTGCTGAGTAACCCTGCCTTTCAAATAAATACATCTTAAAATAAACAAGAGTGTTAAATTGTTAAATAAACATCAAGAGTCACTGTGTACTTACGTCCCATGTGGGATCTGTCCTTAATGTGTTGTCCAATGTGAAGTGATGCTATAACTAGTACTGAAACAGTATTTTTACACTTTGTGTGTCTGTGTGGGTGCAAACTGATGAAATCTTTACTTAGTATATACTGAATCAATCTCCTGTATATAAAGATAATTGAAAATGGAAAAACAAAACTTGGTGTTAAATTGGAAATTACATAGAAAATTAATCAACTTTTAAAAAAAAATATCATGTAGGATCTCTGTCCTTAATGTGCTGTACACTGTGATTTAATGCTATAACTGGTACTCCAACAGTATTTTTCACTTTGTGTTGCTATGTGAGGGCAAACTGTTGAAATCTTCACTTTATATATACTCAACTGATTTTCTGTATATAAAGAGAATTGAAAATGAATCTTGATGTGAATGGAAGGGGAGAGAGAGCGGGAAAGGGGAGGGTTGCGGGTGGGAGGGAAGTTATGGGGGGGAGCCATTGTAATCCATAAGCTGTACTTTGGAAATTTATATTCATTAAATAAAAGATTAAAAAAATAAAAACAGAAACAAAAATTTTGGTACCACACAAAACAATCAGAAACTCCAGATGTCCCAACCAGCAATCTATGGAAAACCAAGATCCCCAGGTGACTGATACACTATTACATAATAAAGATTAAAAATCAGTGATATAAACTAGCTGAGGGGGATCCAGGAAGCCAACATGGGGGAACTACTTGCTAGTAAACAGATGCACAAGGGCTAGAAACATGATTTCCAGTTCACAAAAGAAATTTCTTCTATCCCATTATAAAATGCATGCAAATTTTATCTTAGTCTCAGAACTTTACTCTTTTCCCCTTTCCAAACATGAGCCTTAGAAACTTTAGGTACTGCCTATAATAGTGCACACTTTGTAAAACACCTATTTCCCTTTTCACTTGATGATGAACTAAGTGCAAGAAGAACATAGATGTAAAATATCTCATTTCACAGTACTATTAGTTACAATTTTGGAACTTTTAAAAAGTTTTATTTGAAAAAGAGACAGAGAAATTAATCTTCCATCTGCTGATCACCCTCTAAGTGCCTATAATAATTAGAGCTGGGCAAGATCTATGCTGGGGGCCCAGAATTCTAACCAGGTCATGCACAAGGGTAGCAGAGATCCAAGTATTTGAGCCATTACCTGATACCTCCCTGTTTGTGCATCAGCAGGAAGCTAGTTTGGAAGTGTAGGCAGTGAACCCAACCATTCCAATGTGGGATGTGGACATCCTAAGCAGCAGCCTATCCATTTTGCCATAACACTCACTCCAACATTTCATAATTTTTTAAACAAAGATTTATCGATCATTTATTGAAAGGCAGAGTCACAGACGGAGACCGAGGCATAGAGAGGTCTTCCATCTGCTGGTTCCCTCCCCAAATGGCCACAAAGGTGGGAGCTGGGCCAGGCTGAAACCAGCAGCCAGGAACTTCATGCAGGGTTTCCACGTGGGTTGCAGAGGCTCAAGTACTTGGACCGTCTTTACTGCTTTCCCAGGTGCATTAGCAGGAGGCTGGATTGGAGGTAGAGCAGCCAGGATTTGAACCGGCACCCATATGTAGTTCTGGAGTTGCAGGCAGTGGCTTAACACTCTGCCACAATGTTGGCCCCCAAAATTTACATTTCTGATAACTTTCCAGCTGATGCTGAAGTTGTTGTGCATAGGACCACACTTTGAGAACCACTGGCTTAGATAATCATCAGTTAGGTCCTATATTTATAGCTCTTACATACAGTGGTCAAATGATGACTAAATAAGGAAGTGGAGAAAAGAGAAGAGTGCCCTCAGTATGCTTTATGAACAGTACAGACATTTCAGTGGTTGCTTGTTAGATACATGAACTCCTCAATTCCCTAAAATCTCAAAAGCATGATGCAAATGATTTTGTCTGAGATCTCGTTTCTTAGAAATGTTTCCTTCTGCACTGTACATCATTCTCTTCTTCTTCTCAGAAATACAATTGTATATGTAGTCAGTTTCATAGTACTATTAACATCTGGCCTTTATTTCCTTGAGTTTAATCAATTAGATTATGAGCTTTGTAAGGGCGAGAAGCATGTCTCTACTTGTTTTGCATTTCCTTTGTACCTAATGCAGATCTTCTACTTAGATTTTTGATGAACTTTGTTTAATGAGTCATTTATTGGTATGCTCCTTGGAAATGTCCTATCTCTGTATCAGTGGTTTTTGAAAACTTCACCCTGTGGTATGTCTTCCTGATTTGATTTTTTAAGCTGCTACAAAGAAGTGCCCTTACTCTGTCTACATGGCCATAAGTGAATTAATTATTGCAGAATGGGAGAAGGACATCTTGAGAACAGATAACCTGGTGTGATCAGAAGCATTTACCTCTGGTCACTACAGCTGTAATGTGTGGGCTCTGTTAAATTACTGAGTGATACCCTGGTGGTCTAGGCTTTAACACAGCTTCATTTATTCCCACGAAGAGATTTACACTTAGGACTTTGGTCCAGCTGGTGATAGAAGCACGTTAGCCATCCGGCTGAAATCCAAATCATCACTTAGAGTTCTTCCATTAAAAAAAAATTCTAATCACTTCTCTGCCTTTTGGTTAAGATAAAGTGTAAAAAAAAAAAAAATCTAGACACTGGGTCAGCTAAGATCAGAGGCATTTAGTACTATCAAATTATTACTTAGTGGCAAAATATGTTAATTACTTGTATAATGGTACAGTATCAGGTTGCTATTTTTAGCAGAGGTAATTCAAAACAGCTATATGTTTTATAATTGGAGTAACTTTAAGCAAATTATTCTAACTCCCATTAAGAAATACTACTGAAGTGTTGAACCTTTGGGGGAAAAGTTGATACTGAGAAATTGCTTAGAAAGAGTCAGTGTTACATATATTGTATCTCAATGATGTTAAAATCATTTTAAGCAATAATAGGCATGCCTCGTAGCTTTACATGATTTACTGTGTTATCTCAGACTCATGAGTGTCTGGTACCACAGAACCTTGCAAAGGACACAGCTCCCAAAGGGGACGTGTTTCTGTTAGCTCAGTACTCTGCCAAGGAAAGGAAATCCTGCAGCATTTTTCTGTCTTCTTGAGCTGCCTCATTCCATATACTCATCTGTTACACGGGTAAATCAGGCCTACCCCAGGGACTTTGCACTGGTTGATGCCTGGACTGTGTTTGTCCCACTGATCTCCATTCACCTCAGATATATTGCCACATCAATCCTTGCCACCTTCACTCTTTATCTCATTACTGTGATGACTTTCTACATGACATAAGTGACAGGCAGTAAATCACTTAACATGCTCATTTGATTACTTGTAGATATTCTGACTCCTTCTCTGGAATAGATCCTCCACCAGAAAAGAGACCTCATCTCTCTTATTCCCTTCTATGTCTCCTGGGACTAGAAGAGAGTACAACCCTCATTTTTAAATTACTTTGAGAATTCTGCTAAGCACTTTGTGTGGGAGTGGGTAGTGGTGTTCAGTCTGTAGTATAATAACCGGGTCTCAAGGATTTCCCCCTGACTTACATAGACTTGGATACTTTTAGAAGGATTAGTATCTCGATGCTCAGTTCCATTTGTGATTTTTCCACATGAATTCCTTTCCTGGGAAGCTTCTGAGGTTTGTCAGTTCATCTTTCTCATGTTGTCTTTACAGTCTCCCATTTTGCCAAAAGAAGATGGACCTTCCTCTATTCCGATTCTTTCTAGAATGCTGGATGCATTGCTCAGTCTCTAAATATCTCCAGGATATGAGTCAAAGGATTGATTTTTCAACGAGTTCCTTGAATGCTCCCTAAGGAGATGTTGGAGGGGCTGGTGCCTTATTTCACGAGGCCAGTATTCTGGAGAGTCATTCTCTCCTTGCCTTCCTCCTGGTGCCTCCTCCCTCTAGTGGATCCCAGAAGTGAGAATGGGCAGGTGCTCACACTGGCTATTAGCAGGTTTGATGCTTTCAAACATTTTCCTCTGAGGAAGAATCTTCATTGACTGGTTTGACAATGAGAATTGCTTTTTGCACATGACACATGTTTATGTATATTTTCTGTAAGTCAAATTAGCCTAATATATGCTTGGCAACATTGACAAAAATATATGAAAGCACCTAGAGAATATATCATACTACCAGAAAATGTAATGTTTGCCATTTAAAGGTCGTGAAACATTTGTCAATGGTTAATATTTAAATTTCTAAGGATTATATAAATTTTAAAAGCTGTTTTATGGAAAAATAAAGTTAGAAATTATTGTCCCAGGCAAGGTCTGTGGCATAAAATTATCCCAAATGTCTCAGTAAAACATGCACTTGAATAGTAGATAACTGAAGAGAGTTTGTCTTTCCTGTAAGATGATCAGACGCCTCCATATTTCCTTATCTCCAGGCTGGCAGTACGGTCCTTAACCCTAAGGATTTGTGCAGGGATATTGTCTCTCCATCCAGATGCACTCTATCTTACTTTGTAGCTAACATACAAGTTTTTGGGAAGAGTGCTGCTTTAATAGTTTTTCACACTCAGGGCATCAAATGCTTGACTGACATAGAAAGATTTGATATACCTCAAATAACTGTGTAATAATAAAAATACCTATGTTTATTGTGTGCTTCCTTTGTGTTGGGTACAAGTCTAAGCACTTAACTCATTTAATCCCCTTAACAGTTAACTGTATTATAGTTAGTGCTATTTATTGTCTAAGTTTCCCATGTAGTGAAACTGAGGCTTAGAGGCAAAATAAAGTAGTTTAATCAGAAGTTAGTGAATACAGAAACCAAAATTCAAAGCTAGAAAATGTGGCTGTAGCATTTGTAACCCATTTGGTATACAGGAAAACTGGCACGAGATATTAAAATGGTCAGAAGAAAGCTAAAAAACAAACAAACAAATAAATTTTTGGCAACCTAATCCTCATTCTGTAATTATTCCTTTATATTTTTAGACATATTAAGTATAGTATATATGAGGAGATTTCAAAAGTTCATGGAAAATTATTCATAGATTTCAAAATTATCAACAATAATGCATGTATTTCAACATTTTCTGTACAAAAAATGGCTTATCTTGTATTTCCACTTTCCATGGACTTTTTAAAGTCCCCTTATGTATGTATGTGTGTGTATGTGTATATATATATATATATATATATATATATATATATATATAGTACAATAACCAGTTGTGTGATTTCTCCACAAACAAAACAAACTAGGCCACTTTTAGGTTCCTCGTCCAGTTTCTGGGGGCCCTTCTGTTTATTGTATGACACTTTTTGATCCATTTTTGTCAAAGCTAGATTGTTTCTTCCTTTGAAGTCTTTATTATGAATCTCAAAATATTCTTAGATCCTAATGCATACTTCTTTAGTATTCAGTCTTGTTAGCCTAGGGAAGTCTGTAGGATGACATGATTATTTCAGTCTCTCTTCGTTTCTCCCTCACATTGGTGAACTCAACAGTATGCATTCTTTGCTAGAGGTTGTAATTTTTCCTCCCACAGAATTTATATTCCCTATGAACTATTGTGATTGAGAGTCATTTAAAGGTCTTCTTCATTATCTGACAATGGATCCATAGTTCGAATACTAACTTGGGATACCAATCCAGTTTTAATTATACATTTTCAGGGCAGTGCAGCATTATGAACTTTATTATGTAATATTATCTGATAATATTATTGTTATATGCAACAACAACATGTCTCTTTTGTATATTCAGGTAGTGATATAATTTTTAGATTTGTTATTTAGCATCAGTGAGGCTTGGATTCAAATCTTAGCTTCTCCTCTCTGATCCCAAATTTATTCCTTTGATAAAAATGATTACAGTCATATACAAAATTGCTTGGAGGATAAGGTGAGATAACTTTTGGACTTACTAAATATTAGGTCATCTGTTTCAGCGATAAACAAAAATATTACAGAAATTAAAGGAAAAAAGAAAGAAGGAAAGGGGTTTGAGGGAAAGAGGAAAGGAGTCAAGCATGCTTACCTTCTTAGAATTCTATCTGTGAAATACATGAAATCTGTTATCTTTATATTAATAAAATTTTTAAATGCCACCAAGAAAAAACTGATTATGTACTTTATTAAAAATGAATTTTATTTCTAAGCTATGACAACAAACAATATTAGTTTTTGAGAAATACTAGATTATTATAGAGCAGGAGTGCATTTGTTTATTTGAAATAAGGACATGTCTCTTCCAGTGAGTCTGTTTCCATTTGATTGGATTAGATTTAATTCCATTATCTGGAACACTGTGATCTGTAAATGTTACTGCAGCTACTATTTGTATGTCTTTGAATGAAGTACTTAGCCAACAGAGTTTCTAATTCTTCAACCTCAGAAAGAAGTCCATCTTCCAAATAAAAATTGTGTAAAATAGTCACCAAGGCAGAACTCCTTAAATGTTCTGATGCAAAATCTCCATCTAGTGGCAAGTCAAGTCAGGCACAGACCCCTTACTGCAGCTAAAGTGACCCATTGGACACAAACATAGGCCCTTCCCTCTTGAATTTTTAAAAGGAATTTATGAATGCATTAGATTCTCAGGTTCACAGCAAATGCATGATAATTACTACCACACAATTCTCATCAGTTCTCATGTTAATGAGATTAATAAGAGAACAGATTCAATATAGTTCATAGATACAATTATAAGTACATAATCATCCATTCCTTACTTCCTTTTTTCAAGATTTACTTATTTATTTGAAGTGACTTTTTTTTTACTAATTCTATAAAATTTAAAATATGTTACTCAACATTAACAAAATATCAGTTAGGCTTTCCATATGTTAGTCTTTGATGCAAGCCTATTATCTCACTAAGAAAATTTACTGAATTTATTTAAGTTAAAGGATCTTCTTTAAAAAAAAATTAAGCTGGGTTTATTATATCTCCATAATTGTATTCTTTTTTAATTTTATTTTTTTGACATGCAGAGTTAGTGAGAGAGAGAGAGAGAGAGAGAGAGAGAGAGAGAGAGAGAGAAAGGTCTTCCTTTTTCTGTTGGTTCACTCCCCTAATGGCCGCTACGGCTGGCCTGAAGCCAGGAGCCAGGTGCTTCCTCCTGGTCTCCCATGTGGGTGCAGGGCCCAAGAAATTTGGCCATCCTCCACTGCCCTCCCAGGCCATAACAGAGAGCTGGACTGGAAGAGGAGCAACCAGGACAGAATCTGGCGCCCCAACTGGACTAGAACCCCGGGGGGTGCTGGCACCACAGGTGGAGGATTAGCCTAGTGAGCCACAGCATCAGCCCTCCATAATTATATTCTGTTATATAATTATTTAAAGCAAACCATGAAATCAAAGAACAAGATAAGTAATGCAATATGCTATAATATATTTATTAAAATCTATTCCACAATAAGTTTTATGGCCCAAGTGTTGTGGTCCAGAAGGTGAAGCTGCTGTTCAGAACATCCACATCCCATAGCAGAGTGCTCAAGACAAGTCCTGCCTCTACTCTGGTCCAGCGTCCTGCTAATGCATATCGTGGGAGGCAACAGATGATGGCTCAAGTACTGGGGTCCTTGCATCCATATGGGAGACCCTGTTCTTGGCTCCTGTCTTCAACCCCAACTGTTTCAGACATCTGTGGAATAAACCAACTGGTGGAAGATCTTTCATTCCCTAACTCTCTGTCTCTCTGTTACTTTGCCTTTCAAATAAGTAAAAGTAAATAAATTTTTTATTCATCTAGATTGACTCTATCATTAGATAATATTGAGAATTTCTGTCAATTTAAAACTTTATATAACCGAAAGTAAATTTAATTCAATATGATATTATTTCAGAGTATTTTATATTTGTCAAATATCAGATGCCTTTCATCATAGGTTCCAAAACAGTATATCTCTGTTTTAAACCACAATATTGAATAGTAGAAGAAATGTAAGAAAATATGTATATGATTTTGTCAAGTTCACTAATTACATAAGCAAATAGATAGAAGAAACTCATAATTTATACAATTTAATAAATTAAAATCCATCTAATCAGTTCTTTAATCTTATAATTGGGGAAACTAAATCCAGTGGAAATGATATGCACAGATATATTATGTAACAGTGTCACTGAGGAATTATATGTTGAGTTCAATGAACATATATTTTAAATATACAAATCCAAGATTCTGTTTTTCAAACTATTCTGACAGAAGTGGTACTCTGACAGAAGTGGCAGTACATGATTGAGTGGAAATTAGTCCATTCTTCAACATGCACAGTTCCATCATGAAGGGGACAAGAAAAGCTAGCTTGCAGTGATTTCCAGATATACTATATCTTCTTTTGCTTTCATCAGACCAGTGCTGATTTTCGATTGTATAGATATTTTTAAAGATTTATTTATTTAGTTATTTGACAGGCAGAATTACGGAGAGGCAGAGGCAGAGAGAGAGAGAGAGAGAGAGAGAGAGGTCTTCCATCTGCCGGTTCACTCTCCAGATAGCCACAACGGTCAGCTGTACCACTGTGAAGCCAGGAACCACAAGCTTCCTCTGGGTTTCCCGTGCAGATGCAGGGGCCCAAAGATTTGGCCCATCTTCTACTGCTTTCCCAGGCCATAGCTGAGAGCTGGATTGGAAGTGGAGCAGCTGGGACTCAAACCAGTGCCCATGTGGGATGTTGGCACCGCAGGTGGGGGCTTTACCCGTTATGCCACAACACTGGCCCCCAATTATATTGATCTACTATTTGCATTAGATCTGTGACATACATTGAAAATGCTGGATTGATATTACTGCCTGTCCTGGTTGGTTCTGAGGTATTAGTGTCACTGACTATACCCCACAGGTATAGACAAGCACACAGGTATCAATGTTCCATATAGCCAACTTGTTATTTAATCTCCTGGCAAGTATTCTAAGCTGTACTTTAAAATCTTTTCCCGTGGGATTTTTCTTAATTTTTATTTGAAGGGGAGAATTACCGAGAGAGGACACACACAGCACAGAGAGAGAGAAAGGATATCTGCATTTACTAGTTCATTTCCCAGAAGGCTGCAATGACCAGGGCTAGACGAGGCTGATGTCAGGTCTCCCACATTGGCGGCAGGGACCCAAGGACTTCGAACATCTTCTGCTTCTTTCCCAGGTGAATTAACTGGGAGCTGGACAGGAAGTGGGGCATCCAGGACTTGACCTGGCACCCAAATGGAATGCCAGTGCTGCAGGTGGTGGCTTAACACACTGTGCTACAGTGGCAGCCCCTCCCTTGGGTTTTTGTATCATCTTGAATTGACATGAGATAGTTTTCACCTTTTTTCTGTTTGTGTCTTGAGCATTAGTCATTCTGTGAAATATATTAAATAAAATTCTAAAAAGTGATAGATATTTACAGCTTATAATTGGAGGAAAATATGCCATCAGGTTTATACAAGTTTTGCATCAGTGCTTCATAGCAGTACAGTTTTCCGTAGACATGTTCATTGTATTGTTTCAAAAATAAGTAGAAACTGTTAGAAAATTAATAATAAATTTGCATTGACATGATTCTGAATTTTCTTTAAAAATATTGTATACATATTGAGGTGAAATACATTGTATGTACATAGTTGAATGAAAGACTAAGAAAGTCTCATTTTTATTTTTAATGTACCAACTGTTGTTTCAAACTCAAGACTTACCTTCGTTTTATTCAAAAGGCAACTTATTATCAGATACTGTTTTTAAAAGTCAGAGATTTAATTTTCAAAGGTATTTGGATATGATTATTTTAAATGTAAAGAATTTGTGATATATTTGATAATTAAAAACCCAGCAAATCTTGAAATTAATTTTGAAAACTACAATAAAAAACAAAAAGGAAGATCTCTTGCACCCTCTGCTGATTTGTTAATGGAACTGCAGGTTTTTAGTATGAACTTGGTTGTCTACTTTTAATAAAGAAAATTAAAATGTAAGGAAAATGTAGTTTTTTTTTTTATTTTATTTTTATTTTATTTTTTTTTGACAGGCAGAGTGGACAGTGAGAGAGAGAGACAGAGAGAAAGGTCTTCCTTTTGCCGTTGGTTCACCCTCCAATGGCCGCCGCGGTAGCGCGCTGCGGCCGGCGCACCGCGCTGTTCCGATGGCAGGAGCCAGGTGCTTCTCCTGGTCTCCCATGGGGTGCAGGGCCCAAGCACTTGGGCCATCCTCCACTGCACTCCCTGGCCACAGCAGAGAGCTGGCCTGGAAGAGGGGCAACCGGGACAGGATCGGTGCCCCGACCGGGACTAGAACCCGGTGTGCCGGCGCCGCAAGGCGGAGGATTAGCCTGTTGAGCCACGGCGCCGGCTAGTTATTTTAATATTTAATAAAATCATTAAAAATGTCAAAGCAACAAGCTGTTTATATATATATTGTTGAATTGAAAAATAAATTGAGCAAAAATATAAATTGTCTGTATTACTAGCCTTAGAAAGAATTGTAACAATGGCATCAACTTATTGTTTATAAGAAAATGTCATATTGCCACATGCTTCCTAATAAATCATCATATTATTCAAATTTATTAGGTAGCATAAAATAATATGTGTATATTTAATGTTTGTGATATAGAAACATTAATGAATTCAAAAGATTGTAAAAAACCTAAAGTGACTAATTTATATCTGACCTATCACTGACAACATTTTAGATGAATTATTGTATAATGAACAAAATGGGCCTTTTTAAGGGGTAGGAAATAGGTTGTGGTGTTGAGACTAAAAGCAGAATTTGTGTTATTAGAAAGTTAAATCTCAGTTTACAAAGAGAAAAAGTCTGGATTGAGAGTTACATCCAACAAAATTATAGCATTAAAATGTAGTTTATAAAGAAATGGAAAATATTTTCGGATTCTTTAATATTTTAAAACTGAATAATATCAACCTTGGTAAATGAAGTAGTATGTACAACTAAATATGAATAAGTCCAAATGGTTAAAGAAAGTTTAGATAATTCATCAAAACATAAAATTAAAAAATGATTCCACTTCTCAGCATTTATCCTAGGGTGAGAGACATCTGCACAAAGGAATATATCTAGGAACATTTGGGGCTGTTTTATAATAGTAAAAAAAATAATGGAAACATCCATCACTAGACTTTTAAAAATGTACTATGGAGGCCGGTGCTGTGACACTTCAGGTAAAGCCACTGCCTGCCATGCCACCAACCCATATGGGCACCAGTTCAAGTCCCAGTTGTTCCACTTCTGATCCAGCATCCACCTAATGAACCTGGGAAGGCAGCAGAAGATGGCCTAAGTCCTTGGGCCCCTGCCCTCATGTAGGAGACCTGGAAGAAGCTCCTGGATCCTGGCTTCAGCCTGGCCCAGCCCTGAGCATTGCCACCATTTCCGGAGTGAACTAGCAGATGGAAGATCTCTGTAATGTTTTCAAATAAATAAATAAATCTTTTTAAAATATATACTGTGGCTTAGCTATTATGCAGGGTAATATACAGAAGCTAGACATATGGCATTCAGTTAATGAAATCAAACTGCTAAAAGAAATGCCACATAGGTTTTGCAACCATTACAAATATATTAGGGAGTTGGCATTGTGACACAGCAGGTTAAGCCTCTATGACACAGCATCCTGTATGAGTTCCAGTTCAAGTCCTGACTTCTCCACTCCCTGCAAATGTGCTTGGGAAGGCAGCAGATGATGGCTGAAGTACCTGTGCCTTTGCTACTCACCCTGCTCCCTTCTTCCTGTCTGATAACATTTGCATCCATAAAGTCCTTTCTTTCAGACCTTCAAGAGAAATTTTTCTATTTACATCCAAAAAGCCCTTTGTTCCAAGAGGAGCAGAGGTGGGGAAGCAAGACCCATCTCCTTAAAAACCCCCAGCCTCAACTGGACTGTGCGCTCAGCCCTCTGCCTTACTGTTGAGTCGCCCGCTTGGCCTGGTCAGGTGTAATCTCTCCACTCAAACATGTAACCTCGCTCCTTGCTCTGCCCACCCCCCCCCCCCCCCCATCTCTCAGGCTCTGTCTGGAGAGGTGCCCATCCACCTTATGGATGTCCCTTCCCTAATAAACCTTGCTATTTTACCTCCCACTAAAATATATATATATATATATATATATATATATATATATATATATATATAAAATGGGTGAGAAGTAGTATCTTGCTTTTTTCCTAATAATGGGGTTGAGTGCTTACATGATGAGTCATGATTTGTTTTTCTTCTTGTGTAAATTTCTATTCATATTTTTTGTTCCTATTTATCCTCTGTGATTTTAATTTTTTATTGGCTTATGGGTTTTTTTTGTAGTATCTGATTACTAATGAGTTTGAATATATTTTCATATATACATTGTTAATTTTTATTTCTTCTGGGAAGTGCTTATTCATAATCTTTGTTCCTTTTTTTAACTTTTAGATAGTTTTCTCTCATTGATTCCTGGGAATTATTTATGTACAAAATACATTGATTCTTTACATATTTTATATGTTTTGTGTATGAGAAGACCAAAGTCCAGTCCCCAGTCTCCAAGTATGGATCAGTGCTCCAGATCTTCCCCATGGCACCAGTCTGAAGCTGCTCTCCGGTTCTCAGCCACACTCTTGCTTAGCTATTCCTCTTTCTCCCATTTCTCTGTCCTTTTGCACTTTCTTTTCTCCCTCAATGTCTCCTGAGAATACTCCTTCACTTGACTGCTTGAACAAAAATTCCTTACTCAGTGTTCTAGGAAACCTAACCTATGAGATTGTGAGAATTTTTTTTTTAATCAATACCTGAAAATTAAGATAAATTTTCAAAAGTTGGTTAAGATTAAAAAAAAATAACCCATATATACTATTTTCAAATAGGTGCATGTTTTCCACTTTAAAGTAGATTCATTGAGATTGCCACTGCTCAGTGGATTTTTCAAATTCACCTTTCAGGTATTGTGTTCAGAGTCTAACATAATCTTTGAATATTTATAATATTACCTGTTTTTTTGCTTCTTGCCTGGATTATTTGTGTCATCCAGAAGCAGATGGGTATGGTCAAATATCTTGGGTCCAGCTCAAGGACCGACTGGATGAAATTACTTGAAAAAGACAAATTAAAATATTTGCAATATTGGCTACATCTCTGTTTACTCAGTGAGATATTGGTAGTGGTACTTATACCAGCCGTATTGAAACCTGAGTATAGACACCTATAGACTATAGACACCTCTTTGTCCCTGTCAGCATTGGCTCAGGAAATGTCAGTATTGATCTAGAAGTAGATAGAATTAGGTCTTCCAGCTGAAAGAACTGGAGAAATTATAAGATACTACAAAACAATAGACATGCTCTACTGATCTTTCTAAATATAGTTGTTGAGTATTGACCACACGCTAGACCCTGTACTAAGTGTGTTGTTTCATTTAATCATTTGCTCCTTACAAAAATTCATTTTTAAAAAGATTTATTTGTTTAAATGAAAGAGTCAGAAAGAGAGAGAGCAAGAGAGAGAGCGAGCTCAAGCATTTGGGCCATCTTCCACTGCTTTTCTCTGGCCCTTAGCAGGGAGCTGGCTCAGAAATGGAGTAGGTAGGACAGGAACTGGCACCTAAATGGGATGCTGACATTGCAGGGGGCAGCTTCACCTACCAAGGCACAGCGCTGCCCCTCCCTACTCAATTCTTTAAAGCAAATGCTACTCTCATCCCAATGAAGAAACTCAAAAGCAGAGAGACAAAGGGACCTTCCATCCACTGGCTCATTCCTTAAATGTCCATGATGACTAGGGCTAGTCCAGGGCTAGACCTAGGAGCTGGGAATTCAATCCAGGAATCTCTCATGGGTTGTAGGAACACAATAACTTGAGCCATCACTGCTATCTCTCAGGGTCTGATTAGTTACAAGGTGGAATCAGGAGGTAGAGCTGGAAAGGAACTCAGCTACTCTGACGTGGGATGCAGATGATCTAACAACCACTGGGCTAAATTTCCACTGCTAAGACCCTTAGTTGAGCCACACTAAAATCACACAACTCTGAATGTAGTGCTAAGTTCAAACCTGGGTATTCTGGCATTAGCATCTGCCTTCTTAAGAGTTAGACATTCACTGTTTATAAGTCTCAGAGTACTAACTATATAACATTTAAAACATAAATGTAGTGTCATTGCTTATCTAAGCCTGGGTAGATAGGGCTTTTAGACTTCTTTCACAACTAACTTCTTTCTCATCCCTAGGGTAAACATTCTTTCTCTCTTTATTTCTTTTCTCTCTGTGCTGTCTCTGTTTAGTGTCTGACCATAGATCTACCTGGGTGTCAAGATTTCATGTCTTTATAAATATATATATGACTGTCACGGCCCCTGTACTCCGTTAATTCAGACAAGAAACTCATCTTCCCTAAATCTTGCTAGAATAATTTCTATGAAATGTATTATCTTTCCTATCATAAGTGTTCCCATTATCATGCTAATTCTGCACAACGTGCCTTCCTTTTCCTTTTAACTGTGAGATTGATTTGTACCAATCTAATTTATCCTGTCTCTGTTTGTATTCCATCTTTACGATCAAATCATTTTTAGGAGTGACTCCAAGGCAGACATTTCTTAGATAAGCAATTATTTGTTTCTTATGTTCGTTTTTTGAGACCAGCTTAATGTGTTCAATATGGCTAGCTTATGTTCAGATTTAATGAATTGTTAATTAAGCATAGCCAATCAATGCTATAATTTCTGGCTCTTTCCACCTTAGGGTGACAATCTCCTTCTTTTCCCTGTGACTGATCACCACCTGGTTCTGATCAATTGTCTGTTTAATGTATCTCATATTACACTCACTGAGGCTACCAGCAGAAATGGCCCATGTCAGTGTTTTGGAAGTGATTTATTTGTTAGAAGTGCCTGCATTACTTCTCCATTAATTTGTGGGAAAACAATAAAACATATTGAGATGCATTTAACGATAAATTACAAGATAGTTAGAAGGATATTGGGGATATAAATAGCATGGCCTTTCCAGATGAGCCCTATACCCTTAAGAGGTGCACAGGTCTGGGCCTCCTTACATCAGGGTTAAAGGACATAATCAGATGAGATTGGGAATTTTTCTTTAAGCTATTCTACTTCGTTTTGGTAGAAATTGATCAAAATACTTATATATGCTTGAATATTATTTTCTACCAACACTTTCTAAATGTTGAAAATTTTTACCAAGAGCATTTGGTTTTTGTGAATTTTCTTCTTTCATTTTCACAATGTATAGTAAAAGTTGTGTGTGTGTGTTTTTTTTTTTTTTTTTTTTTTTTTTTTTTTTTTAATTGTGGGTGCTTGGGCTCAACCAGATTATTTTCTGAAATTTTTTTTCTGAGAAATACTAGGCCTGGGGTCAGGTTTCACCTATGTGACATTTCTCACAAACACTTCAAATATTGGTCGTTTATTTTAAATTCCAAAAAAATGTAAACTTAGGGGAGCTTCATCATAGGGGATCAGAACATTGTTCTCAGATTTATTTATTTATTTGAAAGTCAGTGTTACACACAGAGAGAAGTAGAGGCAGAGAGGGAAAGAAAGGTCTTCCATCCACTGATTTACTTCCCAGTTGGCCGCAATGGCCGGAGCTGTGCCGATCTGAAGCCAGGAGCTTCTTCCTGGTCTCCCACATGGGTGCAGGTGCCCAGGGATGTGGACCATCTTCCACTGCTTTCCCAGGCCATAGCAGAGAGCTGGATCAGAAGTGGAGCAGCTGGGACTAGAACTGGCAGCCATATGGGATGCCGACACTACAGGTGGCGGCTTTACCTGCTATGCCACAGCGCCAGCCCCTTTACGTGTTATTTTTAAATAGAGTGGCTGGTGCATAGGGTTTGATGAGTAGATCATTTTTATAATCACTGTATCCACTGCATCCCCATGGACCACTTGCCTGAATATTTAATCAGAGAAGGAAGAAGCTACAAATCTGTGTGCCAGGCAGTGTTAGTTGCTTTTTGATTAGTGCTTTCCCATTCATAAAAAAAAAAAAAATCCTATGAAATAATCATTATCAATGTTTTAGTCCATACAACTTGTAAATGGCAGAGCTTGCACTTAAATCCAGTTTTTTTGTTTTTGTTTTTGTTTTTTTAACGGGCCACCAGAGAGGGAGGTACCTTTCTCTGAAGGGGGGAGAGAACTTCCACTTTGACTATGACCTTGTCTAAATAAGATTGGAGTCAGCAAACTCAAAAGGCTTCCATAGCCTTGGCAACTCATGACAAGAGCCTAGGGAGATTACTGATGCCAAAAACAAGAGTGTCAATTTGTTAAGTCAACAACAGGAGTCACTGTGCACTTACTTCTCATGTGGGGTCTCTGTCCTTAATGTGTTGTACAATGTGAATTAATGCTATAGCTAGTACTCAAACAGTACTTTACACTTTGTGTTTCAGTGTGAGTGCAAACTGTTGAAATCTTTACTTAATATATACTAAATTGATCTTCTGTATATAAAGAGAATTGAAAATGAATCTTGATGTGAATGGAATGGGAGACGGAGCAGGAGTTGGGAAGGTTGCGGGTGGGAGGGAAGTTATGGGTGGGGGGGAAGCCACTGTAATCCAAAAGCTGTACTTTGGAAATTTATATTTATTAAATAAAAGTTAAAACAAATTTTTTTAAAAAAATATTTATTTATTTGAAAGGTAGAGTTATAGACAGAGAGAGGGAGACAGAGAGAAAGGTCTTCCATCTGCCGGTTCACTCCTCAAATGGCCACAATGGCTGGAGCTACTCCAATCTGAAGCCATGAGCCAGAAGCTTCTTGCAGGTCTCCCAGGTGGGTTGCAGGGGCCCAAGGACTTGGGCCATCTTCTACTGCTTTCCCAGGCCATAGCAGAGAGTTGGATCAGAAGAGGAGCAGCTGGGACTCGAACCAGTGCCTGTATAGGATGCCAGTTCCCCAGGCGGAGGCTTAGCCTGCTAAGCCACAGGCCCATCCTCAATGCCACAGTTTTTATAGTCAATGGGATTTCTTTTGTTTTTGCCATAAAACATTACCTGTCATGGAAGAGAGACAAAAATACTCAATATTATCTCAAATGTGGGACATCAAGTCACCTTCATCCATAGTGAAAAAAACAGGAATGGTGTCCAAATTCCAGGAAAATATTTGAAAAATGAGAACAAAGAAATAATTGGAGGTGGTTTAATTTTATTTTGTTTTTCCTTCATTAACAGATATACCTATTTGTGTACACAGTAATACATTTCTAAGATGACATATCTCTAGAACCATTCATTATTCTTTTATGTCTTTGTTTAATGCATTTGAAATCATGGGAGAGGGATAATTTCCAATGTCTTAGTTATTATTTAATTTCAATGTCTTAATTATTTAATGCATTTTACCTTTACTCTGATTTTATGTAAATATATAAGTACAAACACTTTTAACTTTCTCAACCACAGCAAGTAATTAGGTATTTGACTCTAATTTTATTTAGAATTTATCAACTTATGGTGTTTGTTTGTTAAGAGTAGTAAGGATTGTGTTTGCTAAGGTTGTACAGATCACTGACTAAAGTACTTTCTTGGGGCTTTTTGTTAAACACTGGCACTAAAGACAAAAAGCATACTGCTTCTTTAGGTGTCCATCATAAATTTGGGAGACATAGAACTGATTTTTATACCTCTTTTAATAAGGGCAATGTGCATCTGTGTGGTAGTGCTGTCTACTGCTCTTTTGGTTAGTTAGCATTAAAGGTTAAGTAGAACACAGTCTTTTGTAATGAATTGGTTTTTGTTTTTGAAGAAAATGTTTATGGTAGTAGAGGCTTCTGTACAATGGATATGTATAATTTAACCTATAAATTTTTAAATAGTATTATGATTAAAGTGATTATGACTTCATAATGAAGAAATGTGATAAAATATCTTTATTTTATGTTACCTTTAATTTTATAAATGTATGTGAATGTATAAAAAATATTTACAAAGAAAGTAAAAGCAATTCTTCCTCTTATAATGACAGTATAGTAAGGAAAAGTGATATTAACATATTGTAATGTTCTTAGATTTATCTTCCAGGAATTATTGAAGTTGATATGGTACCATATTGTTTCAGTTTGTTCAATATGATTTTTCATAATGTTTAAAAGTAGTTATTAGAAAAGTTCGGGTCATTGAACTTTATTATAGTTTTAAAAGCTTTTTATTAAACTTATGAATCCATAAACACTGTAATTCAGTATACTGAACCTCGATTACAACATTTATTCATAACAGTGATATAAAAGATGTGTTTATGTTTGAAACCTTGATAAGCCCAGTTAAGTTTTTATTTTCTAAATTCCATTTACTCTATAGGTAATAATTTTACATTTCATAAGTTATTGGGAGATCAAACCAAAGCAGAGATGGCCATGGCCATTAAGAAGCTGTGTTGTACTATGAGAATTAACGGTAAAACTACTAGTCAAACAGTACTCTATACCTTGTGTGTCTGTGTGGGTGAGTCTGTTGAAATCTTTACTTAGTATATGCTAAGTTGATCTTCTGTGTATAAAGATAATTGAAAATGAATCTTGATGACGAATGGGATGGGAGAGGGAGTGGGAGATGGGATGGTTGCGGGTGGGAGGGAGGTTATTGGGGGAAAAAGCCACAACAATGCAAAAGTTGTACTTTGTAAATTTATATTTATTAAATAAAAAAAAAAAGAAGCTGAAGATGGGAGTGGGCATTTGGCCTAGCAGTTAAGCCACTGGGGAGCGTAAATCCAGTATTAGATGCCTGGGTCCAAGCCTGAGCTCCACTGCTAATCCTAGCTTCCTGCCAGTGTGCACTCTTGGAGGCAGCAGATGATGGCTCCAGTGTTAGGGTCCCTGTCGCCTGTGTGGGAGACATAGATTGAGTTCCCAGTTCCTGGCTTTGGCCAGGTCCAGCCCCAGCTATTGCAGGCATCTGGGGAGTGAACCAGTGAGTAGGAGGTATCAGCCAGTCTGTATCTCTGCCTTTCAAATAAATAAAGTAGGTAGAAAAAATTTTTAAAAAGCTGAAGATAAAATAGTAGAGTCATATACATACTCATAAACAGATGCTGACCATGTAGGCTGATATTTGGGAAGAGGAGTACTAGGTCCTAAACGGAAGGGGCTGTCTGGGATGTGTGTGAAAAGCGATGTTACAGGAGGAGGGATCCCACAATAAAGATGGACCCAGCTCTGCAAAAGACCTCAAAATGGCTGCTGTCATTGTAAGTGGAGAATGAAGTATGCAGAGAAATGTAGAATCGGGAAATGTAGATAGCATTCAGGCATTGAAAAATCTATCTATGGAAGCTAGATAATTCTTTGAATTATTTTTTTAGTAGATTTGAAAAGCCAAGGACGAGAGAAACAGACAGAGCTCCCATGCATTGTTTCATGCATGAAATCACCCCAATAACTGGAGTGCAGTCAGGCTGAAGCTGGTAGCTGTGACCTCAGTGCAGGTCCCCTGCCTGGGTGGCAGGAATTCAGTTACTTCAGCTGTCACCTGCTGCCTTCCAGAGTCTGCATTAGCAGGAAGCAGGAGACAGGAGCCTGCGGCGAGTATTTAACCCAGGTACTGCATGTGGCATGTGGGCATCTCAACCACTATGCCATACACCTACCCCAGAATGTGAATGATTCTGATCCAGTGATTGTAGATATTTTATCTTTCCCTCATTTATCTGGAAAGCTCTCAATAGGAGTAAGAGGTTATATCTCTGATTTTATATTTACTCCAGGTCATCCCATTTAGTGTGTACATGTCTCTTCATATCTATCATGTTTATACTAAAGAAATTAGGAAAGATATATGTGTCCTAAGTATAGTATTTATACCCAGTGGAGGTCTGATTGTTTTCATTAAGCATTTAGGAAGAACAGTGATTGGCATAATTTTTTTTCTGAAGATATTTTCTTTGGTTAAAGCCTTTGAATACTTGCTAAGGACATATAGAGCAGAGTCATTCTTTTATTTTTAATGCTGATTAAAATAAGTGTGCAAGGAATATTTCAATATACATAAACTTTGAAGACATTCTAGTAATGATAGGCAATACCTTGACATTAATGCTTTGAAGTACATAGGTTTACTGCCTGCTCTCAGTCGTTATGGTTGATAATCTCGTTAGAGCAGAATTCTTCAATGGGACTTGAATAAAAATAAATGTTGTACATAAATGAAAAAAATCACAGCTAAGAATGATGTTAATGAAAACATTTAGAATAAAATAATGCAAAAATGTGTTATTTGTTGTATCTACCTTGGAAAAATCTAACATCTGAGGAAAAAGACATTTTAATTTGTAAAATTTCAAGAGCTAAAATGTCTGGTTATATTTTAAATTTTCTTCAACCAAAGACTTACAAGAAAACTGATGCTTTAGGAATGGCTCACATATAGAATGATAATAAATTCAAATTCATGGGACGAGAAGGGAAATTCTGTTGGGAATGTAAATTAATACAGCTGATATGGAAAACAGTATGGAAGTTCCTTAAAGAACTAGAAATAGAATTATCATTTTTACTTCTATATGTATAGCCAAGGGAATTGAAATCAATATGTTAAAGAAATATCTGCACTTCCAGATCTCTGTAGCAGAATTCCTAAGAGCCAAGATATGAAATGAACTCATCTGCCCATCAACAGCTAAATTAATTTTAAAAATGCACATTTACACAATGGAAAACATATTATTCTACCTTAAAAAAGAAATTCTGTCATTTCTGACAACATGAACAACAACAAAAATAAGTGTGTAAGGTGATGGAAGTGTATTTTTTCTACAATGTAAAGATTTATAAAAACATTGCATTGTATCTAGGAAATATATACAATTATCATTTGCCAGTTAAATTAAATTTTAAAATTTAATTAAAATTCAATGGTTATAATAAATCATCAATAAAATATTATAATGCAAATCTCAAGTTTTACAAGATTTGGAGCAAAATTTAAACTATTTATGGATGCATTCTTGAAGCACTTTCCATTTTTGTTACAGACTTCGTCAAGGAAATGACAGTAATTTACTTGATCAATTTGCATATCATGGGAAAGATAAAATGAAGGGTTCATAAGTTCATATAGTATTTCTTACTGTTTAGTTAGGTAGTTTTGGTTTCAAAAACCAACAAATAAAACAGAGTGTGATTCAAATGGGGAGTGGACCATGAAGTTAAAGGCTTAAGTGCAGTTTAAAAGCAAAGCAAAAAAAAAAAAAAAATAGGAACCCCAATCAAGGTATATTGTAAAAATCACTTGAAAACCACAGCATAGTAGTACGAGTAGCTGTACAACTGAGAATCCCTCAGTGGATGTGTGTCTGGGCCCCAGGCAGCAAGCAGGAGTATAGCATTAGGCAAGTTCCTGCTCTTCTGCAAAGTGCTCATAATAATGTTACTTTCTGGAGTTGTAAGCATAAAAGAGACAGTGGGAAAGCACTGGGTGTGTCGGCTGATGAACTGTAGCTGCCGCCTTCTCCTCCTCTGCCCATTCATCCTCAGTACCCTGGGTATACTGACCTTAATAAGGTTCATATTTGGTCTGTGGTTCTGAATCTCTCAGTATGAATTCTTGCTTCTCTCCAGATTATCAGTTCACTTACCTTTCATTCAAGTCTCTTCTCAATACATAGCAGCACAGTTCTTTCTGAAGTTCAATTTGTTTAAATCCCTATTCTATAGCCTTTGTGACGTAGTTTCTTCTCTTAACTAACTTCCCACATCGAACTCCAAGGAGAAGAATCTGGAGATCTTAGTCTCACGCCCTACTCTTGTCTGATCTGTGGTTCTGTTGAGTGTCTGGGACTGGCTGAGTCACGTGTTATAAAACAGTGCTGCTGGCAGGGTGTTTGCAGGAGGGCAGTGATCCTGGCTGTCTCATGCCTGTTACATCTAAATAAACAAGCACAGTAGTTATGATTCAGCAGTTTACCAAATTAGAGGACCAATTCTGAATAGTAAGGCTGGGTCTTAAAGAATGATCTTGTGTCCTCAAACCTAACACTCTTAAATAGAATTTAAATATTTTTGTTAATCTTTTTTTTTTTTTTTTTTTGACAGGCAGAGTGGATAGTGAGAGAGAGAGAGACAGAGAGAAAGGTCTTCCTTTTTGCCGTTGGTTCACCCTCCAATGGCCGCTGCGGCTGGCACATCCGAAGCCAGGAGCCAGGTGCTTCTCCTGGTCTCCCTTGTGGGTGCAGGGCCCAAGCACTTGGGCCATCCTCCACTGCACTCCCAGGCCATAGCAGAGAGCTGGCCTGGAAGAGGGCAACTAGGATAGAGTCCGGCGCCCCAACCGGGACTAGAACCCGGTGTGCCGGCGCCGCAAGGTGGAGGATTAGCCTGTTAAGCCACGGCGCCAGCCTATTTTTGTTAATCTTGATGTTTTTGCACTATTGCAAAAATTTCCATGCAGATTATTAGATCATAATAAGCATATGTTCTAAACTTACCAATTCAAAACATCTCTCTTAAGTATAAATATTTATTGTTTTAATATTAATCAAATGCTGCTCTATGTCTTAAAAATAATGATTTGTTGTTAGCATATCTTATTTATAATTTAGTCTAATGTCTTTTTGTTTTAACTGTTCTCAGACTTCGAAGTTGGATATCACAGTGCAAGCCTGGGGGTCCCAATGGGGGACTCAGGATCTAGAAGATCTACCCTGGTTTCCCGGTTGCCAATATTCAGAAGGAGTATTAGCAGAAGAAATGATTCTCTTCCTTCTTCACCCTCTTCTAGCAATACAGTTGGTGTCCACAGTTCCTCTCCTTCCAGCACAAACTCAAGCTCAGGAAGTACAGGTAAACGCAGAAGCATATTCCGTGCTCCTTCTATTAGTTTCCACCATAAGAAGGGGAGTGAACCTAAGCAAGAACCTGCCAACCAGAACCTTAGTATTTCAAATGGTGCTCAACCTGGCCACAGCAACATGCAGAAACTGAGTTTAGACGACCATATTAAAACCAGGGGAAGACATTCTGTGGGTTTTAATAGTTCACGAAATAAGAAGATAACAAGATCTTTGACAGAGGATTTTGAACGAGAAAAGGAGCACTCAGCTAATAAGAATGTCTTTATAAATTGTCTAAGTTCTGGCAAAAGCGAAGGGGATGATTCAGGGTTTACGGAAGAACAGACTCGACGTTCTGTTAAGCAGTCAACCAGGAAGCTGCTCCCCAAGTCTTTTTCATCGCACTACAAATTTTCTAAGCCGGTTCCACAGAGCCAATCCGTTTCTTTGGTACAGCAGTCTGAATTCTCTTTGGAGATTACGGAGTTCCAGGAGAGAGAACCTGTGTTAGGAAGAGCGTCTCCGTCTTGTTCTTTGGATGTCACAGAACAGGCAGGAAGCTCTTTACAGTCTCCTTTGCTTTCTGCTGATCTCACCACAGCTCAGACACCTTCAGAATTTTTGGCCTTGACTGAAGATTCCGTGTCTGAAGCGGACGTATTTCCTAAAAGTGGAAGCCTGGCATCCCACTGTGACAACTCTGACCACAATGATTCTACCTCTCAGTTCTCTCCCAATCCCGCTGCTGTTACAAAGCCAGCAGTAGAACTCATGGGAACAGTTCCCTGTGCAAGTTTGTCTCCTGGGAAATACAGGTTAGAGGGTCGGTGTGGCATTGACTCTCAGTCCGTACCTGAAACCTCTGCTGCCAATCAGAAAGAAGTGTTATTGCAGGTCACTGAACTGCGCGGTGGGAGTGTGAGCAACTCAGAGACTCGTCTACCCGCAGATACGCTGAGAGAGGACAATATGGTGTTACACAATGGGGAAGCGATGCTGGGCACGAGCTCCCCAAGGAAACGGGGCTTCTATGAGCAACATAAAGCAATAGCTGAACGTGTTAAAGGGATCCATCCTATTTCCGATTCAAAGATAATACCCTCCTCCGGCGATCATCATATTTTTAACAAAACGTCATATGGATATGAAGCAAATACTGCCAAAGGTATGCTGATTTTCTTTGTAAGATAAGTTCTATGAAATAATTTTCATTGTAATGTATTCTATTGTCTTCTTCCATCTCATGAATAGCAAGCACACTTGCCTTGCTTTTCACCACCTACATTCAATCGTATTTAGAATTTATTTTAAACTTTTATGCAACTTGGTTTTGAACTCGCCTCAATTGTGTTATGCTGAAATTATAATTCAGTAACATTGTTCAGTTTGCTTGTTGTGTTACTGGGACTCTGACTCCGAGAAGAAAGTAGAAGGAAACTACTTCTATTTGCAGTGTGGGTTTATCTAAAATAAGAACTACCTTTTTTAGAATTCATTATGAAAGTATCTGTATTTCTTAATGAAATGGACATCTTGCAGCCAAAATCACCATAAAAATAATTTGTATAATTTAAGTTGTATTTCCTGTGTTAACAGTGGTTTCATTACTGACCAAGATCTATGCATCAGCATAAACAGTTCCTTTCTATTGATACAAAAGAATTTCTTTATATATATATATATATTTTTTTTTTGACAGGCAGAGTGGATAGAGAGAGAGAGAGACAGAGAGAAAGGTCTTCCTTTTTGCTGTTGGTTCACCCTCCAATGGCCGCTGCGGCCGGCGCATCTCGCTGATCCGAAGCCAGGAGCCAGGTGCTTCTCCTGGTCTCCCTTGCGGGTGCAGGGCCCAAGGACTTAGGCCATCCTCCACTGCCTTCCCGGGCCATAGCAGAGAGCTGGCCTGGAAGAGGGGCAACTGGGATAGAATCCGGAGCCCCGACCGGGATTAGAACCCGGTGTGCCGGCACCACAAGGCGGAGGATTAGCCTGTTAAGCCAAGGCACCGGCCGATACAAAAGAATTTCAAGATTTACAAATCCTGTCCTTTGGAGCCTAAAGGCCCTGCCTGCTTCTAGTAGCCCTGCCACTGAAATGAACTAGATGTATAATCCAGGACATCAAACCTTGTTTTGTAAAAAAAATAAATAAAAAAAGTGTGTGCACCAATCATTCCATTCTGGCTCAAGAAAATTCTGTTATTTAACATAAAATTCAGTTCAAGAAAACTTTTGAATGTATATTATCTCCTGGGCTTTATTAGATATTATTTTTAATTCTTTGATACCATTACTGCTAGCAGGTGTTGTTATGTTACTGCTGCTATAACTACTACTACTACTAATGGTCATTCTCCTAATACTGAAAATGATCGCTGTATCCCAAATACTTTTCTGTGTATTTTGCACACATTAATTTAAAAATGACTGAAATTAGGACTGCTATTGTGGCATAGCAATGCCAGCATCCCATATGAGAGCTGATTTGAGACCTGGCTGCTCCACTTCAGATGCAGCTCCCTTTTAGTGGCCTGAAAAAGCAGTGGATGGGGGCCCAAGTATTTGGGTGCCTGAGAGACTTGGAAGAAATTCCAGGCCTTTGGCTTCAGCATGGCCCAGCGCTGGCTGTTGTGGCCATTGAGGGAGTGAATCAGCAGGTTGAAGATTCTCTCTCTTTCTCTATAACTCTGCCTTTTGAATAAATAAAAAATAATTTTTTTAAATGACTGAAGTTGGGGCCAGCACTGTGGCATAGCAGTGTTAAGCTGCTGCCTAGAACACTGGCATCCTATATGGATGCCGGTTTGAGATCCGACTGCTCTACATTGGATCAAGCTCCCTGATTATGTGTCTGGGTTAGTAGTGAAGATGGCTCAAGTGCTGGGTCCCTGAATCCATGTGAGAGACCCAGAAGTTCCTGGCTTTGGCCAGTTTGGCTGTTATGGCCAGATGGGGAATAAACCAGCAGATTGAAGACCTCTTTCTCTTTAACTTTTCTTTAAAATAAAATAAACTTTTTAAAAAAAGAGTGAAATCACTACTATTATTATAAGCTATTTTGCAGGCAAGAAAATTGGAGCACAGATAAGTTACGTGTTCCAAGTCACAGAGTGAATTAGTAATTGACTAGGATACTAATTCCATGAGGTAGGGTAGAATGTTTCCTTTATTCACAAGTGTGATCTAAGCCCACAGTTTCATACAGCTGGCAAGTAGCACAGCTTAATTGTAACTATGGGAATCCAAAGCTCAGGTTCTTAACCATTATGCTGTCTTATATATTCTTACCTACACTAGTAAATAGAATTTAAAATAAGTTAAGTGGAAGAATATCAAGAATCATAGAATTATGTGATTTATTTAAGTAGTCCCTCTATGATGATGGCCGTTTTGAAGTTTTAAATGCAAGAATTCATTTCCCAGATGTCTTAAAATATTTTGTGTATTGATACGCAATCACTGTTATGCAACTTGTAACTTTTTTCTTTTCTTTTTTTTTAACTTGATTGCCATGTCCATACTGTGCTATTTGTTTTGGAACAATAAATTTCAACCCAAAGCCTTTAAACTGGTAGGTGAACTTAAATAGAGCAGTTCAGTCAATTATTCTACAAGTGTTTGTTGTTTTAGCACTGTTTTTAGCAGAAAAGATACAAAGCAGACATTATCCCTAACATCATGAAGTTTGCTTTCTACTGGTCACAGATACTCCAACAGTAAACATGTAAATAAATACGCGTGAAATGATGATAACTGATGAGGTCAAGTGTGAGGCAGAATGAAGTGTTAGGAAGAGAGAAGGGAAGGTAGCTGTTTGCATTTTTAAATTTGATGAGCTGTCTGGTACTCAAGGTAACATGTTAGCCATGAGTTGAAGGACCTTAGGGAGTAAGTGATACAGATATTTCAAAGAAGTGTTTTGGTATACACGAGTCAAAGGCTGTGGGGCTGGAGCATGCCAGATATGCTCCAGGAACAGCACAAGATCCAGTGTGGCATTAACAAGAGACAAGAAGGGGAGGGCAGCAGAAGATGGGGTTGGAATAGTGAACAGGTGAACAGGGCAGCCCTCGGAGCAGGGGTGAGAGCTGAATCACAAGAGGAGCTCATTTGAAAACATCAGATTTATGTCCTGAGGTGTGAAGTTCATCCATCTCACCGTGCTGTAAGTATATTATTGTGGTTACCGGGTAGAAACTAGGTTTTGTGGAGGGGAAGGAGGTGGTGAGGCAGGTCGGAGTAGGCAGAGGTGAAAGAATCTTAGGAAGTATTGTGAGAACCCTGGTAAGCGAGGCTGGGTTTGACCCAGGCTCTTGGTTGGGGAGATAGCAGAGAATGGTCAGATTTTTAAGAAGGAAGAAAGAAGGCTGTGTTTTTGTGACTAATGTGAGCTGTGAAGCAGCCCAGGAGAACTCCAACAATTTTAGGCTTTGAAAAGATTATGTGACTAAGAAAACTCAAGTTTTCTATAAATTTAAAACTTCTGGTAATAAACAATTGCGAATGGCACTGTTTTCCATTCTTTTGCAATGGAACATGAATAAAAACTGTCTTCTAGTACTCTTACTTATTTCTTTTTCTTTTAATAGTTCTTGCCAGCAGCCTCAGTCCCTATCGTGAAGGGAGATTCATAGAGAGGCGGCTGCGGTCATCTTCGGAAGGAACCGCGGGGAGTAGCCGGATGATTGTGAAACCCAAAGATGGAAATGCAGAAGAAGTTCATAGTTTGAGAAAGCAAAGAAATGGCTCCTCGTCTTCAAAAATGAACAGCATGGTAAGTCTATACACGTGCCTGCACAGGAAGAAATCATGCTGTGCCTATGTGGCATGCACTTGTGTTTGCAAAATGAACACAGACGAAGGCTAGACCCTCATTCTTGAGGGCAAATTGGTCTCCATAGTTGATGTCATGAATCAGAGAGGCTGATGTTTTACAGGAGATGTGTGTGGGTCAGGAGCATGACGTGAGAGCTGGCCTCAGTGCCTTCTTTCCTTTCACAGGAAGTTTGATGTTCTCTGTTGCAGAGCAACACTCTGGGACGTACAGGCTAAGACCAGTGGTGATCATGATGTGACTTTTAGCCCCTATCATTTCACACTATCTCTCCACCCTGTGGCCACTCTAGAAAACGTCCTTTTGAAGACCACACTGTCGAACTCTCGCCAGCAAGGATCCAATGCAGTCACGACACAGTCACTGTTTCTCGGTTCTCAAGGAACTTTATTCATGGAGACAGAAGGAAAGGCAAGGGGAGAGGAGAAAAGAGGAGGAGGGGCGGCCCCCCGCCCAGATCCCAACGTCCCTTTATATCCCAAGTCCCGTGGAGCATGTGCTCCACAGCCAGTAGCGATTCTCTTCACGTGCAGTTTATGCTAATGTCGTCCAATCAGATGAAAGGGCACGTATAGCCTCAGGTCGAAAGTTCATCTGTTTCACCTGGTTCCTTCTAGTTGTTTATGCAGAGTCCATCCTGTTTCAACTTGGTTGTTTTCGTAGGACTTGTGGTCGACCGATTGCTGCAAGCTATGTGGATACAAGAATGAGGAGGTTCCCACAGGTGGCCAGCCTGCAGTTCCCCACAGCTCCCCCTTTTTTGTTATTTATGGCACGGAGTTGTGCCTGTCTTAGGTTCCCAGCGATGTGCCACCTGCTTACCCGTCATCGAAACATTGGGAAGCATGTCTCAAGTTCTGTCTTAGGTTGCTAGGGGCACTCGCCAGTGATTACCCATCTTTGGCCACCGCTCCATCATGCCAAGCCATATCTGTTGCTGAGGGTCAGAGCGATACATAGCAAGCATAGCCTGTCGGACCACTAGGTTAGTGCGTTGCTGACTCCTGACTACTGCCAGGATGACTCTGCTGATTAGGAGGAAGCCTAAAAGTACTATTACGAATAGGCCTGCTATGGCCACCCATTCTTTCATGTGTGACCAAGTACCTGAGATCCAGTGGCCCAAAGCGGCGAAGGGGGACCATACTTAACTAATTTCCCCACACACACTTATGTCAGTACCATCCTTACACCCTTTACTAAACCCTACTGTGGCTGTCCTATCAAGGAGCCCCAACACACAGGGTGAGGAGCTGGTGTGATACTCAAGGGGTAAAAATGCCAAGGCTCATTCAGACCTTGAACACACTGGAGATAACCAAGAAGCCAGATTCTGGCTCTGTACAGCCTGGTTTTCCGGTGAGGGTGAAAGTGTGGTGTATGGGGGTTGTGTATACAGATAGGGTCGGAACTCGCATTCATGTCCTGGGGTGGCATTGGTGAAGCTCCCTCACATCACCAGATGGAGTTCAGGATGGGAAGACCTCAACCTGGGGTCTACAAGTCCTCAGATCTCACAAATACCAGGGTGAATTTGCCTTTTGTACTTTGTTTTGCTTACTTTCTCACACGAGTCCTTTGTCAGCAATGAATTTAACTATTAATATGTTTCTTCAAAATTATCTATCTACTCACTGTTGCCTAGTTACTTACCCATCCATGGTCATGTGTAAAACAGATTAAAAAATAAATCACCAACAATATATCTATATACTGTAGATAATTAGGCTTTTAATAGAACTATAGGTCATTGAGCATTGATCATTGTATTGTGGTCACCTCTGCCAGACAGTGAAGTAACACCACAAGGAGCAGAACTATCATGCTTGAAGATAGAAGTTATAGTTCTCACTCTGAATTTCCATTTCTTAATACTGGACAAATTAGTAACAGCAAAACAAGAAATGATGATGAACATCTTATTTCCTTTAAATTGAGAAATGATTGTGTGTGTGCATTTGTTCATAGAGATAGTTCATTTTGCTTTTTGTTTTATTTTGCATTGAACATATTATTGTTGCGACTGATAATTTTGTCTAAATAGCAGAATATGTTAAAAATTTTTCCAGTAAATTAACATGAAAAATTAGAGCTAATGAAGTATTAGGAAACATTAATCTTCAAAACACTTCTGTTGTTTTTTCATAGTTAAGTTTTTTTAAGGATTTATTTTTATTTGAGAGAGTTACAGAGAGAGGTAGAGACACAGAGAGAGAGAGAGAGGTCTTCCATCCTCTAGTTCACTCCCTAAATGGCCACAAAGGCTGGAACTGAGCTAGTCTGAAGTCAGGAGCCAGAAGCTCTTCTAGGTTTCCTACTCAGATTCAGGGGCCCAAGCACCTGGGCCATCTTCTGCTGCTTCCCCAGGCCATAGCAGAGAGCTGGATCAGAAGAGGAGCAGCTGGGACTAGAACCGGTGGCCATATGTATTACTGGCACTTCAGGCTGGGGCTTTAACCTGCCACACCATGGCACTGGCCCCTATTTTCTCAGCTTGCCCCAAGTTAAATAAACTCTATTACATATTCTTTTGTATCTTATTTTTTAAAAAATATTTATTTGAAAGTCAAAGTGATAAATGGGGGGGGGGGGCGGGCGTAGAGAGAGAGAGATATCTTCCATCTACTGGTTCATTCCCCAAATGGCTGAAACAGCCTGGATTGGGCCAGTTAAAGCCAGTAGCCTGTAACTCCATTGAGGTCTCCTACATGGTGACAGGGGCCCAAGTACTTGGGCCACCTTCTGCTGCTTTCCCAGGCTTACTGTCAGGAAGCTGACTTGGAAGTGGAGCAGCCAGGACTCAAAAAGAGGCTCTTTTTGGATGCTGGTGTTGCAGGTGTTGGCTTAACCTGCTGTGCCACATCAGTGGCCCATGTAGCTTATGTGATTTACATATTATATTTAATGTAAATAACATTTCTTGTAATATAAAAATCACTTTTCTCAGATGTACTTTTTCAAAAAGATTTTTTAAAATTTATTTGAAATGGAGACAGCGAGAAGGAGACACACACACATATACAGAAAGACAAAGATGTATCATTGCTAGTTCACTCCCCAAATACTCCCCAAGTGGCCAGGATGGTCAGGGCTGGTTAAAGCTGAAGTTAAGAGCCCAGGGCTTCATCTGGCTCTCCTATGTGGGAATCAGATCCACTTTTAAGATTTAAAAACTTAAAATGTCAAAACACAAAAAAGTGACTTTTGTGCTTTGAGGCCTTATTTATGAATTCCCAAGAAGTGCTCCTGCAGTGCTATATTGCTTCCACTAGATGGCAGGATCACACCACTGCCATGTGTGGTGGACACTATCAAGCTTGGAAAGAGGAACTTGTTAAAATGTTGCAGTTCAGTGGACGCACAGATGATAACTTGTAGAAATAAATACTGACTCTTCTGAATTTCCAAAAGAGACTTGCCAGAGTTACTTCATGATTTTAGTGTTTTCTTTTGGATTTTACAATTTTTATCTCATCCTTCTCTTTCTTTACCATATAATGGTTAATTTAATATACAAGAAATGTATTCTTTACCCTATAGCAATATAAGTAACAAATTCTAGAATCAATTAGGTAATTATAGATATATGTGAAGCATTTGGATTATATATTTAAGAAATTGTAGCTTTATGTCTAAAAAGTGACACATTTTCCTTTGATGAGTAACTTGATACTTTCCTTAAGATTGTCCAAAAATTCTAACAAACATTTATTTTTTTAAAAAGACTTATTTATTTATTTGAAAGTCAGAGTTACAGAGAGGCAGAGAGAGAGAGAGAGAGAGAGAGAGAGAGAGAGAGAGAGAGGTCTTCCATCTACTGTTTGACTCCCCAGATGGCTGCAACTGCTAAAGCTGGGCTGATCAAAGGTCAGGAGCCAGGAGCTTCTTCCGGGTCTTCCACGTGGATATAGGGACTCAAGGACTTGGGCCATCTTCTACTGCTTTCCCAGGCCATAACAGAGAGCTGTTTTGGAAGTGGAACAGCCAGGAACTGAACCGGCACCCATATGGGATGCCAGCACTGCAGGCAGCGGCTTTACCCACTATGCCACAGCGCCGGCCTCAACAAACTTATTTCTAGCAATGGGCTCTTCATTTCTAGGAACTTTCTCTACAGACTGTGATATGTAAGTGAACAAATGTAATGACTTGTCATGGTTTCTTCAACTGCTTTACACAGTGAATTCTAACCCAAAATAAGTGTGAGAATTTTCAGCTCTGAAAAGATATTTACTGCTCATAATGTGATGAACAAAGGAAGGATGGGCATTGTGCAAGGGAGGAACGTTGAGACAGGATGAATCTGGCTAAGTGATAACAAAGAATCCAATTAGAAGTGACATTTTAACATACATTTATTTCTCAAGCGGGCTGTGTGTACACTGTGGAGGGCGCTGGTGGATCCACTCAGTGTCTCTTTGTGTAGCCAGGCTATTGGAGCAACTTCTGCGGCAAACACTGCCTTTCACTGTGGATGAGACAGAGATCTCTGGGATACTGATTCTGGTAATAAAATGCTCTGACCTATGAGGGAGTCATTTCACTTCTGTTCAGACCTAATCACAAGGCCCAAAGCAGACACAAAGGGCTCCAAGAAGTACGTTGTTTTCCTTGTGGCTGCATCGTGTAGACAAGACATGTTTGTTGAGTTCTAATGGCCATCGTATTCCTGGGACTTCCTGCTTCCCTCCTCCTTCCTGCCCACAGGTATTAGTGGGCCCCACCTCACTGTGCTCATTGTGGTTGGGAACAGACATAGGGCTGTGTTCCTCTGTGAGCAGAAGTTGGGATGTGCGCTCTTCCTTCCCTCACAGCTTGCAGATGGGAATCTTAAAGGCACTAAGTTCACTGTATCGCTTGCTTCAAGGACTCTTCCTACCATCGCAAGTATTTATTTTTATTAAATGAAAAAGTTGGTTTTGGAAGTTGTGCTGTCTTTAGATGACTGAGCAAGCACATTCACAGAGTTGTGCTGCACCGTCTGTGCTGTGTGCTTCTGACAGCATTCATTTTATGGCCAGTTTTACTCCAACACAGCATAGTTTCTCTCATTTGCAGTTTGGCATCCTGCTGCCTTTGTGTGGAAACTGTGAATGGCATAGTGGAAACATAAGCTGTGGGATTTCTTTGGTAGAAGAACAGACCAGATTTATATTGGATGTAAAAAAGGTAGTTACTTGCACATCATTAGCATCTCAAGTCATATTTAAGTTTCTTAGTATAGTGAAATCCAGAATTTAGGAATTATTGACAGTAATTGAATAACGAGAGCCAATGTGCTACGTGAGATTTATTTTACTATGCCTTCAGTTTTCTTCTGGGTCCTGTTTTCTCAATTATTAGCTTATCCTTCATAAAGTACAATTCATTCATTCATTCATTCACTTAAGAGTTTCTTTTAATAAGTATTTATTAAGACCTACTCTGTAGAAGTAAACATGAAAGAAACAACCTTTGAGAACTTTAGAATCCAGATAGGTAGACAGGAGAGTTGCATATGATCTTCCCACTACAACGGATTTAGACGTTACTCTTATTAGCAAGTTAAGAAGTTTAAAATGTGCGTGTGAACTCCCATTTCCCTGATTTTATGTTCTTTATCTCACACACACTCAGGTGACACTGTTCAATATTTACCTAACTTGCTTGTGCCTTTTGTTCATTTCTACCACGGAGGCCCACTTGTTTGTGCTGAGCAGGGATACCGAGAGGCACTGGGGCAGGAAGTAAAGAAGTCACGATAAATCTTTGAATCAGTGTTCAGAAACTCAGCTGGAAAACACTCCAGCTCTACAACTCGCTGGGCAAAAGAGTTCTCCTGGCCTGATTTGGTCTACATACCTTCACACTTGCATTTTGTGTCATAAGTTGCTCAAGCTCTAGATAAGAGAAAAGGAAAGATGATAATTAGGAGATAGGATTTAAGAAATTTTTCATCTTGGTTCTGATATCCTTTTTTTAAAGATTTATTTTATTTATTTGAAAGGCAGAGTTAGAGAGACAGAGAGAGAGAGACAGAGAGAGAGAGAGACAGAGACAGAGACAGAGATCTTCCATCCACTGGTTCACTCCCCAAATGGCCACAACTGCCAGGGCTAGACTAGACTGAAGTCAAGAGCCAGGAGCTTCATCTAGGTCTCCCACATTGGTGGTAGGGACCCAAGGACTTGGGCCATCTTTGGCTGCTTTTTCAGACTCATTAGTGGGGAGCTGGATCAGAAGTGGAGCAGCCAGGACTTGAACTGGCACCCATAGAGGATGCTGGCATTGCAGGCAGCTGCTTAACTCATTATACCACATGCCAGCCCCAATTCTGATATTCTTTAAACAATTTTTTAAGAATTTATTTTAAAGGCAGAGGGAGATAGATCTTTTATTCACTGATTCACTCTTCAAATGCCAATAACAGCTGGTGCGGAGCCAGGGTAAACACAAGAGTCTGAAACTCAATCCGCTTCTCCCACACCCAAGTATGGAGTCATAACCTGCTGCCTCACAGGGTGCACATTAGGTGGAAGCTGAACTAGGACTGTGGCTCAAACTCAGACACTTCGAAACAGGATGCTGGTGTCACAAGTGTTGTCAATAATGCCTGTGCCAAATGCCTGCCCCAATTCTGAAATTCTTTATGAGAGACTTTCCAGTATGTAAAGATTTTAATGGCTCTTTGTGGGTTAAAATGATGATGGTAGCTTTTGGTGTAAATCACCGTCAATGGAATTAAAGCAAATATTATTACATGCTATCGGGACATTTAATGAGCAAAGGAAACCATTAATAGTTTTAAGGAAATGAGGCCACACAAATCATTCGCTTCAATCCTTGTAAATTTGAAGAAGGAATATCACAAGTAACATTCATTAAACGTGAAATTACATTTATTGATAACTGGCATCTTAATTTTAGATTAATAGTTCCAGTTCATTATTCTAGTATAGATTTTTCTAGGAATGAATGAGATTTTCTTCTCAATGTCCTTGTAAGTTGTGTCACATGTATAGGACCTACCACATAGTTGATTGCATATGCCTCTTATTAACTGTTGAACTTCAGTCTTTTAAATGAAAGAAACAGTTTCCTGCCAGTGATTAGTATAGTGCCAGTTGCAGAAATAGGCAGCTAATAAGTATGAATGAATTAAAGGTAGAATTACTGATTAGGTGGTAATGGATGTTCCTGCATATATGAATTCAGGATTCTAGTTTAATCATTGTGTGTGGTGTGGTTATGCACATTTTTTACATTTCCATTATGCATGTAATACCTGTATATCTCTATGATGTATTGATTGGTAAGGATCTGTTTTGATGATGTTAAGTCCTTGGCCAGGAATGCCATCACAACTGTGACATTCACACAGTGTAGGCATGATTTATTTGGGATTATCAGCCTTATACAGTGGTTTTCAGGGTCATTTCAGTGTAGTAGTTGTGGACTTGGAACATAACCAAAACAAGAAGTAGTCTAAAGTTTGTGATATTAATTGGTGAATGAAAAGATTTAAGTTCTTGGTCAGAAGATTTTGGAACTTTCTTGCATAATTATCTTGTACAACTTGCTTTCTTATAGGTTTATAGAATCTGAGTTGTCTTTAAAAGCAGAACTGGATAAAATACTCCATTCACTTTTTTCTTTTGGGATGAATAATTTTTATTTAGAAGCTATCACAATTTTGATTCCTGTTGTGAAAAATTGTGATTAGTTTATTCATGGACATAACTCAATCTGAAATGACTTTATGGTTAGCTTGAGTACATAGAATTGCATTACCAAAATTATTACTATTTATTTGTATCTTGTTCACAGGACAGTATACTTAGCACCTACCTTTTTATCTTTGTGATTATATCATTGGAAATATAAATAATCATGTCATAACAATAGCAATGTTAGTGTATATTTAAAACTTCATTAAGAATAACATTTATGTTAATTATTCATCAAAGAAATAATAAAGGCATTAATAAAGTTAAACTTCTTGAATCACACTAATCCAGGATACCTTTAGACATTTTATATCTCTTTAAAGTTAACAAATTAGAAAACTAAGATTGCTTACCATCTACCCTTGGACTATAATCTTATTTCTAAGTGGATCAACTTTATCTGTTAATTTTTTATAAGAGGAAACCACTTGCTTCCTTATTTAGTTAACCCCAGGGAAGGGCACAGCTCCAGGTATGAGAGAGGCTAAGTATTGACCCAGGATCCATGACTAATTTCTGACCGCTTGAATAGAGGCACCGTCTGTAGCACAGAATCGACCTTAAGGAAGGTTTCTGTTCTGAGGTGATAGTCACTGAGATAGGAAGTTTTCACCTTTTTATAGTTGGATCATGAGGGTGATTTATTTTTCTTTGTTATTCTATTTTGAAATTCAAGTATAACACATTAAATTAACTTTAGAAAAATAAATGAGCAGAACAAATTCTGACCTCCAGGGTCAAGAATATTGTTATCATGAAGAATTATATCTATTTGTGAGCATTATGGCTTATTAAAATATAAATATTTTATTCATAGTATATTTCTCTAATTTAAAAATTGAAACAAAGCATCTCATTTATAATGTCACCATAAAAATATATGATTTACAAATGAATATTTCATGTACATTTTCATCTTCTTCTTATGTGATAATACTTTTGATTATATTAGTATTTTCAAAATGAGAATAGCTGTCATTTTAATTACTCTTATCATCTAAGTCAATCATTATTTCACTGTAATGCCAAATGTTTGTTCTGAAACGCTTCCTTTATTTATATCTTCCATTGTGTTTTGCTTATTACATATAACCCGAGATAATTAAGTACTTTTTTTTAATGTTTTCTTTCTTAGGTGCTTTATAATTACCTATAAAATGATGATTTTTCTAGTCAGTTGGTTGTCTTCAGCACTACCGAATGATTAGCTCATGTGTCAGTGAGAAGCACAGTGAAGTTTATTGTCAGGGGAGATTCAAATAAGTCAGAACTCTTAGCAGATGGCACAAGAGACACAGATGAAGCAGGGAGAGGGCTGGAGGGCCTTCCCCACTCTCCAGCTCCGTTCTTTCTGCACCTGCTGGGCCTGGCCTAGGTTGGTGAATGAGGTTTACCTTCACACTTTATGTCCACAGCGTCCTCTCAGAGTACAACAGCTCCATTTAATCATCAGTTGCACAGCATACATGCCCATTTCTCAGGGAGCCATTGCCATGCATTTCTAAATCCCAGCTTTATGTTTGACAAATAATCCTAGATAATCAGAGAATCCAGAGATGATACACTTTATTTCTAGTGAAATCCATTTAGTCTACCAGTTTGTTTCCTAGGAAGCCTGCCATTAGGAAGTTTACGCGGAGATTATACCAGGTCGTCTGCCTTGCTACTTCCGAGGAAGCATCCACCGCTTCCCCCAAGACAAGAAAACAGATCACAGAATGGCTGCTAACTGAGGCAAGTGTGAGCCTAGCACTCTCTGAGACCACCCGTTCTGTTCTCGCTGGCCCCCTCCCCACATTTGTGTTTCTTCCCAGAAATCCTTCATCATTTCCTCTGATCTTAGAGAAGTGCTTTTCTCCTTTTTTTTAAAATTTTTAAAAATTTTTTTTTTGACAGGCAGAGTGAACAGTGAGAGAGAGAGAGAGAGAGAGAGAGAGAGAGAGAAAGGTCTTCCTTTGCCGTTGGTTCACCCTCCAATGGCCGCCGCAGCCGGTGCGCTGTGGCCGGTGCAGCGCACTGATCCGAAGCCAGGAGCCAGGTGCTTCTCCTGGTCTCCCATGCGGGTGCAAGCACTTGGGCCATCCTCCACTGCACTCCCTGGCCACATCAGAGAGCTGGCCTGGAAGAGGGGCAACCTGGACAGAATCCAGCGCCCCGACTGGGACTAGAACCCGGTGTGGCAGTGCCGCAAGGCGGAGGATTAGCCTAGTGAGCCGCGGCGCCGGCCTTTTCTCCCTTTTTTCAAAGAAATCTTTCTGCTCTTGACAGGCTTAACAAGAGTACTCCATTGGGGTATTTCTTCTGTCTTCTCTTTGGCTTCTCTTGCTTCTTTTCCGTCTCTCCATTGTTGTCAGTTTACCACGTTGTCAATTTTCCATCACTGGGGAAACCAATAAAATAAAGAATGATAATTTTTTTGTATATGTTATTTGCTGCTAAAGTTCTCCCTCCTCTTCCTTTATCTCTATAAGGCAAACACTCCTGACTTTTGCCATTTCACTTCCTCACTTTCAATAAATGGCTCAATTCCATGTATTTAAGCTCACATGTTACACAGTTTCTCAGCACAGGCACAATTGACATTTTTGTCCTTGCTAATTCTGTGTTAGGGGGGCTGTTTGTGCATGGTAAGATGTCTAATAGATTTCTGACTTCTACTCACTAATCCAGTAGATTGTGACAACAAAAACTATCTTCCTACCTCAGAAATCTGAAAAGAGACCTACCAGCTGACCCAGCAATCCCACTCCTGGGAATTTACCCAAACAAAATGATCACAGCATATGAAAGAGTTCTCAGTATACCCATGTTTATTGCAGTTCAGTTCACAATAACTTTGATATGGAATCAAGCCAGATGTCCATCAACTGCTGACTAACAAAGAAATTATGGTATATATACACTATGGAGTACTACTTACAGATAAAAAAATGAAATTGTGTGTTTTATAACAATATGGATGCAACTGGAAACCATTATACTTAGGGAAATAAGCCATTCCCAAAAAGATGGATATCATATGTTTTCCCTGATCTGTGCGTGCTAACTAATAGAGAACCTAAAATGTAATGTATAGGAGTGGAGTTGATATTTTGAGATTTGGTGGTTGTTTATACTCCTTGTCTCTACCGTTGAGGAATACTTTTTTTTTTCTACTATTTGTTGAACTGTTTACTTAGTGTAGGGTTAATCTTTTTAAAAAAAAATTTATTTATTTATTTATTTATTTTTGACAGGCAGAGTTAGAGAGAGAGAGAGAGAGACAGAGAGAAAGGTCTCCCTTCCGTTGGTTCACCCCCTATATGGCCGCTACGGCCGGCATGCTGCGCTGATCCGAAGCCAGGAGGCAGGTGCTTCCTCCAGGTCTCCCATGCAGTTGCATGGCCCAAGCACTTGGACCATCCTCCACTGCCTTCCCAGGCCACAGCAGAGAGCTGGCCTGGAAGAGGAGCAACCAGGACAGAATCCGGTGCCCCAACCCGAACTAGAACCCAAGATGCCGGCGCTGCAGGCAGAGGATTAGCTTATTGAGCTGTGGCGCCGGCCTAGGGTTAATCTTAAGATTATAAAGTAAACTATAACTAGATTTTTGTAAAAATTAAGAGTGGGAATAGGAGAGGGAGGAAGAAGGGTAGGAGCATGGATAGGAGGGAAAGTAGGGTGGGAAGTATCACTGTGTTCCTAAATCTGTATATAGGAAGTACATGGAATTTGTATACCTTAAATAAAAATAAAATAAAATAAATAGAATAAAATACAATTTAACTATCTCCTGACATTGCTAAATATGTCCTGGTAGAGAAAAAGAAAATCACCAGTGATTTTGCCAACTTTCATGTCCTTTTTCTACTTTCATCTTGTCCTGGCTGCTCTTCTTTCTCTAACACAGTGGAGGACACTGAAGATGTGTTCTCTTCCTTTTGCCATTGCAACTCTGCCCTGGTTATACTCCATCTTTTCTTCTTCCAGTCTTCCTGCAGGCTTCTTCACACCTAAGCTCGAAACAGAGCTGTTCCTCTGCATTTGGCCCCTCACCCTGTTGCCTTTTCATTGACCTGACCTTTCTGAAGACTTAAGATACAGGAGAAGCTAGACGGGGATTTTAAACCAAAAGGCTGAGATCTGTTATATCAGAAATTCAACAAAATCAATTAGGCATTGAAATTAACAATGTTAGATTTCTGAAAATGCATGATGGATTATAAACATTTATTTGCACAAGGAGGGTAGCTGAAACTCTGAGGGTAGTTCTGTTTGGGCTGGAAGTAGAGAAATATTCAGTGAACTTTGGCTGTAAGAGTTGATGGCTTAGGGCTGGTGTTGTGGCATAGTCGGTTAAACTTCTGTCTGTGAAGCCAGCATCCAATATGGGTGCCAGTTTGGGTCCTGCTGTTCCACTTCTGATCTGGCTCCCAACTAATGTGCCTGGGAAAGCAGCAGAAGATGGCCCAAGTACTTGGGCCCCTGCCCCTCCCACATGGGAGACCCAGAAGAAGCTCTAGGCTCCTGGCTTTGTCCTGGTCTAGTTCTAGCTTTTGTGGCCATTTGGGGAATGAACCAGCAGATGGAAGTTTTCTCTTGTTCTCTGTCTCTCCCTCTCTGTAAGTCTGCTTTTCAAAAGAATAAATAAATAAATAAATAAATAAAAATAAAAAATAAATAAAAAATTAAAGACAAGTTGATGGCTTGTCTCCCTTATTTTTCTTCACTATATTAATATCTTAATTCTTGTTTTAGTGTATATATTTCAACCTCCAATATTATCAGTCTCCACTCTTTGTCTAAAGTCACATTGCAGAAGTAGCAATTATATCACTTACAGTAGAGCCTCCCTTGCAGAACTGGTGCAACACAATGCAATAATAAATTCTTTCCTCGTTGCTGTCCTCAGCATTATGCATCCCTTTTTCCACATAGCAGTTTAAGTTGGGCAAAGGGCTGTTAGTGGCAAAAGTGACACTGTACAAGCAGCATGTATTTGATGTGCCAGGAAACTTGGCACAACTAATGGAGAACCACACGTTGCCAGCTTCTATCCTACCCTGTTGGCCTCTGCAACTGCTGTTTCTGCTTGGTAGCCTTTGGAGCAGCTCAGGGATTGTGCCCTAGACTGGCTCTGGTGTGTGCGTGGCGAGGGCTTGGAAGGTTTAAGGCCAACTTCCAAAGGGAAGAGAAAATCTATAAAATACCTTTAGTTCCTAAAAATATTAAAAATGTAATAACAAGATAAAAGTATTCTAAATTAATTAACACTTTAACATTTTATAATATTTTCTGATTTTGCTTTTATAAATACCTTTGGTACCTTCCAATTTTTAATATCGAGTAGGCATTTTTATTCCATTTTTGTGATACTTGTCTTGAGTAAAAGCACATATACTTTCTCCTAACACACAAATGTGATCAAAATAGCAAGATTTACAAAATAATTCTTTTGTGTCAGGCTAACATGATCTTAAGTCAAACGTGATATTATCTATATCTATGATGTGATGAACACAATAAGAGATTTTTGAAAGGACATCAAATTCCAATCCCATATCTGTCATTGCCCTCTTCATAAAGTTGTTGGAGTATCAAATAACATATTTATGTGAAAACACTTCATAAATTTTAAAGTTTTACATAAGTAAATATGACAGATATTTCATTAATAAAACATTGAAATTAAAATAATTCATTTTATGGTCATTTAAAATGAAACCATTTTAAATGTCAAACTCACATTTAAAATTTATCATGGCAAAGTGTCAACTCTTTTAAATTACAATAGAAAATGCCTTGGATAGTCCAAGTAATTTATATTTTAATGCTGTATAAGGAGATCTTCTATTTACTTGATTTCTCATTTGATTTTTTTTTTTGACACTGTCCTTCCTTCAAAACCAGTTTATATCACTTAGAAAATACTTAATCAAGCAGTACCCGTAAGACTTGCATACTTTTCTGTGTCGATGTTATACTTGATTTAGAAAGTTCACTCAACCCCAGCTGTTTCTTGATTGTTAAATTGGGGGAGAAACAACTTCTTTTTAAGACTGACAGGTATCTTAGGTGTTTATAAAGAAATTTAAGTTGAATTTATTTTTTCTTAAATACAAATCATATTTAACCATTGAAGACATGTATTCAAATATTTTGTAACTCATTGATAACTTCATAAATATCTAATGTAAAAGTGTCATCTGTTAAATTTTAAGGTAATGGTATCCAAAATAGTTCTGGGCAATGATTTAAAAGACAAAACTTGATATGGAAGATAAATGCGATTACTGTTTGTTTAAGAATAAATATTGGATGTAGTGCATTTAGTAGTAGTAGCCCATCCAGTGATAATTTAAGATCTCCGCACTTTTGTGACGGAAACTTTTAAAACACCCAGGGGGTTTTGCGCCTGTCCTTCTTACTTCTTTCTCCATTCTTTTGAAAAAAATACCCCCACCAGTAGGTTATGCAACGTGAATATTTAAACTATATAAGACTTGAATTAGAGGGTAACCAGCTGTCAGATAATTCATATCATGTATTGGGCACTGGTTCAGATGAGACTGTATATCTCAGCATGCTGTTGCTTTCAGTAGATTTATGTTCCAAAGAAATGTGGATGCGTTAATACAAAACCGGATTTTAAATGAAAAGATCAACCACCTAGCTATGGTTCATGAATCACAGTGATTTTCTCTCCTTTTATTTTTAATAATAATAATAATAATAATAAAAGCGTACAGAAACTATCAGGGAGCCAAGTGGGTGTCAGAGTACACTGATACTAAAGCTTTAGCTTGACCCAGCGGTTTATTGGAAGTTGTTATAGCTGAGAAAGAAATGAGTGAAGCATAGATGCTGGGCTGCTGAGCGTGCATTTAGAGAAAGAGAAAAGAACTTCTAATGCATGTTCTTCTCCAGTAGCATTTGTCTCTTTAGGAAGTCCTGTGTAACGAAAGGGCATTGGGATGCTATTAAGTTTTATGGAGTGATACTGTGATTTCCTGAAGGGAACTTACTGTTACACAGCTGGATGCCTGTAAGGTCTGTTAACTAAAGGAGTTCAAAGATAGCCACTGTTGTCACCATAGCATTTCCTTTGTAGTTTTTGATTCAGTGCAGTGGGGTTGAACATAAAAGCTGCTACAATCTTCAACTTTTCATGATTCGCTCCTTGTTAGAAGTTGACCATTAGATAATTTTTAAGAAATCAGAACAATTGATCCCTAGAAATGATTTCTACAGAAAATTTTTTTTGTCTTAAAGAGAACATAAAGTGATTTTTCAATTTTGACACCCTGGCTTTGATAAAAATTCTTATATTATTTTAAAAATAAGAATACTTTTACCATAAACTAGGAAATCATCCTGGTTCAACGGACAAGCTTTTGCATAGACAAAAATATCATTAAAATTAATTTTTTTAAAAAAGAAAACAAAATGGCATAATCACAGAATTTCTGTGGATAAACAGCAGCCCAAAGTGAATAAAAATTTTAAAAATGTATTTTCATTAAGTGGACTTACTGGCCAAGGAACCTGAATTTTCAGTTTCACCCAATGCTATCTACGGGCCCAGCACACACATCAGGCACTGTTTAAGGAGTTGGGAACAACATGATGAACAAGAAAGGTCTTTATTTATGGAAACTGAGTCATATGGCATAAAAGGAAAAAATAGAAGTCTGGGCTGTTAAAGTTTTAATTTCCCACTAAACCATGGAATATTTACATTCTGAAAACATAGATTCCTTACCCGAAAAATACCTAGAGTAGGTAAAAAATCATCTGATTCTGCATTCTATTACAGATATACGTAATGGATCAAATAGTGAACAGCCCTAACAACTCTAAAAAATGGAACTGGCCGGTGCTGCGGCTCAATAGGCTAATCCTCTGCCTTGTGGCGCCGGCACACCGGGTTCTAGTCCAGGTTGGGGCACCGGATTCTGTCCCGGTTGCCCCTCTTCCAGGCCAGCTCTCTGCTGTGGCCCGGGAAGGCAGTGGAAGATGGTCCAAGTGCTTGGGCCCTGCACCCCATGGGAGACCAGGAGAAGCACCTGGCTCCTGGCTTCGGATCAGCGCGGTTGCCCGGCCGCAGTGCACTGGCCGCGGCGGCCATTGGAGGGTGAACTAACGGCAAAGGAAGACCTTTCTCTCTGTCTCTCTCTCTCTCTCTCTTACTGTCCACTCTGCCTGTCAAAAAAAAAAAAAAAAAAAAAAAAGGGAACTGAGGGGGATATAATTATCATCTAATTATTAGTAAAGTGGAAGAAAGATTTCAGCAAAATGAGTTCAATTCACTGTAGTCCACCTTGGGCCAGAAATAGGGGTGGGGCAGTTCAAAGAAAGGTAAAACAGCTCCACCTCCTATCCCCCACCCCTTCCCACCTTCCTTTTGCAGAATCTAGGCAGAAATGAACAGGCTTTGTAAAGAAAAGTTAATATGGGGTTAATTCAGGGCAAAATATAAATAAGCTAGTCCCAGGAGACAGGAGCCTGTCCAGTTTAAATTAGTATTGGGAAATGTTCTATGGTTGTCAAATCATAGTCAAAATTGATGTACTTCATAATACTAAATGTTTATTTATCATTACACAGTGAATATATGTTAGTTTGGCCCCAAAAGACGGGCTTTAAGTAAAGGTGGAAGGCAAATTTTTTACAGGATTAACTACTAGTAATTTTTAGAACGTGCTTCGTTACAAAGATTTTCTGGGACAGTATACTACTATTGAAAAGGATGCTACTGATCAATTTTAAGCAGACAAGGAATGTATAGACAAAGAACAAAGGATTGCACAGTGTTGCTTCAGATGGCTAAGATGAAACCGAGTCTATATGCATATCAGTCAAGTCATAGTGACTGGATGGATAAGATCAACAGCTCTCTCCAGGACACTCCTCAGACAGATCTCTGTGGGTGTTTCTCTTGAATGCTTTTTAGACTTTTTAGGGGCAGTTTGTTCTCAAAGGTCATGTCATATCTTTGTTCAGATAATCTCTTTCCATAAATTGCAATGTTCACAAAACAAAACTTGTAAGAATTGGGATCCAGATAAGTAGAAAAACTGCCGCCTTCTCTGTTTTGTTTCTTGTCCTATATTCCTTTCCTCCTCGTCTTCAAGTCAACTCACTCCTCAAATCAACCCACTTCTCAAAATTAAAAATAAAATGACTCAGAATAACAAAACTCAGTTGCCTATTAATCGCATCACATTTAAGAGAGTAAGTAAATTAGGTGTTGTTTCAATTACTGTCCCTCCATGTGAATCTTTTTCTTAAAAAACTTGTTAACCACACTGATTTTTGGTATTGTTAAGCCCCCAGCAGCACTGTAGTTACAACAGGTCATTTCAATTTACTAAATGCATTTTATAATCATTTCATACTTACATGCAAGTGTGAGGATTTGTGCAAAGAACCCCTAAGTGCCCTTTACATAATTCAGCGACTGTTAATCTTTCATTTTACTTTCTCTCTCAAGGTAACACACACTTACGTTTTTCATATTTTTTTGAAACATGTGAGAGGTGATTATAGATGTCATGATCCTTTGCTCCTAAATACTTCATCCTGTTTTCTTAGAAGGAGGACATTTTTCTAGGTCACAAAGTGATTATCAAAATTAGTAAATTCAGGGCTGGTGCTGTGGCATAGCAGGTAAAGCCACCGCCTGAAGTGCCTGCATCCCATATGAGTGCCAGTTCATGTCCTGGCTGTTCTTCTTTTGATCCACTCTCTGCTATGGCCTGGGAAGGCAATAGAAGAGGGCCCAAGTCCTTGGGCCTCTGTACCTACGTGGGAGACCTGGAAGAAGTTCCTGGCTCCTGGGTTTGGATTGGATCAGTTCTGGCTGTTGGTGGCCATCTAGGAGTGAGCCAGCTGAGTGCCTCTGCCTCTCTGTAACTCTACCTTTCAAATATGTAAATTAAATCTTAAAAAATAATTAGGAAACTTAACTTAGACACAGTCCTTTTATTTAATGTAAATTCATATCACTTTTCCCCAAATGTTTCACTGTATTTCTCAATTTGACCTCCAATCCAGGATACTGTGTTATGTATTTAGATGTCTTCTTTAATCTGGACTAGTTCCTCACTACTTTTATTTTAAATATCACATGGCATGGCAGATAGGAAGTTCCTTAGTTCAGCTTCCCTGGTATTTAACTATTAGATTCAGCTCAGATAATTTTTGGAAGGAAAACTTTATGTGTAATGTAGAGTTCTTAGAGGATCATGTAAGAAGGCAAATGAAGTCCTTTTGTCTCGTTTCTGGTGATGTTACCATTGATCGCTTGTTAAAGGTGGTGTTTACTAAGCTTTGCCTCTGAAAAGCTATGATCTTTTCCTCTAGTTAATTAACAAGTACTCTCTAGATATATAGATGCTTTGAAGCTGTGTAAATAGTTTGTTTTTCATCAACTTTCATGCAGAAGTTTTAGTGTTTAGCATTACTGATCCTTTCCCCTGGTTATTTTTTTCCTATGATCCCTGCATAATAGCCCTTTATCATAACATCGTCCATTTTATATTTACCGTTTGACTATGGATAAATCTTTTCCCTCTTCCTTTGTTCAGATACTGTGCTGGTATGTATGTTTGTGTATGTGTGTGCAAGTGTGTATGTATATATGGATGGATGATGACTTATCAGAATAGAATTTTGGGTTCTACTTTTCTTTGATGGATTATAACCTCTTTCATCATTATTTATCTTGATGTTTAAAATATTTCAGATTTGATTTGTGGAATTTTCCTTGTGGTGGCTTCTGAATCCCTTTTTAAGTAAATAGGCTAAACGAATAGTGGCTGTTTCCAGCATGCTAAGTGAAGTCATCTTTTAATAAGTACAGTGCATTTATATCTTGCAGAATTTCCAGCCCTAGGACAGAAAATATTTTATTTAACATTTTATTTAATATTTTATTTTGGTTTTCATGTTATCTACTCATTCCCTGGTATTTTAAGAGGGAACTAAGTGGCTAGGAATGGTTATTTCCAACATTATTGAAATACATCTTATATTTTATTGTGGTTTGAAATATCCTTTTAAAATAAATATTTAATTTTAATTAAGTTCATGTACTATTCCATTCATTTATTCAATTAACATTGAAGTTGGATATTAATTATTATTACTGGATTTTATTAAATCTTTACAATTCAGTAATAATAGGCACAGGGTCTAGGCTTTGAGGGGACTTAACTCTAGCAAAGGAAGACAGGCAATAAGTGTATGCATGATGACGTTATATGTGGATTAGTCATAATTAGAAGGAAGTACAGTGGCACAAATGAGAAGAATAGTAACTTTTTGAGTGTTTATGAAAGATTTCATGAAGTAGGAATTATCATTATATAGAAGTAGTTGCTGTGAAAGTGTTTTCCTTGGATATTGTATGTAGAATTTTTATGCATATGTCAAAGATTTGCCCAAGTGATTGATTAATAAGGAATTGATAAAAAATGAAAGATGGTTTAGAATATTTGAGAAACTGGTTATTTGTTATAGGAATATAAATAAAAATTAGACTAGGATTATTATTAGATATATTATAAAGCTGATTAATGTCTTACGAAGGAAGAAATTATATTTATAGCTGTATTTTCTAACAAAAACATTTGAATCTCTGTAGGACACCAGTCTACAAGTTAAATTTATCTTTACAGAGTATGAAGCCTTAAATTATAGCAGACAACAAAATCAGAAGTGAAGCATTCTCCATGAGAAATAAATAGTCACTCAGGATGACATTGACAAGAAGTGTAGTCCATAGTCATCTTCATTCTTATTTCTAATATTTGGATTTTTTTTTCTTAACACTCTCTCTTTGATCCTAAATATTTTTCATATATTATTATATTACTGTTATACATTAATATAAGTATATAACTATAGTCCATTTATTATATATATAATTTTTATAATGACTAAAATTTAAGATTATTATTAATCTCAGAAAAAGACTGATTGTTTTGTGTTGTGGCCTAAGATTTTACTGTGCAACTGGAAATGTTAATTATATGTGCCTCCTAAGCTTAAAGTATCGAGTACTACTATATGGAAATTTTTAAGTATTTTTTTCAAAGATTTATTTTATTTATTTGAAAGAGTTACAGAGAGGTAGAGACAGAGAGAGAGGTCTTCCATCCACTGGTTCATTCCCCAGATGGCTGCAACGGCCAGAGCTGTGCAGATCCAAATCCAGGAGCCAGGAGCTTCCTCCGGGTCTCCCACATGGGCACAGGGCCCCAAGGACTTGGGCCATCTTCTACTGCTTTCCCAGGCCACAGCAGAGAGCTGTATAGGAAAAGGAGAAGCTGGGACTAGAACTGGTGCCTATATGGGATGCTGGCGCTTCAGGCCAGGGCTTTAACCTGCTCTGCTACAGCGCTGGCCCTTGGAAATATTTTTAAGAAATATAGGAATACATATTTTACACTTGATCTTAGCCAAAAGGCCAAGAAGCGATAGGAATCCATATTTTAAAAGCTCTAGCACTGGCTCTACAATTCTGATGTGAGGAACCTAACCCTGTTTTTCTAGGAAATTTCACTTGTAGTACCTTATAAATTTGATGATTTCTACTTTTCTGCCATCTCCAAAATTTGCTAAAGTTCCTACTCTTCTAGGAAGTGACTGTATTTAAGACTCCAGTTCTTTCCATGTGGCACCTAGAATCTAGTTTCTGGCTTCTGTATGTCTTGATATCAATGAGCCGCTTCTCTTTGCCATGGGTACAATAACAGAATTGATGTAACCTCCCAAATAGTTAAAAAACAAACGAACGAAACAGATGACAACAAAAAGCCCTCAATAAATCAGATTCTCTTTGTCTCTAACCTGGTTAAAAGTAGATCTCATAATCAACCCAACAGAAAACAACAAATAATGTCTCAGACATTCCACAAATTTGGAATCATTGGTCACATGAAACCAGACTCATATATACACAGATATACACAGGTGATTTCCTGACCATGTGGTGGAGACTGGCTCAGGTTCAGTGCTCACCAGTTCTACATCTGGCTGAGGAACACAGGGGAAGCCAGGACTTTCACATAAGGTGCTCTCTTGATTTTACAATTGTAGCTGGCTCTGTGATTCAAGACATGACTCAGCAGTTTGAGGTCTGATTGTGGAAAGGAGCATAGTCCTATGCAGGTGTAGGAAACAGATCTACAGGATTTGTCAGAACCAGAAGTAAACAACCCAAAACAAAGAAATAAAAACATGCAACATCAGAAGAAAGGAAAAATAAACAGAAAATCAGAGCTTTGGCTCTCCAAAGTCACTTTGGGAGGCAAGAAAGGACAAACTTGTTCTTAATGAGACTATGAAGTGATCTATCCAGGAATAAGTGCAACTGGCTCTAGTATGTGACTCCACATCAGCCTCTGTATAGGTTCTGCAAACAGTCGAAGAGTAATTTTCAAAAGTTTAAAATATGATTTGCGCAAGAATAGACTGGACAAGAATCAAAGATTTACTCAGCTCATTAGTAGGAGAAACTACACAACGGTAAATTAGTACAAAGTGCATCTGTGGGACTGACTAGTAATTTAATAGAGGAATCTTAGAATAATATTGCAAAATTGGATTCAAAACTGGTAGTTGACCTAAGGGGCAATAATTCATGAGTGAGAAAAGCACGTGTTTCGCTATTGGATATAAGCCTGGTAGTTACCATGTAACTTCACTGAATTGGAGTCCTTATGGTAAACAGCAAAATCAAACACTGACTTAAACTCCGACAGAATTCAGTATTTCTGGGGAGAGCCTTTTAAACAGCTGTCACAATGCAGTCATCTTCTTGGCTTTGTTTCTACAGTTTGTATCCATGACACAACAATTGCCTCTTGGTGAGCTCGGGAGAAACCAGCTGAACAGCAATGTAGACATGGAGCAGTTTTCATTTTGATTGTTCTTAGTTAATGTAGAAAGCATTGGGGTGAAGCAGGAGTGTGGGAATAGAAGTGAGATACTGGATGGGATGAGAGAAATAGCAAAGAGCTAGTCAGGGAGAATCATGTATTATACTAGGGCTTCAGAAAGTTTGAGGAAAATGGAATTAAAAGATGTTTACCTTGGTGCAGAAAATTTTGAAATTCATGCATTGTTTTTTTCATAATATGCATTTTCCATTAACTTCTTGAAGACGGCTTGTATAATACCATTTTTGGTAGGAAATCAGGACCCATTAAGGGTTTAATCAAAACAGTCCTAAAAATAAATCATTTTGAATTATTATTCACTTAATTTTAAATGGATTAAATGAATTTGTAACAAAGGTTACAGTGGTGAATACCTTGCAAAAAATATGGCTGCATTCTTTATTATTGTATGAATGCAAAGTAGCATGTAGATTTTTCATTGCCATTTGAGTTAAAATTTATATTCCAATTTGGTTAAAGCACTTGGCTGCTAAATTAATTCTGTTCTCTCAGCACCTAGTTGAAGTTTAATTTTAGTTATTCAATTATGTATTTTGATTTTGTTTGTTTTAAAAAATTGTACAATTGTGTTTTTAAAAGGTTTCCCATTGGTGAGTAGTTACTGAATAATGACCAGCTTATCAAGTATGTTATGAATGCCTTCTGGAGCATAGCAATAGAGATATTCCTAGGAAAAGAAAACCTAGACTTAGGTTGACTTTGGCTATTTTTCTTTTTTTAAAAGAAGATTTCTTTATTTATTTGAAAGGCAGAGTTACAGACAGGCAGAGACCGAGAGAGAAAGGTTCATCTGTTGGTTCACTTCCCAGATGGCCGCAACAGCCAGAGCCGTGCTGATCTGAAGCCAGGAACCAGGAGCCAGGAGCTTCTTCCAAGTCTCCCACCCGGGTGCAGGGCCCAAGGACTTGGGCCATCTTCCACTGCTTTCCCAGGCCACAGAAGAGAGCTGGATGGGAAGTGGAGCAGCCTGGACATGAACCGGCGGCAATATGAGATGCTGGCACTATAGGCAGTAGTTGTAATCCTCTGGGACACAGTGCCGGATGCTGGCTGTTTTTTTTTTTTTTTAACTTCACAATTTGTGTACCTTTCTCACATTATGAGTTCAGCTATAATGTGTTGTAGTTTATTAGTGACTGAAGCCACACAGCCTCATTTATGAACAATCCATTTTTTAGCCATGCCAACCTGTCAACATATGAAATGTACACATAATTTTGCACATAGGATAATGTGAGAAGTAATACAAGATTATAGGAGAAATTTGTAGAAACAGAAAATCTTACTTATGGCAGTGGTTGTTGTGAGTCCCTATGTAAGGACTGACGCTCTGATTGCATTAAGTAGTAGTGGGTTCCTTTTTTCCCTGTATGCTCATTTTGCAGTCAACTGTCTTCTTCAAAGAATGTTTTTTTTTTTTCTTTTAGTATACATGGTGCACATAAAGGAGCCAGGGGCCAGAGATGCAGTCTATATGAGCTGATTGCAAGATTGTCTTCTAATTAAAATGTGTTACGATTAAGACAGAAACATTAACTATCTTGTAACCTTCTTCATTGATAGAAAGAGTTATATTTTCTATCTAACCGTTTTGAAACAATTTATCATATTGAGCTTAAAGATGCTAAACTAATGAATTAATGATGGTTTGTAGAAATCAGTACAAACATGTCTGAAAAGAAGTAGTGATTATATTTAAGCTTAGGTTATAGCCATGTCAAGTGTTTATTATCAAGAGACTTTAAGAGCCTCTTCCTAACTTAAGCAATATGCTTTCTATAACTGTTTTATCTATCATTTTTATTATTATACTTTATGTTGCACTTTTCCTCTCCTTTTTATAAACTTTAAAAGCAAATATTTATTCAGTAAATTTAATCATAGAGCAACTGGGAAGAATATGTTTTATTGTGGGGTTTATTTTGTTCATAGATTATGTGGTCAATTTTCATGTGAGAAATGTTATTTCATGTTTATAAGTCTTCCCCAGAAGAAAATTTCTTACTAAAGATCTCTGGGCACTATTAAATAGAAATAGTCATGAAATTTTCTTTCTCCTGTTGAGTTGAATTTGACCTTCCTGTAACTTGTGCCTCATTCTCTGATTCTGCACACAATTCTGATCTTCCTAATATTTAATGCTTTCTTTTATTTATAACTTCAAGAATAATAAAGGTTTAAAATCATGTATATTCCTTTAAAATTTAGAATATTCACCATTCTTATTCCATTGGTAGTCTCTTTTTGGTGGAAATCATCTTTAAAAACATGTAAAATCAGTGAAAATAGCATAAATAACCTATGTGTACATTGATTCGAGAGTGATAATTCTTTTATTTGGACACTGGAACCTGAAATTTCTTTGAGCTTAAAAAAGAGATTTTTTTTTTCTTTCCAAGAGATTTTTGTTGTCCCTACAGTCACAAGATGATTTTTCTGGTTAGTGGCTAAATTCATTTAACTAAAATGATGAGAGTATATTAGAAAGTTCTTGGGAAACAGAATTAAAACATAAGTTTATTTTGCTATAAAAAGTTGAAATCCACGTGTATAGGGTCTTCTAAAAAGTTCATGGATTTCAATTTTTTTGTACCAAACGTTAACTTACCTATTTTTTAAAAAAAGATTTATTTATTTGAAAGGCAGAGGCAGAGAGAGAGAGGTTTTCCATCAGCTGGTTCACTCTCCAAATGGCCACAACGGCCAGATCTGGGCTGATTCGAAGCCAGAAGCCTGGAGCTTCTTCCCAGTCTCCCACGCAGGTGCAGGGATCCAAGTACTTGGACCATTTTTTACTACTTTCCCAGGAAATAGCAGAAATTTGGATCAGAAGTGGTGCAGCTGGGACATGAACTGGTGCCCATATGGGATGCCGGCACTGCAGCTGGAGGCTAAGCTTATGTGCCACAGTGCCGGTCCTAAACTTACCTTTTAATTCCATTTTCTATGAACATTTTGAGGTAACCTTGTGTGTAGTTGGAAAGGGATAGTTCTTCAGAATTTAGTTAAATGTGGATTGGGAAACCATTATACTGAACTCATACTCCAAAATAAGTGATGCTGCTGATATTCATTTTGTACACTTGGAAGCCTCTTTGCTTTCATTTCTAAAATAAATCATTTTTGCTTCCAGTTTTGGACTTGGCACCTCCTGTAATCCTCCTCTCCCACATCTAATGCTTCTCTCTTGCCACTTTCTGTTTTTTCCTGAATGTCTAATTCAAGTCCTGCTTCCCAGGTGAAACATTTCTTGAGTATCCCAGTCTTTTCTGATTTAGACCTCTCGCTTGATCTTCAGTAGTAGTGGTAGTTTATACTCTGTCATTCATTTATTGATTTCCTGTGAGATTTTGTAATGATATTGCCCACTTTTTCTCAGATGTGGAAACTGAAGCACAGAAGCATTAAATAACTTGCTCAACCCATAAAACTAGTGACTGTAGGAATGGGCTCACATCCAGAAAATCTCACTCTGAGTATGTTCTGAGTCTCTGCAGTAGATAAGTAGATAGTTGAAGTCTTTGCTTAGTAACACCACTGGCTTTAGGTATTATGTGTCTAGACTAGCTGACAAACCATTATTAATACTATTTAGGTATTCCAAATATTAAAGCCTTTTAATGTTTATTCTGAACAGGATTATTTTCTCATGGTTAATTCTTTACGTAGAAATTGTCCCTTAGGTTTGAGCAACCAACAGTGTTATCTTACTTTGTAATTACTATCTCAGCATTTATTGAACTTTGTTCATTTTCTTCAGTACACATATCCCAGTTCATGATTATGAAGTAATTATTATTTGATGTCATTCTCCTCCACTGGAGCTTAGACTTCAGGAGCACAGCAATGGTATCAGTTCATGATTCTCATTGTAATCCCAGCAGGGATAGAATGCCTTATAATTATTGGATATTTAATAATATTTAATGACTGAATAATTTAGCCATAATAGAACTTTATTTTCCTTTATAAAGTTAGGAGGTTAGGTTCTCTCAAGATACGTTTAATGTTTTCCCTTTTAAGTGGAGTTTAGTTATTAAAAATATTTCAAAGGAAGAGAGAGAAAGAGAGATGGAGAGACAGAGAGAGAGAGTCTGAGGTCTCTCTCCCCTCAGATGCTTGCAATGGCCAGGGCTGGCCTGGGCACTCAGTCCAGGACTGTGTTACCCAAGGACTGGAGCCGCAGTCTGCTGCCTCCCAGCTTGCACAGTGGCAGAGAGCTGGAATGCGGAGCAGAGCTGGCATTTCAATTCAGGCAGTCCAGTACAGGATGTGAGCATCAAGGTAGTATTTTAACCACCAGGCTAAATTCCCACTACTTAGTTTATTTACTTATTTATTTTTGACAGGCAGAGTTAGAGAGAGAGAGTGAGAATGATCGTCCTTTTTCTGTTGGTTCACCCCCCAGGTGGCCACTACAGCTGGCGTGTTGTGGCCGGTGCGCTGCGCAGATCCGAAGCCAGGAGCCAGGTGCTTCTCCTGGTCTCCCATGTAGGTGCAGGGCCCAAGTACTTGGGCCATCCTCCACTGTACTCCCGGGCCACAGCAGAGAGCTAGACTGGAAGAGGAGCAACCGGGACAGAATCTGGCGCCCCAACTGGGACTAGAACCTGGGATGCTGGCACCACAGGCGGAGGATTAGCCTAGTGAGCCGCGGCGCTGGCCTGCAGTTTACTTTTAACTAGACATGTTCTCATTCTATTTTTTGTTTTTAAAAGATTTATTTATTTCTTTGAAAGGCAGAGTTACAGAGACAGAGGCAAAGAGAGAGATAGAGAAAGAGAGAGAGAAAGAGAGAGAGAGAGAGAGAGAGAGAGACTGAGAGAGAGAGGTCTTCCATCCTCTGGTTTACTCCCCAAATGGTCACAATAGCTGAAGCTGAGCCAATCAGAAGCCAGGAGCCTGGAGCTTCTGCAGGTCTCCCACAGGGTGCAGGGGCCCAAGGACTTGCCTTTGTCTACTGCTTTTCCAGGCCATAACAGAGAGCTGGATCGGTAGTAGAGCAGCTGGGAACCAGAGCCTGCACTGCAGGGATGTCTGCACTGCTGGTGGCGGCTTTACCTCATACTGTTTTTGGAAAAATTGTCATCACTAACTCTCTTAATTCTGATGTATTATTTATTGCTACAAGTTTATACTGGTACTAAAATAATGAATACAACAAAAGTAGAATATTGAAATTTTAGAGGCCTGATTATGCTTACATTCTTCACAAGGAACCCAATTATCAGGCATGCAAGCATAAGTATTTTTAAAGACATTTGTTTATTTAAAAGACAGAGTGACAAGAAGGAGGATAGAATGAGCTGCAGTTCCACAGACCTTGTTAGCTCTCTGCCTATCCCATATCAATTTTAAGCTACTGGAATAAGACTTTGCAAAAACAGACTTTTCTTAGAGCACAGAATTACACATTAATTTCTTTTTTGGCCACACAGTAGGAGAATGAATTATTGCAAGTGACAAAAGGACTTTTTTTTTAATCTTAAAATGTCCTAATGCATAATTGTTACCCTTCAAATATATTTATTTGTTCAAAGGCAATGATGTACGTTTATCCTCCAACACTAAAAGCAAGGACAGTTTGACTCCTTTGTTCTTTCATAGTAAATTTCCTGTCTAATGAAAGAGACGTTTGTTTAAAGAGAAGTCCTTAGAGAAAGCTGCAGTATCACTAAAAATGTTTCTGTCAAATTGAATTTCATTTGTGAATTTGTGCTAGTTTAAAACATTTAGAAACCAGACATTTTGGCATAGTTTATGGATTCAAAGGAAGTTATAATTACAGCTGTTATAAAGCAGGGAAAAATTAAAAGCTGTTGAATCAGCTGTGGCACATATTGCATAATTTGTGATTCTGGACTCTCAGTAATTCAATTAATTTAACATGACAACTTTTCTGTGCTTTACAACTTGGCAGTTTCTAGTAATTTAATAGGTTTTTCATTTTTTATTTCTAATAATTCCCATAAGATTCACAGACGTCTTGGAAATACTAATATCATTCAGAGTACAGTTTCTATTAATTTAAAATTTTATTGCTAATTGTAGTTGTTCATCCATTTCAGAGAGTTATCAACACTTCAGCCCAGTGACATTGTCAAAATGAGCATTTAATTCATCTTGGATTTAGGTATTAAACTAGAAAATTGAAAATTTGACCTAATGATTGGATAAGTTTAGTAACAATCCAATTTTTAAAAAATTACAATATTTGTTTAATGTATCTTTTAACATATGCAAAATACTCAAGACATGAATATTAGTAATAGGTTTTCATTTTAAAAAGAAGTGTGTTATAGTGTGGGAGAAATTGAGGTTATTCCAAATAGAATATGATTTGAATAAGTGTGGCAGTCATTACAGGATTGAAGATTTTATGCTTTTCTTGAAAATTACTCCATTTGAAAGATGAGCTGAAATATCTATTTCTACTTGGCGTTAAATTTTTAACGCAACATCTTTGCTGCTGCATGTGGAAGTGAAATCAGGGAAAATGCTATTTGATGACATGCTTAGCCTGTGATCTCTTGTTTGCAATTATGTTTACCATTAACTTGACAAGGTTTTGAAAATATATGTCAGATGAGATGCTTAACACTGACAGATAAAATGAATTTCTGACTCACTGGAGATTATAAAGCCACAAGGAGCGTTTTCCAGTATAGTATTTTTTGAGAAATCTATGAAGAAACTAAACATTTATTTTCACATTATTTCCAGGGACTCTAAATATTATTTCTTATTGTAGTTCTTTTTATGAGTTTAAATGACTCAAGTAAAATAACCAATCTTCTGTGATATTTATTTGTCACATTCATTTACATTTATACTGTTTTGTGTTTTATTGCCAATGGATAAAAGCCTTAACTTGTTAGCATGACTGTTAGGTTGTTTATATATTAAATTCAGTTTCTTCTTTCTTGGATAGAATCTGATATATTGTTATACCAAATCGGTTAACAAATATGTTTTCATTTGAGAATAATGTATTCTGCATTGAATTTGTTTAATTGCAGATATTAAATGAGACAAAACGTGCAAGAACTTGAAGGTATCTGTAGTATATTTTATTACAGAATGCTTAATGTATATACATATATAAAGCACACAAATATCAACTAATAGAAGTTTCAGAACAAGTATCTGGTGGATTAGATGGCACTAATCTGTTCTTCTCGTGACGACCAGCCCTGGATGTACTAAGAATCTGAGTCATCTTTCCATTTGTCCAGAAGGAGTTATCAGAGACCCATCAGCAAAATAAGGCAGCTAGTTACTTTCTTTTAAATGAAAAAATCTGAATTTAAGCCCTTTATTTGTTTGTAGGTGACTGCAATAGCCTTCAAACTGGACTGTATACTTTATTCTTGTCCAGTAGTACATTCTTATGTTGTTATCATAGAAATTTTTTGTACCACAAAATATGTTCTATTACTTTTTTGCCATTTAAATGGAATAGAAATAAAGACCAAGCCTTTAGGACCTCACATTTGCCTTCATCTGTATACTCACTTCTGAATATTTTCTCCTTTACTACTTATGTGTGAATCATACCTAACCAAATTATTTTAATCCAAATTAATTTATTTTGCCTTGCATTCATTTATCTTTTTTTTTTTAAGATTTACTTTATTTATTTGAAAGACAGAGTTACAGAGAGAGGTAGAGTCAGAGAGAGAGAGGTCTTCCATCTGCTGGTTCACTCCCCAGATGGCCGCAACAGCTGGAGCAGCACCAATCCAAAGCTAGGAACTTCTTTTGGGTCTCCCACGCAGGGGCAGGGCCCCAAGGACTTGGGCCATCTTCTAGTGCTTTCCCACACCATAGCAGAGAGCTGGATTGGAAGAGGAGCAGCCGAGACTAGAACCGGCACCCATATGGGATGCTGGCACTTCAGGTCAGGGCTTTAACCCACTGCGCCACAGCGCTGGCCCCAACCGCCATTTATCTTTCTACCCAAAATATTCTTGACCTACAGAAAATTTGTGCATTTAATATCATGTTTCAGTATTTAAACCCTTGGCCTTCTCCCTAGCTACTGTGTACATCAGCCTATTGAAATTATTATTCTTATTCGTATTTATTTATACAATGTTCATGTATTTTACTTATTGCTCAACACAACATAAATTTAGAGACAATATTATACTCACCTGTCTGTCCTTGTACCTAACATAGTAACTTGTGCTTAATATACTTTTAATAAATATGTGAATGAATATATGAGGTTATTTCAAAAGTTCATGGAAAATGGAATTAAAACATAATTTTATTTTGTGGAAAATGTTTTTAAAAGCAATGCCTAGTTTTTCCATGATATGAATTCTTCATGAACTTTTTAAAAGAGGATTTTATATATTTGAGAGCTAGAGTTACAGACAGAGGGAGAGACAAAGAGAAAGGACTTCTACCCTCTGGTTCACTCCCTGGATGACCCCAACAGCTGAAGCTGGTGGATCCATAGCCAGGAGCAAGGAGGTTACTTTAGGTCTCCCACACGAGTGCAGAGGCCCAAGCACTTGGGCCATCTTCCACTGCTTTCCCAGGGAATTAGCAGGGAACTGGATCAAAAGAGAAGTAGCTGGGATATAAACAGGCCCCCATGTGGAATGCTGGTGCTGCAGGCATAGGCTTACCTACTATGCCACAGTGCCAGCCCCAGGGAGGATATTTCTAATACTACATTAATAATATAGTAATACATACAAACACTTGAGAAAACATATTTTCATGAAAATTGTGTATATAAAAATGTATTGAATGTTTTAAACAGATGGAGCCAGGGCTGGCATTTGGCACAGCAGGTAAAACAGCTGTCTGTTAAAGCAACCACCTGCTATGGCAGCATCCCATGTGGGCCCTGTTTCATATCCCAGCTGCTACACTTCCAATCCAGCTCCCTGCTAATGGCCCAGGAAAGGTAGCAGAAGATGGCCCAAGTACTTGGGCCACTGTTACCCTCATGGGACACCTGAAAGAACCTCCTGACTACTAACTTCAGCCATCCGGGGAATGAACCGGAAGATTTCTTTCTCTCCCCCTCTCTCTCTCCTTCTCTCTCTGTAACTCTGATTTTCAAATAAATAATCTTTTAAACATGTATATTAATAAAGAAATTCTGTACCTGAATATAAAGGAATACAATATACCATAAAATACATTTGAAACTGTGTGGGGGCCAGTGCTGTGCTGTAGCGGGTAAAGCTGGCACCTTCAGGGCCAGCATCCCGTATGGGTGCTGGTTGGAGTTCTGGATACTCTACTTCTGATCCAGCTCTCTGCTATGGCCTGAGAAAGCAGTAGAAGGTGGTCTAGGACCTTGGGACCCTGCACTCGTGTGGGAGAGCTGGAAGAAGCTCTTGGGTCCTGTCTTCAGATCAGTCCAGCTTCAGCCATTGTGGCCATCTTTGGGGCGTGAACCAGTGGATGGAAGTCTCTCTCTCTCTCTCTCTCTCTCTCTCTCTGTCTGTTTGCCTCTGCCTCTCTCTGTAACTCTTCCTTTCAAATAAATAAAATAAGTCTTTAAAAAACTGTGTATGTATACTTCACATTTAATCCAGATTTGATACAGTTCAGTTGTTTATTTCTTAAGCATATATTTGTATATTGTATATTTCTTAACTTATTTCTTAAGTTACATATTTCATAGACAGTAGCAAAAATTGAGAATTTTTATTCATTTTATTTTTACAGCACTTTAATATTTTATGGTAGTTCAATAATAGCTTGATTGTCACTGAAAGTTTACAGTCAACCTAACTCCCCTGAAGATAAATGATTGAATTTGAGTGGTCAACCTGACAGCTTTGTAACTTTGAATGCTTTCCATGAACAAATAATTCTTCATTTTTAATTTCTCTAGATTTGAGAAGTGCTTTGAAATACTTACTAAAATTTTGACAGCATCAAAATGGGTCACAATTTACATTTACTCTATATGTACACATGCATTTGTATGTCAGTGCTTATGTGGCCTACCTCATAAGTAATGCCTGTATTATGGTACTTGTATGGATTTAAGTGCCAGTTACATTGGAAAATATTACTATTCTAGTTTGACTTGGTAATGAAAATACAAAAACCTGAGCACTTTTCATATTTTTATAATATTGCATCTTAATAAAAAGTTATAATATAAATGGCTAGCAACTCTGAAATCACATAATTTCTTTCCATGTTTCAGTAGACAGTGTAATTAGTTTAAACAGAATAAACAAAATCCCACCAAGTACAGTAGATCAGAATTTATAGTATTGTTTGTATACCTCATAAAAGTGAATTCTACCTGTTAGACTTCTGATCTTTTTGAGAGGTTTTGGAATATGACTTTCCACATATTTGTGTGTAGCTTTTTTTTCTATTAATGTTTGAGTCTATAGAAAGTAGAAACCATTTTTATTTACCTATGTGGCTAGCAATGTAGCTAAAGTGTAGTAAATGTCAGTTAGTGACTTTGAAAGAATGAATTAAACTATGCTTAAAAATGCTCATAGTTTCCCCTTTAACATAAAATTAAGGCTAAGCTGCAAGGAATTCCCTCTTAACAGACCTAAGAGACAAAGTCAGTCTACACTAGGGAGATTGGAAGGTGATGTTGAAATTAAGCAGGGTTGGAGCATGGGCGCGAGGGAGGATAGGGTGGGAGGTACCACTATGTTCCTAAAGCTGTATACTTGAAATACGTGAAACTTATATAACTTAAATAAAATTTCAAAAAGGCAAAAAAATGAAAGAGTTATTATCCATGTTATAGCATTTGTCAAAATTTTCTTACTTAATAAACTCGATAGTATTCCATTATACCTTGCTACAAAAAAAGAGAAATTACAAGTATATAGACCTTCTTATAGCTCATCACTTATTTAGTAGATATTATATTATGGTTGTAAATGATATAATGTACTTGATTCAAGAATATTATTATCTGCAAATGAATGGGGAAATACTTGAGTGAATCACTGTAAAATGCAGACCCTACTTTTACATTTCAAGTCTTATACTCTTAGCAGTGAAAGATCTTAAATAATGAAGCAGTTAAGTAATCAAAGGCAGACGTGTGTAGTGGCTGAGGCTGTAGAGTGGAAACTGCAGCCCCCAGTACCTGAGTCTACTTTCCAGCTTCTCTCCTGGCAGTGGGCCCTAGTGTTACTTAGCTGTCTCTCTTTTTTCAGTAGATAATGTTCTTATCTTTATACATGATCACCACATATATACTTGTTTCCTTGTAATTATTTAAAATTCTCTACCCTTGTCTTCCAGGTAATCTCATTTTCCTCTTTTTGGATCATTATTCTACATTTTTTTGACTCTTGTTGTCTCTTGCATTACACTGTATGAATTTCTAAGCAGTACTTCATTCAATTAATTATAACTATGGGCAAAGGAGGTGGGGAGCAGAGAAATCCAGCATATTATTTGGAAGGGTTATAAGAGAAATATGGGCACATTCTTGTAGTCTTGATAATATTCAGGGAAAAATCTAGTTTTTTCATTACATTGAAGAACATGAAAATATGATCTTGATCTCGACTTATGTTTAATATTGTTCTAAAGTGTTTGGCAATGTCATTAGACAAGGTAAAGAAATCAAAATTGGAAATAAACTGATAAAATTACCATTATTTGCTAATGATATAATTGTTCATATGGGAAATGTCAAAAGAGTCATTTGAAAGGCAACAAATACAATAGAAACAAAAGGGATTTGGGAGGTGGGTGTTTGTTGTAAGAGTTAAGGCATTGCTAGGAATGCCACTTACACTGGAGTACCTGGTTCCACTACTGTCTCCACTCCATCTACAGCTTCCTGCTAACACACACTCTGTGAGGCAGCAGGGGATGAATCAAGTACTTGAGTGTCTGCTGCCGCTATGGGAGACCAGGTTGGGTTGCTGGCTCCTGCTTTGGTCTGGCTGAGTCCCAGCTGTTGTGTACATTAGGAAAGTCAAACAGCAGAGGGGAGATTTCTCTCTCTTGCTCTGTCAAATAAATAATAAAAATTTAAAAATTAAATATTTAAAAAATCAATTAATATGGCAACACACAATATTAATATGTGGAAACAAATTGGCCTCTTCTAATGAAAAACTGTTTTGAATGCATCATGGAAGTAAACCCCCCCCCTTTTTTTTTTGACAGGCAGAGTTAGATAGTGAGAGAGAGAGAGAGAAAAGTCTTCCTTTTTCATTGGTTCACCCCCAAAATGGCCCCTATGGCTGGCGCCCTGCGGCCGGTGTGCTGCGCCGACCCGAAGCCAGGAGCCAGGTGCTTCCTCCTGGTCTCCTATGCGGGTGCAGGGCCCAAGCACTTGGAACTTCCTCCACTGCCTTCCTGGGCCACAGCAGAGACCTGGACTGGAAGAGGAGCAACCAAGACAGAATCCAGCGCCTCAACTGGGACTAGAACCCCGGGTGCTAGCGCCACAGCCAGAGGATTAGCCAAGTGAGCCATGGAGCCAGCCATAAAACCCATTTTTAATAAATAAATTACTTAAGAAAAATGCATATGCAAAGTATAATATGATTTGACAAAAATTTCTAAAAGATCTTGAGGTATACAAAGGAAATCCTGAAGAAATGGGTGGTAAGTCATATTCCTTGATTTAAAAAAAAAACAAAACCCTGTTCATATACTTGCCTTGCAGGGGAGACACCATGATCCTGAATGTAGTTTTCCCAGGGCCAGGCTCATCCATTGTGCTCAGGATCTGCTGACTCCTGAAATTGTGGGAAACTTGACAGCATAATTTGTGGTGGTGGGGACTGTGTGCTTTCCCCTGGGGGGAAAAAAAAGTTTTATAAAGATATCAGTCCAAGTTAACCTAAACATTCACTGCAGTGCAATAATGTATCATTGGATTTTCAAAAAGAATTATACTAATTTATAGAATATTGGAGAAAATGGACAAGTAAGATAAACCAGAAACCTTCTATTTTTCTTGACAGGTAGAGTTATAGACAGAGAGGGAGACAGAGACAAAGGTCTTCCTTCTGTTGGTTCATCCCCCAAATGACCACTACAGCCAGCACACCGTGCTGATCCGAAGCCAGGAGCCAGGTGCTTCTTTCTGGTCTCCCATGCGGGTGCAGGTGCCCACGCAGTTGGTCCATCCTCCACTGCCCTCCTGGGCCACAGCAGAGAGCTGGACTGGAAGAGGAGCAACTGGGACTAGAACCCGGTGTCCATATGGGATGCTGGCGCTGCAAGGCGGAGGATTAACCAAGTGAGCCACGGTGCCGGCCCCAAACCAGAAACCTTTTTAAAAGTAAGAAGGATAGGGCCGGCGCTGCGGCTCAATAGGCTAATCCTCTGCCTGCAGCACTGGCACACAGGGTTCTAGTCCTGGTCAGGGCACCGGATTCTGTCCCAGTTGCCCCTCTTCCAGACCAGCTCTCTGCTGTGGCCCGGGAAGGCAGTGGAGGATGGCCCAAGTCCTTGGGCCCTGCACCCCATGGGAGACCAGGAGAAGCACCTGGCTCCTGCCTTCAGATCGGTGGTGCGCCGGCTGCAGCGCACCGGCCGTGGCAGCCATTGGAGGGTGAACCAAGGCAAAAGGAAGACCTTTCTCTCTGTCTCTCTCTCTCTCTCTCACTGTCCACTTTGCCTGTAAAAAAAAAAAAAAAAAAGTAAGAAGGATAAAGGGGGCACTATCCTATCGGTTATTGAAATGTATAAAGCTTTCGTAATTAAGAAGGTGTGCTGTTCTAATAGGCATTAAAATATAGTGTAAAGCCACAGAAATTAAAGTTTGGTTCTGGGGCCTGCACAGTCATTTCAATCAAAAATCAGTGGTACTGGATATGGATTGAATAGAAGTTGAGGCATTATTGGACTAAACTACAAATAGTGTAGTGTATGGCTGCGGTAAGAAAGTGGTGAGAAATGCATGCAGAAATGTGGATAGATTTGAGGATTAGAAATCATAGGACCACAAAGAATTTTCTTTCTCATTCTAAAGAGACTGAATTTCAATTCTGAAAGACATTTAAAAATGATTTTGTCAGATTTCTACATTAAAAATTCACCCAGAAAGCCTGTTGATTTGAACAATATGGTGTGGACCTCTTTTTCTCTGCTCCTCCCTACACATAGAACTGTAAACTCTGAAAACAATGAAACAGCAACTAAAGGAACGTTCTAAAAGTTGATAAGAAGTAGGAACATTAGTTTGAAGTTACAGAAATGGAAGAATAGCCCAGGGAATGAGAATGACAGGGAATCCTATAAATTGTCACCAAAGAAAAGGATAAGATGCAGGTCAGAGTTTTCTTGAACCACCCCCCCACCCCCAGCATGAAAAAGCAGCCCAGGTGAGTGATAGCCTCCTCTGGAGCCACAGGAGTCCCTTTGGTCCCTCTGAAAACAAAAGCCGAGCTCCACATCCCAATGCACAGGATGCACTCTTTCCTGTAGGGCTGGGGATATAAACAGACATAGGGCGGCTGGTTGGCAACTGTCAGAGGGACCCACCACAAGGAATCATCCAGCTCTGGAAGCTGTTAAGGAAAACAGCATAAAATTAATGAAAGAAGTTTTTAAAACTAGAACCATCATATGAACCAGCAATCCCCACTTATGGGTGTATATCTAAAGGGAAAAATTGCTATTTCAAAGAGATATTTGCACTTCCATGTTCATTGTGCCTTTGTGCATGTTATCTAAAATCATGAAACATCCAAAATATTCAGCCATTTAAAGAATTTCTACATGGATGAAGCTGGAGGAAATGATGCTAATGAAATAAACTAGACACAGAAAGACAAGAACTGTATGATCTCACTTATTTGTAGAATCAAATAAAGTCAAACTTATATAAGCAGAGAATGGAGCAAACAGTGGTTACAGGGACTGAGAGGGGTTGAGAAATGAGGAGATTTGGCCAAAGGGTACAGATTTTTCACTTATAAGAAGAATATTTTCTGGGAATCCAGTGTGCATCATAGTGACTATAATTAATGATATTGTAATATATACTTGAACTTCACCAAGAGAGTAGATCCTCAGTAATTCTCTCTCTCTCTCTCTCTCATACACACACACACACACACACACAATGGTATGTGAAATGATATAAGAAACTAAGTAATTTCATTTTGGAATCATTTATATACCTTAAATATACTTCATTTTCATGATCAGCATAATATGAAAAATAAGTAAATAAACCTATGAATGCCTAGTGTTTAACAATTTTTGTGTTAGGCATTTTTCCTGTCCTTTTAAGTACTGGAGCAATCAAGTAGAATCTGGCACATATGTTTTCAAATTGAATTCAGACAATTTCTGAGATTTTATATTTAGTGGAAAGATTCTATATCTATTAGACATTTCGCCATATTTGTATTGCTGGATTTCTTCCAGTTTCTTCATTCTGCTTCCAGTTCACCTTGTTGTGGCAGTGGTAATAGTTGTGTTTTTTTTTTAATTACAGATTGATTTCTTTCTAAATATAAAGCTTCTTTTGTTAATCCCTCAGCACTATTAGTTCTCCTTGAATCCATCACTTCATTTTTTGTCCTATTTGCTCTGCTAAAAGCATGGAGAATATTGAGCCTCAAAGAGTTTATTTTTTCTAAGAGTACATAGCTAACTGGCATGAAGACTAATTATTTCTGCAAAAGACTCACTTATCTTCTCTACTAAATTTTCTTTGTTTTTGAACTATTTATTATTTATTTTTATTTGGAAGGTAGAGAGACAGAGACAGGGAGAGATAGACAGAAGAGCACTTCCATTTTCTGGTTCATTCCTCAAGTGCTCACGACAGCCAGAGTTGGCCAGACCAAAGCCAAGAGCCTGGAACTCAACTCAGAAGCCCAGAATGAAGCCCAAGTTTTTGGTTCCTCTGAAAACAAAACCCAAGGTCCACATCACTATGCTGAGGCATAGGAGAGCAAGTCTATAAGCATAATATCCTTTTTACTCTGTAATTAAATGTTTTGCAAGATTTTTGAAAGAAAAATCACCTTGATTCTTGGCATCTGTTCAGATACTGATTTAATGGCCCTTGAAGTGGAATATACTGTCTTCTGCAGTTGCTAAACCAATTGAAAGAAATGGTTTCCAAGGACCATATGTCTGCCAAAGGGCTATTGTGAATTATTGTAAATATAAATTATTGTCTTGCCAAGATACAGAGATTATTTCCATGTTAGAAATAGTCAAGTGTGAATGGGTTTCTTTGGTAGGCATTGGGGAACAACCCGTTGTCTTAATTGGCCAACTACAAATTATTGTATTTTAATTTTCTGCTATATCATTTGATTCAGTTGATACCATGTATCTTTGCAAATTTATATAGTTAATAATAACTTTTCTATAATTATCCTGGCAGATTACAGTGTTTTTCCTTGAATAAAATGTTTATGCAACTTAAATTATTACAAAGATGTTATATACATTTCTTGTGTTTAGACATTTTAGCATCTATAACTGTACTATTTTGTAACTTCTAATAGTTTAAGTTCTACAACATTTTTTCACCTCACTATGTTATTGAAATTTTATTTCAAAGATAAGTTATTGATTCATTATTAATTTTAAGAGTTAATGATCTTAATATGGTTAATATTTGCAGTTATTTTAAATTGATAAATATTGAAGTGATTGTAAAATTTTCTGAAAGGGATAATTATATGTCTTTTTTGTAAAAACAATCTAAACTATGTACTTTACATAGTGGTCATTAATAGATAGTATTTGAGATTCAAATGCTTGAAAGGATCATAAAGTATTTGACTTTGAAATACTTTGAAGTAAACATTTTAAACCTCAGTGTCTTTATATACGAAATGAATATAGTATCTACCTTACATATTTGAGGAAAGAATTAAATGAGGTTATCAAATAAAGAGTGTGATGGTGAGACAATTTTATTATCTTAATTCTGTTTGATGGAAATATTTTAAAATCATTAATAGACCACTTACAAATCATATAAACTCATGCATGATGCAGTGTTTCTTTTCTTATTCTTAATTTCTGATAATGGTTGAGAAAATAAATTAAATACTGTCTAATCTGCTAGAAGAGAACAATAAAGCTATGATATTCACATCAAAATTAACCAATATTCTTTTAGTTTTGAAAATTTACGAAATTTAAGGAAGAAATAAAGAGCTTGTCTAGATGAGTTCATACCGAATTGAACCTGCAGAAAATACATAAATCAAATATATTTAAAACACTCAAATATGCTATTATTTTTTATTTTAATAAAAATGATGAAGTCTATTCCTTTTAACTCAATGGGGAATAATTGAGGAGAGATTATATTTATATACTTAATTTGTTTTTGACATCCAAACATGGTTGAATAACAGAATTACGGTACCATATTGAAAATATTTTAAAATTACAAACCTTTGAGGTTTGTTTAAAGATTATTTTATGTATATTTAGTATACTACCCCTCGTTGTAGGCCCTTTAACAAAGGATTTTAACATTTAGTATTCTGTGTAGTAGTCTTACTGTGGTCCACTTGATGGCAGTATTGTACTTGGTAAAATAACTTGTGTCGTGTGATTTTTATACTTGGTTTCCTGTGTAATAGTGTAAGTAAGCCTTTCAATTAAAATATAAATTATGAAAGACTTACTTTACGTGAATACCTAAGTGGTTATGATTCAGAATATTTTGTGTAGGAATCAAACTGAACGTTATAAAACTGTTACATGTGGGAGAAGGAGTACTCTTGACAAATAAGGAAGTCAAAGTTTTCCAGGATTCACAAAGCGTTGACTCTGAAAGATTTTGTCTTTCGTCATTCTTATGCACATCTTCTTTACTGAAAAATGTAATTAGGAACTTTATTAAAAAAGAAGAATGTACATTCATAGGTTAAGAAACCTGCATAAAAAAGAATGTGCATCTCTAGGTTAGGAGGCCAACTAATATACTTAAAATAGTAGGGATCATGGCATGTGCCACAAAAGGAGTTGACCTCTAATGGCAGGGTAAGTGTTTCTGTTTCCCTCCAGTTGATATGATTTAGAACACCAATCAAAACTAGCAGCTCAGCTTTTTTACTAGAATTAAGGAGTAAAAGGGCATTTCTTGCTTTTCAACTTCTTCTACAGCTTTACTGAAAGCAAATCCACATGATGATAATAAAAATATTTTAGTTAAAAATGTTATATAAATTTTAAAATCATCATTCCAACAATTAGATCCACATTGTGGAAAACGCCTCAAAAAATACATGAGTTCCTGGGGAATTCATCTGATTTTTAAACTTAATTAGTAGAACCATAGCAACCTAAATCTTAGTTACTATCTAAGGTTTAACTAAGTAAAAGAAAACTCTAACTGCTTGTAAAATATTAGCATTTTGACCAAAGATGTGATAAAAATAAGAGTAAGTAATTTAGTATATCAAATATTCACATCAATATGATGATTCTTCTGTTTTCCTGAATATTATTTACTTTTTCTAGTATTTAGATTGCCTCACCTTGAGTTTTAGTGATTTAGATTAGAAAAATGTGTGCCGGCACACCGGGTTCTAGTCCCGGTTGGAGTGCCGGATTCTATCCCGGTTGCCCCTCTTCCAGGCCAGCTCTCTGCTATGGCCCGGGAAGGCAGTGGAGGATGGCCCAAGTCTTTGGGCCCTGCACCCGCAAGGGAGACCAGGAGAAGCGCCTGGCTCCTGGCTTTGGATCAGCACGATGCGCCAGCCGCAGTGGCCATTGGAGGGTGAACCAATGGCAAAAAGGAAGACCTTTCTCTCTGTCTCTCTCTCTCACTATCCACTCTGCCTGTCAAAAAAAAAAAAAAAATGAGTAGGAGTGGTCCTTTGGTTTAGAGGTTAAAACACATTGCAGTGCTTGGCTTTGTTTCCTAGCTCTAGCTCCAGATTCCAGCTTCCTACTAATACAGATGATGTAAGGGAGCAGTGATGACTCTAGGGAATGGAATCATGCTTCCCATGTGGGAGAACTGGATTGAATTCCCAGCTCCCAGCTTTGGCCCTGCTCAGCCCTGGCCCAACCCCAGCTATTGCAGGAATTTGGAGAGTGAACCAGTGAATAGGAATGCTCTTTCTGTCTCTCTGCTTCTCAAATAAAGGACTTTACAACAATATTAAGGGCACACATTCCTTGTAGTCAAAGTTCTGCTACCAGGAGTCAGATCACCCTGCCAAAGGTTAATATCCTTCACCACTAGTAATTACCTGTACAACTTTGGCTAGATCACTTAATTACATCTCTTCATCTGAAATCTGGAATTATTGATATTATTTCAGACATGAAAAGTACTTAGAAACAAGTGCATGGTATGAAGTAGTTCTCCATAAATGTCACTAATGTTTTTTCTTAGTATATAATCTAAACAGAATGGATCAAATAGCTGAGAGTTATTTGTGGATGAGTATATGTAAATGTATATTTCTATATATATATATATATACATATATACATACACACAGACACACACACATGTACAAACACACATATATTTTTAAAAGATTTTATTTATTAAAAAGAGTTGGGGGGGGGGGAGAGAGATCATTCATCTGCTGATTCACTCCGCAAATAGCTGTAACAGCCAAGGGTAGGCCAGCCTGAAGCCAGGAGCTTCTTGCAGGTCTCTCACATGGGTGGATGGGCCAAGAACTTGGGCCATCCTCTTCTGCTCTTCCATGCTCATTAGCAGGGAGTTGGATCAGAATTGGAGCAGCTGGGACTTGAGTCGGCGCCCATATGGGATGCTGGGATCACAGGCAGTGCCTTTACCCACTACGCTGCAACACCAGCCCTGTAAATATATATATATATATATATATATATATATATTTTGAAAAATGTTACAATAGGAAAAAAAGATTAGTTTGATTGCCAGGTTTATCGCATATACAATAGAATCTGATAATATTTTATTAAAACATTATTTTGATACTTTATGTAGAAAGCCAAATTTGGAGGAGAAACAAGTTAGAAGACTTTACAGTAGCAACAATGAATGTTTAGTAGGATATCTATAATTTATGTTAATGAATTACAGCAAATGACAAGGGAATTATCATTTCTGACCCTATTGGTTGGTATACAAGTTTTGAGTACTTAATCATAATCATCAACTGAAAAGAATGTCAGATAAAATGTGATGGCAGTAATTTGGTGTCACATAGCATCATATGTTCAGTTGCCAAGTGGACACCATATGAGATGCTGAATTCATAGAGATTTTATGGAAAGCTTAAGTGCTGATGAAAAGGAATAGTGGATGCAATGATCTTCTAGTTGATCCTAAATAGTAAGCTGTCATAGGAATAGTGGAAAGCAAAACCATTCAGGAAGGGCATTATAAGAACACATAGTCAAGGGTGGAACAATGCTAGGAAAGCAATTCTCAGTGAAAATGTTACATATGCGAGTGCCTTAAAATTGTAAACCACTATAAATGTTAGTTATCACCATGTACTTTAAAAAGCATCAGTAAATTTCATAGTGTATTTCCTTTATTTATTTGCTAGACCCAATGGTTTATATATTGAATACACAATCCCTAGATCATGGAAATATGCTGAGTTCCAGGATAAAATCAATGCTCAGCTAGTTTTGTGATAGGAAGGTTATGTAATCAATAGTTTACAATTTGATAATCAAAAAGATCCACATGTGAAGGTTATGTTTATTTTGTAAGATAGCGAGCTTGGTAATATAGTCTTCACTCCTTTATGAGTTTTTCCCCTCTAGGATGACTAGGCAGAGAGTAGTTCTTCACAGCTCTGTTTCTGCCAGCACCCACTTATATACTTGATAATGGTCAGTGAGACACTTATGATTTACTGTACGGAAAAGATGACATTCCTTCAGAAGTAAATTTTGTTTTGTCAATACATTATGCAACATTAAGAGTTAATTTTAGTTACAGTGCTCTGCTTTCTTCATAAAAGTTCTTTGTTTAAGATTTGTTTATTTGTAAAGCAGGATAGGAGAGAGAGATCCATCTCTCTTCCATCTGCTGATTCACTTCCCACATGGCTGTAACAACCTGGGCTGGTTGAGGTCAAAACCAGGAGCTTGGAACTGTCCTCTTCTCCCATGGGGTGGCAGGTACTTGAACCATTCTCCCCTTCTTACTCAGGCACACAAGGAGGAAGATAGATCTGAAGGAGAGTAGCTGAGATTTGAAATGATGCTCCAAAATGGGATGCCGCTGTTGCAAGTGGGGCTTAACCTGCTGCACCACAACTCTGACCCCTCACCATAATATTTTTGCTTTCTCTGGAACCATAATAGAGGGCCAAAATAGAATGATGTTTAACATACCATACAGATCAGTACATTCATAGTTAATTTATGTAGGTAAAGAATTTGAAGAACTGATAGTGACATCGTGTCACTATATTTTCTATCTAGTATTCTTAAAAGGAGTCAAATGCAATTTTGTTAAAACATGAAAATCTATACTTCTGATTTCCAAAGACATGCACTCTTAAAATGTATATAGTGTTTTAGAAATAGTTTACAATAATAGTTAGAAAGCAGATTACTGAAATTTTGGTTTTAAGTTCTACTTTTGCTATTGTCTTACATATCACATAGCCCTCAGTTTACTTATCTGCAGAGCAAGAATAATGTGTGTATGAAATATTTATATATTTGTGAGGATTTAGTGGGATTATAATTGTTAGTAGTTTTATTATTGCTTCAGATATCAACACACAGTTGGCTTTTAATAATTGTTAGCAACCATTGTGAGTAGTGCAGGTTTTGTGATTCTCTATGGTTGCTTCTGCTCTACTTCTTTTTTGCTATCTGCTCTGCAAAAATTAGCTTCAAATGAATTTAGAACTTATTTTTATATGTGTCATAGTTGGATGTTTCTCTGGAAATACTGGATTAAACCCAAATGGGTCAAAATAGCCTGTAGCTCATGGTTGATTTGGAATGAATATTTAACTAATACAGGCAGTATTTTGGTGGGCCAGAGGGTGTCAGGAGATGAGTCTCGTGTGTCTGCAGGTCTTAGGAGAAGAAGCACTTTCTGCCTTTGAGTTGGGACAACCTTTTCAATTAAGTCTGTATGGGAATGACAGTCTTGGAAGGTAGATACAGTGTTTCTCTTGAGCAAAAACCAAGTTGGCCTCCTCTCTGCCCCTCCCTTTGGGGCGAAAGTCAAGCAAGGCTACCCTTCCCATTTTAAATGACTCAGGGTCATCAGATCCTCTCTGTGGGGGCACCCTACTGCATCTGCAGGTAACCTATGGTCCTTTTTTATGTTACCTTAATAGAACTTAGGGCTCAGAGAATGCATGAAGTACTGACTGGTTATTACTGTTGCTATGAATAATATGTTTGTATTCTAATCCAGGGATCTCACATCTTATGTCATCATTCAAGAAATTAAATATTGTCAGGTAATACCAGAACATGCAGTGAAATTATATACCCTTTACATTCTCTTTTATACTATCTTTCATAGAGAGTTAGGGAATGGAGAGTTTTGATGGAAACCTAAAATGCCAAAATGACATGTAGGAAGCATTTAATATTTAACTCTTCTAGATAAAAATATTTCTAACATATAAGAAGACATCCATTGCTTTTTAGACATTACCAAAAGCATAAAAATAATGCTATTAAAATTTTTTTCAAAGCATTAATCAGTAAAATCATCTCAAAGTAGTCATCATAAATTGTTTTGTTTAGAGAACCAAAAGCTAAGTATTATTGAAAATGCATGTGTGTTTCTCTCTAGTTATTATGTAAGCTATCTTTTCTCCAGAAAAAAATAGAATATCTGAACATTAAAATTGGACCAAGTTAGTTAGAAAAGAGTCCCAAATACATCCTTCTCAATAATTTCTTTTCCAGTGTTTTTTTCCAATTTTGCTGTCCGCACACTGCAGGATCATCATAGCTACAGACGTCCCTCAGCTTTTGGTCTTCCATTTACTCTATCAGGACTTTTTTTTTTTTTTTTGGACACTAGAAAGGCATCTCTCCGTGGGCTACAGTCCAATTGCAGTGAACTAGGCTTCCTTCCATTGCAGTTAAAGACCATGTAACATCAATATTTTCATATAAGGGTTGCCTATGAGTAAACCACTTTTGTCAGTCTTTAGATTTATATGTTTGAAATTCAGTAAATGTACCTTATTATTAAACAGTTGATATTGTACTGTCTATGATGCTGACTTTGTAAGTAGTAACTCCACGCAATAACTCTGTTATCCCTATTTTACATGTGAGAAAACTTTGGTAAGATTTTTTCTTTCTGCACTTGAAACATAGCCATAAGGTAAAGCTGGGAATCAGCATGAGCAGGGGAATATACAGTTGAAGGAGTTCCAGTCTCTGATTTCTGGTTTATATAATTGTTAGATTACTTATCTTCTTGGCAATTTCTAAGCAAGAATTTATCATAGTACTTTGTAATTATTTGAGTTTGTTATCTCCTTAAATAAACAGTAGCCCAAGAGCAGGACAATTTGTCAAGTAAATTGAGGTGGTGTTTTTTTTTTTTTCCCTCATTTTTGTATTGCTAATCCTAAAGAAATACTAGTAGACTTTGACATCTAATAGGTACTCCATAGATGCCTGTTGAATGAATATCACTATGGTTACTAAAGTATACCAAATCCCTAGGAGTTTATTTCTTGCTTTGTATTTCCTGTGTTTAAGTACACTCCTGTGTTTCAATTTTATTCCAAAAGATTACTTATCTGAACGCTACTCAGCTTTTTTTAATGTGATTAAGCAGAGACTTTCAAGTATAGAAAGGAAAATAAAATCTTTAGATTATTTAATAACGACATGTGGCTTCCCAAAAAAGCTAAAGAAAATTTTCAAGTGAAACACAAAACAATGATGTTATCTTATTACTGAATATATACAATTTTAAACAAGATATTTTGTGATTTTTTTATGTGACTTTGTGCATTCATTTCTCCACCTATCATGTTAGTACATACTAGTGGTTTGAACTCTTGGAAATGTACATTTGTTATACAAAATGAGAGAATGATGCTTTTAATATAAAATTATCTCCGTGGTCACCTTATAGTGATATTTTTGTTGTGCCCCTCGTGAAACCATTTGGGGCCACATTTTCATTTGTTACTTTTTCAAAATCAACATGTTTTATTTTAAAATGTGCTCCTTGTGAACTTAGTGTCATTATTGGGAAGTGAGTGAATGAGCACAGTAGTATTGGCTATTCACTGGGTTTATAATTTTTTCTCTTATAACATGGTATGAAAGAGCTTCTTACACAAACCAAAAATAATATCTACTTATTTTTGCCTTTAAATATATAATAAAATACTTTTTCTGAGATAGAAGTAGACTGTGGGGAAATAGAATGTATAAGCTTTTAAATAGTCTTTTTCCTTAGAGTCATGAAATCTATCTTCCCATATTCATGTTTTCACACAAACACAATGTTCTTCATTTCCAAGGATAAAGCTCACTATCTTTTGTGAGAGAAGTGTGAAGACTGTGTAAATTGTCACATGAAAATGAAAGGTTAAGATCTGCTAAAATAGATGGTGTTGTGATTTAAAAGTTAAAAGAAATTCACAACTTTGAAAACATTAATTTGACTTATTAACTGGTGGAAATATAAGCCATGGAGAAGTCCCATAGCTAGACCTCTTAGTGAACTATGGTTCACAACCAATATGACAATAATATGACTGGAGCTCTCAGGGCAGGATTCATAAAACTGAATACGCAATGAAGGCTGTTAAGCAAGTTTCAACTACAGTTAGTCTGAAATCAAAAGCCAATGCAGTACTGACTACATTGGAAAGGGAACATCAGAGCTAGAAGCTCATTGGAAGAAAATTCTCCAAGTTGATAACCATTTTGATATCTCAACTGCTGGGCTTACTTCCCAAGCAAGACTGTCATGTAATTTTATGTGCCAGTAGTGTTTGGATTCTGAATGTTTGTTTAACAGACCACCTCCTATGTCTCATCTTAACATCTCTTGCTGGAAGCAGAACTAAAAAAAAAAAAAAACAAAACAAACAAACAAACAAAAAAAGCATGAAATACAGTATGTCCAGAGACTATATGGAATTGGACTGCCTATTGCTAGTTTTGGTAATATGGACTGTACTGTTTCCAAACTTGTCCACATGCTAACTGTTTGGACTGCAGAACTACAACCATTGGTACCCATTTTCAATCAGCCTACATTTGCTTAGAAAGACATATGAAATACAGTTTATATGAACTGGTTAAACCATGATGTGTATGCATTAAGAGAAACTCTTCCTGCAGAGCAGGACCTAACAACCAGGTTTCCTGTTGGTAAAGACTTGTAGTTTACAATCAATGAGGATAATGATGTGTTGCCATTCCTGGAAGGTCTTCTATACATTAGCTTAGCCTGCTGATGAACCTGTAGGAAAGGTTGATGAATTAGTGGACCTTAAGTGATAAACCAGCCTATATGTGTATTATAAATGTGTAAGAATATGAAGAGCACATACTCGTGACAGTGACCTATACTTTGAACCAAAAGGTGCATGGTGGTCAGATGATATGTTTTACAAATAAACCCAGTGGTTTTTGCCAAGCAACTTCACTGGAAGCATATAATGAGTATATTTTTCTTTAAGAAGACCAATATAAACCATTTAGTAGTAGTAGTATTGGTGTCTGAACTAAAATTTTATCATGAAAAGTGGATAATCTTAGAAATCATTTTTGGTGTCTGTAAGGGATGGATTCCCAGGATGGCCGTGGAAACTGAAATCTTTGGGTACTCCAATATCTATTTTAAAATGGTGAACTCTTTGAATATAACCTGTGCACATCTTTCTATTCCTTTAAATCGATGGAAGATTATTATGTTGCCTAATATATTAGCAACTACAAAAAAGACCTTTTCTATAACTAATTCTCAAAATTTAATCTGAGTTTCTAGTGTCATACAAGGTGTAGCTGCACATGGTTTATTTACCTTTGGAAGAGATAAAATGAACCCAATTAATCTCCTTAAAATCTCCCTGCTTCAAGAATCCAGTATCCTTCCAGAGAATAATCCTTGTACTGTGTTTTTAAATAAAAAAATCTGTGATATTATTCTCTTCAAGAATTGCCCCTTTTGATTCTATAGATATGTTTCTTAATTATGTTAATATTTTAATTTAATATCATTGTTGAATATATACACAAAATTTATTTATAAATATATGGCTATTCCTTAAAAGATCACATATTTAGCACACTTTGTGTACTTTACATTTTCATATTTAGGTAATATTATTCAAAATATGAATAGGAGCATACATACTGAAAATGTCAGCTAACCAGTTCCCTGACAACTAGTAATTAGCCAAAGAGGAAAGAAGTCATAGGAGAGGTTACTGTAAAGACACCATGACAACAGAAAATACTGTGGTTTTTTATTATTGACATAATTGACAAAAAAATTTTAAGTGTAAGTAGTCTTAGAGGTCATCTAGTTCAGAATGTTTTCAATATGAATGAACAGATCTGGTTAAGTTAATAACAATGTAAAATTAAACCACTGTTAGGACCAGGGTCATAATACAGCTCAAACAATAACAAGAATTTCCTTGCAATTGTTGAATAAAGATATGTGAAAAACCATACTTAGAGAAGATTGCTTATAACAATCCACTGTGAAAAATGTGCATGTCCTAGAAAAAAAGGAATGTGACTAGAATAATTTAGAATACTGGTGAATAAACTTTTTACTCTAATGTGTATGATCTGAAAGAGAAAATAAGAGAATAAATTACAAAAATTAATCCTTAAATATAAAATAATAATCTGCGTCTTATATTAGCACATAGTTCTGTGGTGTAAGCTAGATAATTTATTTAAAAAAAGTTTTAAAATGGAATAACTTACTCTGAATGGAGCAGTAAGAAAAGGCATAGAATTTGCGTAAAGGTTCCAAAACAGGCAATGGAAGAAGAAAGCATTATTGTGAGGATTATACAAGTGGAGATACAGAAGGGGAAATGTCCAAGTTGTGTTAGAGTATGGGCTGCTTAATAGGTCACTTTTAAAAATTATATTGAGGTTTTAAATATATATATATACATATATACACATATATGTATATATACATATATACACATATATACATATATATATACATATATATATAAGTTTTTAAATACTGTCTCAGAATCTTGGCATCAGTCTTTAATTTTATTACAAGCAATTACAGTGTTTTCAGAAGAAAACTAGTATTGTGAAACTGATTCCTACATGGTAATAATCTGATGGTAGCACGTGAACACACTAAATAAATGAAGGAATACAAGACATGAGAATTATGGCAATAGCCAACACATACAATGGTGAGGTTCCAAAGTTTATTAAGCCACACTACTATTCAGGCATCCAGCCATCCATCTTTCATCATATATCTGTTGGAAGTCTTCTGATTAGAGGGTAGTGTGATAGATCAAAGGGTACTCACAAAAATATCTTATTTTCAGTTCACTCAGTTTACTAGTATATATGTGTGTGTGTATAAAGAAAGTTAAGGACAAATGGTAACTAGGACAGATTTTCTTTTTTATTTTTTTTAATGATTTATTTTTTTGACAGAGTTATAGAAAGAGGTAGACACATACACACACACACACACACACAGAGAGAGAGAGAGAGGGAGAGAGATGGATCTTCCATCTGCTGGTTCACTCACCAAATGGCTGCAACTGCTGGAGTTGAGCCCATCCGAAGCCAGGAGCCAGGAGCCAGGAGCTAGGAGCTTCTTGCCGGTCTCCCACATGATACAGGGGCCTAAGGACTTGGGCCATCGTCTACTGCTTTCCCAGGCCATAGCAGAGAGCTGGATGGGAAGTGGAGCAGCCAGACTCAAACCAGCACCCGTATGGGATTCTGGCGCTGCAGGCTGGGATTTTAATCTGCTGTACCACAGTGCCAGCTCCAAGGAAGGATTTTCTAGAAATGGTGCTTGATGAATAAGAAATATTGCCCTGGTTGAAAGAAGTATTGGAAGCCATGGGGTTACTTATGTACAAAATATAGTACTCTAGAGTATTGCATATTAGCCAAACTAAATATGCTGCCGTATGTTTGGAATAAAGTATGTATTCAGTGAAATAGTGAGGATGAAACGGGAAATAGTTGTACTCATTGAAATCACAATTAACCAACTTTTTGCTGTGCATCCTCTTCTGTCAGATATGGATTTCCATTATTTTTGTTTTTAATCCAGTCATTTATTTTATAATTAATGGCTTTAAGAAATATAATTTGCTCTGTATTTTTTAAAAATTGAAATAATAGTAATGGATCTATAGTTTACTGAGAATATTCTAGTCCTTTGACAGAGGATAATTATTCATATGTCCCTAGCATTCTTTCTTGTCTAATGAGTAAAGTCACTATCTTTGTTATGAATTGTCTTTTCATGATATTTGTATAGGGAAAAAACAGTGTCTCCATTTGCATGAAAGGGCAGCCATTTTTAAAATTGTAAAATATTTGAATGTGTAAGCTCATATTCTGCACCTGTAATGTGACCCACTGCATTTACAGATGTTACCCTTTGCATTCTCTTGTGGGAATTTGGGCTCACAACTGGCGTAAAAAAAGGTGGATACTCTTTCTACTTGTTAGGAGTAATACAGTCATTTTCCTCTAAGCCAAAGAGCCTTGTGGCTTCTGCAGGTGTCTGTCAAACAATGGCAGGCTAATGTGTTAGCTTTCCAGAAAGGTAACCTCTTAATACCTTCAGAGTTTTTCAGTTTTGTCAGTAAAGATGGGATTATTACAGATACTATATGTCTAGAAGATGATAGATGAAAGCCTTGTGGTTTGATAGAAGGATCCAAGGAAATTTTGTTGGAATTGGTGATGAACATGTTGACCAGATTAATGGCCAGTCAGGCAATAAATTGACCTCCACTTCATTGTTTTTTTTTTTTTTTTTTTTTTTTTTTTTTTTTTTTAATAAGGATTTGAAGTTTGGTAGCAAGCAGAGTTCTGGGAAGTAAGTATAAAGAGATCAGCTTGAACAGAGCCAGGGTTGTTTCAAATTCTCCTTTCCTTGTGTGTAGATAGTGGGTGGGAGGGGGAGTGTTTCCTTGACAATCAAATTTAACTGATGGGATTTGGCCAAGGTTCCACATTGATGTTGTGGGCTTGGCCCTCTGAGTAAATTCTGTGTACTATTTTTACCCCTCATTTCTGAATACAGAGTAGAGACTTGATGCATTGTATGGGTTAGTACTTTCCTGTTGAGTTAAGCATCAGGGGAAAGCCTCCCATTGAAGAATGACTGTGTGCAGAGAAGCGATAGTACCTCGGAGCCCTACAGCATAATTACTCTTTAAAGCTACAGTCACTGTTGCTGATTATTCTGCCAGTTCTACTCTGGAAGAAGGGAGTAGCTTCCAGCTGATAGGTACCCTTTGGGGTTTTGGACTTGTTGCCTATGGATAGCACTACCAGTCATTCCTTTTGAAAAGCAGTTATTATGTTGGTACTGGGCTCATGTCAAAACTCTGACCTGTGAAGGCCTGGTGGTCATCTGGCCTGAGGTTCCCATCTGGGGGTCAGTGAACTCAACTCTGACTAATTAACCAGGAAGGACTCGACAAGACCACACTGGATTATCTCTGGATGCACCTTAGCTTTATTAAGTGGCAGTTATCCCTCCAGGGGAAACTGCATTCCCCACACCACCCTCTGAGGCAAATCTGCTGACTCAGTGGGTCCTTGATTCACAATTTCCCTTAAATGCTTGGGCCTGAAGCGTGTTGAGTAAGGTTAGTGGAAATTCAATAATATCTGCTGGGCTGCTGAAGCTGTAGAAACTCTGAAGCAGCTATATAAAACTAAAAATGCACTAGGTCATTTTGCTCAGTGGGCAAAACTCAAGAATTTTCTTAGCTCTAGCCAATAATTCCATTGGTGAACATTATTGGATTGTGTTAGCCCTTGATAGTTGCAGATAGTTTGTTTGATCTGCCATTTGAAAAACTGAAAATTCTCATAGAGCTTTTCTGGGGTTTTGGAGAATGGGGACAAATTTCAACTGCTGGTCGTGCTATTTTGTTCATTCATGTAGATGCCCATACTTCTCTGCTGAGACAAACTGTAATAAAGCTCATGTTTCAGATTGCCACTCTTTCCAGAAACATCAATTGACTTGACATGGCAACACATCCACCTAAACAAGGTAAAGGATGCTATTTTTTCTTATGTAGAGGCTGCCACTGCATGTAAAACTTGTAACTCCTGCCAAAGTTGATGTGCTTTTCTTGCAATGTGAGCAGAATCTCGTTAGCTGAGGCACTGCCCTCACCCATGCCTGGCACATTGATTAAACTGAACAGATGATCTCTTAGGGCTCTCAGTGGTGCCTTTTGACTGTAGATACTTTGACTCCATCCATGGCTTTACAACCCCAGTGACTCATTTTTGTCATGAAGTTTGCTTTCCAGAGTTTTTTTAGTCTGACATTAGTGCTTCCTTTGTTAAAAAAAATAGTTTAAAAAATTGGCTGAGAGATGAAGTGTTCAGTGGAATTGCCACATTACCTCCCATCAACAGGTGTGATTATTAAGCTTTGTAATGCCCTCCTTAATTATAATCTCAAAAAGAGTTTAACTTTAAACCGTTTAACTTTAAACCTTTAAACTTTTTTTTTTTTCAAAAAAACAAAAAAAAAAACACCCTGAAGAAGTTTGATCATTGAGTGCATATGTTCCCAGGAATGGATTATCTTCTTTCAGCCAGTGCCCAACAGAAGGGTAGAGGGTAGGTAAAAAGTAGGTGTATCATCTGTTATTTGGTGTGATGTATCTTTATTTATCACCTCACCCAGCACCTCCTGTCATAACAGAAATAATGAATCTGGTTGAAAAAAATCAAAGTTTATGTTTATTCAGGCCTTCAGAATGAGGATTCAAACCTGGAAATAACCAGTTAGTTGCCTGAGGTGTCTGTTCTGTAAGCCTGAGTGTGATTACGAGTTTTATACTTTTCTTACAGGGTAAATACATACATATTACATCAAGTCAGGTTTAAACAAGCCAGACTTATAAGAGCTTATCAACCACACTGAAAGGAGGAATTCATCGAAAATCAAAGAATACCTGGTGATAGCTAACAGACTTGATTATTGATTAAGGAGGTACATTACATTCCCACACTCATTCCCCAGGGGATATTATTCGTATACAGGGAGAGGCAAACAGTGGTTTGTTAATCACTCTTCTGACAATGCCCTTAAATTTCAGTACTTTTCAAGGTATATTGAATGTTTCCTTGCCCATGATTGAAGTTTTCTTGGTCATAGTTGAGGTTCATTAGGTCATGTTATCTGGGTTCCAGCTACAGGGTATTTTCACAGCTGATTTAGGCCTCTGCAGCCATCATTAAAAGTCTACACCAGTGAAAGGCTCAGTATGTTCTGATTGGTCTCCCTCTGGTTCTCATCTCAGCCAAAATGTGGCTTATAGGATTCAAACTTAATTCTAGTTCATCTGCTTTGATTCTTTTCTTGGATTGATATTCTCCTAGATTGATTGAGTGCACTGTTTAGGGAGTCCCTCTGAACTGGTTGACATGACCCAAAATGAGTGCTATAATGGGTTTCTGAAGGATTTAAGAAAATTCCATTGTCCTTTTGTTACCTATTCCCAGTGATAAGGCAAGATGTGAATTGGGGTTGACCGGAAAAAAAGTAACATATAGCTACCGGAATTAAGGATAATTTTATGGTCGTGGAGGGAGAACAGTTATACAAGCTAGAAAGAGCAGTTTAGACTCTGGGAGGTATGCAAGTGGTGGGTAGGGAGGAACAAAACTATCCTTTTTTTTTTTTTAAAAGATTATTTATTTGAAAGGTAGAGTGACAGAGAGGCAGAGAGAGAGAGAGAGAGAGAGAGAGAGATCTTCCATCTGTTGGTTCACTCCCTAAATGGCTGCAATGGCTGGATCTGTGCCAATCCAAAGCCAAGAATCAGGAGCTTTTTCCAGGTCTCCCAGGTGAGTGCAGGGGCCCAAGCACTTGGGCCATCTTCTACTGCTTTCCCAGGCCATAGCAGGGATCAGAAGTGAAGCAGCTGGGATTCGAACTGGTGCCCATATGGGATGCCAGCACTGCAGGCAGCGGCTTTACCCACTATGCCACAGCACCGACCCCCAAAACTATCTTCCTCTTTTAGAACCATACTTGGATCCTTCTTCATGAAGAAAAAACTGCTTTAGCAGTCAACATGTTTAAATTTAACTAAGTTCTGTGTCTTTGAGCCCCATGACATGGCTCTAAGATTGATTAGATAACCATTCCTCTTAACATTACTTAGAAGTCTGTTGGATACAGCTGGGGTGGCCCTTGGGTTTTCATCTCTTATTTGATACATTTGCAAAACATTTAGACATCGTCCACACCCTGAGTTCAGTGGCTGTCAGTTGGCCATTTTTCATCGCATATTGATGCCACTTATGTGGTTGTATGGACACCAAGATGGGTTGGACTGATTGCTTTCAGGAAATTCCTCTAAAACAACGACCAGATTCAATTTTCCAAACTTAGTAGGAAACTATAAGGCTTGCCAGTTAGGTTTATATCACCTTTCTCACAGTGGAGGTGAGAAATGCACAAGGAATAGCCAGTTGCCCCTGATGGCCATGGGATCACAGTAGATAATAACCTCTTTGTCAGTGGCTACAGTCAGACACACACACACACACAGACACACATGGACATCTGCACACATTCACACATAGCCACATACAACAATGACACATTCACCAATCACTGTACCCATACATCCACAAGCAGCCACACCTAAACAAATCCCCCAATTGCTTATATGAATTTACAGAGAGCAGTGGCCTGGAGCTGAGCCATTACATAACAGACTTATGGACTGCTAGCCAAGCACTTGGACCTGTTGATTACCATGACATGAGTTACTGTAGAAGAACAGGCATGTGGGAGCACAGAGATAAAGGGGCAAGGGCAAAAGGTGTGGGAACTTGATAAAAACCATCTTCCCAACAGTCCATCCCTTCAAATTTTTTTGCCTCAATCTGAATATACATTGTTTGTGCAAAGGTCCCTGTGCTGGGAGTATACATAGGGTATGGAACATTATATCCAAAGACCATAACAATTCAAGTTACAGCAACAAACTATAGGGTATGACATAAACTATTCCAACACTGATTGGGTTTTATTGTATTGCTCTCAGACTAAAGTCTTTGCATGCATCCAAGTGTGGTTTTATAACCAAGTCCATTGTGGTCAATGTCTGAGGCTATCTTTTGCAGCAGCCCAGCTGCAAAGCTAATAGACAGCTTGGTACCTATCCAAGAAGCCAATTGGTTGGTCACTGTTTCAAAGGTGTTCAGTCCACCAGGATATTTGCAGCATCAGGCTGTATTCATCTATTTGGAGAAAAAGTCAAATAAAATCTGTTTTCTGTCTCTAAAGAGATGACTCTAGATGGCTTAGCAAAATGTACATAACTGCTTTTAAATCTGTAAGAGTCACAGGTTAATATCTTATTGAATCATGACATAAGGTGTTGCTATGTCACAACTGCAAGAGACATCAGTTGATTTGGGTTTATCTCCAAGAACAGAACACCATCCACCTCTATACCCCATGAGTAGGTAGACTCTGAAGCCTTGAATAACACTGGAGGTTCAGTATTTTTCTGTCACCAGGGGACTCAACAATTACAATTGCCAGGTAGTCTCTGGCGCTGGCTGTACCCAAGGGGTGGCATTGTTTTCCTCTGTCTCTGCCTCTGCCAGCTGCGTTGCTCTCTCTCCATCTTCTACTGGTTGTTTTGGGCTCCAGCACTTGGGAGTATCACCTTTTACTTTGGTAATACTCCAACTGGGATTTCGATCTTGTCTCTCAAGGAGTCCCAGCCCACTGGCTCACAAACAACAGAAGGCCCAAGTGCTCCTCACCAGACACACTGATTGTGTGCTCTGCTGCTTTTCCTAGGAGAGTGCTCAGCTTTGCTGAAGCCCTAGGCTTTTGCCTGCATCTGCCCACTCCACTATGGGGAGTGGAGTGCAGTGCCAGTTGATGCTCACCTTTTCTGCAACCCCAGGGTCCCATCTGGCATTGCTGTTGAAGACCGTGGTGGGAGTATCCAGCCCTGTCCTCAGCACCAGGGAGAGGCCAGCCCATAGCACCTGCTTAACTGAGTGGCACAGCTTCAGTGGGTGGAGAACATGCTGTAAGCCTGGGTGATCATTTCAGGAGTCTTCAAGATGCTATGCGATGAATCCTACTGCAATGATGGGGTCAGTCGGGACTGTGGAGGATAAAACATTCCTCCTTGCCACCCACAAACAGTCCCAAGGGCCTTGCAACTTACAACCAAGGGTGTTGAGATCAGTTCCAAGTGGGTGCATTGGCTTGGGGCCTCACTCACCCTCGTAAGCTGCAGCAACATTTTTGTAGCAGCATCATTTTTACCTGTATCTTGGTCTTTGATGCCTCTCCTGGGTATTAGAGCTCCTGTATTTGTTGCTTCCTTAGGGCCATCTGTGTCAAGGTCTCTCATTGCTGCTCCCACTGCTACTGCAGCCACTACTCCATTCTTTTCACCCATTTCCCAGATGAAGGGAGGTAGTTCCTTAAGCTGGAACTTACCACCACTGCACTCAGAGTTGCTGCCTTTTTCCATTTTTTTTCCCCTCTCAAGTATGTTGGAAGCTTCATGTTGCTCTAATTTTGATCTGAAGCTCAACATTATTCTCTGCCCACAAGGTGGTGAAAGGGCCCATCCCACGGTGGCATCAGCCATTGTCTGGGCATCCCTCGGATCCATTTTTGCCTCTATGGCACCCAGCCCTATTCTTGGGTCTCAGCCTACAGTGGTTTGGCATTGCTTCATGCCCACAAGGCAGTTAGGAAGATTCCACCCTGCAGCCCCTGATGCTATCTTGGTGTCCCTGCTTGGACATCTTTATGAGCCCAGGCATTGCCTTTGCTACCCTAATGGGCAAGTCATAATCACCAGCCACCACATACTTGTGGCTATCCATCCCCAAATTCCACCCTCTGATTCCATACTTGGCTGAAAGGAGTCCTGCTGACTATACTGAAGTGTATACCAGGGCTTAGGTCCCAGGACAAGCAGATCAGATTCTGACAGGTCAGAGGTCAACTTGGGAGTGTTTATGGGTTTATATCTTGTTTACTCACAGCGACGGTGAGGAATGCACAAGGAACAGCCACTTGCCCCTGAAGGTGGTGGGGCCACAGGAGAGATCTGCCTTTGTGTCCATGGTGGTGGTCAGACACACACAGAGACATCTACACACATCCACACATAGCCACATAAAACAAATAGCTGCATTCACCAATAGCCACATCCACACATCCATAAGCTGCCACTCTGAACCAAGCCCCTTAGTTGCTTATTTGGAACTACACACAATTGTGGCACAGAGCTAAAGAGCTGCACAAATGACTTGTGGGCTGCTAGCCAAGCAGATGGGCCTGTAGGTTACCATGACACCAGTTACCATAGAGGCACAGAGATATGGGAGCACAAGGATAGGGGATAAGGTCAAAAGGCTTGGGAACTTGATAAACACAATCTTCCCAACAAGATGTACAAGTAAACACCAACAGTAGATTATATAGTTCTTAGATTACTGCAGAGGTCTCTCCAAAATAGGCTTGGAAGACTGTCATTCATTATTAAATTACACCCTACATGGAGTTATCTATACAGTGTTATTTACCAGTTTGAAAGGCAGTAAAGATTTCTTTGTGCCCTCAGCTGAAGTGATCAATGATATGACTTAATCCTTCTTGCCATACCTATCTTAATGACTTGTGTCAGGATCAATACAGAAAACCACCTGGCTTTTTAAGGCAGTATCTAATCTGTCTGTATCTACAACTCTGGAGACATGGTTAAGTTCAGTACTACAATTCAGTTTCATATTGTTTAGAATTCTGTTGTTAGTAGTCTTAATTAAATGTTTCATGGGATAAATCAAATGGGTTTGGTTCCATCTTCTGTCAGTTTTACCAGAGTGACTGACAGGATGTTATATTTATGGGAAAATTCTCAAAACACTAAGATGCTGCCATAAAAAATAATTTGACACAATTCTCCCTGGGTCACTCCTACTTCTGCAACTGTTTTTTTTTTTTTAAATAAAGATTTAATTTATTGGAGAGGTAGAGTTAAAGAGAGAGTGAGGGAGAGACAGAAAGTTCTTAGATCTGCTGGTTCACTCTCCAAATGGTTGTATTAGCCAGAGCTAGACTATCCAAAGCCAGGATCCAGGAGCTTCTGGGTCTCTCACATGGGTTCAGGGATCTAAGTAGTTGGGCAATCTTCCATTGCTTTCCCAGGCACATATGCAGAGAGCTGGATTGGAAGAGGAGCAGCCAGGACACAAACTGGCTCCTATATAGGATGCCTGCGCTGCAGGTTGGGGGTTAGACTACTACATCACAGCGCCAGCTCTGCAACTTTTTCAAGCAAAGTAACTCACTGTTGTTTTTGCCAGAATATTGTTTAAGGATATTTGTACAGTGAGCAGACATAGAAGAGTGAATTAGTATCTAACTGCAGAGTGAATAAATAGTAGGTATGTTTACTTCTCAATATTGAAAAATTGCATTCCACCTTCACCTCCTATAAAGGGCTTGTCATGTGCCTTTCTGTTGCCCTGTGGGAATTGGCATACACATACACATACATACACACATACATATACACATAAACATAATGCTGTCACTATGGCTATCGTTTTCGGTATGAATAAGAAATTTCTTTGTGTCTGACCCAGGAGTCCTGTGACCTCTTCTAGGATTCACAAAACAAGTAGACTAAAAGTTAGCTTATTGATGGGTAAAATTTTAGACATTTCACTTATACTTCTTCATAGATGCATTACATTTTGAACTGTAAAAGAGTATTAAGGTGTTTTTGAAGCTAATTTTTAGAGAGGGGATCTATTCCTCTAACATTTATGATTAGCCAATAAAATCTCATTTTTACTTAAATTTAGTTTCATAAAATGCTTTGCTCCCCTAAATCTGAACATGTTCCAGATTATCAAACAACACTATGTATTAGCAGTATTATTAGGCAGAAGTGCTAGATAAATTGAGTGTGATCTGCAGAGCAAAATGCTGAATCATTCTAATGGAAAATAGATTATACCAGCAACGTGTAAATAAAAAGTGCAATGGTCTCCAAGGAAAATGTCAGTAGCCCATCAAAATCTGTTAATTATTTAAAGGACTAACTTCTAAGAGATGGAACTAATCAAATAACCAGAAAATGTATGCCAGTGTCTTAGCAGTGTAAGTATTGCTAAAATTATAATAATCGGGTTACCTTGTGAGTATCATATTCTAAGGTGTAGGGAACCTAGTGTAATTCCATGTACACAATAAACCTGATAATAGTTGAGATCGGAATTTTTATAGAGGTCAACAGAATATAATTGGAAATAGGTAGTTGGAGAACTTGTGGATGAAAATTTTAACATATAAAATAGTCATCTGTTTTTAATTTTTAAAACATACTCTAAAATATTATTATATTGGAAATAGAATAAATTATAGAAATGGTATTACTGTTTTTTCTTCCTGGAACTATGTTTTTATTTCATCTATAGCTTCTCCTTGCATTTATATCTTTTTTCTTTCCTGTCCCCTGATTATGTAACATGTTCGTTCATTCATTCATTCATTCATTCACTTATTCATTTGGTAATTTTTTAAAGGTTTATTTATTTATTTGAAAGTCAAAGTTACACAGAGAGAGGAGAGGCAGAGAGAGAGAGAGAGAGAGGTCTTCCATCTGATGGTTCACTCCCCAATTGGCTGCAACTGCTGGAGCTGCGCCTATCCGAAGCCAGGAGCCAGGATCTTCTCCTGGGTCTCCAACGTGGGTGCAGGGGCCCAAGGACCTGGGCCATTATCTACTGCTTTCCCAGGCCATACCAGAGAGCTGAATCGGAAGTAGAGCAGCTCATGTGGGATGCCGGCATTGCAGGCCAGGGCGTTAACGTGTTGTGCCATAGCACTGGCCCCTCATTTGGTAATATTTACTGATCATGTATTGTTTTGTGTGCAACATGTTTTGGGTCTTTATGATATCATTTAGAATTTGACAGATTTAAGTTTCAGGTGTTCCTGTATGTGCCGGCACTGAGCTGATCTGTGCCTTCATTAAACTCAGTGCATGTGTATGAGCCGTCTGTGTTCAGGTCTGACTGAACTAACATGTAAAAGTGACTTGGTAACCAGAATAAATAATTTAATTAGCAAAACATTTTATGATTTTTTTCCAGATTTGTTTCCAAACAACACATTTGGTCTAGGTAAGCTACACTGATTGTGTGCATTTTAAAAGGAAAGAGCATTCTGTTTTATAGTGGGTAAGTGATCCAAAGCTAGGTTGCAAATCAAATTTAGAATTTCACAATAAATTGCATGTCTGTTCACTGTACTGTATACTTAACATTTGGCAGGTGATAGAATGGGTTGGAAGATTTATAATTGCAACATGAGTGAATCTTTATATCTTTAGTGGTTTTTCAAAGTTACATATTTTTAATCACTCTAAATTTACATTTATTTTGAGGCCATTAAAACTAATGAGTTTTTGCTGCTTTTCTTGTTACATCCTTGTATTGCATGTTTATTCCTTAGGGTGTAAATGCCCCTCAGAGGGGCAACAGAATCCATTATTGAAGGCAAGCCCTTTTTGCTGAAGGTTTTATGTACATGAAGATGTGGCTTCCCTAAGAGAGGGGGATGACAATAATGTGGGAAGAACAAATCGAAAAGGCCTTTTCCACTTGCTGCGTAGACAGTATCTTCAGAACGGTTCTGGTGATGTGTGTGTAGGAGGTAATAACTAGCACCAGGGTGACCACCATGGTCATAACTGCTGAAGTCAATCAATTCCTGTGAACAGGATATGTCTATGAGGGGACCATAGTCACAAAATTGGTGATGGAGTACACTGGATGCACAGAAATCCAGCTGACTGGTAAGAATGACTGAGCATCAGATGATGAGGAATTGGCCCATAGAAGAGCAGAGAACCTGTTGGATACAGACCCTGGTCCATGAAGGTCGTATAGTGTGGGGGTTTACTGATAAACTCATAGCAGTTATAGGACATGGTGGCTAGGAGGTAGTACTCAGTGTCCTAGATGAAAATAGCAACAAAGTACTGAGAGAAGTGCCCAGCAAAGCTGATGGTCTTATTTCCAGTTGAGATACTGCACAGCAGCCTAGGAGTAAAAATGGTTGTAAAAGGTAATTTCCAGGAAGAAGAAATTCCTGAGGAAGAGCTACATGGAAGTTTGGAGGTGGGAGTCCAGTAGCATGAGGAGAATGATGATCAGATGTCCAGTGATGCTGAATACATAGGAGGAAGGATATGAGCATGACAGTCTGAATCTCTGGGGTGTCTGTAAGACCCAGCAGGAAGAATGCAGTCAAAGTTTTGTTTCTCATTGCTAACTTTGATTGTGAAGCTGAGGAAGAGAAAAATCAATGATGAGAAGAGGAACAGAGCTGAGAAATATTGAGGGTGAGCTGCAGAGTTCCCTTGAAATTTGTTCATTGAAATTTGTCAATTCAACCCAAAAAGAACATCTCTTTGTCCTAATCTTACCCTTCACAAATGGTCAACAGACACATGAAAAAGTGCTCAGGATTACTAGTCAGCAGGAAAATGCAAATAAAAACCACAATGAGGTTTCACTTCACCCCAGTTAGAATATCTATCATCCAGAAATCAAAAAATAATAAATGATACAGAGGATGTAGGGAAAAAGCTTCCCTAATCCATTGTTGGCATGAATGTAAACTAGTGTAACCATTATGGAATATGATATGCAGATTCCTCAGAAATCTGAAAACAGATCTACCATATGAACCAGCCTCTTAGGAATTTACTCAAATGAAAAGGAAATCATCCTATGAAAGAATTATTTGTACCCCATGTTTATTACAGCTCAGTTCACAATAGCTAAGAAAAGGAATCAGCCCAGATGTCTATCAGCTGATGAATGGATAAAGAAAATGTGATTTATGTACAATGTGAAATACTACTCAGCCATAAAAAAGAATAAAACCCTGTCTTTTGCAACAAAGTGCACCTGGAAATCATTATGTTTAGTGAAATAAGTCAGTCTCCAAAAGACAGATACCATGTTTTCTCTGATATATTTTAGTTAATATAAAAATACAAAAAAGTATATGAATAAAACAGACATCTTGTCATTCGATCTTTGTTTATAAATCCTTGTTTATAATCCTTTGGAACTGTGGTCTTTATACTGTTTACTTGTTGAATATTGTGGTATTGATACATTAAGCCTGTGATTATAGAGTTGATTGGAAGTATGTTTTTGCAAAAATTAAAGATAAAAAATGGATTGAGGGGATTGAATGAAGTAAAGAGGGAGAGAAGTACCGAGTGTACCTATGAAATACATACAATCTGTTCTTTTAATAAAAATTTTAAAAATTAATTGATATATTTTAAAAAAATCTATCACTTGGGGCCAGTGTTGTATAGTTAGTAAAGCCACCATCTATGATGCCAACATCATATATGGGTTCTGGTTCATATCCTGGCTGTTCCATTTCCAATTAAGCTCTGTACCAATGCTTGGAAAAGCAGCAGGTTAAGAGCTTCGGCATCTGCAACACATGTGGGATACCCCAATGAAGCACCAGGCTCCTAAATTCAGCCTTACCCAAGATTGGCCATTGCCACCATTAGGAGAGTGAACCAGCAGATGGGAGATCTGTCTCCCTCTGCCTCTCCCCTTCTCTCTGTAATTTTGACTTTCAAATGAATAAATAATCATCAAATCACAAAATGACCGTTTTGTTCCAATACATTACATTTTGGGTACTCTATTAATTAGCTCAGATCAGGGAAAGCATATGATATCTGTCTTTTTGTGACTGGCTTGTTTCATTAAGTACAGTGGTTCCCAGTTGCATCCATTTTGTTGCAAAAGACAGGATTTCATTTTTTACAGCTGAGTAGTACTCCATAGTATATATTTATCATAATTTCTTTATTCAGTCAACAGTTGATGGACATCTGGGTTGATTCCATATCTTAGCTATTGTGAATTGTGCTGTAAAGAACATGGGGTTACAAATAATTACTTCATTTGCTGATTTATTTTGGTTTGGGAAAAATTCTCAGGAGTGAGGTGGCTGGGTCTTATGGTCTATATTGAGATTTGTTTATCTCCATACTGTCTTCCACAGTGGCTGCACTGGTTTGCATTCCCACCAACAGTTGATTAGGGTACCTTTTTCCACAGATCTTCACCAGCATTTGTTGTTTGTTGATTTCTGTATGAGAGCCATTCTAACTGTACTGAGATAGGTGAAACCTCTTTGTCGTTTTCATTTGTGTTTCCCTGCTGGCTAGTGATCCTGAGCATTTTTTCAAGTGTCTTTTAGCCATTTGAATTTCGTCCCTTTGAAAAATTCCTGTTCAAGTCCTTTGCCCATTTCTTAACTGGATTGTTTGCTTTGTTGTTGTTGAATTTCTGGAGCTCTTTATAATTTAGGATATTAGCCTCTTAATCAGTTGTGTAGTTTTTAGATATTTTCTCCTATTTTGTTTGTTGCCTCTTCATTTTGATGAATGTTTCCTTTGCAGTGCAAAAGCTTCTCAGTTTGATATAATCCTATTTGTCAATTTTGGCTTTGATTGCCTATGCTTCTGGGGTCTTTTTCATGAAGTCTCTGCCTATGCCAACATGTTGCAGAGTTTCCCCAATGTTCTGTGGTAATTTGATGGGATCAGATCACATATTTAGGTCTTTGCTCCATTTTGTGTGGATTTTTGTATAAGGTGTAAAGTAGGAGGCTTATTTCATACTTCTGCATGCAGAGATCCAGTTTTCCCAGCACCATTTGCTGAAGAGACTGGCATTGATCCAGGAATTTATTTTAGTTTCTTTGTCAAAGGTAAGTTGGTTGTACATGTGTGATTGATTTCTGGAGTTTCTATTCTGTTCTGTTTATCTACACGTCAGTTTTTACGCCAGAACCAGGCTATTTTGATTATAACTGTCCTGTAGTATGTCTTGACATCTGGGACTGTGATGCCACAAGCTTTGTTTCTCTTGTTTAAGAATACTTTAGCTATTCGGAGCCTCTTGTGTTTCCATTTGAATTTTTAGTATCATTTTTTAGATCGGAGAGAAGTGTCATTTGTAGTTTATTTGGGATTACATTGAATCTGTAAATTTCTTTCAGTAGTATGGACATTTGATGATATTGATTTTTCCAATCCATGAACACAGATTTTTTTTTCCCATTTTTTTAATGTCTTCTATTTCTTTCTTTAATGTTTTGTAATTTTCATTGTAGATATCTTTGAGATCCTTTGTTAAATTTATTCCAAGAAGTGCTAGTTTCAGTCTTGGCTGCTCTGTTTCTGATCTAACTTGCTGCTAATGCTCCTGGGAAGGCAGTGGAAGATGGCTTAGGAGCTTGGGACCCTGCCACCCTTTTGGGAAACAGAGATGGAATTCATGGATCCTTGTTTGGCCTGGCTCAACACTGGCTTTTAAAACCATTTATGGAGTGAATCAGTGAATAGAAATATATCTCTCTTTCTCTCTCTCCCTTCCCTCCCATCAGTATCCGTTTCAAATAAATAAATAAATAAATAAAGGCGCCTGCGCCGTGGCTCACTTGGTTGATCCTGTGCCTGCAGTTCTGGCATCTCATATGGGTACTGGTTCTAGTCCCAGTTGCTCCTCTTCCGGTCCGGCTCTCTGCTGTGGCCCAGGAGGGCAGTGGGGGATGGCCCAAGTGCTTGGGCCCCTGCACCTGCATGGGGAGACCAGGAAGAGGCACCTGCTTCTGGCTTTGGATCTGTGCAGCACCAGCCATTGTGGCCATTTAGGGAGTGAACCAATGGAAGGAAGACCTTTCTCTCTGTCTCTCCTCTCACTATCTATAACTCTACCTGTCAAATAAATAAATAAATAAACAAAACATCTTAAAAAAGAAATAGGAGATGGTCTATCAGTGTGTTTTATTGGAAGAATGGTGCAAACAACAGCAACATAAAAATATAGACTGACTTCCAATTTATTTTATAGTATATATAAATGTGTAAATTTAAAAAATGCAAACAAATATAGGTGCCCCTGTTATGTGTAGTTTTTCTTTTGTTTTCTAATATGTTTTTAAAACATTTATTTATTTGGATGGCAGATTTACAGAGTGCGAGGGAGTGACAGAGAGAGAAAAAGAGAAATCTACCCACTGGTTCATTCCCCAAATGGCCTCAACAGCTGGGACTGGGCCAGAATAAAGCCAGAAGCCTGGACAACATCTGGCCTTCAACGTAGGTGGCAGGGGCCTATGCACTTGAGCCATCTTCCACTACCTTCCCAGGCACATTACCAGGGAACTGGATTGGAAGGAGAGCAGCCAGACTTAGGACCCATGTGCATATGGGAGGCCAGCATTGTAGATTGCAGCTTAACCTGATATACCACAATGTAAACCCCTGTTTCCAAATACTTTCACCACATAGAATACCATGGTTTACCTGGTGTCTGCTTTTTTTACAAATTAATGATCTTGTTGCTATGAAGGGAAAAAAAGAAAGGAGGGCAAATGCATTTAATAAAATTATTTGAGAGTAATGGTCATAAATCTTAATTGATTATCATAAGAATAAATCAAAAATGAGTTGCCAAAGAAAAACAAAATTTATAGTAACCTTATATTTCCAAGCAACTATAATTTCATTTAACAATTCAAGTTGTATAATTGATATGTTTCTCTGAAGTTATGTTTCCTTGAACTTCATTATTTATGTTCCTTCAATCATGCTTTAAATTCTATTAATTTATATAGAATGAAATTGAATTGATTGATTTTTATCCATGGGTTTTCAGTACTTAATTAGATTTCTATTAATTATAAAGTCCCCATTCACTATAGTTTTTTAAAGTCCCATTAATATGTGTTAAAAACTTATGTGAATGATAGGGTATGTCACAGTTTTATCAAGTGATTGGACAAGATACAAAATTATCCAATTTTCTTTCAATTTGCAAGTATTTGGATAAAAGAAAAACACATGTCTAAATATTATATAAACAATCAGAGGGATATATTTGAAAATGTTTAGATCAAATAGAAATGTTAGCAGAACATGTTGAGCTAAACAAATGAAAATTTTCTCTTCAAGTTTGACTGTCATCTTCAACAATTACTTCCTGATTTTTATCCTAAATGTTTTTGTTCTCTATATTTCAGATGAAATTAATATTTGTGGAAAATGCACATAATCTTTTAATTCGATTTTCAAAACTTTTTGAAGTACCCATATATACATTTATCAAAGCATATTTACTTTGAAACTATATTTGTTTTCATTATAGGTTATATGTCAATATTGTTTATTTGAAGCTAATCTTTTTTTTTTTTTTTTTTTTTTTTTTTTTTTTTTTTTTTGACAGGCAGAGTGGACAGTGAGAGAGAGAGACAGAGAGAAAGGTCTTCCTTGGCCGTTGGTTCACCCTCCAATGGCCGCCGCGGTTGGCGCGCTGCGGCCGGCGCACCGCGCTGATCCGATGGCAGGAGCCAGGTGCTTCTCCTGGTCTCCCATAGGGTGCAGGACCCAAGTACTTGGGCCGTCCTCCACTGCACTCCCTGACCACAGCAGAGAGCTGGCCTGGAAGAGGGGCATCCGGGACAGGACCGGTGCCCCGACCGGGACTAGAACCCGGTGTGCCGGCGCCGCAAGGCGGAGGATTAGCCTAGTGAGCCGCGGCGCCGGCCTGAAGCTAATCTTTTAAAGAATAAGAAACAGAATGGTGTACATTAATAAATTACTATTGGTATTTAACCAGTGAAAAAATTTCATAATAAAGTCCCTCTAAGCTTCTTATGTCTGTATGTTTTTCTTTCTTTCTCTTGGATAGTGTATATTTATTTTGTTATTAAACTATAATTCTTGGCCAGCGCTATGGCTCAATAGGCTAATCCTCCACCTGCAGCGCCGGCACACCAGGTTCTAGTCGCAGTTGGGGTGCCGGATTCTGTCCCAGTTGCCCCTCTTCCAGGCCAGCTCTCTGCTGTGGCCAGGGAGTGCAGTGGAGGATGGCCCAAATGCTTGGGCCCTGCACCCCATTGGAGACCAGGAGAAGCACCTGGCTCCTGGCTTCGGATTAGCGCGGTATGCCAGCCGCAGCACACTGGCCGCAGCAGCCATTGGAGGGTAAACCAACGGCAAAAGGAAGACTTTTCTCTCTGTCTCTCTCTCTCTCACTGTACACTCTGCCTGTCAAAAAAAAAAAACCATAATTCTTTTTAAAATAATGAAATGTAAATTTATTCTTTTGAATGAATAGGAAATTCTAATTGCATAACAGAAGTTATTCTGTAATTTTTTCCTGGAGTACTACTTCTGCCTGTGAGGTTATATTTCTTTTTCTCAACACAGAGTATTTAAATGAGAGAAATTTGCTAAGTCAGATTTTGATGCATCCAAATATAACTCCAATATTATACTTTAAACAAATGAAATATAAAAGTTATTTAAATAACTGCAGATTTATCATTAAATCAAAAACATTCTACAGTATATATCATACTTGTCTGTTGAACAATTGATAGCTAAGTATTAGATCATAAATTGAAGAATCTGTGTGTTATTTACATGGTAACCAAATTTTTTTAATGAATAATTAGTGATTTAATTTATCAGTATATCAGTATATTCAAGCCTGTCCTAGGGGTTGTGAGAACTTGAAGGGGAGAATAATATCACATATCTACTTTCAAAATAAATTATATAGCTATTGTAAATTGGCTTAACTTGAAATTTCTTTCTCTGTGATAGTATTGTCTGTGTATACAAAGGCTGTTGATTTTTGTGCGTTGACTTTATATGGTGCATCTTTACCAAACACTATAAGTTCTAATAGTCTTCTAGTAGACTTTTAGCTCCCCCATTATGTAGAATCATGTCATCTGCAAACAAGGATAATTTGACTCACTCCTTTCCAGTTGGTGTCTCTTTGATTCTTTTTCTTGCCTAATGGTTTTAACTAAAACTTCTAGAATTATTTTGAATAACAATGGTGAAATAGAGCATCTTGCCTGGTTCCAGTCCTTATTGGAAATGCTTCCAACTCTTCCTCATTCAATCTGATGCTGGCTTTGGCTGTGTGTTTGTCATAAATTGCCTTGATTGTGTTGAGGAATGTTCCTTTTATATATAATTTGTTTATGGTTTTTTATCATGAAAGGATGTTATATTTTATAAAATGCTTTCTTTGAATCTGTTGAGATAGTCATATAGTTTTTATTCCTCAATTTATTAATGTGATATATCACATTTATTTATATGTGTGCATTGAACCATCCATACATACCAGGGGTAAATCCCGCTTGGTCTGTATGAAAGATTTTTCTGCTTTGTTGCTATGTTCTATTAGCTGGTATTTTGTTGAGGAATAAACTTAAATACTTTGTAATAAATTTAATCAAGGAGCTGAAAGAAATCTATGATGAAAATTATAAAACATTAAAGAAAGAACTATAAGAAGACATAAAAATATGGAAAAATCTTCTATGTTTGTGGATTGGAAGAATTAATATCATCAAAATGTCAATACTATGGAAAGCAATGTACAGATTCAAGGAGATCCCAATCAAAATATCCAGAACATTCTTCTCAGATTTAGAAAAAAAAATGATGCTGAAATTTGTATGTTGACTGAAGGCACCCCTGATAGCTAAAACATTCTTAAACAACCCAAGCAAAGATGGAGTCACCACAATACCAGATTTCAAGAAATACTACAGGACTGTTATAATCAAAATAGCCTGGTACTGGCACAAAAATACATACAAACCACTGGAACAGAATAGAAGTCCCAGAAATTAATCCACATATCTACAATTAACTTATCTTTGACAAAGAAGCTAAAATCAATCCCTGGAGCAATAACAAATGGAGATGGGAAATTGGATCTCTGTGTGCAGAAGTATGAAACCCTACATTATACCTTATACAAAAAAATGAACTCAAAGTGGATTAAGGATCTAAATCCATGTCCTAATATCTTCAAATTCTAGAGAAGAACGTTGGAGAAACTCTGCAAGACATTGGCATAGATAAAGACTTCTTGGAAAAGACCCAGAAGCACAAGCAATCAAAGCCAAAATAGCAAGAGCTCCAAGATGGCGGAACAGGGAGGGAGCGCATTGATAGTCCGGGAAAAGATAGTTTAATAAAAGTGGAGATACTGTAGTTTCAGGGAAGAGTTAGGGAAAAAACTGCAGAGGAAACTCTTCTGGAACTAGTGGGACACGGTAGTCCTACGTGGAGGGCACGGGTGCCCACGGCTCGGGACCCCAGCTGCCGAGTCTACGCACCAGCACAGGAAAGGGAGGTGAGGCGAAACCGCAGTAGCCCGAGACACTGGTGGGAAAGGGACAGGAAGAGCCTAGAGGGAACGAGGCTTGAAGCCCCCTGGGGGCAGCCAGGACTTGAACTGGTGTCCATATAGGCTGCTGTTGCTGCAGGTGGCGGCTTTAGTGCCCATTCCACAGGGCTGGTGCTCGAGAATTTTTTTTGTGATGCATTTTTTGGCAGTTGATGTTCCTAAACTGTGTATCTGAGGGACCTAAAGCCTGCATCCTTTGAATTTCTACCTCCAGAACTCTGCTTTGCCTCCGTGCTCCTGTTGTCCTTGCCTTCTGTACCCACTAACAGATAAGCCTCATGCCCGTTTTTCATGATTTTCCCCTGCTTTTCTGTCTACTGGGAATGCCTTTCTTCTGATTTTCATGAGACTGCTTAATATTCTTTATTCAGCCTAAATGTCACCTTAACAAAGATCTTCCATGTCTACTAAATGTATAGCAAAAACTAGGGTTGTATTAATCTTTAAAGAAAAAAATCTGCGTTCAATAATCATTAGCTAAATTTATCTTAATCATTTTTGTAGTTTTCTATTATATAGATTAGAAGACTTTCCTTCTTGTTCATTGTTCTTTCTTGGCATTTGGTAAACGTTGAATAAGGGGATAACTTAACTTTCATTATAAGAATTATGAATACAGTATTGAAGATTTGAGAAAAGACATAGAAAATAATCTAAGTTTTTTTCTAAGATTTATTTGTCTATTTTATTTAAAAGACAGGGTTACAAGGAGAAGGAGACACACGTACATACACAAAAAGAGAGAGAACCTTCCATCTGCTGGTTCACTCCCAAAATGACTGCAATGGCCAGGGATAGGCCAGGTCAAAGACAGCAGCCTGGAAATCCAGCCTGGTCTCCCACGTGGGTGCAGGGGCCCAAATACTTGGGCCATCTTCTGCTACTTTGTCAGATGCATTAGCAGTGAGATGGTTTGGAAGTGAGCAGCTGAAACTTGAACTGGTATTCATATGGGATGCTGGAGTTGCAGGCAGTTGTAACCTACTGTCTCAGTGCTGCCCCTCCATTTAGACATTAATCCAGACCATCTATAAAACATATTTGTTATTTTTAACAAGTTTTATTTATTTATTTGAGATGCAGGGTTACAGAGACAGAGGGAAGGGCACAGAGAGAAAGCTGGGGCGGGGAGAGGAAAAGGGAGAGAAAGATATAGAGGGATCTTCCATTTGCTGGTTCATGTCCCATGTGATGCAGTGGCCAGAACTGGGCTGATCTGAATCTAGGAGCCAGGAGCCATGAGCTTCTTCCAGTTTTACAACATGGGTACAGGTGCCCATGTACTTGGGCAATCCTCTGCTGCTTTTGCAGGTGCAATACCAGGGAGCTGGATTGGAAGTGGCATATCTGGAACTTGAACCAGCACCAATATGGGATGTTGACATTGCAGGTGGCAGCTTAACCTGCTACGCCACAACACTGGCTCCACATTTTTGTCATTTTAATGGTGTTATACTGTAATCAATAATTTGTTTTTATATTATTACTAATAAAGCAAGCATTTTTTTGTCTTTTAAATGTGATACTTTGTACTTGTGATTACAAGTTTACAAGCTGACAAAATACATAATGACACATATATTTTTGTACATCAGCTTATATATTTTGACACTAAATTCGATCATAAGCTATGCTGAGCCTGTGGAAACCTGGTGTATCTAGAGTGAACAATTTGGCCTTTCCCCAAAAGATGAGTCCTTTGACTCTGGCTTTGCTGGAGAAAGCTATGTTACACCTGATAGGAGTATTTTCTTTTAGAATGGAAGGTGGACACACTGGATGTTGGGGTAAGATTGGCAATACCTAACAGAGTTAGAGTGAGGATTTGCCACACCAAAGACACTAACCAGAAAAGTTAGAGTGGAGGCTTTGGGATGTGCAGTATTGGATCACCTGGAGACTGAGATCCATCCTGTAGACAGTCTGTCAACCACGTGTGTATAATGAAACCCCAATTAAAACTCTTGACACTGATGTTTCTATATATATATATATATATATATATACACACATACATATATATACTTTATTTGACAGGTAGAATTATAGACAGTGAGAAAGAGAGAGAGAGAGAGAGAGAGAGAGAGAGAGAACGTCTTTCTTCCATTGGTTCACCTCCTAATTGGCTGCTATGGCCAGAACTGCACCAATCCGAAGCCAGGAGCCAGGTGCTTCCTCCTGGTCTCCCATGTGGGTGCATGGGCCCAAGCACTTGGGCCGTCCTCCACTGCCTTCTTGGACTACAGCAGAGAGCTGGATTGGAAGAGGAGCAGTCGGGACTAGAACCCGAAACCCATATGGGTTGCCGTCGCCGCAGGCAGAGGATTAACCAAGTGAGCCGCGGCACCGGCCCCTCAACATATATTCTTTGCTAGTTATACTTCATGTGTACTAACACACATCAAGGCCAGGAGGGTGATGCTTCCTAAGTGCAATGGAAGCTTTGCATTTGGATCCTGCCAGTCTCCACCCTATACATCTTTTCCTTCAGCTGATTTTAACCTGTACCCTTTCCTGTCACAAGCCATAATCCTGACAATAGTAGCTTTCTGTGAGTTCTATGAATTGCTCCTGCTCCAGTGAATTATTGTGCCTGAGTTGGTTTTATAAGCCTTCTATACTTGCTGTTGGTGTCAGAAATGTCTGCGATTTTGGGAACTGTACTCTCAAACTTTGCAGATCGGCCAACTGTGGCTTGTGATATCATCCTTGAAAAGAAGCTCTTCGTTCTCTTATAGATTTTAATGATGTAAGCTTCGATGGATTGTAGAGAATACCCATTCTTGCATTTTGTTTCATGGAAGAGCATCAGGGAGTTTAAGATTTGCTTCTTTTTTTTTTTTTAAGATTTATTTATTTTACTTGCAATAACAGTTACACAGAGAGAGGATAGGTGGGGGGGGAGAGAGAGAGAGAGAGAGAGAGAGAGAGAGAGAGAGAGAGAGATGATGTCTTCTATCCTCTGTTCACTCTTCAGATGGCTGCAACAGCCAAAGCTGAGCCAGTCTGAAGCCAGGAGCCAAGAGCTTCTTCCAGGTCTCCCATGTGGGTGCAGGGGCCCAAGGCCATGGGTCATCTTCCGCTGCCTTCCCAGGCCATAGGAGAGAGCTGGATTGGAAGTGGAGCAGCCAGGTCTCGAACTGGCATCCATATGGGATGCCGGCACCACAGGCGGCAGCCTTACCCAGTATGCCACAGCACCGGCCCCAGTATGATTTGGTCATATTCACAGAATTGGTTTGGTGGCTAGGTCAGGGTTTGCAAACAAATTTATACATCCCAATCTTATGTATTTCTTATTGTATGCTGTATTATTTGGAGCAAGACTGACACATTATTGTTTTGATACATTTGATCACTATTTTAGAAATATACTATGATAGACATTAATTTACAAATGGTTATAATCCCATAGAATTCTATATACAAATATAAATGTATAATAAAACCTAAATCTTAATTATTAAATTGTCTATGACTAAAATACCTATTTTTGGGTGGGATCTTTGATTAATAATGTAACAACCCCAACACCAATAATAACCAAGACAAGCACAGCAACCATTATGGAGATACTGGTAAGATTTAAGTTTTCTTCCCAGTCTGGAAGTACTTGTTCTTCCTCACATGTACACTGCGGTTCACCACCATTCACAAAATTTTCATTGCAATGAGAGGGACAATTGGTGGAATTGTAGATGTCTTCAGTTTTTACACATTCACCATTGCTGCACACCATTCCTTCTCTGCATTTTGTCCCAGGAAAAACCAGGCCAACATCTTTAGAATCGTAATATAAAAACATGCTTTTGCATTCAACAGTGTCATTCTGCTTTGCATCCTTAAGGTGAGAGACCTTGTCTTCCCCAATGAGATTGGAATGATGTCCTCCCGTATAGTATATCTTTCCACATTTGATGTCTTTCTCTTCACAGGGAACTAATCTGTTGTCTTTGCTATTGCAGTATCCAGAGTGAGATTGAAATTGGATATCCACAATGGCTGTGCAAGTCTAGGTTGAAGATTCTGGAGCCAAGATTTCACAACTTTCCCTAGATTATTTCCTACACAAAATTCTTGTACTTTTTCAAATGTTCTTTATTTGAACAGAAGATGCTTAGGAGAAATAACTTCTTTCTGTTGCATTTACTTACAGAAATCAAAACCTGTAGTATAGATATTTGCTATGGGGAAAAAGTGTCTTACTGTTTTTAAATGTTCTTTAGTTCAATATGAAAATAAATAGTTAAAAATAAAAAAAAATACCTATTTTTTAATACAGCTGTAATCATTATCAAGAGGGTATTGAATTACTTTATGGTTCACTTTGAGATAACTTGTTTAATAAACTTGTATGTTAGGTTCTCTATGACAAAATCCAACTGAGTATTTAATGGAATAATAAAGTCATGGGACTCCCATAATATTTTCAGAAGCTCATAAACTGAGAGTGGTGAGAAATAAACATTTCTAGTGAGGTGTGATGACAGCTTTAAGGGGACAAAGCGTATCTCAAAAATTCTAAGACAACTAAGCTAGCAATGAACAACTCTTAAGCATTCCTCCTCTTTATATCTGAGTAGTTTTCCTGGGTAATATATTTTCATCAAAACATCTGATAGATTTTAAACATTGGTGATGTGAAAATGACACTACTGTTATTTATCAAAATAGTTTTGTAACAGGAAATATCATTTCCAGGTAATTAAGTGACATATTATTATCATATTGTAATATATTGCCATAGTACAACAGTAGAGATATTCTAAAAGCACAAAGAACTCTGCTCAGATATAGCCCCAAAATTAAGAAAAGTAAATACGTTTTTCTTGACTTCCTCTCTAGTACAAAATACAATAAATAGTGAATATTTATCCCTAAGTAGATACATTCCACTTAATGTGGAACAGTTTTAGGTTCCAGAACATACTACACCTAAGGGAGTTTTTTAAAAGAACCATTATTTAAGAAAAAAAAAAGAAGCTTTTTTTGTTTTTAAACAATAATAAATATTGCATTATTACAAAAAAGTCTATCATATGGTAAAGTATACATTACCTTGTATTTGCTCTTTGGGCCTTTGGACAAGCAAATGCTGTCAGCAGAGATGTTAATGAAAGAAATGCAAATGGCATCTTCAGAAAATAGTTAATGCTTGCAGGGATCAATTTAGGAAAGTGGGTGGAGATCATACTTTAGGGTTTTGAATGACATTTGATTACCTGTTTTTCTGTTTATATACTTGTTAGTTATTATCTTGCCTAATTGCTCTGGCTAAAACTTTAAATACAGTATTGAATAAGAATGGTGAAATTGGACATCTTTGTCAAGTTCCAGATCTTAGAGGAATTGCTTTCAGCTTTCTCACCATTAAGTGTGATGTTTTCTGTGGGTTTTCATGTATAGCCTTTGTGATTTTAAGGTACAGTCTATACCTAACTTGTTTAGGGTTTTTTTTTTTTTTAAGTCATAAATAGATATTGAATTTTATCTAATGCCTTTTCTTCATCTGTGGAATAATCATTTGATTTTTATCATTTGATTTCATTTTATTGATAGGATGTATTATATTTATTGATTTGTATATATTGAATCATCCCTGCATCCCCAGGATAACTTGATCATGGTGAATCATCTTTTTCATGTGCTGTTGTATTAGATTTGCTAGTATTTTGTGACCTTTTTTTTTCATGTATGTTCATCAGTTGTATTGGTCAATAGATTTATTTCTTTGTTGGGTCCTTTTTTGGTTTTGGTATCAAGATAATGCTATCTGAATATAATGAGTTTAATGTGATTCCTTCCTTTTCAACTTTTTAGGATAATCTGAAAAGAACTGGTATTAGTTCTACTGTAAACATTTAGTAGAACTTAGCAGTAAAGCTGTGTAGTCCTTGGCTATCCTTTGTTGAAATACTTTTTATTAATAATTTAATGTCATCATTCATATATTGGTCTGTTCAGGTCTTTGTGGTTTAATTTTGATAATTTATATATGTCTACAAATTTATCCATTTCTTCCAGTTTTTCTAATTTGTTGGTAAACAATTCATAATAGTTCCTTATGATCCTTTGTATTCTGAACTATCTGTTGTATTACCTCTTTTTAAAATCTTTAATTTTATTTGAGAGTCCTCTTTTTCTCTCTCACTGATAAGTTGAGCAAGAGATTTGTCAATTGTATTCAAAAAACCAACTGTCCTTTCACTGATCTTTCATATTGTTTTCTTCTCTATTTCAACTATTTCTATTTTTATCTTTCATGTTTCTTCTAATAATACTGGGTTGGTTAATTCCTGTTTTTCTAGTTCCTTGATACGGGTCATTAGGTTATTTATTTGAGACCTTTATAATTTTCTTTTGATGTAGGTCCCTTAATTATAATTAAACTGTATCCTATAAATTTTGATGTTTCCATTTTCATTTCATTTTAGAATTTTTAAAGTTTCTTTTTGGATTTTTTCAGTGAACCATTGTTTTTTCAGAAGCAAGTTGTTCAGACTGCATTTATTTGTGTTATTCCTAAAGTTTCTTTTTGTTGTTATTCTGTTTATTCCATTGTGGTCAAAGAATACATGAAATGATTTTGATTTCTTTGAATTTGTTTAAATTTTTTCATAATATCTGTGGTTTATTCTGGAGAGTGTGCTGTGTGATACTGAAAAACATGAGGCTGCAGTATTTTCTGCTTGTGTGGTATGGGCCCAGGGAATGGGATATGCAGGGACTTCTGTCCCCTGGGGCAGCATAGATTCTGACAGTAACTCCCTTCTCCGATGGTGCACACTTCCTGTGCCATGTTTTCTCTAAGGATTGAGATGATACAGTGTGAGGTTGTTATCTGCAGCAAAGTTATTTTGCATAGCACAGGTAGTTCCCCTTACTGGGCTCCTTGTATGTGAAGACTATAGATTGGTCCTTTTGGTAGATTGCCATGTAATACATGGTGCCTGTGCTGAGGCTGTCCTGTTTACCCTTTCCCCTACAGTGGGGATTCTTCTGTGGCTGCAAGGGCCAGGGTTGTGGTTGCTGATTAGCTTTGATCCTCTCTTTTTGATGCCGTCACAGGGCTGTGTATTTTACAGGGTTCCTCTTATTCCCCTATTCAGTTCCAGTGTTCTTCTTTAGGTACTTACTTAATTTTGTGCAATACTGATGTCCTCTCATAAAATGATTTTCTTTTTATGTCCTAATTACTTCTTATACAACAATTTTCCTGTTATGATATATAGACCTCATATAGTAACATTATTAAAAACTCATGGACTTTCATTATTATTCTTGTTATATTTTCATTATTATTTCCTGTTATGTAGGACTCTTTAATGCTTTTATCTGTCCCAAAAGAGAGAGACCATTCTTGCTTAGTTATCAGATTACTTTACATTCTAATATTTTATCAATGTTGAAACTATATGTTTGAAACATATAGTTGTACCCTATTAGGTTGGTATATAATCATTAGTGTTAATTAATTGATGAATTCCTGTTTTACCTGATTATTGTTTGTGACCCTTAAGGATGATCAGTTCTTTCTATTCCTGACCGAGAACAACTTTGTTGCCACTACTTTACTTACGATCCCTGCTGAGACAGAAAAGCATACATATCTACGTTTTATAAACATAAATATATAATCAGAAAAATAAAGTACTGAAGTATTAGCAATTTATTAAAACAGTAGAAATTAAATATTCTCTACCTTATTTGGTTGCTTTTGGTACTCAGTGCCTTTTTATATCTTTAATTTTAGCTTTCATCTTTGAGTATTAGAAATTTTCACCTTTGACATACTGAAATTGTTTTATCTAGCTGTGTTGATTATTGATTTTTGGATGCTCATATCCTTAGAGACTATCTAGGGAAAAGCCATTTGGGTTACTTAGCTATTCTTTCAAAATAGGATTTGATTTTTTTTCTTTAGATGAACCTTATTTTCTGTTTAAAAAAAAAAAAAAAAAAGAATGCTCCAGAAGCTGTGTTCCTTTCCTCTCATCTACCTCCTTGGTCCCTTTTCAGTCTTTTGTCCCTTCCCTTTCCTTTCTGTCTCCCTTCCTTCCTGTCTCTCTTTCTGTCTCGTCCACCCCCTCTTTTCCCTAATCACCAAAGAATGCTGGTTCTTTTTTTGTTTATGATGTTCAACATAGGAATCTAAATGCTAGTGTTGCCACCTAAGTGCTAGCTATGGGCAAAAGTAATTTTGCTGCTGTTGGTCTACTTCAGTGAAAGATAAGGAAAAGATAATCCCTTTTAGGTTTATAAATTCACATTGATTTTTCTTCTGTAACCTCCTTTTATTATGAGGTTTCACCGGCTTCAAAGACTTGCTGCTGCACTAACAAGAAAGTTGCTTTGTAAGCAAGATATCATAGCAAAGCAATTTAGAATGAGTAGATTTAAGAAGCAATTCATCTAGGCCAGTGATAAATGGGACCCTGCTAGTCCAATGTCAAGAGTCACCTGCAAAATAAGAATAAAATCAGAGCAATATAGTGAATTTTCCAAATTTAATTTTCTCACTTTATTGGTGTTACTTTCTTATATGAAATGTTGGAACAGCAATGATATGGATTTAAGTATTTATGTGTTAAATCAACTCCTTAAAAATTTTGTTTTAAAATTGCTGATTGATGTTATAGCTGTCAAAATTCAAAAGAAGGTTAGATAAACCAATCTTGAGAAGATCATGTATGACTCTGGCCCTCAGGAATTGCTGGACCTACTTCTATGACATTTTTCATTTTTCAAATAGGCTTACCCTGGGTTTGGCTACACCCTTAGGTCCATGGCCCCTGTGGTAACAGTGTTTTGTATCTTGTAGTATCATCACCAGAAACTTTTTTCATTTATAATGGAAGGGGCTTCAATCACTGGGTTTGGGATGCCCATGTTGAACCATCCTACCAAGGAGGTGGTTTGGCTCATGTAACAATCTGGTACATCCCTCTATAGCTGGGTGGATAGGGTGGTGGTTCGACAGAAAAGTGAAGAATGATGTGAAAACCACCTTCTAGAAACCTATAATGTGAAATATGTCCTTACTTGGCATTCTTAGAAAAGGTGACACTTACATGCCAGACATTTCTCATTTATTTGTTTATTTTTAAGGATTTATGTATTTGAAAGTTAGAGTTACAGAGAAAGAAGGAGACACACACACACACGGGTGTGAGGGAGAGAGAGAAACTTGGATATGCTGATTCACTCCTCAGATGGCTGTAATGATGGGGGCTTGGCTGGTCTGAAACTAGGAGCCAGGAGCTCCATCAGGATCTCCCATGTGGATGCAAAGCCCCAAGCATGTGGGCCATATTCTGCTGCTATCTCAGGCACATTAGGAGGGAGCTTAATTGAAAGTGGAGAAGTCTGGACTTGAACCCATGCCCATAAGGGATGCTGGCGTTTTGGGCTGTAGCTTAACTCACTACACCACACTGCTAACCCCCAGACATTCATTCGTGTATTTTGTCCCTTTATTCCTTCTTTCACTGGCTTCTGAATGCTTTGGGTTGTAATTTGCTAACAAAATACCATGGATTGGGTGGCTAAAACAACAGAATTTTTTCACCACAGTTCAGGGACTTGGAAGAGTCTAAGATTAAGGTGTAGGCAGCTTTGATTTCTCCTGACGTCTCTCTCCTTAGCTTTCCAAGGGCTTGTCTTTTTTTTTTGGGGGGGGGGGGGCAAGCAGAGTGGACAGTGAGAGTGAGAGAGACAGAGAGAAAGGTCTTCCTTTTCCGTTGGTTCACCCTCCAATGGCTGCTGCGGCCGGCGCACTGCGCTGATCCGAAGCCAGGAGCCAAGTGCTTCTCCTGGTCTCCCATGTGGATGCAGGGCCCAAGGACTTGGGCCATCCTCCACTGCACACCCGGGCCACAGCAGAGAGCTGGACTGGAAGAGGAGTAACTGAGACAGAATCCGGTGCCCTGACCAGGACTAGAACCCTGTGTGCCAGTGCTGCAGGCAGAGGATTAGCCAAGTGAGCCATGGTGCTGGCCTTCTCTGTGTCTTCACGTGGTCTTCACTCTGCCTGTGTTGTCTGTGTCCTATTCTCTTCTTGTAAGAGCCTTAATCACATTGGATTAGGGTCCACTTTTTGCCGTGATTCGTTCTGAGAGGAGGAGCATGGTGGGGGCAAGAGGCGCAGAGTCACCACACAGACCCCGGGAGTCGGGTGAAAGCGGGCCAGAGGCGAGCGGCCCACAGACTCGTTTATTTCAGTTGGCACAACAGCTTATATAGCCAAGGCAGCCAATCTGATCAAGGGGCAGTCTGTGCCCTAACCAATCACAGCCTGTTGCCAGGCAATATCCGAAGCCATCCAATCACAGCCTGTTGCCAGGCAGGCTCTGTTGCCAGATGGGTTTCAAAGCCATTCCTGAGTAACTGACGCTCGCTTGCCAGTGGCCATCTTGGCATGGCCTTCTCATTCCACTGCATCCACTCATATGCCTTCATATAATATTAATTCCCTCTTTAAGGGCCCTGTTTCCCAATACAGTCACATTCTAAGGTTCTGAGGATTTCATATGAATTAGGATGGCCTAAAGACTTGGGCCATCTTCTGCTTTCCCAGGTCATAGAAGAGAGCCTGATCAGAAGAGGAGCAGCCAGGACTAGAACTGGCACTCATATGGGATGCCGGTGCTTCAGGCCAGGGTGTTAACCTGCTGTGCCACAGTGCCAGCCCCAATGTTTCCAGTTTTTAAAGAAAGCTCCATACTGTTTCCACAGTGGCTACACTAATTTACATTCCCACCAATGTGTGTAAGTGTTCCACTTTGTCCACCTGCTTGCCAGCGTTTGTTACTCTCTGTGCTTTGGACTTTACCCATTTTGACAACTGAGGTGATACCTCTTTTGTGTTTTGATTTGCATTTTGCTGATGTCTAGTGATATTAAACATTTTTTCATATATTTGTTATGCATTTGTATTTCTTCTTTTGAGAGCCGTCTATTGAAGTCTTTTGCCCATTTCTCAACTGAAATGGTTGTTTTTTTGGTGTTGAGTTTTTTAAGTTGCTTATGTGTTTGGAATATGAATTCTTTGTCAGATAGATGTTTGAAAGTATTTTTTTTTCTCATTCTGTTGGCTGTCTCTGCACTCTACTGATCATTTATTTCCTTTGCTGTGCTAAAGCTTCTGAGTTTGATATAGTCCCATTTATTCAGTTTTTCTTTTGTTGCTTGTGCTTTGGGGGTCTTGTCCAAGACCAGTGTCTTGGAGTGTTTCTCCTATGTTTTTTTTTTTTTCCCAGCAACTTCATAGTCTCAGGTGTTAAATTTAAGTCTTTCATCCATCTTGAGTTGTTTTTTGTATATGGTGATAGATATGAATTTAGAATTTAGGTTCATTCTACTACATTATAAATCAAGTTTTGCCAGCATCATTTATTGAAGAGATTATCTTTACTCCACTGTGTGATCTGAGCACTTTTGTCAAAACTTGGTTGGTTGTATGTGTGTGGATTAATTTCTGAGACCTCTATTCTGTTTCATTGATCTGTGTATCAGTTTTTATGTCGTTACCATGCTCTTTGGATTACTCTAGCTTTGTGATGCCTCCAGGTTGATTATTCTTGTTCATGATTGCATTGTCTATTCTGGATCTTTTGTGATTCCATGTGAATTTTAGGATTTTTTTTCTAATTCTGTAAAGAATGGCATTGTTATTTTGATAGGGATTACAATGAATCCATAGATTACTTTAGGTAGTATAGACATTTTAATATTAATTATTTGGATCTATGAGCAAGGAATATCTTTCCATTTTTTTGTGTGTGCCTTGATGATTTCTTTCATCAATGTTTGATAATTTTCATTGTAGAGATCATTCACTTGTTTGGTTAAATTCATTCCTAAATATTTGATATTTGACTTTTTGGTGACTACTGTGAATGGGATTTATTTCTTGTTTTCTCTTTCTCTGAGTTCATCATTAGTATAAAAAATGCTACTCTTTTTATGTTTATTTTGCAACCTGCAACTTTACTGAGTTAGTTTATCAATTCTAACAGCTTATTGGTTGTTTTTAGGTTTTCCCATGTATAACATCATGTCATCTGCAAACATGGATAATTTGACTTTCTCTTTTCCAATTTTTATGTCTTTTATTTCTTTCTCCTCCTTAATTGCTCTTGCTAAAACTTCCATTGGTATAACGAATAAGACTGGTGAGAGTGGATATCCTTGTCTTGTTTCAGATCTAAGAGAAGTGCTTTCCCCTTTTCCCCAGTCAGTAGGATATTGGCTTTTGGTTTTTCATATATAGCCTTCATAATTTTGAGGACTGTACCTTTTATACCTAACTTGTGGATGGTTTTTATCATGAAGGGGTGTTGAGTCTTATCAAATACTTTCTGTGCATCTATTTAAATGACCATATGGTTTTTGCTCTTCATTCTATTGATGTGATTTATAACGTTTATTGATTTGCAAATGTTGAACCACCCTTGCATTTCTGGGGTAAATCCTACTTTATCATGCTGTATGATTTATGTGGTTTTTGGATTTGATTTGCTCATATTTTGTTGAGAATCTTTGCATCTATAGTCATTAATGTCTGTAAATTTTGTGTTGTGCCTTCTTTTGGTTTTGGTGTCAGAGTAATGCTGGCCTCATAAAAAGAGTTTGACAGAGTTCCATATTGTTCTTTAAAATTATGGTAACATTTAAATCAGTTTAAAAATGATGTGAAATGTTTACATTGTTTTTGTCTTAGATTTACTTTTTTTTATTTGAAATGCAGCAGATAGAGAGGGTGAGGTTTTTTTTTTTCTTTTATTGGATTGATGAATTTGAAGCCTATAAAAAAGAAATCAAAAGACTTTTTGAGACTCAGTGAATACATTTCATTCTAGAGTTTATGCTGCAGAGCTTCTGCATGTGAATATTTCCTATTTCTTAGAATTTTGGACTCTTAATATTGGTTTTGCTTTTTGTTTAGGACGTTTTGAATAATTTGGGATCTTGTGAACTAGATGAAGATGATCTAATGCTTGATCTAGAATTTTTAGAAGAACAGAATCTTCACCCCTCAGGTAAGTGTTGAACAAATGCTTAATAACATACAGCTCTGCTGTGGTCAATTATTTTTAATTAGTAAGCTAAATATTGTATAGATTGCATTTAGTACTTTCAGTCTCCAGTTTTTATATTTTATGTACAAGGAACATTCTGGGTACCACGGGTACATGATTCTGGTGTCTTAAATGATTTAAAATATATTGTGGAATTATAAATCCAATTGAAGACAGTTATATAAGAAAGTATAAAACAAGCATCATTTTGAAGAAGAAAGTAATCTAATTAAATGCTTAACAATAAAAACAAGCTAGTACTTTCTCTTTCTTTTTAGAAGAAAATGAGATTACAATCCTACTTTCATTTATTTTATTTAACCAAATGGAAATTTTGTGGATCTAGATTTGCTGTTCCAAATTTCAGCCATTTCAATAATAACTACTTGAGCTAATATTGCTGCAGTAGTTGATCTCATGGTTAATAATTACCCATAGCAATCACACAAACACATGGATAAACACATATACAGGAGACAAATTTTTGTTAAGAAATGAACCCACTATATTTGTGAAAGTTTGAATTTGTATTAAAGCATAAAATGCCATGTTACAAATTCCAAGTAGGTTATAGGGGTTAAATGTTCATTCAAAGTTAGATACTTACCAGCATGGGTAAGCATTCTTAACTCTCTTTTTTATTGTTAATAATGCCTTTAGCATAGTCATTCCTAAGATAAAATGAAATAATGTTAAACTAGACCTTTAAAATCTTGGATCCTATATCATAAATTTGAGAAAATCAACTACTTCCTGAATCTTAGCATCCTTACTTTTTAAGAATGGAATTAGAAATAATCTTTAATTATTTCAATTTTATGATGAATTTCTATAAATGGTAATATCTTTGTATCATAGAGAACATACTAGAAATTTTCAGAATTAGCCTATAACACTGTTTATATTTTCTTAAACTCTATATTTTAGGCTTATATAAGAAAAGAAGTTACTTTTAAATATTTTTAATGAATACAAAATCAGGATAAAAATTTGTCAGGGCATTATTCCTGCAATTGAGATCTCTTTTAAAATGTGATTTTTCTCAGTTTTGCAATCACTTCTACAGTTTTATCATTCATGTGCATTTGTCTTAAAAGAGCTACACATGATAGGAATGTGAAAAGGCTCACTCCTTTGATGGTGAATTTGTCAATATCTAGCAAAACTATCTGCTCATTTACTTCAGATCCACCTAATCAACTTCTAGATATCTATCCTGTATACTAGACAACTACGAAATAATTTATATATATAATTATTTATTTTAAACTATTGGGTACAACTCAAATGTCCATAAATGATATTTATTGAATATGCAGTGATATCATAAGCAGTCATTAAAAAAGAATGAGGAAGGTGTCCATGTCTACTGTGTTATGATGGTAAAATATATTGTTTATGGAGCACTTTACAGTGATGGCTTAGGTTGGCCCTATCACACCGATTAATCCCACTGCATCACTTATATACCAACCAGTCATTTTGTTCCTCAAAATGTGGTTCTGAGAGCACACCTCTGGAGTGTTCTTGTCCTCTCCCCTACTTAAGTAGATCAAACTGATTTTACAGGAATTGTTGATATAGGTGGCGAGCAAATGTTAAAAGGCACAATAAGGTTGCTAGCAACCAATTACAGCATGTGGGGAGTTCTACAGGATTAATGATCTAGTTTCTTCAACTGATTAATGGCTTGATAAAAGGGGAATAGTGACAGCTGTAGACTAAAAGAGGCAAGTTCCATGTGACTTCCTTGTTAGTGTACTTTTATAAATAGACATAAATCCTTGTAAAATCTTGATTCTGAGTTAGACAGAGACATTTGAGTATGACCTTTCAAGATACTACAGAGTAGTAATTTATGTAGTTGGACATTGTAAAGGTATTTTGTCTTGTTTTCTTTTAAGGAACTCTATAGAGATATATATGTTTGAAACAGTACCATTTCTAGGATTTGTTTTTAACAAAAAGTTGGAGAGAGAGAATAGATAAAACAAAGTTGAAATATTGTTGAAAATTATCAAAACTGTGCAACTGCTGTATGAAGTGAAAGGACTAGGAATTATCATGGAATTAAAGACTGTTGAATTAATGGGGCTGGTGTTGTGGGGTAGCAGGTAAAGCTGCCCGCTGTGACAGTGGCATCCTGTATGGGCTAGTGTCCTGGCTGTTCCACTTCCAATACAGCTCCCTGTTAATGCACCTAGGAAAGCAGCACAGGGTGGCCCAAGTGCTTGGGTCCTTGCCACCCATATGGGAGAACTGGATGAAGCTCCTAGCTCCTGGCTTTGCTGGCCCATCTCCTGCTTGTATGGCCATTTGGGGAATGAATCAGTGGATAGAAAATCTCTTTTCTCTTTCTGTGTATCTCTCCCTCTCTCTCTGTATAATTCTGATTTTCATAAATAATTAATTAATTAATTAAATCTTTTTAAAAAAGACTCATGAATTATGATATTCTATTTTTGAAAGAATTTTAT